>NW_022436944.1:34266805-34897937 GCF_009761245.1 Sapajus apella | reverse complement strand
GGGAGCACTACACACTGGGGTCTGTTGGGGCGAAATAGGGGAGGGACGGTGGGAGGTGGGGAGTTGGGGAGAGATAGCATGGGGAGAGATGCCAGATGTAGGTGATGGGGGAGGACAGCAGCAAATCACACTGCCATGTGTGTACCTATGCAACAATTTTGCATGTTCTTCACATGTACTCCAAAACCTAAAATGCAATAAAAAATATATTCCATGGTGTATATGTGCCACATTTTCCCTGTCCAGTCTGTCATTGATGGGCATTTGGGTTGGTTCCAGGCCTTTGCTATTGTAAACAGTGCTGCAATGAACATTTCGTGTGCCTGTGTCCTTATGGTAGAACAATTTATAATCCTTTGGATATATACCCAGTAATGGGATTGCTGGGTCAAATGGAATTTCTATTTCTAGGTCCTTGAGGAATCGCCACATTGTCTTCCACAATGGTTGAACTAATTTATACTCCCACTAACAGTGTAAAACTGTTCCTATTTCTCCACATTCTCTCCAGCATCTGTTGTCTCCAGATTTTTTAATAATCACCATTCTAACTGGCGTGAGATGGTATCTCAATGTAGTTTTGATTTGCATTCCTTTAATGACCAGTGATGGTGAGCATTTTTTCATATGTTTATTGGCCTCATGTATGTCTTCTTTTGTAAAATGCCTGTTCATATCCTTCACCCACTTTTAAATGGGCTTTTTTTTTTTCTTGTAAATCTGTTTTAGTTCTTTATAAATTCTGGATATCAGCCCTTTGTCAGATGAGTAGACTGCAAAAATTTTTTCCCATTTTTGTTGGTTGCTGATTCACTCTAATGACTGTTTCTTTTGCCCTGCAGAAGCTGTGTAGTTTGATTAGGTCCCATTTGTCTATTTTGGCTTTTGTGCTTTTGGTGTTTTGGTCATGAAGTCCTTGCCTATGCCTATGTCCTGAATGGTTTTGCCTAGATTTTCTTCTAGGGTTTTTATGGTGTTAGTTCTTATGTTTAAGTCTTTAATCCATCTGGAGTTAATTGAGTGAGTTTCTTAATCCTGAGTTCTAGTTTGATTGCACTGTAGTCTGAGTCTGGTTGTTATGATTTGTTTTTTTGCATTTCCTGAGGAGTGATTTATTCCAATTACATGGTCAATTTTAGAGTAAGTGTGATGTGGTACTGAGAAGAATGTTTATTCTGTGGATTTGGGGTGAAGAGTTCTGTAGATGTCTATTACATCCGCTTGGTCAAGATCTGTGTTGTTCAAGTCCTGTATATCCTTATTAATTTTCTGTCTCATTGATCCGTCTAATATTGACAGTGGAGTGTTAAAGTCTCCCACTATTATTGTTTGGGAATCTAAGTCTCCTTGTAGATCATTAAGAACTTCCTTTATATATCTGGGTGCTCCTGTATTGGGTGCATATATATTTAGGATAGTCAGCTCTTCTTGTTGCATTGATCCTTTTACCATTATGTAATGCCCTTCTTTGTCTCTTTTGATCTTTGTTGGTTTAAAGTCCATTTTATCAGAAACTAGGATTGCAATCCCTGCTTTTTTTTTTTCCCCTCTCAATTTGCTTGGTAAATCTTCCATCCCTTTATTTTGAGTCTATGTATGTCTTTGCACATGAGATGGGTCTCTTGAATATAGCACACCGATGGGTCTTTACTTTTTCTCCAATTTGCCAGTCTGTATCTTTTGATTGGAGCATTTAGGCTGTTTACATTTAAGGTTAATATTATGCATGAATTTGATCCTGCAATTTGGATACTAGGTGATTGTCTTGCCCACTAGTTGATGCAGTTTCTTCATTACATTGTTGGTCTTTACCATTTGGTATGTTTTTGCAGTGGCTGGTACTTCTTGTTCCTTTCCATGTTTAGTGCTTCCTTCAGGAGATCTTGTAAGGCAGGCCTGGTGGCAATGAAATTTCTGAGCAATTGCTTGTCCATAAAGGATTTTATTTCTCCTTCACTTATGAAACTTAGTTTGGCTGGATATGAAATTCTGGGTTGAAAGTTCTTTTCTTTAGGGATGTTGAATAATGGCCCCCACTCTCTTCTGGCTTGTAGGGTTTCTGCTGAGAGATCCACTGTAAGTCTGATGGACTTCCCTTTATGGGTAACCCAACCTTTCTCTCTGGCTGCCCTTGGCATTTTTCCCTTGTTTCAACCCTGGTGGTTCTGATGATTACGTGCCTTGGGGTTGCTCTTCTTGATGAGTCTCTTTGTTGTGTTCTCTGTATTTCCTGGATTTGAATGTTGGCCTCCCTTGCTAGGTTGGGAAAATTCTCCTGGATAATATCCTTAAGAGTGTTTTCCAGCTTGGATTCATTCTCCCTGTCACATTCAGGTATATCGATCAAACATATGTTAGGTCTTTTCACAAAATCCCATATTTCTTGGAGGCTTTGTTCATTTCTTTTCATTCTTTTTTCTCTAATCTTGCCATCTCATTTTATTTCATTGAGTTGGTCTTTAATCTCTGCTATCCTTCTTCTGCTTCATTGATTTGGCTTTTGAAACTTGTGTATGCTTTGTGAAGTTCTCATGCTGTGTTTTTCAGCTCCATCCAGTTGTTTATGTTCTCCTCTAAGCTGGTTATTCTAGTTAGCATTTCATCTAACCTTTTTCAAGGTTCTAAGTTTCTTTGCTTTGTGTTAGAACATGTTCCTTTAGCTCAGAGAAGTTTGTTATTATCCACCTTCTGAAACCTGCTTCTGTCAAGTCATCAGACTGATTCTCCATCCAGTTTTGTTCCCTTGCTGGTGAGGAGCTGTGATTCCTTGGAGGAGGAGAGGCATTCTGGTTTTTGATGATTTCATCCTTTTTGCACTGGTTTCTTCCCATCTTTGTGGATTTATCTACCTTTGGTCTTTGAAGTTGGTGACTTTCAGATGGGGTTTCTGAATGGACATCGTTTCTGTTGATGTTGAAGCTATTTCTTTCTGTTTTTTAGTTTTCCTTCTAACAGTCAGGTCCCTCTGCTGTAGAACTGCTGGTAGTCCACTCCAGACACTGCTTGCCTGGGAATCACCTGTGGGGGCTGCAAAACAGCAAGGATTTCTGCCTGTTCCTTCCTCTGGTAGCTTTGTCCCAGAAGGGTACCTGCCAGAGGTCAGCCAGAGCTCTCCTCTATGAGGTGTCTCTTTGGATATATGGGGGTCAGGGAGCCACTTGAGGAGGCAGTCTGTCCCTTATCAGAGCTCAAGTGCTGTGCTGGAAGCTCCATTGCTCCCTTTGGAGTTGCTGGGCAGGGACGTTTAAGTCTGCTGTAGTGGAACTCACAACTGCCCCTTTTCCCAGGTGCTCTGTCCCAGGAAGATGGGGTTTCATTTATCAAGTCTCTGACGTGCTGCTGCCTTTTTTCAGAGATGCTCTGCCCAGTAAGGAGGTAGTCACAGTCTGCCTGCAGAGGTGTTGCTGAGCTGCTGCAGGCTCCACCCAGCTGCTGTGTAAACTTCCTTGCAATTTTGTTTACACAGGTAAGGTTAGAACTGCCTCGGGAATGGCGGACTGCCTCAGTAATGGTGGATGCCCTTCCCCCACTAAGCTTGACTGTCCTGGGTCAATCTCAAGCTGCTGTGCTGGTTGCAAAACTCTCAAGCCAGTACATTTCAGTTTGCTGGTCTTTGTGGGGGTGGGGCCTGCCTGCCAAGCCAAATCACTTAGCTCCCTGCCTTCATCCTCCTTTTTCTCAGGGGAATGGGCTGCTCTGTCTTAAAGAACACTGTTCCAGGTGGCAGTTATAATGGCCACCCAGATTTGTGCTGGAAACCGACAGTGCTTGTCGGCCCAGTGGTAATCTCCTGGTCTGTGTGCTGTAAAGACCATGGGAGAAGCACAGTATCTGAACCTATCTGAACCAGAGTGCTCAAATGGCCTCCATTGGGTGGGGGTGGGAGTCCTCCAGCCTGTTGCACTTCCCGAGTGAGGCAGTGGCCCACCCTGCCTCAGTTTGTCCTCCTTGGGCTACACCCACTGTCCAACCAGTCCCATTGAGATGAACCTGGTATCTCAGTTGGAAATGCAGAGATCACTCACCTTCTGCATCGCTCTTGCTGAGAACTGCACTCTGGAGCTGTTCCTATTCAGCCATCTTGGTGGAAGTCCCTTTGAGGAGCTTTTTCTTTATGTTCTCTTCTAGGAGTTTTATGGTTTTGGATCTTATTACATTTAGGTTTGTAATCCACTTTGAGTTTATTTTTGAGTGTTGTGAAAGGTAAGACTTCAATTTCTCTCCCTTTTATTTTTTTGCATGTAGAATTCTAGCTATCCTAGAACCATTTATTGAAAAGACTATCCTTTCCCTATTACATCTTCTTGGTGCCCTTGCTGAAAGTTTGTTGACAATATATGTTTGGATTTATTTATGGGATCTCTGTTGTGTTCCTTTGGTCTATGTTTGTTTTTATGCCAGTATGATACTGTTTTGATTACTATTTAAATCAGGAAGTGTGGGTGTTTCTTACTTTTTGTTTCTCACCATTGCTTTGTCTATTTGGAGCTTTTTATACTTTCACACCAATTTTAGGATTGTTTTTTATATTTCTGTAAAGAATGCCATTGAAATTTTGACCGGAACTGTGTTAAATCTGTATTTTACTTTGGTAGTATGGACATTTTTAACAATATTAATTATTTCCATCAATGAACACGGGATATCTTTCCGTTTATTTGTGTCTTCAATTCCTTTAATCAATGTTTTATAGTTTTTAGTGTACAAAAACTTTACACTTTTGGATTAAATTTATTGATGGGTATTTTTTGGATGCTATCATAAATGGGATTGATTTACTGATTTCTTTTTCAGCGAGATTATTATTTGTATATAGGAATACTACTGATTTTTAAATGTTGATTTATATCCTCTAATTTTACTGAATTCATTCAGAAGTTCTGTGGTTTTGTTTTTCCTTGTTTTGGTGGAGTTTTTGGGGTTTTCTAACAAATAGAACATGTCATCTACAAACAGATAATTTTACTTCTTTCTAATTTAGATGTCTTTCTTTTTCTTCTCTCCTCTTGCTAATACTTCCAGTACTATATTAAATAGAAGTGGTGAAAGTAGGTATCCCTGCCTTGTACTACATCTTAGCAGAAAATATTTTAATTGTTCCTTACTTATGATGTTAGTGGTTTTTCATTAATGACCTTTATTATGTTGAGGAACTTTCCTTTTACCTAAACTGGTAAGACTTTTTATCCCGAAATGATGCTGAACTTCACAAAGTGCTTTTTCTGCATCAATTGATATAATCATATAGTTTTTAACCTTTCATTCTATTAATGTGATATATCACATTGATTACCTGTATATGTTAAACCAGTCTTGCTTGCCAGGTAAATCCCACATAATCATATATATGTCATGTATAATTTTTTTGGATGTGTTGTTGAATTTGGTTTCCTAATATTTTTTTAAGGATCTTTTCATCAATGTTCATCAGAGATATTGGCCTGTAGTTTTCTTGCAGTGTCTTTGTCTGGCTCAGGTATCATGGCGATGCTAGTCTTATAAAATACATTTGGAAATATTCCATGTAGCCCTATTTTTTGAGAAATCTTAGTAAGTATTGGTAATAAGAGGCCAGACACAGTAGCTCATACTTGTAATCCTAGCATTTTGGCAGGCTGAGGTGAGTGGATCACTTGAGATCAGGAGTTCAAGACCAGCCTGGCCAACATAATGAAACCGGTCTCTATTAAAAACACAAAAATCAGGAGGTATGGTGGCACACATTTGTAATCCCAGCACGTCAGGAGGCTGAGGCAGGATAATCACTTTTTAACCTGGGAGGGGAGGTTGCAGTGAGCTGAGATTGTGCCACTGTACTCCAGCCTGGGCAGCAAAGTGAGTCAGACTCCATATCAAAAAGAAAAAAAAAGTACTGGTAATAATTCTCAATGTTTGGCAGAATTCAGCACTGAAGCCATCTGATCCTGGGCTTTTATTTCATGTGAGGATTTTAATCTCAATCTTCAGTCTATTTGTTATTTATCTCTTTAAGATTTATATTTCTCCCAGAGTCAATCATTGTAGGTTATATTTTTCTAGGAATTTATTCATTTCCTTTAGGTTATCCAATTTGTTGGCATATAATTTTTTCATAATAGTCCCTGTATTAGACTATTCTTGCATTTCTATTAAAAAAAAAAAAAAAGAGAGACATTCGATTGGCTCATGGTTCTGCAGGCTGTACAAGCATGGTACCAGAATCTGCTCGGCTTCTGGGGAGGCCTCAGAGATCTTTTACTCATGGCAGAGGTGGTAGCAGGCAGGTCAATGGTAAAAGCAGGAGCAAAAGACAGTTGGTTGGGGCAGGGGAGATGCCACACTTTATAACAACTAGATCTCATGAGAACATACTCACTATTGTGAGGACAGCACCAAGCCATGAGGGAATGGCCCTGGTGACCCAAACACCTCCCACCAGGCTCCACCTCCAACATTAGGGATTACAATTCAACATGAGATTTGGATGGGCACAAATATCCAAACTATATCATTCTGCCCCTGGCCTCCTCCAGATTTCACGCTCTTCTCACATTGAAAAATACAATCATATTGGAGGAGTTTCCAAGATGGCCGATTAGAAGCAGCTCCGGAATGCAGTTCCCCACGAGACACAGAAGCTGAGTGATCTCCGCATTTCCAAATGAGGTACCAGATTCATTTTAATGGGACTGGTTGGACAGTGGGAGTAACCCAAAGAGGGCAAACTGAGGTATGGTGGAGTACAACTGATTGAAGGATTGGGGGCTCCCCCACTCTGGGATTCTGGTTCAGATACAGCGCTTCACCCAAGCCCTCTGCAACCCACAGAACAGGAGATCTTTGCTGGGCAGAAAAGCAGCCATGAGTTACCTGAAGAGAGCTGAGCGGCAAACCCGGCTGATGCCATGGGCTGTCAGCACAGAACAAAGTAGACGCACTGGCTAATGCCTAGAAAGAGCTACACCTCCCACCCCCCACCCCCCCTGGAAAGAAGGAGAACTAAAAGCAGGGCATCAGGTGAAATAGCTAGGCAGGTCCCTCCCCCACAAAGCCCAGCAAACTGAAACCCTCTCACATGAGAGTTTTGCAGCCAGCACGTCAGTTCCAGCTCGACCCATATCAATCAAGCTGGGTGAGAGGAAGGGCACCCACCACTGCAGAGGTGGGTCTAATCTTCCAGTATAAGGAAAAGACACAGGAAATAAATATATGCAGCAACTCTACTGAATCCATGGCAGCCCAGCAGCACCTCTGCAGACAGACAAAGGAAACGCTGCCACCCAAGCAGCACCCTGAGATCAAAGCTAGATCAATCCAAGAATATAGGAAGAAACCAGCACAAAAAGGATGAAACCATCAAAGACCAGAACACTTCGCCTCCACCAAGGGATCGCAGCTCCTCACCAGCAAGGGAACAAAACAGGATGGGGAATGAATCTGCCAAATTGACAGATGCAGGCTTCAGAAGGTGGGTAATAACAAACTTCTCTGAGCTAAAGGAATATGTTCTAACCTAATGCAAAGAAACTAAAAACTTTGAAAAAATGTTAGACAAAATGCTAACCAGAATAACCAACTTAGAGAAGATGAACAACTTGATGGAGCTGAAAAACACAGCATGAGAACTTCACAAAGCATACACAAGTTTCAATAGCCCAACCAATCAAGCAGAAGAAGGATAGCAGAGATTGAAGACCAACTCAGTGAAATAAAATGAGAAGGCAAGATTAGAGAAAAAAACAGTGAAAAGAAATGAACAAAGCCTTCCTAATATATGTTTGATCAGTGTACCTGAATGTGACAGGGAGAATGAATCCAAGCTGGAAAACACTCTTAAGGATATTATCCAGGAGAACTTTCCCAACCTAGCAAGGCAGGCCAACATTCAAATCCAGGAAATACCAAGAACACAACAAAGACACTCCTCAAGAAGGGCAACTCCAAGGCACATAATTATCAGATTCACCAGGGGTGAAATGAAGGAAAAAATGCTAAGGGCAGCAGAGAGAAAGGTTGGCTTACCTGCAAAGGGAAGCCCATCAGACTCACAGTGGATCTCTTGGCATAAACTCTACAAGCCAGAAGAGAGTTGGGGACATTATTCAACATCCTTAATGAACGTTCAACCCAGAACTTCATATCCACGGTTATTTCACTTCACAAGTGAAGGAGAAATACAATCCTTTATGGACAAGCAATTGCTCAGAGATTTCATTGCCACCAGGCCTGCCTTACAAGAGCTCCTGAAGGAAGCACTAAATATGGAAAGGAACAACCAGTACCAGCCACTGCAAAAATGAACCAAACATTAAAGAACAACAATGCAATGAAGAAACTGCGCCAACCAATGGGAAGACAACCAATCAGTATCCAAATGGCAGGATCAAATTGACACATAACAATATTAATGTTAAATGTAAATGGCTTAAATGCCCCAGTCAAAAGACACAGACTAGCAAACTGGATAAAATGTCAAGACCCATTGGTGTGCTGTATTCAGGAGACCCATCTCATGTGTAGTGACACACATAGACTCAAAATAAAGGAATGGAGAAAGATTTACCAAGCAAATGGAGAGCAAAAAAAAGAGCAGAGGTTGCAATCCTAGTCTCTGATAAAACTGACTTTAAACCAACAAAGATCAAAAGAGACAAAGAAGGGCATTACATAATGGTAAAAGGATCAATACAACAAGAGCTAACTCATCCTAATCTACATGCACCCAATACAGGAGCACCCAGATACAAAAAGCAAGTTCTTAATGACCTAAAAAGAGACTTAGACTCCCATACAATACATGGGAGACTTTAACACTCCACTGTCAATATTAGACAGATCAATGAAACAGAAAATTAACAAGGATATCCAGGACTTGGATGCAGATCTGGACCAAGCGAACCTAATAGACATCTACAGAACTCTCCACTCCAAATCCACAGAAATTCTTCTCAGCACCACATCGCACTTACTCTAAAATCAACCATATAATTGGAAGTAAATCACTTCTCAGCAAATGGAAAAGAACAGAAATCATAAGAGTCTCTCATACCACAGTGCAATCAAACTAGAACTCAGCATTAAGAAACTAACTTAAAACTGCACAACTTCATGGAAACTGAACAACCGGTTCCTGAATATTGACTGGATAAACAATGAAATGAAGGCAGAAATAAAGATGCTCCGTGAAACCAACGAGAATGAATACACAATGTACCAGAATCTCTGGGACACATTTAAGACAGTGTGAAGAGGGAAATTTTTAGCAATAAATGCCCACATGAGAAACAAGGAAAGATCTAAAATTGACACCCTATCATCAAAATCAAAAGAGCTAGAGGAGCAAGATCAAAAAAACTCAAAAGCCAGCAGAAGACAAGAAATAACTAAGATCAGAGCAGAACTGAAGGAGATAAGACACAAAAAACTTTTCAAAAAATCAGTAAATCCAGGAGCTGGTTTTTTCAAAATATCAACAAAATAGACTACTAGCCAGAATAATAAAAAAGAAAAGAGAGAAGAATCAAATAGATGCAATAAAAAACGATACAGGGGATATCACCACTGATTACATAGAAATACAAACTACCATTAGAGATTATTACAAACAACTCTATGCACATAAACCAGTAAATACAGAATAAATGGATAAATTCCTGGACACTTGTAACCTCCCAAGCCTAAACCAGGAAGAAGTTGAAACCCTGAATACAGCAATAACAAGGGCTGAAGTTGAGGCAGCCATTAATAGCCTACCAACCAAAAAAAGTCCAGGTCCAGATGGGTTCACAGCCAAATTCTACCAGATACAAAGAATGCTGGTACTCCTACTTCTGAATCTATTCCAAACAATACAGAAAAAGGGAATCCTCCCTAACTCATTTTATAAGACCAACATCATACTGATATGAAAACCTAGCAGAGATTCAGCTAAAAAAGAAAACTTCAGACCAATATCCATGATGAATATAGATGCAAAAATCTTCAACAGAATACTAGTAAACCAAATGCAACAGCACATCAAAAAAATTACACATTCCGATCAAGTAGGCTTTATCACAGGATCCAAGTCTGGTTCAACATATGCAACTCTATAAATGTAATCCACCACATAAACAGAACCAAAGACAAAAACCACAGGATTATCTCAATAGATGCAGAGAAGGCCTTTGACAAAATTCAACAGCTCTTTATGCTAAAACTCTCAATAAACGAGGTACTGATGGAACGTATCACAAAATGACAAAACCCATTTACAACAAACCCGTAGCCAATATCATACTGAATGGGCAAAAACTGGAAGCATTCCCTTTGAAATCTGGCACCAGAGAAGGGTGCCCTCTCTCACCATTCCTATTCAATATAATATTGGAAGTTCTAGCCAGAGCAATCAGGCAAGAAAAAGAAATAAAGGGTATCTAGTTAGGAAAGGAGGAAGTCAAATTGTTTCTATTTGCAGAGGACATGATGTGTATTTAGAAGACCCCATCATCTCAGCCCAAAATCTCCTTAAACTGATAAGCAACTTCAGCAAAGTCTCAGGATACAAAATCAATGTGCAGAAATCATTAGCCTTCCTATACATCAATAACAGAAAAACAGAGAGGCAAATCAAGACCCCAGATGGCTAAGACAATCCTAAGCAAAAAGAACAAAGCTGGAGGCATCAGGCTACCTGACTTCAAACTATACTACAAGGCTAAAGTAATCCCAACAGCATGGTACTGGTACCAAAACTGAGATATAGACCAATGGAACAGAACAGAGGCCTCGGAACCAATGCCACACATCTACAACCATCTAATCTTTGACCAACCTGAGAAAAACAAGCAACAGGGAAAGGAATCCCTGCTTAATAAATGGTGTTGGGAAATCTGGCTAGCCATTTGCAGAAAGCAGAAACTAGAACCCTTCCTTACACCTTACACTAAAATTAACTCCAGATGGACGAAAGATTTAAACATAACACCACAAAAACCCTAGAAGAAAACCTAGACAAAACCATTCAGGACATAGGCGTAGGCAAGGACTTCATAACTAAAACACTAAAAGCAATGGCAGCAAAAGCTATAATAGACAAATGGGATCTAATTACACTTAAAGCTTCTGTACTACAAAAAAATCATTAGAGTGAACCAACAACTAACAGAATGGGAAAAAATGTTTGCAATCTACCCATCTGGCAAAGGGCTAATATCCAGAATTTACAAAGAACTACAACAGATTTACAAGAAACAAACCCATTCAAATTTGGGCAAAGGGTATGAACAGACACTTTTCAAAAGACGTATATGAGGCTAACAAACATATGAAAAAGTGCTCATCATCACTGGTCATCAGAGAAATATAAATCAAAACCATATTGAGATACCACCTCACACCAGTTAGAATGGTGATCATTTAAAAATCTGGAGACAACAGATGTGGGAGAGAATGTGGAGAAATAGGAACACTTTTACACTGTTGGTAGAGTGTAAATTAGTTCAACCATTGTGGAAGCCAGTGTGGCTATTCCTCAAGGATCTAGAAATATAAATTCCATTTGACCCAGCAATACCATTACTGAGTATATATCCAACGGATTATAAATCGTTCTATTATAAAGACACATGCACGCATATGTTCACTGTGGCACTCTTTACAATAGCAAAGACCTGGAACCAACCCAAATGCCCATCAATGAAAGACTGGACAAAGAAAATGTGGCACATATACACCATGGAATACTATGCAGCCATAAAAAATGATGAGTTCGTGTCCTTTGTAGGGACATGGATGAATCTAGAAACCAGCATTCTCAGCAAACAGACACAAGAACAGAAAATCAAACACCGCATGTTGTCACTTATAGGTGGGTATTGAACAATGAGAACACATGGACACAGGGAGGGGAGCATCACACATTGGGCTCTGTTGCTGGTGGTGGGTGGGGAAAGGAGAGGTTGGGGAGGGATAACATGGGGAGAAATGCCAGATATAGGGGATGGAGGCAGCAAACCGCCTTTCCCTGTATGTACCTATGCAACAATCCTGCATGATCTGCACATGTACCCCAGAACCTAAAGTACAGTAAAAATATATATATAAATATAAAAATTAAAATACAATCATATATCCCCAATAGTCTCCTTAAAAGTTTCAACTCATTTTATTATCACTTAAAAGTCCCAAGTTCCAAGTCCAAAGCCTCATCTAGAAATGAGTTCCTTCCACGTATGAGCCTCTGAAACCAAAATGACGTGTTTACATTCAAGATACAATGGAAGTACAGGTATGGGGTAAACATTACTATTCCAGAAGGGAGAAATCCGCCAAAAGAAAGGAGCTACCAGGTCCCAGCAAGCCCAAAATCCAGCAGGGAAGTCATTAATTTTTAAAGCTACAAAATAAACTCCTTGGACTCCATGTCCCATAACCAGGGCCCATTGGTGCAAGGGGTGGGCTCCCAAGGTCTTGATCAGCCCTACCTTTGTGGCTTTGCAGGGTTCAGCCCTCACACATGCTCTTCCAGGTTGGAATTGAATGCCTGTGACTTTACCAGGGGCAGGGTGCAAGCTGCATATGGATCTACCAGTCTGTGGTCTAGAAGGCAGTGGCCCCCTCCCCACAGCTTCACTCAGCAGTTCCCCATTGGAGACTCTGTGGGGTCGGGGAGTGGGGGCCAAATCCTACCTTTTCCTTCCACACTGCCCTAGTAGAGTATCTCTATGAGGGCTGAACACCCAGGCTTTTGCATACATCCCTGAAACCTAGGCAGATGCTTCCAAGTCCCTTTCACTCTTGCATTCTGTGCACCTTCAGGCTTAACACCATGTAGAAGCTACCAAAGCTATGGCTTGCACCCTCTGGAGCTCCATATAGTCATTTCTTTGCTCCAATATCTGAGCATAGGTTGTTAGAAGCAACCAGGCCACATCTTGAAGGCTTTGCTATTTAGAAATTTCTTCCACCAGATATCCTAAATCATCACTTTGCTCCAGTTCCCAATAAGTTCCTCATTTACATATGACACCTTGTCAGCCTGGACTGCACTGTCCATATCACTGTCAGCATTTTGGTCACATCATTTAACCAGTCTCTAAGAAATTCTAAACTTTTCCTCATCTTCCTGTCTTCTTCTAAGCCTACTGAATTCTTCCAACTTCTGCTCATTACCCAGGTTCCAAAGCTATTTCCACATTTTCAGGTATCTTTATAGCAATGCACCCACTCGTTGGTATCAATTTTCTATGTTAAGCTATTCTTGCATTGCTATAAAGAAATACCAGAGACTGGGTAATTTATAAAGAAAGAGATTTAAGTGGCTCATGGTTTTCCAGCCTGTACAAGCATAGCACCAACATCTGCTTGGCCTCTGGGAAGGCCTCAGGGAGCTTTTTACTCATCACAGAAGGTTAAGTGGGAGATGGCATGTAACATGGCAAAAGCAAAAGCAAGTGAGAGAAAGTGGGGAGGGGAGAGGTGCCACACGTTAGACCAACCAGGCCTTGTGAGAACACATTCCCCATCACAAAGACAGCACCAAGCCATGAAGGAACAGCTCCCAAGACCCAAACACCTCCCACCAGGCCCCACCTCCAACACTGGGGATTACAATTCAACATGAGATTTGAGCAGGGACAAATATCCAAATTATATTGGTCCCTTATAATCCTTTTATATTTCTGATGCATCTGTTGTATGCCTCCACTTTTATTTCTGATTTGATTTATTATTTGAGTCTTCTCTTATTTCATAGTTAGTCTAGCTAGGGCTTTGTCATTTTTTGTGTTTTGTTTTTCAAATAACCAACTCTTGGTTTGATTAATTTTTTCTGTTTTGTATTCCTAATTTATTTTTATTCTGATCTTTAGCAAAAATAAATTAATGGGAGTACATAAAACTAAAAAGATTCTATACAGCAAAGGAAACAATTAACAAATGAAAAGACAACCTACAGACTGGGAAAATATATTTGCAAATCACATATCTAATAAGTGGTTAATATCCAAAATTCATAAAAACTCTTACAACTTAACAGCAAGAAACCAAATAACCCAGTTTTTAAAATGGACAGAGTACCTGAACAGATCTCTCTCCAAAGATGACATAAAAATGGCCAACAGATACATGAAAAGGTGCTCCATGTCACTAATCATCAGGAAAATGCAAATTAAAACCTATGAAATATCACCTCACACCCCTAAAAATGTTTATTATTGCAAAGAAGAAATAACAAGCATTGGTGTGGGTGTGGAGAAAAGAGAACCCTAATATACTGCTGGGGGTATGGGAGACTGGTACAGCCCCTATGGAAAACAATATAGAGATTCCTAAAGAAATTAAAAATATAACTACCATATGACCCAGCAATTCCTCTTCGGGGTACATACCCAAAAGAGAAGAAAGTACCACCTCATAAAGATATCTCCCATGTTCATATCAACATTGTTCACAATAGCGAAGATATGGAAACAATCTAAATGTCTATCAATGGAGAAGTGGATTAAAAAAAAAAAAAAACTGTGGCATACATATACAATGGGATATTATTCAGCCTTATAAAAGGAGACCCTGTCATTTGCCACAACATGGATAGGCCTCGAGGACATTATGCCAAGTGAAAAAAAGCCAGACATAGGAAGAAAAATATTGCATGACCTCACTTATATATGGATTATTAAAAAAAAAAAAAAGAGCTCAAGTACACAGAGATAAAGAATGAAACAATGGTTACCTCAGGTCGCGTGGGTAGGGGAGAGGAAATGAGGGAATGCAGGTCAAAGGATACAAAACAGTAGATAGATAGGATGGACAAGTCTAGAGATCTAATGTACAATATGAGGACAAAAATTAATAAAATTATACTGGAAATTTTTGTTAAATAAGTAAATTTTAGGCTGGGCATGGTGGCTCACATCTGTAATCCCAGCACTTTGGGAGGCTGAGACAGGTGGATCACCTGAGGTCAGGAGTTTGAGACCAGCCTGACTAACATGGAGAAACCCCATCTCTACTAAAAGTACAAAATTAGCCAGGTGTGGTGGTACACGCCTGTAATCCCAGCTAATCAGGAGGCTGAGGCAGAAGAATCACTTGAACCTGGGAGGCAGAGGTTGCAGTGACCCACGATCATGCCATTGCACTCCAGCCTGAGCAATAAGAGCAAAACTCCATCTCAAAAAAATAAAAGTAGACTTTAGCTGTTCTTGTCACAAAAAAGTAACTATGTGAGGTCATTGATATGTTAATCTGCTTCATGACAATAACCATTTTATTATCTATATGTATCCCAAAACATGTTGTAAACCTCAAATATACACGATAAAATTTTAAAATCAAAAAATAAAATATTTTTTAAAAGAATAAAGGAAAACATTTGAAATAGTCATTTAGGGAGGAAAATAAAACCATGGTAAGATGATTGGGCAGTGCTGAGTGACATTCTGAATCAAGATTATCAACTTAAATGAGAGACTTGTTGGTATATTTGGATGCTTTTCTCCATAAATATTGTCGTTTGGGTACAGCCATGGAGTAGGTATGACTGAGTTTAATCATTAGGTCTTTGCCAAACAACGGAAAAGGGGTGGAAAAAGTCTAAGTTATTTGGAAGATAATGGTTATGATGACAGGCCATGAAATTTAACTGGGAGGTGGGAGTGAGTATATGAGATTACAAAGGAAGTGAGTAATTATTATCATGGGGGTAGCGTCGAAGGAATGAAGGGCACCACAAAGTGGAAGACTAGCTGGTAAGTACGGTGGGGGTGCATAGAGGGGGTGGTTAGAGAGTAAGAGGCTTGAAATCAATTTTAGAGGTCACGTAGTCATTGGCACTGAAGAGGTCAATTGAAATGATCATGGGAATGGGCAACTCAGGTAAGGTAAAAGAAATGATGGCTGAATATAAGGCAGTTCAAAACCAGAGACAGCAAGATATGGAAGTCAACAATGATAACAGAGTATGAGGTGGAAGAGAGTCCGCTAGTCACTGAAGTAATCAATGTGTAAAGGAAATAACCAGGGTTTGGTGATGTCAGCAGAAGAAAACACTTGGATTTCCGTGGGTGACTGAGGTGACTAGGGATGTCAGGCATGCTAGAATCTGTCCTGATAATCTCATGACAGAAGGTGGGAAACCTATTCAAGCTGGATGATGTGGACTCTAGGGCTGCTGGTTTCTCCAGCATCTGGTGTTGTAAGATCAGCATTTGAATCCAAACTTTACCACGCTAATTGTGTGAGCTTGGGGAAAGACTACTGAAAATCTACTTATTCTTATCTGTAAAATGAAAACAAATGTTCAATGAATTGCCAAGTTCACAAGGAGCACTTGAAATAATGAATGCAAAAGCATTTTGCAAGCTCTAAAGTGCAATAGAAATGTTAGTTAAAATTAAAAATTTATGTCTCGCATTATCATTGATAGTCTTTAAGCCAGAGCCAGAAGAATTACCTACTCATCTCTTTATATGCCACAATACATACACCATATTCTATGATTTAGAGATTACAAGGTTGAATAACACTGAACAAAAAAGCTTATAAAATGAATGAAAGAGTCTGTGACTACTGTCTCCAATGTTATTATCAACATCACTATAATTACTGTTAAGGATTAAGACTTTAAAAATTGTGAAAAAATACGCATCCTGGTTTTTCTTTTTACCAAATCCATTGAAATGAAGAAAAAAAATTATTCAAAGTTAAAGTCACACAAATATTTATACTCTCTGACCTAATCTCATTCCCAGGACATTTTTATCATTTAATCAAGCACAACATATATTTACTCTTTTCTCTGTTCTTCAGAGAAAAGACCATAAGTGCACATATAATTTTTAGAGGGAACACACACATGTAATTAGCCCAACTTCTAAAAATCTGTTGTCAGAAAATATTCTCTAAAATGAAATATTCCTCTAAAATATTCCCTAAAATGAAAAGGCCTAGTATTTAAAGATGAGATATTCACACTATATAATCATGAAAAGGAGTGAAAAAAATCTAATTTTTTGGCAAAGGGATAATGGAGTAAATATTGGCACATAAATTCAGTGGAACAATATGGAGCCATTAAAAAAATGACAGCTATGAAGAACCGCAAAACAAAATCCACCAACTTGAACGCCCTTGAGTTAAGCAGGTAGAAGAACTATGAGAAGCAAAACAAAATCCACCAACTGGAATGCCCTTGAGTTACGCAGGTAGAAGAACTATGAGAAGCAAAACAAAATCCACCAACTGGAACGCCCTTGAGTTAAGCAGGTAGAACTATGAGAAGCAAAACAAAATCCACCAACTTGAACACCCTTGAGTTAAGCAGGTAGAACTATGAGAAGCAGCCTGGTGTAAGATGATACAAGATAGGGGAGGTTGGTCAAAGACAGTCAGAAAATGCAGAGTAAAGAGTGCTTGCAGGCCCCACATAAAGAGATTCACATTAAAACATTTAAAAATAATAAAGGAACATAGTATTGACAAGCAAAACATGTTATGAGCCAAATTTTGCCCATAGGTCTTTAGTTTGTGACCCTTTCTGGAGATAGAGGAAAGCAGTCAATGGTGAGATACACATAATAGATATGGCAGTATGATTATAACGTAAAGATTGTATTGACATATGGACAAAAACTGGAAGTATGTTAAAAATGAATGCTGGCCTTGGTCGAAACTTGGCCAAATGACTTTACCCCTTTAAGCATCAGTGTCTTCATCTGTAAAATAGGGATTTAAAAAATTGCCTCCTTTGTAAAGCTGTTGTAAAGATTAAGTGTGATTGTAAGGGCAAAGTGGGTAGAACGGAGCCTGGCAAGTGGCAAATAAAATTCTTCTCCCCCTCATTTTCCTCCTCCTCCTATTATTTTGTTATTATTAACTATTTCTGGATTTCATATCCCACCATCCTGTTCCCCTTGTTCTACTAATTCCAACCACAATAGCTTTCTTGTTATTTTTTCAGTTTGTTTTAGCCTTAGGGCCCAAATTCTCTTGCCCCTAGTATTTGTCTTACTTTCTGAGAGCTCTTGCTCAAATGATAATTCCTCAGAAGGATTTTCCTGCCTGCCTCACCCTGCTTTTTCTTCAGTGCACTTAGAACCATCTGATATTTTATCGTGTGTGTACGTGTGTGTGTGTGTGTGTATAAAGGTTTATATGAACACGTGTTTATATATGTGTATTTTACATACACACACACACACACACACACACACGCACACAAAGGCAGGACTTTGCCTTAACTTGTTTACTGCTCTATTAACATTTCCTTGAAGGGTATCTGGCACATAATAGATGTTGAAGCATTATTTGTTGAATATTGTTAAATGTTTAGGGTGGAGACATTGTGTCTTATTTTTTCCCCTTTTTTTCTAAATCCTAGAATGACAATGTTATTTGTAAAATCAATGATTTGAAAGCACATTTTCTTGCAAGTGATCTTAAAGTGTACTTCATAATCTTTTGTAACTTTTTTGGTAGGTCAGCCATGCAGAATCTGGGGGCAGAAGTATTTGAAGAGGTCTATAATTACCTCAAGAGAGCAAGGCATCAGAATGCTAGTGAAGCAGAGATCCGGGAGTGTTTGGAAAAAGTGGTGCCTCGAGCCAGCGACTGCTTTGAAGTAGACCAGCTCCTCTACTTTGAAGAGCAGTTGCTGATCACGATGGGAAAAAAACCTACTCTCCAGAACCATCTCTAGGCAACTGTCAAAAAGAAGCAGAAGTTCAAGTGGACAAATTTCTGTGAAAATGCATTTAACATACAAGCTGAACTCTGTTATGGGAAATGGATACAAAAGCAGAGCTCACATCTTGACTTTTAATTTCTCATCAGAAGTCTTCTTTAGAGAGCAGTAAGCATAGCTGCCTATACTTGGAGTCCTAAGTGTTTCTTGGACTATACCCTGAGATAAGCTTAAACATCAAGTTTGGTTCCCTGAAAAGCATTTCTCTCATGTGCACCCTCAGGGCTTCCAGCAGGATTGAGTCACTCTGATGATGACTGGGGAGAAGCCATGTGCTCTTTATCATTTTTAGTTGGAGGACCCAGCTCAGTGCCTGACTGCCTAGGGTCTCGTGGACTGTGGGCAGCCTGCCAGTAAAGGTCACTGGACCCTAGCCTACAACATGCTGAGCTGCAGCCCAGAAGCCAGACATGCCTGTCTTAGCTGATTTGTTTTTGGTCCACTTTTGCCCTCCTGAGACTAACAAGCAAGATATCTATTTCATACACACATAAGGACTTGTATTAAAATCCAAAAAGCGATTCTCTTCCATGATTTATTTCAAACTCATCCATAGATAATTGAAGATTTGTATTCAAACTAAACATAGTTTTCACAGTTACAAAATAAATCATCTATTTTATCTTTTCCTTATGTAAAACTTTTGTATTAAATGTAACATATCCATCTTTTGATAATTATTACTAAGAGCTGGTAATATTTGGTTCATTTGGTGCCTGTTATGTGCCAGTACAGTGCTTAGTAGTTTAAGGGCCGTCATTGGATCTTTTCACCAACTCAAGAGAGAGAGAGGGAGAGTAAAAGATAGAGAAAGAGAGAGATGCTCAGGTTGGGTAATTTTCTTAGTCACTTGGCTGCAAGAAGCAGAGTTGGCATTTCAACCCAGGTCTGTCTCATTCCACAATCCATAATCTTAACCACTGTCTATCAGAATTTTCATTAGATTTGCTCATGAAGCTTTTTAAACATAGACATGTTTAAAAATACTGTTTATGAAAAAATTATTCTGACACTGAATGGCAAAAAGACTGTAATCAGGACTATTTTGATAGGTATCAACAATATTGCAATATGGGGGAGGCACTGGGCTTGACTCTGAAGTTTCTTTGCTAAAGCAAAGAAAACTAGAGATTAATAGCCAAGGACAAGGATGGGAGCTTAGTGGATGGAAAATTTCTAAGAGAAGTATTTAGTGGTTGGGGGTTGTCTTCATCTGTTTAGTGTTGCTATAAGAGAATACCAGAGACTGAGTAATTTAGAAAGACAGTAAGTTCATTTAGCTCACGTTTTTGTAGGCCGAGAAGTTCAAGAGTATGGCCCCGGCTTCTGGCAAAAGCAGTCATGCTCCATCACAACACGGCAATGAAGGAGAGTGAACAAGTACGAAGATGGGAAACCTGAGGGGTGTCCTGGCATTATAACACCTGCTCTTCGGGGAAATAACCCATTCCCACAAGAAGTAATCCAGCCTAGATAGCAGGAACTCACTCACTACTCCAGAACAGTACCAAGCTATTTATAAGGGTCCTCCCCTGTAACCCGAACACTTTCCACGAGCTCCCTCCTCCCAACATCACCACACTGGGGATCAAATTTCAACATAAGTTTTGGAGGGGTCAAATATTCAAACCATAGCAGGGAGAGTCCTGCTAAACTGATTTATGATTCCCGCTGAAGACAGACCAGGGTGATCAGAGATTGAGGGTAGGTGACGAGGAATTTGATCAGACACTGAGGGTGATCAGCTATCAAATGTGGGGGATTCTCACTAAACTGACCTTACCAGAACTCGTGCTAAAAATGGATTTGGCAGGCTGAAGACAGACCCAAGAATGAGGCCTCATTAAAAAAAAAAAAAAAAGAGGGCTCAAAAGAACCTGTCTAAAGTTTGGTCAAGGAGATCGTCTTTGTCAATGCCTAGACCCACCCCACTCCCTTCTCTGGAACGATAAGGGGCTGCAACATATCTATTGTTTCAAAAGTATCGGGGTGAATTTGACGCCCACAGTACTGCTATTCACTATTCTGCCTCCTGCTGATGACTGAGGAAACTAAGAGAGGTTCTTTATCTCACTGACCTGTTATCAGCAGTGCTGTGCTCCCGGCATGATGCACTTTTTTAGACCACTGAGTCTCACATTTGAGCATGCATTAGAATCACCTGGAGTGCTTATTGGAGCCCAGATTGGTGGATTCCATCACCAGCATTTCTGATTCAAGAGGTCAGGGTGGAGCCTCAGAATGTGCATTTCTAACACATTTCCAGGTGATGTCAGTGCCACTGGCACCGCATAGAACCACTGTTCAAGACCTTTCTGTTGTCTCGTCTCCCTTTTCTTGGAACAGTGGTTTGGCTGCTCTTAGTTGGGGCTTAATTCATCTGACATCTTAGAAGGAGGTATGAGGACTTCAAAGAAGGGTCCAAAGACTTCAAATGCTTCACAGTGAATATAAACAAGTAGTGATTGGGCTGGAGTGATAGGGGAGTCAGTGTGAAAAACTTTAGAGAGCTTAATGGGCTTATTTTAAGGACAGAGGGCATGGCCACTGTGCCCTAATGCTCTAACCTGTGGCTTCACTTCTATCTCTGCCCAGCAACCAAAGGAACCACCCAGGTGAACCCACAATTTTTCTAGTGCTCAAGGGTTATGAACATCACTCTTCTGAGATCCCACAACTCCCTTACACTATGGAGAGATATTGGGGGCTGCACAGATCTTCACTCTGCCTCTTCCCAAAGCTAACCATGCCCATTCTCACCCTCCCTCCCTGAATACTGGAGAATCATTGCTGGCTGAGAGGCTGGGGGACAGGAGCATATCTGTGCTCTCACAGCTCCTGTGTCTGCAGCAGGCAAAGCAGACTTCAAATACTGGCTTCTCAGAATTTGGAACTTCAACGTGTTTTCCAAGTCAAAATCTAGGACCCATGATTGTTGCCATGGTAGAACACTGAAAATCAGGTTTGCTCTGGGAAACCTAGGATGATGGGGGCGTGTGACCACACTGCTGCTGAGAGTCGGCATGCAAATTGCCATCACATTGACAGGGAAGAGACCTCACCCCAGAAAATGCACCCCAGAGCCCACATGCCCTTATATGACTGGAAAAGCGGGGACCATAATACTGCCCAACTTAATAAAAGTTGCTGAATCTTATTGTTGATGGTCTGGCTAATTTTTGTATTTTTAGTAGAGATGGGTTTTCACCATGCTGGCCAGGCTGGTCTCACACTCCTGATCTTATGAACCGCCTGCCTTGGCCTCCCAAAGTGCTGGAATTACAGGTGTGAGCCACTGCGCCTGGCTTTGTTGACGGTTTTTATAACACGAAAACAGAACAAAACTTGTGTGCGGGGGTCCAAAGAGGAAATAGCTAGGTTTTCAGATAGTCTCTTTCACAAACAGATTCACATTTCCATACCTTTGCATTTCTGAACATGGTTCTTAGAAGACAGGTGCAGACTAAAAACAGCTTAATCTCCAGGGATTTGTGTTATTCACTCATCAGGTGTAAAAGAAAAAAGAGCTAGGAATAAATATCATTTTGAATCATAGCTCCATGCCTCTAAAGAGAAGCTCACTCAAGTTTACTTTCATTTTATTAACTGGGGTGGAAGTCGGGAACAAGATTTAACATTACTTGAAGAAAATATCTTTTACTTATCACCACTGAGAAAGTGCTTTCTTCTTCAGCTGTACTCAGTCTCAGTTTTGAACAACTTCAGCGGGGGTATTAATAACTATCCAACTGCAAGACGGTGGGGGAAATGGGCTAAGGAGTTAAATTAGGAAGTTTTTTTGTTATGAAACAGTCATGAGGATGAGCAAATAAAGGGACCCTGCTAGGTTGCTGTTTTGTAAAATATATATACATATATATTTCAAAAATGCCAACTGACCTTTCTGCTTTCTATTTATGCAGAGGAAATGCCACCAGCTATTTTGGGTGATGCAGAGATAAAGCACACAAAGGAGAGTGATGAAAGTTAATTATTTAATGTATTTGGGGCCGAAGCTGGAGCAAAGTTCTAGGTATAGTTTAAGAGTCCAGTCATCACAGTGGGATCAGGGTAAAGGAGGCTGACAAATTAAGCAGTAGCTCAACAGGGGGAAATACACCATATTCCTCTTTCAAGATGATGGGTTCACTAGCTAATGTATCAGAAGGGAATGAGGCCAGGCCACTAAGGTGATAAAAGAGCAGAAACAGTAAAGAGAAGAACGTGTGGGGTTAGGGGAAGGAGAGAGGCACAGGAGGACACAGAGCAAAAAAAAAAAAAATGTTTTAAAGTACTTCTGCCACAGCAACGTAAGGAAAAAAATTATATTTGATAGCAGATGCCTTGGATTCCAGGCCTATTATTACCATTTACTGTGTGATCTAAGGTAAGCAAGTGATTTCCTCTGAATCCGTTTCCTGTCTGTGTCTGAAGATTGCTATAAAGAATAAATAATACAATACATTGAAGAACAGGAAATTGCCAGTGTGATTCAGTGTAATGTGTAGAAGTGCTTTAAATGTCATAAAATGTTCTCAACTTTGAGGGAAAAAAATCATTAGATGTACTGTCAAGCTGCCTCATCTTCCAACATTGGAGATTCATCCCTGAAGACTTCCTTAGGTTTCTAAGATTCTACTATTACCATCCAAATGCACCCTGAAAGACAAATACTTTTAGCCATTTTCAGCTAGCACTTGACAAGAAATTAGCTGAGAGCCAGCTAAGAGCTGACAGAAACATGAGGAAGACATCTCTGGAAGGGCAAGTCAGTGGACCCTCTAGACTAGCCTTGCTTTCTTTCAGTGCCTTAACCCACTTCACAGTTCATGAATCTGCAACATCACGGTGTTCGACATCACCAGAAACCTCAGGATGCTCAAGTTTTCCCTAACTTCAGAACGAAGTTCAGAAATTTGGTTTAACAAATATACATTATAAAATAATACATTCACAAATATTCACTAGGAGTACCATAGTCATTAACATTTATACAGAATTGAAAACTTGACTCCAATAGGAATATTTTCTTTTTTATTTCATTTATTTTTGAAATGGAGTCTCGCTCTATCACCCAGGCTGGAGTGCAGTGGCGCAGTCATGGCTCACTGCAACCTCTGCCTCCCGGATTTAAATGATTCTCCTGCCTCAGCCTCCAGAATAGCTGGGATTACAGGTAAGTGGCACCATATCTGGCTAAATTTTTTTTGTATTTTTAGTAGAGACAGGGTTTCACCATGTTGGCCAGGCTGGTCTTGAACTCCTGACCTCAGGTGATCCGCCTGCCTCAGCCTCCCAAAGTGCTGGGATTACAGGCGTGAGCTACTGCTCCTGGCTCCAGTAGGAATATTTTCAAAGTAGATTTTTAGGTTGAGCTCAGGAGACAATCTTTCAACAGCTAGAAACGTTCTTTTTCCTTCCCATAATATTCTGGCTTTTTCCCACTTCGACAGATTGAATTTTTAGTCCCAATTTACCGCTCCCTATACCCCTGACTGCTGCCTCATAACTTTGTAGTTCTCAATATTTCCCCACTCTTTGACTCTGAGTTTAGCCATGGAACTAGTTTTGGCTGAGGAATATAATGAGGGGCTGGAAACATGGTGCAGTGGGATATGTTCTCTTTCATCTCCCTTATCACCATCCAGCCCATCTATCATAGGGGAATGACAGAGATGGAGCAGGGATACCTCAGCCAACCAACAGAGTAACACAAACTCACCTCAGCCACTGCAAAGCAAAGCAGAGCCACTCCAGGTGATATATAAACTCACGGGCAAGGGAGACCTATTTCTTGCTGTATGCTAGTCAGGATTTGTGGTTGGTTGTTATGTGGCATTATTATGTCAATAAGCTAAACAACATGTCCTCCTTCTCCTGACATCACTCTCTTTATTCCTTCTCCAACATATTTTTACGAAATCCTTGGGCTTTTTTTTGGCGCTGATTTTTAAAAATCTGGAGGAAGTTTATCTCCAACTAAATTATTCTGTGGCTTCTTAGAAAAAATATGGATACCCTCTTGCAAAATGCCCTAGATGAGCCACAAACTCTGACTTTCCTGGCCTTGAGCATATTTCAAGATAATGTGGAATGAGAGCATGGAGCCTACCTAAACCATTTCTTCTAATTCTATTCTTTGGATTTCCACTCAACATGTATTCAACTCCCATTCTGTACCAGGCCCATAATTTTGAATGATAAGAATTCCCCAGACTTCTGCCAAGATGGCCAAGAAGGGGCAACTCTAAAGTGCAGCTCTCAGCAAGTGAGATGCAGAGGGCGAGCGGACTTCATGTTTCCAAGCGAGGTGCCAGGTTCATTTTGGTGAAAGTGGTAGGACAGTGAAAATAGCCCAAGGAAGGCAAGCCGAAGCAGGATGGGAGCAGCCCAGGGAGGGCAAACCGAGACGGGGTGGGGTGTGTTCCTACCCAGGAAGTGTTGCTGGCCTGGAGGGCCAGGCACTTCACCCTATCAGCACTCCAACCCAGATCCCGTGCTTCCCTCATGCCTTCTGTAACCCACAGTCCACAAGAGCCTTGCCAGACTGACGGGTGTCACCGGATGCTGATGCAAATCTGAGCAATGGCTCCGGACTGCTGGGTGCTGCAAGTTGTCGGCAAGGACCTGGGTGGAAGTTTGGACTAAACGCCAGTGGGACGGAACTACCAGTCCCACAGAGAGAAAGCAGGGAAACAGGCAATACGCTCTGGCAGGTCCCACCCGCACAAAACCCAACAAACTGAAGCCTGAGCACTAGAGAGTTTCGCAGTGAATACACCAGTTTGACCCCGACCGAGAAGAACAAGCTCAGGGAATGAAAGACGCCTGCCATTGGGAAAGCGGGGCTAATCTCACCTGCATAAACAAACTCCACGGGAAGACCACGCAGCAGCCTGACTAAATCCGAGGCAACCCAGCAGTGCCTCTACAGAACAACAAAAAAAAAGCCTTATACAGGAGATAGAGGCCAACTTCAACAGAAAGGTAATCTACTCAGATTCGTCTCAAAATCACCAACTTCAAAGATCAAAGGAGATAAATCCACAAAGATGGGAAGAAACCAGTGAAAAAAGGAATGAAATCATCAAAGACCAGAATGCCTCTTCTCCTCCCAGGGATCACAACTCCTCACCACCAAGGGAACAAAACAAGATAGAGAATGAGCTTCGTGAATTGACAGAAGCAGGCTTCAGAAGGTAGGTAGAAACAAACTTCACCAAGTTAAAAGACCATGTTCTAACCCAATGCAAAGAAACTAAGAAACCTGAAAAAAGGTTAGATGAAATTCTAACTAGAAAAACCAGCTTAGAGAAGAACATAAATGAATTGATGGAGCTGAAAAACACAGCACGAGAACATCCCGAGGCATAAAGATTCAACAGCTAAATTGATCAAGCAGAAGAAAGGGTATCAGAGAATGAAGATCAACTCAATGAAATAAAATGAGAAGGCAAGATTAAAGAGAAAATAATGAAATGAACAAAGCCTCCAAGAAATATGAGATTATGTGAAAAGACCTATTCTACATTTGATCAGCATACCTGATTATGACGGGGAGAATGAATCCTAGCTGGAATACACTCTTAAGGATATTGTCCAGGAGAACTTCCCCAACCTAACAAGGCAGGCCAACATTCAAATCCAGGAAATACAGAAACACCACAAAGATACTCAAAAGAAGAGCAATCCCAAGGCACATAATTGTCAGATTGACCAGGGTTGAAACAAAGAAAAAAATCCTAAGGGCAGCTAGAGAGAAAGGTTGAGTAACCCACAAAGGAAAAACCATCAGACTCACAGCGAATCTCTCAGCAGAAACCCTACAAGCTAGTAGGGAGTGGGGACCAATATTCAACATCCTTAAAGAAAAGAACTTTCAGCCCAGAATTTCATATCCAACCAAGCTAAGCTTCATAAGTGAAGGAGAAATAAAATCCTTTACAGACAAGCAATTGCTAAGAGATTTTGTCGATACCAGACCTGCCTTACAAGAGCTCCTAAAGGAAGCACTAAACATGGAAAGGAACAAGTACTAGCCACTGCAAAAACATACGAAATGGTAAAGACCAACAACGTAATGAAGAAACAGTGTCAACTAACAGGCAAAACAACCAGCCAGTAATAAAATGGCAGGATCAAATTCACACATAACAATATTAATGTTGAATGTAAATGGCCTAAATGCCCCAATCAAAAGATACTTAATGGCAAACTGGATAAAAAGTCAAGACCCATTGATGTGCTGTATTCAGGAAACCTATCTCACATGCAAGGACACACATAGGCTCAAAATAAAAGGATGGAGGAAGATTTACCAAGCAAATGGAGGGCAAAAAAACCAGGGATTGCAATCCTAGTCTCTTATAAAACAGACTTTAAAACAACAAAGATCAAAAGAGACAAAGAAGGGCATTACATAATGGTAAAAGGATCAATCAACAAGAAGAGCTGACTATCTTAAATATATATACACCCAACACAGGAGCACCCAGATACATAAAGCAAGTTCTTAATGACCTACAAAGAGACTTAGACTTCCACACTGTAATAGTGGGAAACTTTAACACTCCACTGTCAATACTGGACAGATCAATGAGACAGAAAGTCAACAAGGATATCTAGGACTTGAATGCAGATCTGGATCAAGCAGACCTAATAGACATTTACAGAACATTCTACCCCAAATCCACAGAATATAGTCTTCTCAGCACCACATCACACTTACTCTAAAATTGACCACATAATTGGAAGTAAATCACTCCTCAGCAAATGCAAAAGAATGGAAGTCATAACAGTCTCTCAAACCACAGCGCAATCAAATTAGGACTCAGGATGAAGAAAATCATTCAAAACTGCACAACCACATAGAAACTGAACAACTTGCTCCTGAATGATGAATGGATAAACAATGAAATGAAGGCAGAAATAAAAATGTTCTTTGAAACCAATGAGAATGAAACCACAATGTACCAGAATCTGTGGGACACATTTAAGCAGTGTCTAGAGGGAAATTTATAGCAATAAATGCCCACATGAGAAACAAGGAAAGATCTAAAATTGACACCCTGTCGTCAAAATTGAAAGAGCTAGAGGAGCAAGATAAAAAAAACTCAAAAGCAAGCAGAAGACAAGAAATAACTAAGATCAGAGCAGAACTGAAGGAGACAGAGAAACAAAAAACCCTTCAAAAAATCAATAAATCCAGGAGCTGGTTTTTTGAAAAGATGAAAAAAATAGACCACTAGCCAGATTAATAAAAAAAAAAAAAGAAGAAGAAGAATCGAATAGATGCAATAAAAAAAACGATAAAGTGGAGATCACCACTGATTCCTCGGAAATACAAACTACCAACACAGATTACTACAAACAGCTCTATGCACGTAAATCAGTAAATCTGGAAGAAATTGATAAATTCCTGGATGCTTGAACACTCCCCTAAGCCTAAACAAGGAAGAAGCTGAAACCCTGAATAGACCAATAACAAGGGCTGAAGTTGAGGCAGCAATTAATAGCCTACCAACCAAAAAAAGTCCAGGTCCAGACAGGTTCACAGCCAAATTCTACCAGACATACAAAGAGGAGCTGGTACCATTCCTTCTGAAAGTATTCCACACAATACAAAAAGAGGGAATCCTCCCTAATTCTTTCGATGAGACCAGCATCATCTCGATATCAAAACTCGGCAGAGACACGACTGAAAAAGAAAACTACAGACCAATATCTGTGATGAACACTTCAATAAAATAAAAAATCTTCAATAAAATAATGACAAACTAAATGCAACAGCACATCAAAAAGCTTATCCATCATGATCAAGTAGGCTTCATCCTGGGGATGCAAGGCTGGTTCAACATATGCAAATCTATAAACATAATCCACCACATAAACAGAACCAAAGACAAAAACCACACGATTATCTCAATAGATGCAGAGAAGGCCTTTGACAAATTTCAACAGCACTTTATGCTAAAAACCCTCAATATACAAGGTATTAGTGGAACATATCTCAAAATAATAAAGGCTATTTACAAGAAACCCACAGCCAATATCATACTGAATGGGAAAAACTAGAAGCATTCCCTTTAAAACTGGTACTAGACAAGGATGACCTCTCACCACTCCCATTCAATATATTATTGGAAGTCCTGGCCAGAGCAATTAGACAAGAAAAAGAAATAAATCATATTCAATTAGGAAAAGAAGAAGTTAAATTGGCCCTATTTGCAGACGAGATTGTATATTCAGAAGACCCCATCATCTCAGCCCAAAACCTCCTTAAGCTGATAAGCAATTTCAGCAAAGTCTCAAGATACAAAATCAACGTGCAGAAATCACAAGCATTCCTATACACCAACAATAGAGAAACAGAGAGCCAAATCATGAGTGAACTCCCATTCACAATTGCTACGAAGAAAATAAAATATCTAGGAATGCAACTAACAAGGGATGTGAAGGACCTCTTCAAGGAGAACTACAAACCATTGCTCAAAGAAATAAAAGAGGACACAAACATATGGAAAAACATTCCAAGCTCATGGTTAGGAAGAATCAATATTGTGAAAATGGCCATACTGCCCAAAGTAATTTATAGATTCAATGCTATCCGCATCAAGCTACCATTGACCTTCACAGAACTGGAAAAAAACCACTTTAAATTTCATATGGAACCAAAAGAGAGCCTGTTAAGTCAAAAGAACAAAGCTGGAGGCATCACACTACCTGACTTCAAACTATAGTATGAGGCTACAGTAATCAAAACAGCATGGTAATGGTACCAAAACAGACATATAGACCAATGGAACAGAACAGAGACCTCAGAAGTAACACCGCACATCTACAACCATCTGATCTTTGACAAACCTGACAAAAACAAGCAATGAGGAAAGGATTCCCTGTTTAATAAATGGTGTTGGGAAAACTGACTAGCCATATGCAGGAAGCTGAAACTCGTCCCCTTCCTTATACCTTATACAAAAATTAACTCCAGATGGATTAAAGATTTAAACATAAGAACTAACACCATAAAAACCCTAGAAGAAAACCTAGTCAACACCATTCAGGACATAGGCATAGGCAAGGACTTCATGAAAACACCAAAAGCAACAGCAATAAAAGCCAAAATAGACAAATGGGATCTAATTAAACTTAAGAACTTCTGCACAGCAAAAGAAACAATCATTAGAGTGAACCAGCAACCAACAGAATGGGAAAAAATTTTTGCAATCTACACATCTGGCAAAGGGCTAATATCCACAATCTACAAAGAACTAAAGCAGATTTTCAAGAAAAAAACAAACCCATTCAAAAGCGGGCAAAGGAGATCAACAGACACTTTTCAGAAGACATATATAAGTCCAACAAACATATATGAAAAAATGCTTATCATCACTGGTCATTAGAGAATTGCAAATCAAAACCACAATAAGATACCATCTCACATCAGTTAAAATGGTGATCCTTAAAAAATCAGGAGACAACAGATGCTGGAGAGGATGTGGAAAAATAGGAACACTTCAACCAATATGGAAGACAATGTGGCGATTCCTCAAAGTCCTAGAAATAGAAATTCCATTGGACCCAGCAATCCCATTAATGGATATATACCCAAAGGATTATAAATCATTCTATTATAAAGACACATGCACATGTATGTTCGTTTCTGTGCTGTTTACAATAGCAAAGACCTGGAACCAACCCAAATGCCCATCAATGATAGACTGGACAAAGAAAATGTGGCACATATACACCATTGAAGACTATGCAGCCATAAAAAACGATGAGTTCGTGTCCTTTGTAGAGACATGGATGAATCTAGAAACCACCATTCTCAGCAAACTGACACAGGAACAGAAAACCAAACACCGCATATTTTCACTCATAGGCTGGTGATCAACAATGAGGACACTTGGGTACAGGGAAGGAAACAACACTCACTGGGGTAGGTTGGGAGGAGGGGAAGGGAGGGGCGGCAGGGCACGGGGAGGCTGGGGAGAGATAACACCAGGAGAAATGCCTGATGTAGACGACGGGGTGATGGAGACAGCAAACCACTACGGTGTGTATGTACCTATGCAACAGTCCTTCCTGCAGGATGCAGGGTGTGCACATATACCCCAGAGCCGAAAGTACAATAAAAATAAAAAATAAAAAGAATTCGCCAGGCAAATAAAGGGGAGACACAGCCCTATACATTCTGGGAATCTTAAATCCTTTGGCGCTGGTGGAACAAAAAATATGAGAGTGATAATGTCAGGTTTAGAGAGAAGGGGATGGTAGCCAGCCTCGAACATGACTTCCAATGATCCCCACTTCTGGTATTCATGTCCTGTGTTAGATCCTTCCCACACTGCCTCAGGGGCAGCCAACAGAATAATATAGAAGTGATGGTGTGTGACTTCTGAGACTAGGTCATAAAAGACATGGATTTCATCTGTATCACCCACACTGGAGGAAGCCGGCCACCATGTTATAAGGACATTCAGGCAACCCTATGGAGAGATCTATGAGATAAAAAATTGGGGCATTTTGCCAACGGCCAGCATCACCTTGCCAGCTGTGTCAGTAAGCTATGGAAAGCATATTCTCCAGGCCTAGTCAACCCTTCATTTGACTACAGATCTGACTGACATCTGGACTAAAACCTCATGAGAAACCCTGAGCTAGAACCACCCACTTTTAATTCTTGACCTACAGACACTGAAATAATGTTTCTTGTGATGGTGTTAATATATTTTACAATATATTTCAGCAATACATCACCAATACAGAAGGCAAAGCTCAGATATATGCTGTCACATTTGCTCTGCTGTGTCCTGTAATTAGAGGCAGCCACTGCAAAGTTACTGATGAACATGATCTTTAGCTGTATCATGGCACTAGGTGGAGAGCAGGTTTGAAGAGAGAGACTGGGGGCAGGACAGAAAGGCAGAAGGTTTGTCCAGATGAGAAAAGATGAAGGCCTGACTTGCATCTGATGACGTCAAGACCTCCTGAGGGGACATAAAGAGAGAGAACTGAGGACTGACTAGATGGGTCGAGGGGTGATGGAGTGGTCTGTGAGGACTAGTAGTTTTACAGCATGCATGATTGGGCAGGAGATAGGTCATTCACAGAGCTGTGGATACAGGAAGAGATACAGATTGAGAGGTGGGAAAAATACTGAGTTCATTCCTGGGTGTTTTGGGTTTGGGGAGCTAATGGGGTATTCATTTAAAGAAGTCTAGGTGGCCGGGCACGGTGGCTCATACCTGTAATCCCAGCACTTTGGGAGGCCATGGCGGGCAGATCACGAGGTCAGGAGTTCGAGACCAATGTGGCCAACAAGGTGAAACCCCATCTCTACTAAAATAGAAAAATTAGCCGGACGTGGCGGCAGGTGCCTGTAATCCCAGCTACTCAGGAGGCTGAGGCAGGAACATTGTTTAAACATGGGAGGTGGAGTTTGCAGTAAGCTGAGATCACACTACTGCACTCCAGCCTGGGTGGCAGAGTGAAACTCTGTCTCAGGAAAAAAAAAAAAAAGTCTGGGCATGGAGCTTCAGGTGTCTGAAAAATTCTGCCCTTATAGTATGAATGGATCTACTTAATGAACTCCAGATAACAGAGCAGTGGATAGCTTTGATGCTATACCTTCAAATAGCCAGTGTTACCTTCTAGAAAATGTACCTCCTTTAAGGCTTCTGAAGAGGATTTTAGATTATGTGAATGTTTAAAAATAATAAGCAACAGCATCTAGTACTTTCAGGAAGTCATTGGGGAAAATGACAGCCTCTAGCCGATAGCTCTCTGCTGGTGGCATCTCCTCCCCATTCCCACCAGGGTATATTCTTCTAAATTAGTAGTTCTCAACCTTGGCTCTGCATTCAAAGCATCTGGAAAATTTTATGAGGATTAAGTGGAATGTTTTAAAAAATAACTGTCAGATGGCAGATGTTTGCTGTCATTTTCTTTCTGCCTAAAAAGTGAGACCACGCCCTTACCTCTCTCCCTCTCCTGAACCAAAAGGGATTCTCTCATTGAAAGTTTTGTAAAATGCAAAACTTTATTCAAATGTATGTATCTCTAAAATATAACTCTTTTAAGAAACAGCCACAATACTATCGCATCTCAATGATCCATAATTCCTGTACATAAAATACCCAATACGAATCTCATGTTCCTATTTGAATTTTGTTTGTTCAGATTAGATTAAAGCCCAGTTACTTTAATAGATATGTCTCCTCAATCTCTTTTAATGTATAAATTCTACCACCATGTTTATTTTTCCCTTCTAATTCATTTATTAATGAAACCAGGTCATTTTTCTTGTAAACTTTCAAATCTAGGATTTACTGATTGCATTCTCATGTATGTTTTAAGATATTCCATTTGACCCAGCAATCCCATTATTGGGTATATATCCAAAGGATTATAAAGCATTCTACTATAAGGACACATGCACACGAATGTTCATTGCAGCACAGTTTATAATAGCAAAGACCTGGAACCAACCCAAATGCCTGGACAGGGAAAACGTGGCACATATACACCATGGAATATTATGCAGCCATCAAAAACGATGAGTTCGTGTCCTTTGTAGGAACATGGATGAACCTGGAAACCATCATTCTCAGCAAACTGACACAAGAGCAGAAAATCAAACACCACATGTTCTCACTCATAGGCGGGTGTTGAACAACGAGAACACATGGACACAGGGAGGGGAGCACTACACAGTGGGGTCTGTTGGGGGGAAATAGTGGAGGGACAGCGGGGGGTGGGGAGTTGGGGAGAGATAGTATGGGAAGAAATGCCAGATATAGGTGATGGGGAGGAAGGCAGCAAATCACACTGCCACATGTGTACCTATGCAACAATCTTGCATGTTCTTCACATGTACCCCAAAACCTAAAATGCAATTAAAAAAATAAACTTTAAAAAAAGTTTTTCATTTGCAGGCCAGGTGAGGTGGCTCATGCCTGCAACCCTAACATTTCAGGAAGCTCAGGTGGGAGGATAGCTTGAGGTCAGGAGATGGAGACCAGCTTAGGCAATATACTGAGACCTCATCTATATAAACATATATTTTAAATTTTTTACATTTACAGAAAAATTGTGGAGATAGTACTAAGAGTTCCCATTACTCCACCTAATTTACCCTATAATTAACATCTTATATTATTATGGTACATTTACTACAATAATGAACCAATTTTGATACATTATCATTAGACAATAATGAACCAATTTTGATACATTATCAATCAAGTCTATACTTGATTCAGATTTCTTGAATCCACTTATTAATCATGTCTTGTGTCCTTAGGCTTGTCTTTGTTGTGAGAGTTTCTCAGAATTTCATTGTATTTCATGATTGCTAATGACTGAATATTTTCATTCCCCCAAATTCATATCTTAAAATCTTAACTCCCAATTTGTTGGTATTTGGAAGTAGGGCCTTTGGGAGGTGATTTAGATCATGAGGGCAGGGGCCTCATGAATGAAATTAGTGACTTTATAAAAGAGGTGTGTACATATCTACAAATATTCCCCTATGTAAACATATGTAGCTATATTAAGCTAAACATAAGTTAATACTGATGTATCCAACTCGAATCCACTATTGCATGGATCATTCTAGTCTCTTCCTGATATTTTTTAAAGGGGCACCTTTATATTTCTTATAACTGGCATAGGTTGAGATTCAAGTTCAATTTTGTGCAAGAAAAATTAGTAGAAGGGGATGTATTCTTCCATCATGAAGTGCACAGTAATTGGTTGGTTGCCTTTTCATGATTTTAGCAACCATTGATGATCATTCTCTAGCCTCCATTAATTCTTTAAAGATTTTTAAAAATGTAAAATTTTGATTGGCTCCTTGATTAGCTAGAATGCTTATAACAAAAGTTTCCTCTCATCAACTATTTAGTAGCCCTGAGGAAGAGCCCATATACAAAAGGCAGGATAGGCCGGGTGCGGTGGTTCATGCCTGTAATCCTAGCACTTTGGGAGGCCAAGGCAGATGGATCACTTGAGGTCAGGAGTTCAATACCAGTCTGGTCAACATGGCAAAACCCTGTCTCTACTAAAAATACAAAAATTAGCCAGGCGTGGTGGCAGGTGCCTGTAATCCCAGCTACTCAGGGAGGTTGAGGCATAAGAATTGTTTGAACCTGGGAGGCAGAGGTTGCAGTGAACCGAGATTAAGCCACTGCACTCCAGCCTGGATGACAGAGCAAGACTCCATCTCAAAAAATAAAAATAAATAAATTAAAAAGGCAGGATAAGTGCTTAATTGTTTTCCTGATTATTTTTAAAACGAACTGGTTCCTTAGCATCCTCCCAGACTGACCACAGAGCTATTTTTGGTTCCATGTACCATTATGAACTTAGAGAAGCTTTTTAGATACATAGCTCAGCCCTCTACCTGCAGCCCTGAGTCCTGGGCATTCTGCCTCAGGACAGTGAAATGGGGGATGGTTAGTGAGGGTGGGGAGGTAGGGCAGAGGCAGAGAGGGATTTGAAACGGATGGCAAGGTTGGGGCTCTTACGGACTTCCATATTCCTTCATCCAGAAAAAGCTCTGATTTCCAAAGCATTAATTCCTGTATACCTGTTGCTTTGATTTTTATAGATTTCCATGCTGCCTTATAAATAGTTGAGTCCATCTTTAAAAGTCTCCTCAAGCAACCAGGAAAGAAAGAACAGCCTGAAGATCTGGAAAGGGCATGTTTAACCCTAAATCCTTAAAAGCAGCTAATCTAGGAGAGAAGGTCACCTTTGAAATGCTCGGGAAAGGAGTAGAGCACCTGTTCTCCACCTTGGCTGTTCCCTGAAACACCTTTGAAAAACCACGTATGTCCCTATAGTACCTCCACAGATTCTGATTCAGTTGGTCTGATTGGAACCCTTAATATGGCAGTTGCTATAACGTTTTAGAGCAAGGTGACTCTAACATTAAGCGGGGACCATTTCCAAGTCCCCAGCATGATAGGCTAACAAGGATTGTGTTACACCTGTAGGCTTATCACCTTGATCTGGCTGTCTCATGTGAGTAGTTGACATCTCTGCCCTGGAACTCAGAAGACTAAGCTAGGAATAATGATGCCCAACAGATGTCATCCCTGCTTGAAACACTGGGGCCTTGATGAGTGTGGCTCAGTTCCAACCCTTGGGTCTTTAACATGACAGAGCACTGTGCCCCAAACCTCGACTCCAAGAATGGCTACATTTACTTTCTGCCTGGCACCGTTCTAAGTGCTTTACATATCTCAAGATCCCTAATAGGTTGGTATCATCTCCACTTAACAGATGAGCTACTGGGATCCGAGAGTTAAGTGACTTGTTAAGGTTAAAAGCCTCTTTCTGGGTGGGTCCAGACTCTTTCCCACCACATGCTGTCACTTACACGCTGTGATTTTATGCCCAGCCCCTCTCAAAGAGCTGCCTCCTGCTTTCTGTTGCACAATCAATATTGACACCTGGTGTAGGGGCGCTGTGCGGCGTGGGGAAGGCCTGGCCTGAAATGAGGGATCTGCATCTCAGCATCAGGCCCTGAGTGGTAGGGTAACCCACCCTCCTTCACAGCTCAGAGGTCTGAGGGTGTTTGCAGGAAAGACTAGAACGCCTAGGAGGCTTCTTCTACCTCTCACCCCTCCTCACTCCCAGTCCTGTGACACAGGGTTTCACTCACAGCTCCTTCTGCTCCACACTTCCCCTGAAAATCTCACTGCCCTGTGACTTCTCCATGTGCCACTAGGATCCTGTGCGTCAAACCCCCGGGATCAGCTGCCCACTGTCTATGGCCACCCCAATTCTTGACTAGAACGACATTCATCTCTGCCCACCCTTCTCCCACTCTTCCCCTCTCAGCAAATGACACCACATCCAGGAAACTCTTAACCACCACTAGCCCAGCGCTCCCTCTTCACGCAGTCACCAAGTCCCCTCAGTTTCACCACTCAAGACAGTTGTTAGACCATGGCGCCGCTCCATCCCCGTTTCCCTAGTATAGGCCTCGGTGTGTGAGGCCAGCCCTGCCTCATTTCCTCCTAACCCCAACCCAGGCCTTGTGCTTTGTGTACCACCAGACCCAACCAAAGCTTGTCATTGTTCCTTTGGCTCCTAGCACTCAACTGAGCGCCCCAGCAATTCCTCACCTCCTGGGACACTCCAGCTGACTCGAGATTGTGACGCAGTCGTGTACGTACCTGCCTCGCTCGCTCCAGGTTCCGGGCGCTGCCTCACCTTCAGCCCTCCCTGACACAGGCCCAACGCAGAGGCTAAGGTTTCTAGGCCCTGGACTTCAGTCCGTCTGCAAGCCCTGCTCTGATAGGCCGCCTCCCGCAGTCGCCGCGCCCACACCTAGGGCGCCCAGGTTCCTCCCCTTAGCCCTGCAGGGATTGGGCCTTGTGGCACCGCCCACGCTGGGATTGGTCCTGGTCCGAGGTGAGACGGACTTTGTGCCCTCGTGGGCCTTAGGGACTGCGGAGCAGAAGTGTTGGGCCATGGCCCGGCCTCGCAGGCTGGAGCTGGCAGAGGCTCTGGCTCTGGGGCCGGACTGGAGGCATGCCTGTTACGCCCTCCTGCACGCGCCCGATCCTGGGATTCTCTTTGGCCGCCTCCCTCTGCGCTACGCCATACTGGTGAGGAGGGGGCGCGCCCGGACCTTTCCACTTTGGCCCTACATCCTCCCTGCGGTACTACCCTTGGGTGCCCCTACCAATCCCAGCTTCCTCCTCTCGCAGATGCAGATGCGCTTCGATGGGCGCTTGGGCTTCCCTGGGGGATTCGTGGACTCGCAAGACAGCAGTCTGGAGGATGGGTTGAACCGTGGTCTGCTGGAACAGCTGGGTGAGGCGGCGGCTGCCTTCCGCGTGGAGCGCCCTGACTACCGCAGCTCCCACGCCGGGTCAGGGCCACGTGTTGTGGCCCACTTCTATGCCAAGTCTCTGACACTCGAGCAGCTGTCCGCTGTGGAGGCCAGTGCAACACGCGCCAAAGACCACGGGCTGGAGGTGGGGCCTGTCTGGGACCCTGCCCCATATCCTATTCCTTTCCCTTCCATTCCTTCCTTTGCCTTAGAAACTCTTTTTGGATTGAGGTCGGTGTCTGTCAGAACTTGCCCTCTTCCCCATTTTTTTTTTTTTTTTTTTCGGTGGAGTTGGGATCTTGGTCTTCTCTTATGGAATGGTGCTGCCAACCTAGGCTTCCTGGGAAGATTTCCACCCATCTCACCCTTTACTGGGCTCTGGAGAGATTTTTCTAGAACACACATTTACAAATCTCTCTGCTGCTCTCTACTGATAATGTGAAAATGGCCAGGCATCCACCCTAGTCCCTTATTGTTGGGCCTCTGTTTTTCTTAGGAAGAAGGTATGGCCCTAATACTTAAAGCTAGGGTAGTATGGACACAGATTGTATATGGAGGTGGTTCTTAAATTTTGTCAAGTATCAGAATCAGCTGTGAGGCTTATAAAGACAACAATGACTAGATTCTACTCCCAGAATGCTGGTTGGGGGTGAGAAAACACCAGCTTCCACTACTCCCAAGTCCTGGGGGCAGGGGTTCAGAAATCTGAGAATTTGCTTTTTTCAGAAGTTCCCAAGTGATGCTGATGAAGCTGGTCTAGGTTTCCCATTTTGACAACCATTGTTGCAGGGCTAAGCATGAATTCTGGCATTAGTTAGGAATCACTAGAGGTTTAGGGAACAGATGTCATAAGGAGTAACATTGATGGAGCTGGATAGTATGCCTCGGGTCATTTGTCTGCAGAGGGTTGGGCCTACTGGGTCTCCTTTAGATAGAAGCCTTGGCTTGTTTCTCTTGGTGTATTAAGGGGTGAGGCATCTGCTCTAGAAAGATCTGCTAAAGAGAGGATGGAAGTAGCGACATGAGCTACCTGGAGTCCCAGTGTCTTGTCTCCTTACTTTTACAGGTGCTGGGCCTGGTGAGAGTGCCCCTGTATACCCTGCGTGATGGTGTGGGAGGCCTGCCTATCTTTCTGGAGAATTGCTTTATTGGTGCTGCCCGGGAGCAGTTACTGGATACCCTCCAGGACTTGGGAGTGGTGGAAGCTGGTGCTTTCTCAAGCCTTCAGATACCAGCTCGTCAAAGGCAACCCTCTGTGGACCCAGGGAACCTAAGATGAGGACTTTGGTATTAGGAAGAGAATGTTTTCTCTTCTGAACCTAAAGATGATACCAGATTAAAAGAAGTGTGTACCATATGTTTTGAGCAGAGGACCCTCCAATTCATGGCATCAGGGGCAAAAATCCACAGCTCATCCTAGGGGTCCCAGCAGGTTCTTAGAGCCTACCTCTTCCCTGTACATTTGCATATAGCCTGGTAACCCCCAGGCATGCATATGTACAACGTGACCACGTACAGCCTGAAATATTTCACCTATCAAGTCCAGTTTAACCAGGAATTGGCATTTGTTACCATACCCTGCTTCTTGCTTTGCAGAGAGCTTCTACAGGAAGGGTGGGTCCTTCCCACAGTCCTCCATGGCTGCTCTTTAGAGTCTAGCCCAACCCATGTTTGTTGGGAAGAACAGAGAAAAGTATCCATGCCCTTGCCAGAGGGTTCACCAAAGCAATTGGCTCCTGAAAAGTGGGAGAGGGTCTTAACCAATGTCCAACACTTTCCTTCTCCTGAAACTGAGAAGGGGTAAGGAAGTAGCTAGGTCCCCTTGGACTGAGCATGGATGTGAGACCTGTGAGTACTGGTGTCTCTCCTTCAGAGCTTTCATCTACGGTTTGCTTTAGACTCTGGGACTATCAGAAGAGAACTGACCCACAGCTGTCTAGCCCTGCCCTACCAAAAAAAGAGCCTCCCATTAAAGAGGGCTTAGAGCTGGGCCTTGAGGCCCTTTACTTCTTTCAACAGAGATCTAATATGTACCTACTAAATGCCAGGTACTATAAAAGGTCTTGCTCTCCAAGACTCCAGGACAGGGGTGGGCAAACATTTTCTTAAAAGCCAAATAGCAAATATTTTAAGCTTTGTAAACTACATAGTTTTTAAGAAAATATCTTCTAACATTGACTAATAAAAATTGCCTATACTTATTTTGTACAAAGTGATGCTTTGAAATATGTAATCTACAGCCCTACCACCCTGAATGCGCCTGATCTTGTCTGAAATATGTATACATTGTGGTGTGGCTAAATTGAGCTAATTAACATATGCATTACCTCACACATTCATCATTTTTCATGGTAAGAACACAAAATTTACTCTTAGCAATTTTCACAAATATGATGCAGTTATTTACGAGAGTTGCCATTCGTGCAATATATCATTTGAACTTATCTCTCCTAACTGAAGTTTTGTATTCTTTGATCAATATCTTCTCAAGTACTGTTCCCTACTCCCAATCCTGGTAGCCATTATTTTGCTCTCTGTTTCTATGTGTTTAACTTTTTTAGATGCCATATGTAAGTGAGATCATGTGATATCTGCACCTGGCTGATTTCATTTAACATAATGTCATCTAGGTTAATCCATATTGTCACAAATGACAGGATTTCCTTCTATTTTAAGGCCTAATAGTATTCCATTGTGTATATGTACCACATTTTCTTATTCATTTATCTGTTGATGGACACTTAGGTTGCTTCCACATCTTAGCTATTGTGAATAATGTCACAATGGACATGGGAGTGCAGATATCTCTCCAGATTCTAACTTCAATTCCTTTGGATAAATACCCTGTAATGAAATTGCTGGACCATATAGTAGTTCTTTATTTTTAAGTACCTTCATGCTGTTTTCCATGGTGACCATACTAATGTACATTTTCACCAATATTGTGTTAAGCATTCCCTTTTCTTCATATTTTCTCTCTTACCTTTCATCTTTTTAATCATAACCATTCTAACAGGTATGAGGTGATATTCTGTAGTGGTTTTGATTTGCATTTCCCTAATTATTAGTGATGTTGAGCATTTTTTTCTATACCTGTTGGTCTTTCTTTGAGAAATGTCTGTTCAGGTCATCTGCCTCATTTTTAATTTAGTTATTTGTTTTCTTGCTATTGAGTTGCTCATGTTTCTGGTATATTTTGGCTATTAACCTCTCATCAGTTGTGTGATGTGCAGTTGTTTTCTCCCATTCAACAGATTGTTTCTTTACTGTGTTGACTGTTTCCTGTGCTGTATAAAGATTTTAGTTTGATGTAATCCCATTTGTCTATTCTTGTTGTTGTTGCCTGTGCTTTTGAAGTCTTATCCAAAAAAATTATTATCCAGACCAGTGTCAATGAGCTTTTCCCCTATTTTCTGGTAGCTCTATAGTTTCAGGTCTTGCATTTAAGGCTTTAATCCATTTTGAGCTTATTTTTTATATGGTATGAGATAAGGTTCTAATTTTATTCTTCCGCAGAAAAATAGCAGTTGTCCCAACACCATTTATTGAAGAGATTATCTTTTCCCCATTTCCCCATTTCCCCATCTTACCCTCTGTGGAAAATCAATTGACCATAAATGTGTGGATTTATTTCCAGGATCTCTATTCTGTTCCATTGGTCTATGTGTCTATTTTTATGACAGTACCATGCTGTTTCGATTACTATAGCTTTGTGGCATATTGTGAAGTCAAGTAATGTGATACCTCTAGCTTTGTTGTTTTGATTAAGATTTTTTGGCTATTCAAGGTTTTTTCTAGTTTCATGTGAATCTTTGAATTGTTTTTTCTATTTCTTCGAAAAAAGCCATGGGAATTTTGATAGGCATTGTATTGAATCTGCAAATGACTTTGAGTAATATGAACATTTTAACAACATAAATTTTTCCAGTTCAACAGAGGATGTGTTTTTATTTATTTGTTGGGCCATTTATTTGTGTCTTTGTCATCACTTTTTTTTTTTTTTTTTTTGAGTCGGAGTCTCACTTTGTCACCCAGGCTTGAGTGCAGTGGCAACATCTGGGCTCACTGCAACCTCCTCCTACCAGGTTCAAGCAAATCTCTGCCTCAGCTTCCTGAGTAGCTGGAACTACAGGCATGTACCACCATGCCCGGCTAATTTTTGTGTTTTTACTAAAGATGCTGTTTTGCCAGGTTGGCCACACTGGTCTCCAACTTCTGACCTCAGGTGATCCACCAACGTTGGCTTCCCAAAGTGCTGGGATTACAGGTGTAAGCCACCACACCTGGCCTTCAGTTACTTTCATCAGTGTCTTAGAGTTTTCGGTGTACAGGTCTTTCATCACTTTGGTTAAATTTTTGGTAGCTATTGTAAATGGGACTGTTCTCTCAATTTTTTTTTGGGATAGTTTGTCTTTAATGTACAGAAATGCTACTGATTTTTGTACATTGACTTTGTTTCCTGCAACTTTACTGAATTTGTTTTTTAGTTCTAACAGTTTTTTGCTACAGTCTTTAGAATTTTCTATATATAATATCATGTCGGCAAACAGGGACAATTTAACTTCTTAACCAATTTGAATGCCTTTTATTTCTTTCTCTTGAATAATTGCTCTGAGTAGGACTTCCAGTACCATGTTGCATCCTTGTCTTATTTGTGATCTTAGAGGAAAAGTTTTCAACTTTTTACCATTGAGTATGATGTCAGCTGTGTGTGGGTCACATATGGCCTTTATTATGCTGAGGTAAATTTCTTCTATGCCTAATATGTTGAGAGTTTTTATCATGAAAGGAAGTTAAATTTTATCAAATTTACCTGTTGGGATGATTACATGTTTCTTGTCTGTTCTGTTACTATGATGAATCACATTGATTTGCACAGGTTGACAAGGTCAATCCTGGAGCCCCAGGAATAAATTCCATTTGATGATGGTGAGTGATCCTTTTCGTGTGCTGTTAAATTCAGTTTGCTAGTATTTTATTGAAATTTTGCATCTATGTTCATCAGGCATATTGACCTATAGTTTCCTTTTCCAGTAGTGTCTTTGGCTTTAGCATCAGGGAATTCTAGCCTCATAAAATGAATTTGGAAGTATTTACTCTTCTTCAGTTTTTTGAAGAATTTGAGAAAACTGTTCTTTAAATTTTTGGTAGAATTCAGCAATGAAACCATCAGGTCATGGGCTTTTTTTTTCTGATGGGAAAACTTTTTATTCATTCATCTACTTATTTGTTATTGGTCTGATTAGATTTTCTTTTTCTTCATCATTCAGTATTGGTAGAATTGTATGTGTCTAGGAATTCATCTGTTTCTTCTAGGTTATCCAATTTGTTGGCATATACTTGTTTATAGTAGCCTCTGGTGGTCCTTCGCATTTCTGTAGTATCAGTTGTGATGTTTCCTCTTTGATGTCTTATTTTTTTGAATCGTCTTTTTTCTTAGTCTAGATAAAGGTTTGTCAATTTTGTTTATCTTTTCAAAAAGCCAACTTCTTAGTCTCATTGACCTGTTGTTTTTCTAGTGTCCATTTCATTCATTTCTATTCTGATCTTTATTAGTTTCTTTTTCTTTTTTTTTTTTTTTTTGAGACGGAGTTTCGCTCTTGTTACCCAGGCTGGAGTGCAATGGTGCGATCTCGGCTCACCGCAACCTCTGCCTCCTGGCTTCAGGCAATTCTCCTGCCTCAGCCTCCTGAGTAGCTGGGACTACAGGCACGCGCCACCATGACCACCTAATTTTTTGTATTTTTGGTAGAGGCGGGGTTTCACCATTTTGACCAGGATGGTCTCGATCTGTTGAGCTCGTGATCCACCCGCCTCGGCCTCCCAAAGTGCTGGGATTACAGGCGTGAGCCACCGCGCCCGGCCTATTATTTTCTTTTTCTAACTTTATGCTTAGTTTTATCTTTTTCTAGTTCCTTCAGGAGTACTCTTAGGTTATTTATATACATCATTTTTTTTTTATTTTGGTTTTTAATCCTATAAACTTCCCTCTTAGACCTGATTTTGCTGCATCCCATAGGTTTTGGTATATTGTGTGTTCATTTTCTCAAGGTAATTTTGTCTCAAGGTAATTTTTAATTTCCCCCTTTTATTTCCTTTTTTTTTTTTTTTTTGAGACAGAGTCTTGCTCTGTCATGAGACTGGAGTGCAGTGACGTGATCTTGGTTCACTGCAATCTCCACCTCCTGAGTTCAAACGATTCCCCTGCCTCAGCCTCCCTATTAGCTGGGACTACAGGCATACACCACCATGCTCAGCTAATTTTTTGTATTTTAGTAGAGACAGGGTTTCACCATGTTGGACAGGATGGTCTCAATATCCTGACCTCATGATCCGCTGCCTTGGCCTTCCAAAGTTCTGGGATTACAGGCGTGAGCCACCATGCCGGCCCTAATTTTCCTTTTAATGTCTTCTTTGACCCATTGATTGTTCAGGAGCATGCTGTTTCATTTCCATGCATTTGTGAATTTTCTGAAATTCCTCCTGTTACTGACTTCTAGTTTTATGCCATTGTGGTTGGAAAATATACTTGATGTGATTTTAATCCCACTAAATTTGTTAACTCTGATGTCTTATTTGTTGTATGTATGATTTGTCCATTGCTGAAAGTGGTGTATTGAAGTCTTCTACTATTATTGCATTACAGTCTGTCTCTCCCTCTAGATTTATTAATATTTCCTTTATATATTTAGGTACTCTGATGTTGGGTGCATACATATTTATAATTGTTATATCTTCTTGATGAATTGACCTCTTTCTGATTATATAAAGACCTTCTTTTGTCTCTTTTTACAGTTTTTAACTTTAAGTATATTTTATGTAAGTATATCTATATATAGAAATGTGGATTTCCTCTGATCTCTTTTAGTTTCAGTTTGCATGGAATATTCTTTTCCATCCCTACACTTTCAGTCTGTGTGTGTCTTGAAAGGTGAAAGAAGTCTCTTCTGAAATGTTGTTCGGTTATTTTTAAAAATTCATTCAACCACTCTTTTTTTTTTTCTTTTTTTTTTTTTTTTTTTTTTTTTTTTTTGAGACAGAGTCCCGCTCTGTCTGGAGTATAGTATACTCAGCTGGAGTATAGTGGAGCCATGTTGGCTTAAAGTAATTATTGATAGGTAAGGACTTACAACTGCCATTTTGTTAATCATTTTCTCATTCTCTGTAGGTCTTTTGTTCCTTTCTTTCTGTCTTGCTGTCTTTTGTGATTAGGTGAGTTTTAAAATTATATTCTCTGATTGTTCACTTTTATCTCTTATATATCTACTGTATGTTTTTGCTTTGTGGTTACCATAAAGCATACATAAAACATAATTGTAATAGGCTATTTTAAGCTGACTACAACGAAATGTTAATTGTATACAGAAACTCTACACTTTTACTCTATCCTTAATGTTATAATTTACATCTTTTTATATTGTGTATCCCTTAACAAATTTTTGTTACTATTAATCGATTTTTCTTTTAACCATTATATTAAAGATATGTGATTTATACAGCAACTGAATTTGACTGTGCTATTTCTAGTGAGTTTTAGACTTTGATATGCTGTGTTACTAATTAGCATAATTTTCTTTCAACTTAAAGAACTCGCTTTAGCATGTCTTGTAAGAGAGGTCTGATAATAATGAAGAACTTAACATTACCCTAGAGCATCATCGGCCCTCTCTACCTCTGATGTAGAGAGCAGGCTTACTAAAATCTCCTACAACTCAAAGAAAAAATAGAAAACAAGGAAAATGGGCAAAAAGAACATCGTAGATACAGAGATCAGACAATGAGATTCCAGGGTCTTGTTTAGTGATGGGAGAAAATACTAACAGAACACATGGAACAGGAACACCATTTTAGAGGAAACAAGAAGAAAAGTTTCCTACACTCAAAAGATATCACACCAGAAGTGGGCAGTACTCACTATGTTCAGGGAAACAAAAAGATAAAAACTGAAAAACATCATCAGAATGTTTTTCATGTGAAAGACATTTGTAAGGTAGGAGAATTAATCCACTTACTAACAGCACAAGCTGCATGTCAATCTAAATTGATGTGCAAAAGCATGGATATGCTTGGATTTACTAGAAAACCATACAGGTGTTTTTCAGAAATGCACAAAATGAATCAAAGTAAAGAACCGATCAACAGGAAAATTGTGTAAGAAATCTGTGAGCTGGTTGTGAGGCAATGGTTCCTATTATATACAAATTTAATGCTAAGTTCCTGTGTTATAGCTATCAATGTTACCAATAAATGGGCATATGTGTAATATGAAACATAAATAATTTGATTAACATGGTAGTCCCGTAATTCTAGATCATTCCATGAAAGTTAGATCATAGGGAGCATGAGGAAGAATAAAAATGTACTAGCTGTGCTGCAGGGTAAGTAGTATGATTTAGTTTCTGAAGATAAGAGCCTTTGTGAAATTTTACTATTTTAAGAGACATACCAAACAACAGATTCTGCTGAATATGAAAGGATGGGAAAGAAAGTCAGGGAATTACAGGCAAAGATAAGAAATCATCATAATATTAATATCAAAATCGAATGTCAAATGCATTAGAATTCTTTAACTGACTAGGAGATTATCTACAATGATCATATAATTATCACCAACTTCAAATTATATATAGCACGATCTACAAATGTAGGATGAAATTAACAGAATAGATTGAGGAGTGGCAACACACTTCCTTTGGTTCTTGACAGATAAAATGTCAGCTTCTAAGTATGCATATCTAGGAGCTAAAGAGAATAAAAATAAAGATGATGAAAACAATTAACATTTGGGGGATATTTACTGTGTGGTAGGCACTATTCTAAGTTCTTTTCATTTATTAACATATTTAGTCCTTAGGACAACCTTATGATGTAGGAATTCTATTATCTCTATACTCCAAATAGACCCAGCACAAAGGCCAAAAACATAACTTATATACTTTTTGTAACAGATAAATATTGCACTCTGGAACTTCAGAGAGTATACCTTTAAGGCCTCAGGAAGCATTTACCAAATTAGTCATATATTGGACCTTATCAAACCTCAGTAAATCCTTTCAAATCTTCTAGACCCCCTCAGAAATCACAGATCACATACCTTGTTCTAGCCTACCTCATGTAGTAAAACTAAAAATAATGACAGGGATACAACCTTTGAAATTGTCTTCTTTATGTGTTTTCTTATTGTCTGAATCGTGTACCACATGTATGTATTCTATAAAATGACAGTTAAAAAGTAAAACAAAAAAATTGTCATATTTATTCAGAACCTAGCCCTAATAAATCTAAAAAGCAAAACAAAAAATGATTCATGGGTGGGCAGGGATCCATCCCAGGAATAATACTGGAGGTAATTTGTGGAGTTGAGGAAAGAGCTCTTCTCCATCCTAAAATGAACAAAATCAATCAGAACCTGCCTGCCTGAGTCTGAGCCACGTGCTCACATGGATCCCCCTGTGCTGACTGGAATATGCAGTCTGACTGGTCAGGCCTGGATCTTCTGCCCTCATTGTGGCCAGGGAAGTGGAGAGCTGTGGTTGGCAATCTCACCAGATCAAGAGCTAGGGAAGTGGCAGGTCTCTAAGAGAGGAGGCAGTGTATAGCACAAACACCTGACGTTCACCACAGGGGGAAAAACAAGGCCAGACATTCTACCTACCCCTGTGTTCTATTAGGCGCCTTGTTCGCATGACTCCTTAATTCTTTGGTGTATGAACTACAGGTCTATACTATCTTCAACCACAAGATTTGTTCCATGTTACTATGCAGGCTCCACAAGGATCATAATGTTTCATAGAGATGTGTCACCTGCATTTTAATCACCTCCTCTTTGGTTTCTTACCCTCCAACCAACCAGAGCTAAGAGAGCCATTTTGATGTCAGGTTACTGGTGATGCAATTCCCCCTCCTCCTTCCCCTTGTTACTACTCACCCCTCTCCCACTCCTTCACCCCTCCACATGTTTTACCTTTATTAACTCTGAGTCTGTCTTACTGTCACTTTCTAAGGGAAGCACTCTTTATATCCTGACCTTCCAGACAAGATTCATTTCATCCATGTACCTTTTCTTCAAATCACTTATTGCCATTTCAAATCATTCATTTGTATGTGACTTTTTGATTAGCATTTTTTTGTCCTCACATACTCATCCATGTTCTTGGATAGAAACAATAGAAATTGCTGGGCAAGGTGCCTCACGCTTGTAATCCTAGCACCGTGGGAGGCTGAGGCGGGCAGATCACTTGAGGTCCAGAGTTTGAGACCAGCCTGGCCAGCATAGCAAAACCCCATCTCTACTATAAACATAACAATTAGCTGGATGTGGTGGCGTGCACTGGTAATCCCAGCTACTTGGGAGGCTAAGGCAGGAGAATCACTTGAACCCAGGAAGTAGAGGCTACCGTGAGCTAAGACTGCACCACTGCACTTCAGTCTGGGTGACAGAGCGAGACTCTGTCTCCAAAGAAAATACAAAATAAAAAAGAAACAATGGAAATGGAGCATGGTGTATTTATGGCAAAATTTAATTTACTGGAAAGTTATTAGGAAGCTCACAGTTTTAATGGGAGGCTGGAGAACAAGGATGAGGCAGGGATGAGGGTTGGTGAGGCAGGGTCAGCATCTTGCTAGGGATAGTGGGTTTAGAATGCTGCTACCCAAACCTTCAAAACTGGATACTTACCACTGTACTCCTGGCACCACCACACTGGCACTCATTACTGGCCAACTGAACCCTTAACTCTGATCATATACCTTCTGTCATTTCTCCGAAGTCAATATCCTGAGCAGGAGCATCTCATTGGATGTGCTTTGGTCACAAACCTCCTTTGGGTTACCCAAGGGCCAGAGAGGGAATGTCTGCCCACCCTTGGTTTCATAGTAGAAGAGGGGCTTTGCTTATTAGTACTCTCTTCAATGGCCCAGAATTGAAAACAACCAAAATGTCTCTCAATAGATGAATTTCCCTGACAAGGAGTCCTTTGTGATAAACCCCAAATGGCTCTAGCTGGTTGCTCTCTGCCGATAGACCCACCTTCCCCTTCCCTCATAGTGTATTTATTTAAATCAGTCTTTTTCAAACTTGGTTCTGCATTCAAAGCATCTGGAAAATCTGATGGGGATTAAGTGGACTGGTTTAAAATTACCTGGCAGATGGTAGAGGGTTTGTAGTCTTTTTCCTGCTTAACAAGACTAAACCCTTACCTCTCTCTCCCTCTCCTTAACTAAAGGGATTCTGTCTGTGAAAGAATTTTCTGAAATGCAAAGTTTTATTCAAATGTAAATCATAACCTTTACCTTTACTTCATGAGATGCCAAAGATCTTTTTATTTTTAACTTGTTAACTATGAAAACATCAAGCTATATAAAAGTAAGATAGACCCATCATCACCCAGCTTCAAAAATTATCAATTTATGGCCAATTTTATTTTATTTATACCTTCAGCCTCTGCCCCCTCATTGAATTATTTTTATCATGTCATTCACAAATGTTTTAGTATGTATCTCTAATAGATTAAAAACCCTAACAAAACAGCCACCATACTATTAGCACCTCAAACAATGATCAATAAGATTGGACAAATTAGAAATCAAATAAACCAACTGCTTCAATTGATATGTCTCTTCAATCTCTTAATGTATAGATTCTGCCACCATGCTTTTTTTCCCTTTGTAATTTTTATTGATTGATTGATTGATTGAGATGAAGTCTCACTCTGTTGCCCAGGCTGGAGTACAGTGGCACGATCTCGGCTCACTGCAACTTCCGGCTCCCAGGTTCAGGCAATTCTCCTGCCTCAGCCTCCCAAGTAGCTGGGATTACAGGCATGTGCCACCACACCCAGCTAATTTTTACATTTTTAGTAGAGACGCGGTTTCACCATGTTGGTCAGGCGGGTCTCCAACTCCTGACCTCGCGATCCACCCACCTCGGCCTCCCAAAGTGCTGGGATTATAGGTGTGATTTATCTATTAAAGAAACCAGGTCGTTTTTTCTCTAAATTTTTGTTTAGTGTAATTTCTCTGTTTGTATGTGCCTGATTTTAAAACAAACCTATTTTTTAGAAGTTTCACATCTACAGAAAATTTATAAAAACAGTACAGAGTTCCCATATACTCTACCTACTTTACCCTATAATTAACATCTACATTATTATAAAATATTTCTTACAATAACAAATCAATTTTGATATCATTAACCAAAATCTATGCTTTATTCAGATTTCCTTAGTTTTTCCCTAATGTGCTTTTTCTTCTCCAGGATGCCACATTCCATTTAGTCATGTTACGTCTTCTTAGGCTCATCTTTGTTGTGAGAATTTCTCAGATTTTCTTTATATTTCATGATTGCTATAGACTGAATATTTTTGTTCTCAAATTCTTATGTTGAAATCTTAACTCCAATTGTGTTGGTAAGTAGGGCCTTTGAAAAGTTATTAGGTCATGAGGGCAGAGTTCTCATGCCTGAAATTAGTGACTCTGTAAAAGAGACTGCAGAGAACTCCCTCACCGCTTCCCACATGTGAGGTTTCAGCACAAGGCTATCTTCTATGAACCTAGAAGTGCGCCCTCAATAGGCACCAAATCTGCCAGTATCTTGATCTTGCATTTCTCAGGCTTCAAAACTGGGAGAAATCAAGTATTTGCCGTTCCTAAGCCATCCAATCTATGGTATTTTGTTCCAGCAGCCCTAATGGGCTAAAACAATAACAATTTTGAGACTTACTGGTCAGGTATTGTGTAAAATGTCCCTTCAATGGGATTTGTTTGGTGCTTTTCTCATGGTTAGAGAGGGATTATATCTTTTTGGAGGAAAACCACAGATAAAAGTACCATTTTCATTACTTCATATTAAGGGTACATTCTACCAACATGACTTGTCAATGTTGATTTTGACCTTGATCACTTGTCCAAGGTAGTGTTTGTCAGGTTTCTCCACAAAGTAACAAAGTTTCTCCTTCCCTCTCCTGTTTTCATACTGTACTCTTTGGAAGGAAGTCATTATTCACAACCCACAAGGAGTAGGAAGCTATGCTCCACCTCTTTGAGGACAGAGTAGTTACATGAATTATTTCTAATTCTTCTGCAGAGGATGTTTTTATCTTGTCTATTTATTTACTAATAAATTTTCATTATTCATTTGTACATCAGTATGGACCTCTAGATATTTATTGTACTTCAAATTGTAATCCAATACAATTCTTTCATCTTTGGCCACTAGGAGTTTTTTCAGTTGGTCCCTGTGTCCCTGTTTCTTTGACATATCTCCATCAATATAGATTTTTGTCTTTTTTTATTTGGTGAACTTCCTTAATTTCTGGCATCACAAGATGCTTCTGGTTTATTGTATATACAAGTTGTATATTTTCTGGCCCAATGTTGGAATCAGCCATTTCTCCAAAGGGCTTTGATTCCTTTTATGGAAAATGGTGTTAGAAAACAAAATGTGGCACTTGGTATGTTTGTTGCTATTGGAATATCATTGCTTCTAACCCCACTCACCTGAAAAAGCAAGGAAATATGTGTGCACATTAACTCTTGTATGTATACATATGTGTGTGTGTGTGTGTATATATATCTAGCCATATCTACATCAAGCTAAAAATGAATTCATACTGATGTTTCAGACTCTAATCTATTACTACATAGATCATTCTAGTCTCTTCCTAATATTTTAAATAGGTATTCCTTTGTATTTCTTATAAATTGTTAGATCAAGGTAACAGTTCAATATTTTGGCAGAAATAATCCAAAGGAGGCAGTGTGCTCTTGTATCACAATGGGTATAACAACTGTCTATTCATGATGTGATCATTCCCCAGATTCCAGTAATTCTTTAACATTTTTTAAATGTTAAAATTTTGATTGGCTCTTTCCTTCTTTAACTGGAATACTTTGTGAGATACATTTCTTCTCATTAACTATTTGGTGGCCCTAAGGAAGAACCCATATAAAAAAAAGGTAGGATAAATGCTTGATTCTTTTCATTATTACTTTTTAAATAATAGATTGGTTTTTTAGAATTCTCCCGGGCTGACCACAGGGTTATTTTTGGTTCCAAGTACCATTATGAACTTGCAGCAAGCTCTTTAGGTACATGGCTCAGCCCTCTACCTGCAGCTTTGAGTCCTGGACATTCTGCCTCAGGATGGCGGAATGGGGGGTGATTGGTGGGGGTGGGGAGGTGGGGCAGAGGCAGAGAAAGATTTGAAAGGGTTGGCAAGGTGGGGGCTCTGAAGGGTTTCCATATTTATCTAGAAAAAGCTCTGATCTCCAAAATCATTAATACTTGTATAGCTGTTGCCTTGGTTTTACAGCTTTTCATGTTGCCTTTGAAATCTTTGAAGTCCATCTTTTAAAGTCCATCTTTAAAGTCTCCTCAAGCAACCAGGAAAGAAAGAACAGCCTGAAGATCTGGAAAGGGCATGTTTGATCCTAAATCATTAAAGGTAGCCTATCTAGGAGAAAAACCAAGTTGCCTTTGGAATGCTAGTGGAAGGGGGAAGGCCCCAGTTCTCCACCCTGGTTATTAGTTACCTAAAACACATTTTAAAAACCACGTATGTCCCTGCATGACCCACAAACATTCTGATTAAATTGGTCTGTGATAGGACCCCAAAAGTGTGAGTTTTTAAAAAATTGTATAAGCTTTTTGCAAGGTGAATCTAATGTTAAAGGAGAGCTATTTTCAAACCTCCTAGAACTCTAGCAGGCTAATGACAATTGTGTCACACCTACAGACTCATCACCTTAATGCAGTTGCTTCATGTTATTAGATGATATCCCTGCCCCACAACTCAGAAGACTAAGCTAGGAAAGATAATGTCATACAAGTCTCATTCCTCCTTAACTGGAGGCTGATGAGTGCAGTTCAGTTCCAACTCTTGGGTCTTTATTATTGTTTTTTGTAGAGATAGGGTCTCTATATTGCCCAGACTGGTCTCGAATTTGTGACCTCGAATGACCTCCCCTTGCCTTCCACAGTGCTGGGATTACAGGTATGAGCCAGTGTGCCCAGCCCTGGGTCCTCAACATAAGACATAGCACTGTGCCCCAACCCTCGACTCCAAAAATGGCTACATTTACTTTCTGCCTGGCACTGTTCTAAGTGCTTTTCATATCTCAACATCCCTAACAGGTTGGTATCATCTCCACTTAACAGATGAGCTACTGGGATCCGAGAGTTAAGTGACTTGTTAAGGTTAAAAGCCTCTTTCTGGGTGGGTCCAGACTCTTTCCCACCACATGCTGTCACTTACACGCTGTGATTTTATGCCCAGCCCCTCTCAAAGAGCTGCCTCCTGCTTTCTGTTGCACAATCAATATTGACACCTGGTGTAGGGGCGCTGTGCGGCGTGGGGAAGGCCTGGCCTGAAATGAGGGATCTGCATCTCAGCATCAGGCCCTGAGTGGTAGGGTAACCCACCCTCCTTCACAGCTCAGAGGTCTGAGGGTGTTCGCAGGAAAGACTAGAACGCCTAGGAGGCTTCTTCTACCTCTCACCCCTCCTCACTCCCAGTCCTGTGACACAGGGTTTCACTCACAGCTCCTTCTGCTCCACACTTCCCCTGAAAATCTCACTGCCCTGTGACTTCTCCATGTGCCACTAGGATCCTGTGCGTCAAACCCCCAGGATCAGCTGCCCACTGTCTATGGCCACCCCAATTCTTGACTAGAACGACATTTATCACTGTCCACCCTTCTCCCACTCTTCCCCTCTCAGCAAATGACACCACATCCAGGAAACTCTTAACCACCACTAGCCCAGCGCTCCCTCTTCCCCCTTTACGCAGTCACCAAGTCCCCTCAGTTTCACCACTCAAGATAGTTGTTAGACCATGGCGCCGCTCCATCCCCGTTTCCCTAGGATAGGCCTAGGTGTGTGAGGCCAGCCCTGCCTCATTTCCTCCTAACCCCAACCCAGGCCTTGTGCTTTGTGTGCCACCAGACCCAACCAAAGCTCATTACCTGATTTGCTCTTTTGGCTCCCAGGAGACGTTTAGGTAGCCACCTTCGTCCAGGTTTAGGGCGCGACCACACCTTCAGCCCCGCCCCCCGCAAGGCCAACCCAGAGGTTACAGTACTTTCGGTTTCCCTGGGGTTCCTGGATCCTGGGCTTCACGGGTCTGCAAGCCCCGCCCTGATTGGCTGCCTCCCACACCAGTCGCGGCGCCCCGCCCTAAGGCGCTCAGGTTCCGCCCCTTATTCCAGCAGGGATTGGGCCTTGTGGCACCGCCCAGGCTCGGATTGGTAGGAGGTGAGACCCGCCCCTCTGCCCACGTGGGCCTTCGGGATTGCGGAGGAGCAGTGTCGGGCCATGGCCGGGTCCCGCAGGCTGGAGCTGGCCGAGGCCCTGCAGCTGGGACCTGGCTGGCGTCATGCGTGCCACGCTCTACTCTACGCGCCGGACCCTGGGATGCTCTTCGGCCGCATCCCGCTGCGCTACGCCGTACTGGTGAGAAAGGGGCGCGCCCGGCCACTTTCTGCGTGAGCCCTGCTCTCTCTCTGGGGTCTCCTCCGGGGCGCCCCTGCCAATCCCCGCTTCCCCCTCTCGCAGATGCAGATGCGCTTCGATGGACGCCTGGGCTTCCCCGGAGGATTCGTGGACAAGCAGGACAACAGCCTAGAGGAAGGGCTGAACCGCGAGCTGCGCGAGGAGCTGGGCGAGGCTGCGGCCGCCTTCCGCGTAGAGCGCACTGACTACCGCAGCTCCCACGCCGGGTCAGGGCCGCGCGTTGTGGCCCACTTCTACGCCAAGTGTCTGACGCTCGAGCAGCTGTTGGCTGTGGAGGCCGGCGCTACACGCGCCAAGGACCACGGGCTGGAGGTGGGGCCAGCCTGGGACTCTGTCCCTTTCCCAAATTCCTCTTCTCCCAAAGCTTTCCCTCCCCCAAGAAAGAATCCCTGCAGGAAAGTCTTTACCGCTCTGACCTTGCCCTCTTCCCAATTTTCTTGGTGGAGTTTGGATCGTGGTCATCTCTACTTTGAGTTAATACTGCCAACCTGGGCTTTTTGTGAAGGTCTTTCCCCACCCATTACCAGGAGAGATCCAGGATCTCTGGAGACATCTTTTCTAGAACACACTCATCCACGTCTCTCTGCTGTTCCCTATTGACAGTGTGATAGATTATCACATTATCTAGGCATGGCACCCTAGGTTTTATTTCTGGGTTTGCTTTTCTTGTGTAGGAGATGTGACCCTGATATTTCAGGCAAGGCTAGTAGACTGTGTATGAGGTGATTCTCAAAATTTGGCAGGTAGCAGAATCATCTGGGTGGCTTATTAAAACAGTTATTTCTCCCAGCATTCCTGCATTGGTGACGGGGCATGGGGAGAAGAAACCTGAGAATTTGGAGTTTTCAAAAGTTCTCAGATAATGCTGATGTAAGTAATCTGAGGACCGCATTGTGACAACCACTGGTTAAAGGGTATGAATGCATCTTTGAGGCAGGAACCACTAGACGTTTAGAAGCAGATGTGGAAAATATTAATTGATAGAGCTAGATAATAGGTTTTGGGTCATTTTCCTGCAGAAGGTTGGGCCACTAGGCTTTAGTGAGGTATGAGCCTTGGGCCTAGTTCTGCTGGAGCGTTAAGAGGTGAGACCTCTCATCTAGAAATATCTGCTGGAGAGAGGATGGAGTTAAGGGAATGAGGCACCTGGGGCCCCAGTATCTCCTGTCTCCTTCTTTTTCAGGTGCTGGGCCTGGTGCGAGTGCCCCTGTATACCCTGCGGGATGGTGTGGGAGGCCTGCCTACCTTCCTGGAGAATTCCTTTATTGGCTCTGCCCGGGAGCAGTTACTGGAATCTCTCCAGGACTTGGGACTGCTACAGTCTGGCTCGATCTCAGGTCTTAAAATTCCAGCTCGTCACTAGAGGCAGTCCTCCATGGACCCATGGAAACTGAGATGAGGACCTTGGTACTATGGAGGGAGGGAAGGATGTGGGAATGTTTTCTTATTGGACCTGAAAGATGATACATGATAGCAGATTAAAAGAAGAAGTGCGTACCATATGTTTTGAGAAGAGGACCCTCCAACTCATGGCACCAGGGGCAAAAATCCACAGCTCATCCCAGGTACCCTGGCAGCTTCTCAGAGCCTGCCTCCTCCCTGTATATATGCATACAGCCTGGTAACCCCAGGCATGCAAATATACCATCTATAACAACACACAGCCTGACACCTTCCCCTGGTCATGTCCAGTTTAACCATGAAGGAATATTTGTCAACATCCTCTGCTCCCAGATAGCAAGGAGCTTCTGAAGCAAGCATGGGTCCTTCCCATAGTCCTCCATGGCTGCTCTCCAGGGTCTGACCCAGCTTATTTGTTAGGAAGGATAGAGAGGCAGAGGACTGCCTGTGCTTCCTGAAAATAGACTTGCTCTTGTCTGAGTGGTGACCAAGGCAGTTGGCTCTTAAAAGGTGGGAGAGTATCCTAACCAATCCCCAATCTTTTTCTTCTGAAACTGAGTAGGAGGGGTAAGGAAGTGGCTAGGTTTCCTTAGACTGAGCATAGACATGAGACCTGTAACTACTGGTGTCTCTGCTCCAGAGTTTTCATCTTTGGGATGCCTGAGACTCCGATACTATCAGAAGGGACGTGACCCACCCCGGTCTAGACCTGCCCTGGCAAAAAGAGCCTCCCATTAAAGAGGGCTTAGAGCTGGGCCTCTAGGCCCTTCACTTTATTTATACAAAGGTGGTAGAAAAATGTAGACTGGACAAAATAATCCATGGAGAGAGAAAAAGAAGAGGGCTCAGGACATGGCCCTGAGGAAGCCCAATCCTAAGAGTTTGGGCAGAGAAAACCAGGCATGTTAAAGAAGACAAGAGAGTGGACTATGCAGAGTGCTTATGAGGGCTTCACTAAAACAGAGGCAGAGCTGTCCACTCCATTTAGTAACATGAAGTGTTTGATGACTATGATGGCAGCAATTTCAGGGAGGGTAGTGTGGAATGCAGGCCGGATTGGTTGAGTGAATGGAAGATCGGGGAGTGGAGCATGTGAGAAGTTAGCCCTAAATGGGGCTCAGGTTAATAACTGGAGAGCTGTGGGGTCAAGCTGTGTTTAAGGTGGGAGGTAGAGCATGCTGATGTTGATGGCAACAGTCAAGATGGTGCGATGAGAGAGATAGGAGGGGGACGAGGAGGAGGACCCCTAAAGGGTCACAGTCCTTGAGAGAGGAGGAGGGATGGGACCCTTGTAGGAAGAGACAGCTCTGCAGCCTCACAGGACTCAATATAACAGAAAGGGGTCAGTATAGAAGATGAGGATGACTGAATTAATGGGGAAATGATGAAGGAGTTTGAATCTCTTCTTTGTGAAATGAAGTGATATTATCAGCTAGATGTGGGTGGAGCATGTTCTTGGAAGGTAGGAAGTAGATGTTTTCCTTGGTGTTGGAAATCAGATTGATTAAGGAAACAGCAGAAGGGCCAGACAAGGCTGAGCTCTGAGATGGTCAGTTTAGAGTAGGATGTTTGGCACTCAGGTGTGTGTGTGTTGAGTGGGGCTCTGCATGCACCTGTCTTTCCCTCATCAGGCTTCAGCAGCTGGGATGGAGACACTTACTGCAGTGTTGGGGTTTTGCCAGGGAAGTAAAAGAAGGTGAGGGAAAGATGGGGAGTTCCGATGACATGACAGGAGAAATTGCAGTGATGAAATGTGCAGTCTAAGGTTTAATTGGCCCAAAATGGGAATTGAAAACAGGAGGTGACTAGGGAGGGATTAGGAAATTAGAGGTCTTGACAAGGTAGAAACTCCAGAATGGTGAGGGGTTGGTCAGGGTTGTATTTGAGCCAGACAGGAGTACTTTGGAAATTGAGAGGTGGAGCAATCTCAGGTAAAGGCAAAATAGAGGGTATGACCTGGGGTTGCTGGCCAGAGCCAGGGGAGGAGCCTTAAGACGTGAGATCTGGGGTTGGGGAGGCTGGAGGGTAGGGCGAGCCTCCACGTGGGTGCTGAAGCGAAAAACCGACATGACCTAGGAGCCATTGTCCTTGGTGAACAAGAGGAGTGACCACAGGCCAGTGGCATCTGCCAGAGGGGAAAGCAGGCATGATAGGATAGCATATCCCAGGCGAGGGCTTTTTGAGGAAGGGAGGGTGGGAAGTGGTTTGGAAGCTTAATGCAGAGCAATGTGGTTCCCACTGGCAGCCCTTGGTCTTAGAAGAATGGGAGTGGCCGGTGGCGGAGCCGCTGTACCTTACCTAATCACACCCTGACCCTTTTGTCAAGCATTATCTAGATGAAACCTCAGCGTAGGCAGGCTGCAGGGAATGGACATTCCAGTGGTTCCTGGGGTCCCAGCCTGTCGCAGCTTCATCTGTGCTTTGTGCACTTGACTCTCAGTCATCTCTGCAAGGGACCCTGAGGTCTGGGAGATCAGAGTCACTCACCCTTGATGGCCCTGCTAATAGAACTCTCCCTCAGATAATTCTGGATCCAGAACTCATTCTGGGATGTAATCCGGGTCAACATGAATACCATTAGGAAAGTGCCTTTACAGCACTCATCTCACTCTGCTTGAGTATCCCAGTGATCAGTCTCTCAGTGCCTGCCTCCTGCACAGCTAATCTGTCCACTTATTTGCATTAAATCTGCTTTTTATTTAGGTCTATGGAGATGGCTGAGTGGGGAGGAGCCCATGACTTACCTGTATGATCCCTTAAACATACTGTCCAAGTCAGCAGATACTTCTCAGGCAGGCTTCATAAAAGTTTCACTGTACTGGGGTTTGTGTTCATCTCACTCACCTAGACAGTCCCTGGGTAGGCAGACTAGGGGTGATAGAAGCTCACGCTCTGTGTTTCTCCTCCTCTTACTCATTCCCACCATGCTGAGGTTTAAGGAAAGCCAGCGATGATGTCCCAGTTAAGCTTTCCTTGGCCTTGTTAAATGGAATCATCTGGGGTGGGAAGCAGAGAAATGCTCATTGCAATCTTTGACCTTCACTAACTGCTGTGGTGACTTTGACCCAAGCCCTTGACCTCCTTTCTCTTATCTGAAATGTTTCTGTGATTCTTGTGGTGAGATTAGATGAGGCAGCACTTGGGATAAGCTTGCAGAGAAGCATTCAGCACTATGAAAGTACAGGATGCCATGTGTGCTTCCTGCTTCATAGCACATTTTGTTTCTTGCAAGGTGAGAGGCCCAGCCGCCTCCCCACAAACACATATTTGTGCCTTTTTCAGCATAATCAGCAAGATGTTCCCACTTCTCAGCATTGCACTTTTCTGCTGGTGCAGAATAAATGCTTTGAGCCCCACCCTGTTCTGAGACAAAGTCCTCCGTGGTCACCCAGCATATGGCAAAGCTGCTGCTTCTGGGCTGGAACATTTGAGGCAGCAGCGACTTCCTCTTTTTCCAGTTACCTGAACCCTTAGAGGCAGCCAGTGAAACAGACAAGGGGAGGGGAAGAGAAGAGGGAAGGCATGTTTCCTATATGAGTTTCAGTTTATTGCACAGAAATGTTTTTGAAACCCTTATCTCCAATGGAATCATGAATGGGTATGGGACAGTCAAAAATAGAGGAAAAAATTTAGTCTGTAAGCAAATCATTGGATGGCATCAGAATTTGAGCCCAAGTAAAAGATGCTGGAGCTTGGCCCTTATCAGAGAAGAGAAGAGCCAGGTGGCGGATTTTATTTACAGCATGTTCAATTCTGAGGAAGAGGAGTATGGGCAGGGCAGAGGAAAAAGGAAAAATGGGAAACTCCCCCATGGACTTAAGGCCCCCACAAAGAGAAACCATGTGCCTTCTTCCCACTTCCCTTCTGGCTTGGGCAAATGAGGCAGTTCATGCTCCCTTTAGGGGTGGAGGCAGCCTGCAGAGACCAGTTGGGCCGAGATGAAATCTTGCAAAGGAAGCCTTCTTACCCTCGAAAAGCAAGAATAGCAAAGGAACTTTGGGAAGGACATAACACAAGAACAGGAAACTCCTCACCAACAGCTCCCAGATGGAAGGAGTCTATGTGTCTAGCATTTTCACCAAAGTGCTGCTATCCTGATGGACAGATGCAAACTGGAACTGCTGCCTGTACCCTCACCATGGGCATGTACCCACCACAGGCATTCCCAGGTGATGCAGGGGCACAGGATTCCCTCTTTCTACTCAGGATAGCAACCCCTGGATGGGGTTTTCAACAAGTATAGGAGCTCCTGGACTCAGCCAGGACTCTCACCCACAGTCCCAGTCCTCCCACCTTCTTCAGGTCTCTAGAAGACAGAACGGATGGGTTTATAACATCCTGTTATCCAGCACTAATCCCAGGCTGTGGATGTAGGGAAAGGCCAGGTAAACAAGGAGGGGAGAAACAGGTGAATGACCCCAATTGTTTAAAACCAAAAGAACAGAATTGCCCCCAGTTAGTAAACAGCCATAAATTTTGTAGTATGTCTGTTCCAGAAATACTACACAATAGAAGAGCATGTGAGCACCAGATGCATGTGATAAAAACCATGCCCTGGAAGATGGATCCCAAGGAGTAGAAGCAGTATTTGCTCACAGCATTTAAGGAGAGCAGGGACTCTGGGATGCGGTGAAAGTAAAGATAAGAGGTCAGGAGTTCAAAACCAGCCTGACCAACGTGGTGAAACCCCGTCTTTAAAAAAAAAAAAAAAAAAGATAAGACATGCAGGAACCACTGACAACATCAAGAAAGGATTTAAGGGCAGGGATATCTCTGTTAGAGAAGTTAACATTACCCTAGAAACAGCAAAGAGCATCATCAGCCCTGGGAAAAACTACCTCTGACGTGGAGAGCAGGCTTAAGAAAATCCCCTAGAACCCAGGGAAAAAGTGCAAAACGAGGAAGATGGCCAAAGAGAACATCATAGATACAGAGATCAGACATGACAATCCAGTCTTGTTAAGCGATAGAAGGAAAATGCTAACAGAACACATGTAGCAGGAACACCATTTTAGAGGAAACCAGAAGAAAAGTTCCCTAAACTCAAAAGATACCACACCAGAAGTGGGCAGTACTCACCATGTTCAGGGGAACAAAAAGATAAAAACTGAAAAGCATCAGAATGTTTTCTGTGTGAAGGAAATTTGTAAGGTAGGAAAATTAGGTCACTTACTATAGCACAAACTGCATGTCTATCTAAATCAACATTTAAGTGCAAAAGCGTGGATATTACTCATGTAGTTAACTGGGAAACCATACAGGTGTTTTTCAGGAATGTACATAATGAATCCAAGTAAAGAAAGGATCAGGAAAATTGTGTAGGAAGTTTGTGAGCTGGCTGTGAGGCAGTGGCTCCTATTATGTCCAATTTTAGTGCCAAGTACTGTGTTAATGATGGCTGTCAAACAATATATTAGCAATTGAAAGGAAATATGTATACTGTGAGCATAATAAATATTTTATAGAGAATAACAGTCATTTGATTTTATGCTAGTTCCCAGGTTCTCATTTATTTTAGTAAATGTGAGTAGCCAGTCGGAGAAAGAAGCATAAAAATATGTTGATTTTACTGAGGAAATTAGCAGGATTTGGTTTCTGAAAATGGTAAGACGTGAAATTTTACTATCTCAAAGTACATACCAAAACATGATTCTTGCTGAATATGTAAAGATGAGAAAGAATGCCAGGGAATTATAGTTAAAAAGTAAGAGATCATCATAATATTAATATCAAAAGGACTAGAATTATTTAATTGATCAAGAGATTATCCACAATAATCACATAATCACCAACAATTTCAGATTATATACAGCAAAGTCTATTAGGAATTAATAAAATAGTATTAAGAGACTGCTAACATACTTTCATCAGCATTTGACAGTTAAATGTCAGCTGTAAGTATGCCTATCCAGTATCTAAAAAGAATAAAAAGGAAGATGCTGATGGCAATGAACATTTTAGGGATGCTTACTGTGTGCCAGGCACTATTCTAAGCTCTTCATGTGTTAACACATTGAGTCCTCAGAACAATCTTAAGATGTAGGGATACTGTTGTCTTCATACTTGAAATAGACTCAGCACAAAAGTAAAAAATATAATAAATGCACTTTGCTTACATTCTGAACTGTAACTTCAAGCAGTGAATATAGTTTTAAAGGGTCAGGAAACATTTAGCAAATTAGTCATTTATTGGGCCTTATAAAACCTCAGTAGGCCTGGAGCAGTGGCTTACGCCTGTAATCCTAGCAATTTTGGAGGCCGAGGTGGGTGAGTCACCTAAGTTAGCAGTTCGAGACCAGCCTGGCCAACATGGTGAAACCCCGTCTCTACTAAAAATACCAAAAAAATTAGCCGGGTATAGTGGCACGTGCCTGTAACCCCAGCTACTCAGGAGGCTGAGGCAGGAGAATTGCTTGAACCTGGGAGGCGGAGGTTACAGTGAGCCAATATCACATCACTGCACCCCAGCCTGGGTGACAGGGCAAGACTCCATCTCAAAACAAACAACAACAACAACAACAACAACAACAAAAAACTCAGTAAATCCTCTGGTCTTCTATCACCCTCTAAGAAATAATGGAGCACATACCAAGTTCTGGACCACATGTAGTAAAACTAGAAATAAATTACAGGGACAGACACTGAAATATTCCGGTGATGCCTTTTTATATTGTTTGAATCTTGCACAATATGTATGTATTCTGTAGTCATAAAATGACTAGTTAAAATAATAAAAAGGAACTTTTGTGTGTGTGTGAGTATATAGAAACCAGCCCTAATACATCTGAAAAAAAAAAAAAAAAGGACCCATGAGTAAATGGGGACCTATCCCTGTAAGAATTTTGGGGTAATATGTGGAGTTGAGGGAAGATCTCTTCCCCAGCCCCAAGTGATCAAAATCAGATTAGAGGCTGATTGACTCGGCCCTGTGCTCACTTGGATCCTCTGTGTTAACTGGAATATGCAATGTGACTGCGCCCTGTGCCCTCTTTGTGGCCACCAGGGTAGAGACTTGTGATTGCCAGTCTCACCAGATCAAGATCTAGAGGAGAAGCAGATCTGTAAGGGAGGAGGTAGTGTATAGCACAAACACCTGATGCCCACCACACGGTGGGGGGTGGGGAAAGTGGTTGCGGGGAGGGGAGAACAAAGCCGGGTGAATGCGCATAAAGGTGCAAGGCCAGAGACCATGTTATTTTAGAAGCATGCCCTGTGGCATCCAACCTGGAATTATGAGTATAATAAAAGAGAAACAAGGCTAGAAATTGATATTGCCAGAAGCTAGTCTGTGGAAAATTCTTCCTCATCTTACAGTTCATACACAAAAACAAACAAAACAAAAACGAGGGTTTTTTTTGACATTTGACAAAAATTTTAAAACTTTACATTATGTTACCAATAACAAGTTGTGAAACCAAAAACCTGTTTAAACTATCAATAATTAAAAACACATTTTCAGTACCACTCTAAAGGAAAACTGAATAAATTTCCAATTCACCATATGTAGAATGATTGTATAAAATTGTCGTATGAAGACTAATCAAACAGTGTGCAACTAAAAAAATGTAGAAAAATAGTATAAGGGCATATTAGGTAATTAGTTAATTATGTTATTTTTCTGGATTTTTTCATGAGTGTGGGTTTTTTAGTTTTTCCAAGTTGTAATTTGTTGTGAATTTATATTCTAAATCACTTTCGTATCGAATTTTGGTTTCTCTTTTTCTTTTTTAAAAAATGTATTTATTTTAAGTTCTGGGGTACATGTGCAGAACGTGCAGATTTGTTATATAGGTATACACTTGCCATGGTGGTTTGCTGCATCTTAGCCCGTCATCTACATTAGATAAAAAGTGTTCACAGAGTTGTTTAAGATTCAAGCCCCACACCACCTAGCTCTGCCCATGCATTGAGGCCTGGCATCCCTGGCTACTCAGATAGAGTGAAGTGGAGCAGGAAGTAGCTTTTCAGCATCTCACCTTCCCTGAAGACCCTGATGCTGGGGCTGAGACCCAAAGGAGAAAGCAGGGGTATAGCTAATAGGGAAATAACTAACATCTGTTTGAGATTTTTTTCAGTTTATAGAACTAACTGAAGTTATTCCTTATTTATCCAAGAGATGATAAGTTATGTAGATTTTCTCTACCAGGACTTAGGGGTGATGAAGAGGATAAGAGGTGAGGGAGAGAGAGTAATCAAATCCCAGAGAGCATAAGTAGCTGAGAAACACTGGTCTCTGAACATGAAGCCTTTCCTTGGTGTTGGTGTACTTGGTGACCACATGGAGGATTTGTCCCTAAGGCAGTTGTCCTCCACGAGAGTGACACCTCTCCTTAAAGGGAATCTTCCTGTTACCAATATCATGTAAAAAACCGTCCCCGCATTTAGTGGGTAAGAATAACAGCAATTCATGGTTGTGGTCAGATGGAGGCTGGAGCTCGAGTAGTTGGACTAGCCAGGCATCTCTCTCCCTTCAGATCATCTCAGGGCCTCTCCATGTTGGCTGTTTGGGCTTCCTCACAGCATGGCCACCTATGGCAGTGAGACTGCTTACATGGCAGGTCTGGGCTCCAGCATGAGTATTCCACCAAGCAAGGTGGAAATCACATGGCCTTTTCTGACTTAGCCTCATAAGTCAAACAACTTCACTTTTCCCACATTCCATTGGTAACAAACTCACACAGATTCAAGGAGTGGGAGGACTAGGCTCCAAATCTTGATAAAGGAGCAACACAGTTCTGGAAGATGGTGTGGGACAGGAGATATTCTATGGCAATCTTTGAAAAAGAGAATCTGCTACACGGTGTTTCCAAATCCTTATGGTAAAAAGGAGGCATTGGATCTGAGAACGCTTGTCACAGCCCTGAATACATTTTGGATGGAGCCAAGCACTAATTGACAGGATTAAAATCAGAGTGCTTGGCAGCAGGTCTTGCTCCGATGCTTGACTTGCAGCTGTCATCCTGCTCCCACCTCACATGGGCATGGCAGAAATGAGGCTGCCAAATCACAAGTTAGAAACCTCTGGAGATGGACACAGGTTGGTGCCGTGTAAAAAGTCAGAGGGAAAGTTCTAGATTCTGGACTTTTTTTCTGATAACTTTTAAAGCTGTAATAATGTTCTGAGAAACCTCAGGTCTGGCTTACCATTGTTTCAGTTATTCTAAGACACACATTTTAAAAATCTCTGAAATAGGAATGAGTCTTACAATTGATGCTAGGTTTTGTTCTTGACATAGTTGGTATCTACCGCATACAGCTTTAAAAGTTTTAGAAGGAATAGCAGCTTGGGAAGAAAACAAAGAGATGAATGTGGGGAACTCTTAAGAAATGTTGCAAATCATGGCTCTTAATGGCACAGAGGATGATGTTTTATAAAAAGATATGGACAACCTATGATCCCAATATTAAGTGATTCAAAGAGATGGGTGCTGTGTAGAAGATTTAGAGATATCTAAATCATTTTATTTTGCATAGATTTCCTTTCTACATATGTGCAAAAGTGATCTATGATAAAAACTCATGTCTCAATATGTCTGAAAGGTCTTTTTTAATGTGCAGAAAATTTTTTAAATACCTTCTAATTGGCAAGAAAGCAACAGGTATGGCTCCACAGCAGTATTTTTCTTTCTTAATGGTACCTAAAATATTAAGGCATGTTGCAAGCAATGGTTTCTCAGAGTGGGTGAAACTCAGGAGATAGGCCTCATTTTCACCTCAAAGGCAGCCGAAATCCTGAAAGACTTTTAAGAAAGAGCCCACAGTATGCAGTGATGTCTGAGAGGTGAGGAGTCAGAAATGTCCATGACGTGTACGCCCATCCCCTATCTGAGAATCCAACACGATGTACCTTAAGATCTGTTCAAATATTGGCTTCAACACATCATTTCTCAAACTAAGGTCTGTGGTCTGCTAAGGTGCTTCCAATTTTTAGGACAAAGAAGCTGAATGTTTGAAAGTGGACACATGGTCTCCATAGGTATCAGGCGTCTTGCTCTCAGACACTACTGAGAACATGTCAGTCCTCTTTTTAGTGACATTAATCACATTAAGTGCAACTCACAGGCTGTTCATTCCTGGAATGTCCCACTTTTCCCAAGCCCCTGTAATGTCTGACTTGTCCTTCAAAACTCATAATCCCTTTAGGGCAGCTTTCGCCCCCTCTCTTCTAGGTTACCATGGCAACCAGAGTATGCCTCTGCAATAGTACACATGCCATTGCCCAGCATTCTGTCTTTAAATTGCTTTTGGCCCTACTAGAACACGACTGTTTCCCCAGCAGCTGGTATGTTTCTTATGAAGTAAACTCAATCAGCACTCAGTAAAATGCTTATTGAACATATGCTTCATGAGAAGTCTTTGCTCTTATGGAAGTTAAAGAAGCCTCCAAATAGAAGTTCACTTGGAATGTTACTTCACATTAAATTTTGTCGAGAATCCAGTGTGGCAAACAGCACTGGACTAAGATTCAACTCTCTTTTACAAGGTCATATTACCTTGGGTAACTTCCCTAACCTTGCTGGGACTTGGTCTCCCCATCTTCTGTGAACCTCTCAAAGGTGACCTGTATTTTCCATTATTTAGCATAGTGCCTGACACATAGAGTGTGCTCAATAAATATTGACTTTAATAATGTAATCTGTAAAACAAATGAAGAGATTGGACAAATTACCTCAAAGGGCACTCTTTGGCTTCTTCATAATGCAAATAAACACTTTTCCTCCCCTCATCCAATCAAAACACTTAATAATTCTTAATTCATAGGGTATAGTTTAACAAAGCAAACTTATAAGGCTGCTTGGAGGTATTTCAGCAACATATTATCATCCTAGCAACTTAATACCATTACTACATGTTAAAGTTTGGAACTTAAGGCCATTTTTATTGATTACCATAAGAAACAGGTAATAAGGTTTGTTGGTCCCTAGAGACACTCCTCAGACACTCTTCCACCTATTGGCTGATACCTGAAATTCTACCATTCATCTTCGTAGTGTGAAGGTCTTTCTACTTTAAAAAAAAAAAAAACATAAAATATTCATAATATTTTTGATAGTGCTCAATACTAGAATAAATATCTTTATGTATTAGCTACATGGAGCTTTTAAAGATAACATTGGTGAGTTGAGAAGTAATATTGTTCCTGTTTCATGATGCCATATATATAACATGGTCTATCTATCTATCTATCTATCTATCTATCTATCTATCTATCTATTTATCATCTATCAATCAATCATCTATCTATAAGGCTCTCACTCTGTCACCCAGGCTGTGATGCAATTACAGCTTACTGTAGCCTTGACCTCCCTGGGTTCAGGTAAGCCGTCTACCTCAGTCCCTTGAAAGTAGCTGAGACTGTAGGCATTTGCCACCACACCTGGCTAATTTTTTTGGATATACATATATTTTTTGGTAGAGACAGGATTTTGCCACATTGCCCAGGCTGGTCTTGAACTCCTGTGCTCAAGCCATTCACCGGCTTTAGCCTCCCAAAGTGCTGAGATTACAGGCATGAGCCACCACACTCGGCCCATTATAATGTTTTAAGGGAAACATGAGCCACCACAGTCAGCCCATTATAACGTTTTAAGGGAATTCCGCACTTGGCCCATTAAATTTAGTTATCTTAACATGTTATAATGGGCCAAGTGTGGTGACTCATGCCTGTAATCTCAGCATGAGATAAATTAAATTAGTAAATCATCACTGCAGATCTGCTGGTATGACAGCTGGTGACAGTTTGTCATACGTTGGTTGTAGTGGGCAGGTTTAAGCCTGCAAGTTCATATGTTATAGCCAATGATATAACAAAAGTCTTTGCTAAAAATCTTAGGCAGATCTTGGATGCCTAGGTATTAAGTCAGTATCACTCATTTATATCAATGCATGAAGAAAGGTCTGGAAGTTTACTCTTTAAGTAGGGAAAAAGCACAAAGTTTCAAGGATAAAAAATGGAGTGACAGAGGCATTACTAAAATGGAAACAAAATTATGTTCAGAAGGAGCCATGAGGCATACCCTGGATTTCATTAAATAGCAATTAATTGATACTCCATTCATTAACAATTACCACAATAATGCTCTATAACAACCACACAATCTCAGTAGTGAGAAACATAATCATCTATTTAGCTTGTGTGCCTGCAACCCTCCAGCTGGCCTGGAGTTTAGCTCTTCTGGGTTGAGCTTGGCTGGGACTGACTCTATTCTATGCGTTTCTCAACCTCCTCCTGGAATCAGAGGGCTAAATCAAGATGTTCATCTCTTGGTTATAGCAGTGAAGCAAGGAGCAATTACACAAGTGCTTTTCCAGCCATTGGTGATACCACACCCACTAATATTCCACTGGTGAAAGCAAGTCACATGGCTGAACCCAAAGTTAAGAGGCAGGGAAAAATATTCTGCCTCTTGGTAAGAGGAACTTCAAAGTCACATGGTAACAGGTGGGAATAGATACAAGGAGAGATGGAGAATTAAAACTATTCATGCCACTGGGCATGGTGGCTCACGCCTGTAATCCCAGCACTTTGGGATGTCAAGGCGGGTGGATCACTTGAGGTGAGGAGTTCAAAAGCAGCCTAACCAACATGGTGAAACCTCGACTCTACTAAAAATACAAAATCACCCAGGCATGGTGGCACACTCCCATAATCTCAGCTACTTGGGAGGCTGAGGCCAGAGAATTGCTTGAACCCAGGAAGCAGAAATTGCAGTGAGCTGAAATGGTGCCATTACAATCCAGCCTGGCAGTGAAAGTGAAACTTTGTCTCAACCAAACAAACAAACAAAATAACTATTTATGCAATGTACCCCATATACTGAGATGTAAATTATTTACAGCAGATGTTATTTCCAGTAAATCAAGCCCACTAGAAGACTGGTGGATTTTTCAGGTATCATTAAATTTGGCTGAAAACCTCCCAGCTCTGGCTGTGGTCTGCAACCTTGTCATTCCCAATTAGAACATTCTGGGCTGTCAAAAAACAGAACATTAAAAACTAGTGGAACTATCCAATTGTCCTTGTCTTTTTATTTATTTTTAATTGAGATGTGGGCATCTAGGTGGTTTTGACTGAATTTCTTACTAGGAGAGGAAAACCTATTTCATAGCTTTATGTCAGGAACATGTATAAATAAATGCTGCCTACTAATTATGGAAGACCAAACAAAATGGACAGGAAGAAAAGCGTGGGTAAGTTCACTAACAAACTTCCTCCCAAACTTCCTTAAACAAACTCATCTGTTCTTTCTTGTTGACAAGCAAGCAAGAAAACTGACCTTTTGAAGTTAACCCTGTAGAAGTATTGGCACTCACCCTTAATTTCTACTGACCCATTCACTGGCTAATGGAGGTTAAGATGTTTTGCCTGTCTGGTTGCCTCAATGATGTTGGACCTATCAGGTGGGTGCCAGATCTAATTCTGATTGTGCATGACTTTAAGAGCTGTAACTGCTTAATCACTACTCATGAAGGCAGCCATAATGACTAGAACTCCGTAGCTCAAATTCAGTGCTCATGTACAAACAAGTTGCAAATTTGGGACTCAAATTCTACTTCTGATGTGAAGAAAAATCATTTTGCGTAAGTCAGCCTATCTCCGTTTATTATACGTGCTGCTACAGGGAGTTGTGCACTAAGCTCCCTGTCACGGAATGTAGGAAGTATAATGTAGTTTTGGAAATGCAAATACATTTTCATTTGCTGATGGACATGTATTATGTATTATTTATGAAGTCATTGGTGGTAAGTAACAGAAGATCCAATTTAAACACTTTTTGTTTCATATACTGGAAAATCTCAGAGGTATATGTGTTTCAGGAGAATTTGATCTAGGAGCTTGATAATTCAGTTCTCTCTCACTAGGCTCTAATATGTACAGTGAGGGCTCCATTGCAAAGCTGGTTCTCCTTATGTGAATCTAAGGGAGAGTTCTTACATTTGCAATGATGGGTCTACCCTGAACCAATCCATGTGGTCAGAGGAAGGGATTGAGTTGATTGACTGAGTCCTCGGCAACCTAAAGCAGTCACTATGCCAAGAGAAATAGGATCAAATTTCATGGCTGCCATTCAATGAGCAGTGGAAGAGAACCATAATGTCCAAATAATCGTGTCATGGAAGGCAGAACTCCATCTCCAAATTAAGTGTATGATTATTTTTTTCATATACTTATTTTCAATAAGTATTGAAGTGAAAAAGGGTCACAAATGAAGCTTGTATTGTTCTGCCTGATTTCAAACAATTCCCTGGAATTGAAGGATTTATATGAAATTGTTGGTTCTCCTTGATAGCCTCCCCTCTTCCATCCCATATGTAATAAGAGAAAGAGACCAAAGTCAGAAATGGATTGTGCAGCTTATATACCATGGTAACTAAAAACATAGCTTTTAGTTATGCCTATAGCTTGTGCTGTTTAGAATGCTTGGGCAGAGATAAAAGGGTCAAATGGCCTCTCGTCTATCTGGCATAGCTGTTCTACTTTAAGTCAAAGCTGAATATTCAAGCCTCAGCAGCAATATCTCAAATGGTCAACTTAAGAAAAAACTTTACTTCAAATTAACTCATTCTTCAAAGGGTGTTTCAAAACATATATTTACTTAAGCAACTAAAAACTTAGCTATATGGTTAGGACTCAAAGTAATGGGCTAGTGCAGCCTTTAAGTTTATATGCTCCACTTGGCCACATGTTTTTTGCATTAATTTGTGTCATCCTTAAAGCCAATATGTTTTCAAGCCTTTAACAACTGACAAAGTAGCATACTTCTTCCTCTTGGGGATATGAAAGCATGTTATAAATGCTATTACCCTAGAATCCCTTACGATTGCATGTGTGTGTGTGTGTGTGTGTGTGTGTGTGTACACATATGTATGTACTACGTGTGGCCCCCTTATGAACAGATAATTGAGTGTCTATTATGTACAAAGTATGTCACGCAAATCACTTTGTTTAATTTGCAGAATCACCACATTTAATATAAGTCCCATTGTACAGATGATAAAACTGAGTCTTGGAAAGGTTAAGTAATGTTTCCAGTAGTCATAGTGTAACTGAGTAGCAAAGCCCGAGTTGAACTCAAATCTGACTGTGGTCACAGCTCATGTGATTCACCAACTTTCACTGCCTCAGCCACTCTCTAAGATTTGAATTAAGTCACATTTCTCATTTTGCTTTTTCACTTTGCCTCCTTCCTTGCCCACCTCTCCCCTGCTGAACTCCATAGTCATTGACTCACTAAATATTGATTATCTCTTATATGCTAGACACTGTTTTAGGTACTAGAGATGCAACAGTGAAGAAACTAGACAAAAATCCCTGTCCTCATGGAGCTTAAAATTTTAGTTGGAATGGTTCAGTCAACTGTGTCTTGATCTTCCAGATTTCCATCCTAAATACATTTTTCTTCTGATCATTCAATAAACTTAAGACCTCTTTTCAAAATTTTACTTGTCCTGAAATATAACTCCATATGTCAAATTCCTAAGGATGGTGGCAATTTTCCTTTATTCTTCTGATCCAAGCCGCTCTTTGCTGCCCCACTGCTTCAGCTTCAGAGAAGGTGGCCAATCTCTGCATTGACTGCTTGCCCAGTTTCACCTGGGTATATGGGCACTGAGGCATCCAGTGGGTCCAGAGATGGGAGTCATAGGTCCAGTTTCCAGGAGAGTAGCCTCTGAGGCTCAGATGTGCAGGCAAGGAATTTGTTGATAAGTGTTCTTAGGCACATACTGGGCAGACAGAAATGCTGAAGTGCTATGCACCTGCCACAGAGGCCTGGAGCTACAATAGCCTTCAGAGACATGCCCAACTGGTGTGAGAGGGTGAGGCCTTTGTACTGCCACTTCAGTTGTTAGATGTAGGCTGCCCTGAGAAGAGAATGAGTTTGGGGGAGGTAGCTCTCTCTAGCCATGAGAAACTCCCAGATAGGGTCTTACCTAAGTATTCACCATCAACACACCTAGAAACTGGAGGAATGAATGCTTCAGTCCTAGAGTGGAGTGTTCAGGAAACAAACCACAGTCTCCACTGCAAGGGGCTTCTTCACGTGTTAGCAGAGTGGCATCTCCTGCCTGCCCTCCCTAGCTAGAACATTCTTATGGGCTCCTCAAGTCTAGATATTACTTCAGCAAGATTTTGAAGAAAGTCAGAAGTCCCAGAAACATGAAACTCAAACTTCAGTACCCTTAGACTCACCACAGAAATACTACAGGAAACTGGGCAAAGCTGTAAGTTCGAGCTACCATTGATCAAATCTGCTACTTACCCCTAAACTGGCTTTTCCATTTTGGTAACACCAGAAACATTTATTTGACTGGCTTTTGTTTTATTTAGTTCCTTTTGCTCTTAAGCACTATGACAGTGTTTTGTTTAGTTATAGTTAACATTTCTTGGGTCAAACCTAAAGTTACACAGGTTATCTCATTTAATCCTCAAAACAATCCAATGAAATAGCTATCACTATTATCCCACTAAACAGATAAAGATATTGTGAGGCACAGTGAGGTTAGTTAGGGAGCTTCCACGTGGTCACACTAAGTGACAGATGATATAAGAACCCAAGTCTACCTGACATTGCTTGAGCTCTTCTTACCCCTGTACTTCCCTGCTTCTATCCCTTTCACAGGGTTATCCTGGGTTTCTTTTAAATTTAGTATTAAGACATACTCTTGGATTGTCTATGTCCAACTGACTTATTAATTGAATCATTAAACAAACATACCATATTCTAGATAGTATTCAAGCCACTGGAGCTGTGATACACAAGACAGGCACATTTATTGCTCTCAAAAGTTCTCACAGGATGGTGTGAGGCATCAGAGAAGTAAACAGGCACTCACAAGACAGAGGGATACATGATAAGCTATGTGTCTTGGTCCATTTGTGTTGCTATAAAGGAATACTTGAGGCTGGGTAAGTCATAAAAAAAAAAGAGGTTTCTTTGACTCACAGTTCTGCAGGCTGTACAAGAAGCATGGTGCCAGCATCTGCTGTTGGAAGAAGCCTGAAGATGCTTCCACTCATGACAGAAGGCAAAGGGGAGCCAGTGTGTCACACTGTGAGAGAGGGAGCAAGAGAGAGGGGAGGGAGGTGCCGGGCTCTTTTCAACGAGTCCTGATTGGAACAAAGAATGAGACTCACTCCCAGTGCAGATGGTCTCATAAGCTGTTCATAAGGGGTCCACACCTATGACCCAAACACCTCCCACCAGGCTCCACCTCCAACACTGGGGATCAAATTTCAACATGAGACTTGTGGGGTCAGATAAACTACCCCCAAGTCACAGCGATATGGGAAGCCCAGAGTACTGTAAGTGCACATAAGAGGGACTGCACCCAGTCATGGGGGAGGGACAGATGGTCAGTGAAAGCTTCATGGAAAGGATATCTAAGCAGAATCCTAAAGCAATTATCCAGGTTTATGTGTATATGTATGTGTATGGGTGGAGCATGGAAAAAAATGTTGCAACAAGCAAAAGAATGCAAATGCTTGGAGGCAGATCTAAGAATTGAAAAAATTAGGATGTCTACAGCTCCTATTTGAGAATCTGGGTATGGAAAAGATGTGTTTAGTGGGGACCAGATCATGCACGCTTTCCAAACCACATTCTGGATTTTATCCTAAGACAATTGGGAAACCATTGAAGAGTGTTAAATAGGGTGACACTGTCGGATTTGCATTTTATCTTGTGAATAAGTTTTTAGTTTTTAACAGCTTCATTAAGGTATACTTTGCATAAAATAAGCTGCATATATTTAAAGTGTACAATTTGATAAATTTTCACATATGTATATACCTCATATATGTATATATGTATATCCTTTTCCTGCTTCAAATTGCTAATACCTTCTCACTTTAAGTTATATTTGTTATGTTTATTTAAGCTCTTGCTCTATAAGTTCCAGTCAACGTTTGTTGTCTACAGCAGGGTTATTTTGCCCTGGGAAATCATGTTTCTGTTTTAATCCACCCTGCCTGGTAATGTGTTTTAAGCAGGAGCTGAATCCCTCCACGTGAGTTTAAGAACAGAGAAGGAATACACCCTAGAGCTGGATGCTCCAGATACCACAGAATTCGATAGGCTACTATTTTTGGTACCACTCTGCTAGGCAACTCCTGTGGGCAATAGTTGCCTAGATTAAAATCTGCCATCCTAGGGAGTTTGATGTGGAAGAGGTGGATGAGTGGATGTTAAATATCAGCTCGCCAGTCCTGTTTTAATCAACCCTCATCCCAGTAGGGGTTTTGCAGTACTTTTATGTACCCCGACAACACAAGCAGCCTGGGTTGATGCTGCCAGTTTCAATGGCAAAGGAACCAGCAACGATTCATTTAAAGCCAAGCAGTGAAGAGGAAAAGGCAGAACCCAGAGGCCTTCTTTCACTAATCCCTCTGCCTGCTGCACCTGCCCAGCTGTTTGCCCCAGATTGCCACCACTCATCCCCCACACTCATACTCTAGACAGCCTTCTGTCTTCCCAGAGCATTCTCACCCTTTTGGGTGTCACCGATAATTTCCTCAGAGCTTTGATTGCATCTGCTTCTGGAGCTATCTGGGGTAAATTTTTGGGGAGGGAACCAGCATCCCATGCTGGTATACCACCTTAACAGAAAGAGGAAGAGGCCTGAACACATACATTCCTTACAGATACAATGCACCTTGGAGTCTACATCCCCCATTAAAAGAGTGATAGGGAGGGTCGTCCACAGAGGCCTGGTCAAGGACCAGCACTTCTTAAAGGAGAAGAAAAGATATTAAATCCTAGCCTTCTATTTTCCTCTCAAAGTAAACCTAAGTTAAATTTTTAAGGTAATGACTCAGAAACTCTGAAAAGCGTTTAATAATAGCTCTTGATGATTCATGTGAATATTTTACTCTAAAGTTGCTTGTCTTGGAGAAATGTTGGTGTGAAACTTTTGCTCCTAGGAAGTATAAGTGAAAGTCTGAGTACTTATTGCTTTGTGAAGTGGTTATGATAATAGTAATTAATAGCCGTGTTTCTTTATGCACTGCCAAAGAATTGGGCATTGCAAAAACACTCTAGAATAAAGTGATAAATAGATGGAGTAGCTGAAGACATTAATTAAGCTGCTTAAAATAAGGTACTATTTCATTCCTTTTTAACCCCAGTGTCTACAAACTTTACAAAAGAATCATTGAACTAATTGCTTGGGTAGATCCAAAAGATTATAATTTGCAGAACTCTATTATTAGATAAAAATAAAACTCCAAGTTTCAAAAATGCATTTGGTATCAATGCTTAAGTTTGAGGCCAAACGTCTCCTTTTTTTTTTTTTTTTTGAGATGGAGTTTCACTCATGTTACCCAGGCTGGAGTGCAATGGCGCGATCTCGGCTCACCGCAACCTCCGCCTCCTGGGTTCAGGCAATTCTCCTGCCTTAGCCTCCTGAGCAGCTGGGATTACAGGCAAGCACCACCATGCTCAGCTAATTTTTTGTATTTTTAGTAGAGACGGGGTTTCACCATGTTGACCAAGATGGTCTCGATCTCTTGACCTCATGATCCACCCGCCTCGGCCTCCCAAAGTGCTGGGATTACAGGCTTGAGCCATCGCGCCCGGCCGAAACCTCTTCTAAATGATAGAATTGAGAGGGTTCTGCACCTGGCAATCTTGGCCTGGCCTGCCACCAAGTGGCTGTGTGACCTAGGCCAAGTCACCCATCTCTCTGGGCCTCAGTTTTCTCATCTATTTTAGTTCACTGAAATAGACCTCTAGGCTAGTCCACCATTCTCTTCACTTTCATGAAATCTATCCTTTCTGATACATTGTATGCTTTAGCAGATCCAACCCTGGAAAACTGTATGTAAAAATTGCTTTGGTAGAGCAAACCTAATTTTTTCCCATGGGCTTGGGCCAGAGCTTTCTGAGGTATACCTAGCACACTGGTGAACCAGGAAAGTGATACAGATGGCAGCATCATTGATGCCCTCAGTGTTCAGGGTGGCTAGGCTAGAGTCCCCAAGACACCTCAGGATCTGCAGTAACCTCACATACTGTACAAATATAATTTTTATGAGTGCTTAGGTGTGAAAAATTTTGGAAAGCCCTGTCTTTGATTTGTGAAGTAAGAGAAACATCCCCCACAGGAAGAGAAATTAAGATGTCATGGAATGATTCTTAAGATTTCAGGAAAACTTAAACAAATATGTGCATACAAGCAGTACATTTAAATAAAAACTTTCAGCTGAAATAGGGATAATCCTAAATATATGTTATAGTAATTCAGAAGAAAAGACTATAAGAACCCTAGTAACTTTCATGGCAGATATGGAAGAGTCAACCAGGAGTTCTTCCCCGTTACCTCTGAGGGTGGCTGAAATGAAAAAAGCTATCATGTTCCAAAAAACTCTTATAGAAATGATGTCTACCCTTTTTTTTGGTCCCTTTTCTCACCTCATGGCACCTCTTTCTCTCCCTTTTAAAAATAGTCTGGTCCATTTCAGAGAGCACAAGATGACTGGCTTTGGGGTCTGAAGAGAGAGGGTCTTCTCTCAATTCTAATAACCAACAGTACAACACTGAGAAGTTGTTTGTTTTAAAGGAAGAAATAAAAATTCCTATACAAATGTTTACCTTGTCCATTTCTAAATACAAATGTTGGGGTGACTTAAGATAAAATAATCATTTTTCAGCATAATTATGGGATCTTCTTTTTCCTTTGTTTCAAGTAATGTCAACCACAGAGCTGATCGGAGAATGTGATACTTTATAGCCAACAACATCTGGAGAGTTCACCTGATTCAACGCTTTGATTTCAGATAAGAAAACAAGGTTTAAGAGAGCTAGTTACCTCTAAAAAATATTTAATGAGTCCAGAATCTAGGTCTACTTAAAATTTTTAATATTAGTTCCCCTTTCTCCCCAGACTTTCCCTAGCGTAAATGGCATTTATAGTACATTTAAAAATCTTTTGTTTTTGGTTGTCCAGCACATGAAGTTCTTTTTTATTTGCAGGGAGCTCCCAAGTTACGGTCACCTTCCCAACAGAAGCTGAAAGTGTTAGAATAGGGCTTGCTTACCCAGACTGCCTTGCAGCTAGAGCACAGGCATGTGATCTATGCTCTGCCAATCTGATGCCCCAGAAAGACTTTTACTCTGGAATAGAAAGGAAGCAATTGCTCTCAGACAACATTGGCATCAGTGGCTTCTTTACCAGAACCAGTGATGAGATATCATTTGGGATCTGCCCTTTGACCTTGAACTTGGTCCTCCAGACAGATCAACATTTTTGTGAGCTCGCCAGTATCTACTCAGTAAATTCCTCAGCCAGAATCTTCTATTCCTTGCAACTAAGACCCTTAACAAGTACAACTAATAAAATTTATATTTTTAAATCTCATCAAACACTTGCTATATGCTAGGTATTGCTCTAAGTACTTACAAGTATACATTCATTTAATCCTCATGATAACCCCATGAGATAGGTATCATGATTATGTCCATTTTACTGGTGAGAAAACTGAGGCACAGTGAGGGAAATAATTTCCGATTAAGAAATTTCTCAAAATTTTAAGCAATGAAGAAGAAGGGCTAGGATTTGAACCAGGCTGTTTGGATCTAACTCTGAGCTCTTAATCACTACACACACTACTTCTCCCTCATTTTTTCTGATTACATAATTAATAACTATAGAAATGTTTAAATACCATAGAAGAGCAGAAGAAAGAAAATACAAATAAATCACAATTCTACTGCTTATAGAAGACTATTGTCTACAATAGTTAAACTATTTAAGTTTAAATAGCCAGTACAGTACAATTCACTTCCTTGGTTGCACCAACCACATTCCAAGTGCTCAGCAGCTCAGCAGCCTCATGGCTACTGCTTTGGACAGTGCAGATGTAGCACATTTCCATCCTCTTAGAAAGTGCAAGTGGATGATGCTGGAGAGTCTGCTGGCATTCTCTCTTCATAGCCCTCCGTGGCTATGTACAGACACACACATAATTTTACATAAATGGCAAAAAGCTTAGATAAAAGAGAATAAAGAAGAGCTCCACAATAAAAAAACAAAAAACAAACAAACAAAAAAAACAGCTTGCAAAATATTATTTTCTCTTCTTTTGGTCTTTCCCCCATCTTCTTTCTAATAAACCAAGAGTGCATGACTCCTTTGATTCATAAAAATGTTTCTCTTTATCGGCTCTTACAACCACATAAAGTCACATATTCACAGGTATAAAGCCTTGTTGTTGTTGAATAAACACTTTTAGCCTGCTTTCTTTTTTCAGTTATTAAACATTATGGCCAGTACAAATCTAATTGATTAGTGGCTGTGTGGAATTCCACAGTTCAGACATATGACAGTATTTCTAATCTTCCCTTACTGATGTACTTCTTTCCATTTTTTCTATCATAAGCAATGCCCAATAAACTTTACTGGCCATAGATCCTTATAAACTAAGACTTCTATTTCTACAGAATTGATTCCCAGGAGTAGGATTGTTGGATTAAAAAGAATGTTTATGTTTAATTTTAATAGCTGTTGCCAAATTCTATCCCAAGGGCTAGAATGATCCCCATGTCCTCCAGCAATGCATGAGTCTACTGTATTCTGCCCTCTCTTTTCCTCTTCTGTCTCTCCCTACTCCAGATACCCCCATTCTGCTCAAAATTGCATGCTATCACATCTTTTAATGACTCTCAGAATTATTAATGAACAAAATGTCTGTCAACATTAGCATACCAATGGCGGAATGGTAAGAAGAGCTGCCCAAGGTATAAACAATAAAAGGTCACACTGTATGTAGAGGATGCAAAAACAATAATAAAACGGACTAAAAGTCAGTTTGCTTTTTATTATCACCGGACACTGGCCATGCTAAACACTGTTATTGGAAACATATCCTCTCCTCAAAAATCTTTCATTGGTCTAAATTCTAGGCAATTTCTGTGGCTACTGTTGCGTCTTAAGAGTAGACATGTAAAGCTTCAAATTCCAGTTATGTACTTGGCCTCAAACACACATGGACTCAGCTACACATGTTTGTTTCAAGAGTAATATATGAGTTTCTTAAAAATTTTCTTTAACTTCAGGTGTGGTTTATGTATGCAGCCATTGTGGTACCTCATATTTTTGGGCTTAAACAGGATATTCAAAATAAACCATGATAGCTGAATGTAATTTTTCTTTTCTGAGATTCAAAAAAACCCAAAATATTTCCAAACAGAATCAGTTTTGAATACTGTACTCTGAAGATACATTAGCACCAGGCTTTAAAATTGTTCCTTGAAGTTTGGTGCACAGAAATGGTGGAGAAGGCCATGAACAATGCAACAACCATAAAAAATAAGGAAATAAATAATTCCATAGAAAACATAATCAAATGTTGAAGAAGAGTGCCAGGAAAAATGATAAAATGTGCTAGTCTTGCACTTCCAAGAAATCACAAGGGCAATATTTGAACACCTTGATCATTTTCACCAAGAACTAGACATTTACTCTACAGCAGTGGATCAAATCATGTCAGTGTTCACTATTCAATCATTTGTTAACTTTTAGTATCAGAGGAAGACCTTTAGAGATTTTCCAAAATGTACTAGAAACTTACAATAAATTTTCTGGCAAAAATATTTTAGTGGAAGTGTTTCGACTGCAGAGACATTTGAAATCCACTGAGTTCAATCCTGAAGAAACAAAGATGTGAACAATCGTGCAATTTTGGGAACATATTTTGACATGTGATTTTTATTAATCTCTACATAACTTATCTTTATGGTTAAGACCTTTTCTAAAGATTTATCTGCTGCTTTGTGTTAAAAAACTTTCAAAATTAAAAGTAAGAATGGGTTTTTAATGAACTGTGAGTAAAGACAGGTGGACAAATCCGGCTGTTTCTTTAGCATGAATATGCAAATGTTGACCAAATCACTGACATTTACAGAAGTTAAAGCTCAAAATCAAGAAATATAACGTTTTCAGAGGAAAATGGTGGATAGGACTCAGGACTAACTTGCAGCTCTCACTCAGATAGACAGAGCAACATGTGGAGAACCACATCGTGAACCTTTGCTCCAAGAACCACAACAGGGACATACCAGGAAAGCCGAGAGAGTCCAAAGACCCTTTGGAGGAGGTGGATTGCCACTGCAGGCTCCGTGGGACAGCCGAGGAACTCCGAAGATAATGGAGATGATCTCTTGGGAGCTCTATGGCCCAGCACACCACCTGACCTAGGGCAAGCTTGTATCCTCCCTGTCCTCCTGCAGCTGATGCACTCTTGAAAGCACCACCTCCTGGCTGGAGGCCAACCAACACAAAACCAGTGCACTTAACAAAAATACAATCAAGGATCCTCACAGGGTCCGTTTCACTCCTCTGCTACACCCACAGGAGCAGGTGCTGGTATCCATGGCTGACAAACCAGAAGACAAGTCTCATCAAAAAACTCCTTGTAGACACTTTCCAGTACTACCCTGGAGCCTGGTAGTTCTGTTGAGTGGCTAGATCCAGAAGATAAATAACAATCACTGCAGTTTGGCTGTCAGGAAGCCCCATCTCTAGGGGAAGAGGGAGAGGACCACATCAAGGGAGCACCCTTGTGGGGAAGAAGAATCTGTACAGAAACTCTTGATTCCCATATCTTCCTTATGACACAGTCTACCCAAATGAGAAGAAGCCAGAAAAACAATCCTAGTAATATGATAAAACAAAGTTTTTTTACACCATCAAAAGATCACACTAGCTCACCACCAATGGATCCAAACCAAGACGAAATCTCTGAATTGGTAGAGAAAAATTGCCAGAAAAAGAAACCAGAAAGTTGATTATTAAGCTAATAAAGGAGGCACCAGAGAAAGGTGAAGTCCAACTTAAAGAATAAAAAAAAGTGATGCAGAATAAGAATGGAAAAGCCTCCAGTGAAATAGACAGCATAAATAAAAACAATCACAACTTCTGAAGATGAAGGACACAGAGAAATGCAAAAAGCACTGGAAAGTCTCAGCAATAGAATCAAACAAGTAGAAGAAAGAAATTCAGAGCTTGATTACAAGGCTTTCAAATTAACCCAAACCAAGAAAGACAAAGAAAAAAGAATTTTAAAAAATGAACGAAGCCTCCAAGAAGTTTGTAATCCCTCCAAGATGGGATTACATTAAATTACCAAACCTAAGAATAATGTATGTTCCAAGAAAGAAGAGAAATCTAAAGTTTAGAAAACATATTTAAGGGAATAATTTAGAAAACCATCTCTGATCTCGTTAGAGATCTAGACATCCAAATCCAAGACACTCAAAGAATGTCTGAGAAATTCATCACAATAAAAATCACTACCTCAGAACATAGTCATCAGATGATCTAAAGTCAAGACGAAATAATTTTAAGAGCTGTGAGGCAAAAGCTCAGGTAACCTGTAAAGGAAAATCTAGCAGATTAACAGCAGATCTCTCAGCAGAAACCCTACAAGCTAGAAGGGATTGGGGTCCTATCTTTAGCCTTCTTAAGCAAAACAATTATCAGCCAATAATTTTGTCTTCTGCGAAACTAAGCTCCATAAATGAAGGAATGATACAGTCTTTTTCAGACAAGCAAGTGCTGAGAGAATTCACCACTATCAAGCCAGCACTACAAGAACTGCTAAAAGGAGTTCTAAATCTTGAAATAAATCCTCAAAATACACTAAAATATAATCTCCTTAAAGCATAAATCTGACAGGACCTATATAACAATAACATGATGAAAAAACAGAAGATATTCAGGCAACAAATAGCACAATGAACAAAATAGTACCTCACATCTCAATACTAACAGTGAATGTCAATGGCCTAAATGCTTCACTTAAAAGATACAGAATGCCAAAAAAAAATTCACCAACCAAGTATCTGCTGTCTTCAAGAGACTCTCCTGACACATAAGGACTCATATAAACTTAAGGTAAAGGGGTGGTAAAAGACATTCCATGAAAATGGACATCAAAAGTGAGCAGCAGTAGCTATTCTTACATCAGAGAAACCAAATTTTAAAGGAACAGCAGTTAAAAAAAGACAGAGGGATATTATATAATGATACAAGGACTAGTCCAACAGAAAATATCACAATCCTAAATATATATGCACCTAACACTGAAACGCCCAAATTTATAAAACAATACTAGACTGAAGAAATGAGATAGCAACACAATAATAGTGGGAAACTTCAGTACTCCACTGACAGCATGAGACAGGTCATCAAGATAGAATGTCAACAAAGAAACAATGGACTTGAACTATAATCTGAAACAAATGAATGTAAGAGATATTTACAGAATATTCTACCCAACATCTGTAGAACAGACATTCTATTCATCAGCACATGGAACATTCTCCAAGACAGTCCATAGCATAGGTCACAAAACAAGTCTCAACAAATTTAAGAAAATTGAAATTATATCAAGTACTCTGTCAGACCACTGGGGAATAAAATTGGAAATCAATTCCAAATGGAACCCTCAAAGCCATGCAAATACATGGAAATTAAATAATCTATTTCTGGATGATTGTTGGGTCAGCAATGAAATGAAGACAGCAATTAAAAAATTCTTTGAACTAAACAATAAGAGTGACACAACCTATCAAAACCTCTGGGATACAGCAAAAGCAGTGCTAAGAGGAAAGTTTGTAGCATTAAATGCCTATGCCAAAAAGTCTGAAAGAGCACAAATAGAAAATCTAAGGTCACATCTCAAGAAACTACAGAAACAAGAAAAAACCAGACACAAACCCAGCAGAAGAAAATAAATAGCAAAGATCAGAGCATAACTAAATGAAATTGAAACAAAAAAATTACAAAAGTTCTATGAAATGAAAAGCTGGTTCTTTGTAAAGATAAATAAAGTTGATAGGCCATTCATGAGACTAACCAAGAAAAGAAAAAAGAGAGAGAGAAGATCCAAATAAGCTCAGTTAGAAAAGAAATGGGAGATTTTACAACTGACACCACAGAAATACAAGAGATCACTCAAGGCTACTATGAACACCTTTACGTGCATATACTAGAAAATCTAGAGGAGATGGATAAATTCCTGGAAATATACAACCCTCCTAGATTAAACCAGGAAGAAGTAGAAACTGTGAACAGACAAATAATAAGCAGCAAGATTGAAATGGTAATTTAATAATTGCCAACAAAAAAAGTCCAGGACCAGATGGATTCACAGCTGAATTCTATCAGACATTCAAAGAAAAATTGGGACCAATCCTATTGACACTATTCCAAAAGATAGAGAAAGAGGGAATCCCCTTCCTAAATCATGCTATGAAGCCAGTATCACCCTAATACCAAAACCAGGAAAGGATATAACAAAATAAGAAAACTACAGACCAATATCCCTGAGGAACATACGTGCAAAAATCCTCAACAAAATGCTAGCTAATCGAATCTGGCAGCGTATCAAAAAGATAATCCACGATGATCAAGTGGGTTTCATGCCAAGAATGCAGGGAGGCTTTAACATATGCAAGTCAATAAATGTGATATACCACATAAATATAATTAAAAACACAAATCTCATGATATCTCAATAGATGCAGAAAAAGCATTTGACAAACTCCAGCATCCCTTTATGATTAAAACCCTCAGCAAAATCAGCATACAAGGGACTTACCTCAATGTAATAAAAGCTGTCTATGACAAACCCACAGCCAACATTAAACATAATGAGGAAAAGCTGAAAGCATTTCTCCTGAGAACTGAAACAAGATAAGGATGCCCGCTTTCACCATTTCTATTCAACATAGTACTGGAAGTCCTAGCCAGGGCAGTCAGACAAGAGAAAGAAATAAAGAATAACCAAATCAGTAAAGAGGAAGTCAAACTGTCACTGTTTGCTGATGATATGATTGTATACCTAGAAAACCCTAAAGACTCATTCAAAAATCTCCTTGAACTGGTAAATGAATTCAGCAAAGTTTCAGTATGTAAAATTAATATGCACAGATGAGTAGCTCTGCTGCACACCAACAGTGAGCAAGCTGAGAATCTGACCCCTTGAACTCAAACTCTTTTATAATAGCTGCAAAAAAAAATTAAAATACTTTGGAATATACTTAATCAAGGAAGTAAAAGACCACTACAAGAAAAACTACTGAAAGAAATCGTAGATAACACAAACAAATGGAAACACATTTGATGCTCATCAAATGGGTGGGGAGGGTAGAATCAATATTGTAAAAATGACCATATTGCTAAAAGCAATCTACAAATTCAATGCAATTTTCATCAAAATACCACCATCATTCTTTACAGAACTACAAAAAAAAAATCCTAAAATTCATATGCAACCCAAAAAGAACCCACATAGCCAAAGCAAGACCAGGAAAAAGAAAAAATCTGGGGGCATCACATTACCTGACTTCAAACTATACTGTAATGCCATTGTCACTGTTAATCCTGAGTGTCAACTTGATTGGATTGAAAGATGCAAAGTATTGATCCTGGTTGTGTCTGTGAGGCTGTTGCCAAAGGAGATTAACATTTGAGTCAATGCGCTGGGGGAGGCAGACCCACCCTTAATCTGGGTGGCCAGCATCTAATCAGCTGCCTGCACAGCTAGAATATAAAGCAGGCAGAAAAACATGAAAAGACTAAACTGGTCTAGCCTCCCAGCCTACATCTTCCTCCCATGCTGGATGCTTCCTTTCCTTGAACACTGGACTCCAAGTTCTTCAGTTTTGGGACTCAGACTGGCTTTCCTTGCTCCTCAGCTTGCAGACTGCCTATTGTGGGACCTTGTGATGGTGTGAGTTAATACTCAATAAACTCATATATATATATATATATATATATATATATATATACACACACACACACATATACATAAAATAATAAACTCATATATATAGAATATACATAGGATATATATATAATATACATAGTAACTAATAATATATATATTCTATATATAGAATATATATAGAGAGAATATATATATCCTATACATATAGGATATATAATATATATATATAGGATATATGTATAATATATATAGGTTATACATATATATATATATGTGTATATATATACATATATATATATATATAAAATCTATATAGATATCCTATTAGTTCCCTCTAGAGAACCCTGACTAATACAGTCACCAAAACAGAATGATACTGGTATAAAAATAGGCATATAGACCAATGGAACAGAATAGAGATCTCAGAAATAAAGCCAAATACTTACAGCTAACTGATCTTTGACAAAGCAAACAAAAACATAAAGTGGGAAAAGGACACCCTATTCAACAAACAATGCAAGATAATTGGCTAGCCATATGTAGAAGAATAAAACTGGATCCCTCATCTCTCACCTTATGTAAAAGTCAACTCAGGATGGATCAGAGACTTATATCTAAGACCTGAAACCATAAAAATTCTAGAAGTTAACTTTGGAGAGACCCTTCTAGCCATTGGTTTAGACAAAGACTTCATGACCAAGAACCCAAAAGCAAATGCAACAAAAACAAAGATAAATAGATGGGACTTAATTAAACTAAAAGGCTTCTGCACAGACAAAGAAATAATCGGCAGAGTTAACAGACAACCTGAAGAGTGGGAGAAAAGCTTTGCAATCTATACATCTGACAGAGGAGTAACATCCAGGATCTACAAGGACCTCAAACAAATCAGCAGGAACAAAACAAACAATGCCATCGAAAAGTGGACTAAGGACATGAATAGACAATTCTCAAAAGAAGATATGCCAATGACCAACAAACATGGAAAAATGTTCAACATCACTAATTATTACAAAAATGCAAATCAAAACCACAATATGATATCATCTTACTCCTGCAAGAATGGCCATAATAAAAAAATCAAAAAAAATAATTGACGGTGTGAATGTGGTGAAAAGGGAATGCTTTTACCCTGTTGGCAGGAATGTAAACTAGTACAACCACTATGGAAAACAGTGTGGAGATTCCTTAAAGAGCCAAAAGTAGATCTACCATTTGATCCAGCAATCCCACTACTGGGTATCTACCCACAGGAAAAGAAGTCATTATACGAAAAAGATACTTGCACACAACACAATTCATAATTGCAAAAATATGGAATCAGCCCAAACTCCCATCAGTCAAAGAAAATGTGGTGTATGTATATATATACACCACACCATGGATACTACTTAGCTGTAAAAAGGAATGAAAGAATGGCATTTGCAGCAACCTGGATGGAACTGGAGACCATTTTTCTAAGTGAAGTAACTTAGAAATGGAAAACCAAATATCGTATGTCCTCACTCACATGTGGGAGATAAGCTATGAGGAAGCAAGGGCATAAGAATTATACAATGGACTTGGGGGACTTGGGGGAAAGAGTGAGAAGGTGAGTGAGGGATAAAAGACTTCACATTGGGCACAGTGTACACTGCTTGGATAATGAGTACCAAATCTCAGAAATCACTACTAAATAACTTACACATGTAACCAAACACCACCTGTTCCACCAAAAACAATTGAAATATAAAAATACTTTAAAAACAGAAATATAATGTTTTCATTACTGAGATAAAGTAGGTAATTTTTTAAAATCACATTAATATAATTTTAAAACATTAATAATTATTTTCCCTTTTTTGTAATATAGTAGTTGCTTAATTTTTTAATTTATTTTTTGGCATAATCATGCATATATAATACAATAATAGAAACATTCTCCATCTGCATTTCTTTTCTTATCTTCATTATGATTAGTTTCATTCCATGATTATTACTGAAAATCTTTTTGCAGTAGAGAGGAGGACAGGGTGCTATAAAACCATTAAAAAGACACACAAATGGTTTTTAAATAGCTAGAATTGGCCTTGAACAGTGTACTCTGAAGCACTGAGCTTTAAACTTATTCCTTGAAGGTTGGTGCACAGAAATTGTGACACCATTGGGCACATGTCAGCATGTATCAGCTCTAGAACTACCACAGACATCCCCGAAAGAGAAAAGTGAATGACCAAAGGATCCATAAATGATTTAATGGGCCATTTACAGTTTCAGTATACCCGCCATGTGCACCTAGACATGCATGGCTTAATCCTTCTGACAAGCCCATTTCTTTCATTTATATTTCCCTGACTACAGGAAAGCAGAGCATCTTTTCATGTTTTTGGACGTCTGACTGCCTGCTAGAATTCATTCGGTCCTCTCTGGGACGGTGATGCCCAGCCTGCTTGGGTCAGAAATGTCTTTGAAAATATGAAGAAGCCTATGGATTTGTTTCTGAGAAAATGGCCCACATTTTCATTGGTACAGACCCTTGCACCCAAGCTCAGGGGACTCAGAAATCACCCCTTCCTCATTCTACAGTTACAGAAACTCAGGCCCATGATCTTGGAGTAAAATAGAGCAAGCTCCATGCCATTTGAGACTTGTTTTTCCATCTGCAGAATAGAACAATCACACCTAAACTCATAGAATGAATGTAAGGATTAAGTGAGTTAATATCTGAACACACAGGCTAGACAAGACAGAGTTTATTAAAGTTTCAGTTGATTTCCAATATTTAAAAATGAAAAGATCTCACACTTTTTGAAAAATCCACATTTTTTGGCTTCTCATAGAAAGCCAGGAACCAGCTATCGTGTGCTTACCTTGTCATGAGCTAGCAATGGGCTGGGCTAGGAAAGCTGCTGTTTCCAGAGGCAGCCTTGATTTGCAGACCCCCGTTGTTCTCAGCACTCCTCATGTTGCCTGGCAACAGTGATGACTGCTGTTTATTCTTTTCCAAGTAGGGCGGCTTCACTCATTTACTTTACCTGCCAGGCCAGGAAGGCCTTTAGGGTGGGACTCCGTGCACCTGTCAGTGTCAAGTCAGTCACCGGAAGGTGACAAGGCTAGATGAGGATTGAGGCGGTGCTATCTGTCTCTGGGAGATTTACATTCTATCATTTAGGGAAGGGTCTTCTTATAATCCTGTCACCCTGATCATGAAAAATCCTAGTAATTATTTGAGAACTGTTTTCCAACCTACTTAAAGGACTAAAGTTGAAATTGCAGTTGATTTTACCTCCAAACTCTTTGGCAATTCAGTTGATTTCTCTCTCTCTCTACTGTCACAACCCTAGTTCAAGCCACCATCACCTGCCCAGATTCTTGTGAGACCAAGAAAAAGCATTCAAATGCCTTTTTTTCCTTCATTTCCTTTAGATCATACTTGTTTTTAATAAACTCTCAAATTTTAGAGGTAATAAATTCACAATTGCTGATTATTTCTCTGTTGGCTCTTGTTCATTTCAGGAATGCAAGGGGCATGAAGACAAATCACTGTACAGAAGATGAGGGATGAGGGTTCAGCTGAGCTACAATGATATTCGTCAACAAATTAGTAACCTGAAGTCAAATATTGTGGGCACTAACTTCTCAGAGAAGTGGTTTGTACCAGTAGCAAGGAGAATCAAGAGCAGCTTGGACAGGGATATCCCAAAGTTTGGAGCTGATACTTTCCAAACACCAGTCTTGGGAATTAGGAACTTGCAGTTTTGAAATCCAATTAATGAAAAGCCCAGCTTAACCACCATGAACAGAAAAGAAACTATGCAAAGCCGGCTGTCTTGGGAGCACACACACGGTTAGCAGGCTGACAGAGTCCTCGGCCTTCTGTGCCTGCAAGGTAGCACATTCCTCTCCATACATTTTATTCTATTTTAATCAGGCACCATATGGCCTTGGTAAAACCCCACAGGTATCTCTTTTTGAGGCAAATTTCTGCAATGCCCATATCTTATTTAGTGTTACTGGATGCTTAGCAACACTTTGAGAAATAGGGATGCCCCAGTACTTCTTCAGGTGGGGCTCTGATGTGTAACAGCATGCCTTGGGGTGCTGGCTGGAAATTCAAATAACCTAAGTCTCAGGCCAGGACTCCTAAATCAGAGTCTCCTACAGGGTAGGTTTGGGGACCCTGTATTTTAAACCAATCAGATCCCATATCCTCCACACTTAATATCCTCCAATCGCTTCCCATTGCTTTTAGAAAAAACAAACAAACAACTCTGTATGTTTCCATGTTCTATGAGGTCCTACATGGTCTAGACCCTACCTGTTTATATCCCATGAGGCTACTGGTCCACTTCTGAGCTCATAACCCAAATGGCCTCTTGTCTGTCCCTCATAGCAAGCTCTCTCCTTCCACAGGACATTTGCACATGCTTTTACCCCTGCCTGAAATGAATTTTTCTTTCCATTTCACCTGGCTAGCAACAAATCATCATTTAGTTAAATCTCAACTTAGGAGTCTCCTGCTGGGTCATATCTCTTATTACTGCTTCTCATAATATTTGTCCCCTATTCAGTGGCATGAATAAATTCCGGTAGCAAAGTCTCAAAACTGCAACTAAAAAAAAATTATCATGGCAGGAACACTTAACATGAGATCTGCCCTCTTAACAAATGTGTTTAAAATGTAACATACAGTACTGTTAACACATATCAGACACTTCTCAATGGTGGGTCAGTGTCTATGTCTTCTTCCACTAAATCTACAAAGCTTAAGTTATGCCTGGCACATAGTTAAGTGCTCAACTCATATATGAGTAAAAGAAATGGTGTTTCCCAGTGTGATATTATCCAGTGTAATAACTTTAAGTCCCATCTACTAGTTAGTGATTCCCAAATTTATACCTTCAACTATAACCTCAAAATGTCTAAAATTCAACTCTTAATCCGGTCTTTACCATCTTGGAAAATGGTATCATCATTTACCCAGTTGCTTAGGGTCCAAAACTTGGTATTATCCTTAACCTTTCTCTCTTTCTCTCACCACATATTTGATCCATCAGCAACTCCTACAGCTTCCTTTCAAAATATATTCAGAAACCTCCAGTTCTCCCCTGCTACCAGAAGCAAACCACCTCTCAACAAAACTTACTTCTGTAGTCCTTTTTAGAGGGAAACCCTTGGGTTTGTAGAAATAAATGAAGACCACGCTAATGAAAATAAACAGAAACTATGTCTTCAGAGTTAGCTATAGCAAGAGAGTCAGCCTCCATTCCTTTCGTTTGGCACAAACTCAAAGGCAAGCAGGGGAGTGTGAATGATTTGTAGTGTGAAAAAGAAAGGTTTCAGGTTTGCCAGGTTGGAAGTTGTTGTTATGGGGAAGCAGGAAATTGGTAACTAGAAGCAAAGTATCCTACATGATTGGGTTGGGGAGCATATTTGGCTTTCTCTGGTTGGTTCTGAGTTGGCAGCTGGCCGTCACTGACCAAGTTGTGACCATTTTAAACCAATTGCTGCAGAGCTGGTTTGGCTTTCTGGATTGGTTGCTGTGACATTGTAGATCAGAGTTCTATTTTTATATGGTGTGACCTTCCTCTGTTTGTTTATTCCATCTCTCAGATTGATGGGATCTTCTGTGGCCACTTGGGTATTCTCCCTTTAGTGGGTATCAGAGAATATTTGTCATAGTTTTGAGCATAAGAGAGTGGACAGGTAAGACCATACAGAGGCATGTGGCTACTAAGGCAGTAAGGCTAATAATTTAGTACCCTTTTAAATAGCCTTAAGTCATGCATTCAGCTGAAAGCTGGGAGATTGAGGCAGGGGTAAGGGCAGAGGTGGGAAATGCTGGAGGCAGGGTTCAGTGTCACACTTAGTGTTCCCAAACAGTTCAGCTTTGGCCCTTAAGTCCTGAGTTCCAAGGCCCACCTTCCTTAGAAGAAATCGAGAGTTTCTTGAGGGAGAGTGCAACAAAATGGCTACATATTCCTCCCACCCCAATATGCATAATTCTTTGCCCCTCCTTCCACCAGCAGGTGGAGTCTGTTTCCTCTCCCTTTGAATCTGAGCTAGCTTTGTGATGTGCTTTGACCAACATAAAATGGCAGAAGTGTTATTAATCAACTTTTGAGACTGGGCTTAAGAAATACTTCATGTTTTCCTTCATACAATGCTCAGGACCAACATGTAAGAAAGCCAGTCTGGCTCCAGGACCATAAACAACAATGTGGGGGAAACTGAGGTGCCCCAGCCAAAAGCCACCACCAAAGATGGGAAGCCATCTCAGCTTCAAAACCCAACCAAACCAGCTGGTACAGCCATATGAATGAGGCCCAGTAAGACTAGAAGAAATTTGGGAATCACCAACTAATAGAAGAGAAACTGTCCAGTTAAATCACAGAATTATGAGAAATAATAGATTATTGATGCTTTGAATCACTAAGTTTTGGGTAGTTTGTTATGTGACAATAGACAATTTGAAAGCATTTCTAAATTATACACATTGAGACTCAAACATCGAAGAAATATCAGAGTATTTCTTTCAGTCATATTCCACTTTCTCTTTGAGAGGAGTTCTAGAAAATATATTCTTCCTACCTAGATACATAGTTATTAGCTAGATGTGCTGGCCAACTGGCCCCAACCCTTTATCTAGTTGTAGGGAAACAATGGTAGATCTAGTGTTCAAAAGGACTGCTTTGCTTAGGGAAACTCCCTCAGAACCACAGAATTGGTCCAGCTAGTCGTTGTCTACCCCAAGAAAGGGCAGACTCTACAGGTAGAAGAGTGTAGACTTGGAAAAACCAACTTCTCCTGGTACAGAGTAGAGACTCTCACCTGCAGGGCATGCTTGGCCCTGTGCTGGACTCTGAAGAGACAGGCCTCTGACAAAGGCCCACTCTGCCTGAGGATTTCCCAGCCTTCTATGAGGAGGGTGGCCCCTTACTTGGTCCCTGGAGACCTCAGTCTGGCCTCCTCTTTTCCCAAGGCTCACAAACTTCCTTGGGAAGGGAGGCCCCTGTCTATTTCCTTAAGTTTTAACTTCATCCAATCTCTGTGTGAGGAATCTATGGTGATTTCAAAGCATGTTTTCAAATTCTTTGACACTCCTGTTTGTAAGAGATGGACTTTAATTTCTCTCCCCTTGCATACAGGCCTTAACGTAAAAGTGATGCTGTGTGATTTCCATGTTTAGGTCATGAAAAGTGACAGAGCTTCTGTCTGAGTCTCTCTTTGGAACATGCACCTTTGGTTCTCTCAGCTGTCATGTAAAAAATAGGTCCACTCTGAAGCTGCTGTACTGGGGGACCAGATGCAGATACCATGCTGAGAGCAGAGAGATATCTGAGCAGCCCCAGCTTTCCCAGCTCCCAGCTGCTTGAGTCTATCTAATCCAGGTATCAGACATGTGGATGAAGAGGCCTTTGAGATGACCCCAGCCCCAGCCACCATCTGAATACAAAGAAATGTATGAGAGACCCAGAATAAGAACCACCTAGCTGAGCTTAGCCCTCAGACCTGTGAAAGATCTAATAATAGATGGCAGTTTCTGTTGACACTACTAAGTTTGGGCTACTTTGTTACACAGCAATAGATGACTGCTAGAGAATCCTTGAGCACTGCTGAGATGAGGAAGGCTCAGGCGAGAGGAGCTATGGAGATTGGCCACCATCTATGTGGGACCTCACTGCCGGTCATATCTGCAGCCTCGCTGAGGGGTCACTCCTCTGCCCCTGGCCTGGGTGGATGAGCCAGGCATTCTTCAAATGTAAATGTCACCAAAATATAGTGCTAAATTCTCATAATTAATACAAGAATATCCTTCAAATTATACATCCTAGGGAGGGAGAAATATCAATGACATTTGGTTACATGTGGTTAAAATCTTAATTCAGCCAGAAATACTAGATTTAGAGATTTTTTTTCCCTTCCCTATGAAACTATCTCATCTTTTCTTTCCTTGTGAATACATTTTCTGGAATTTCTACTAGTTAGAAAAATAAGCCATGGTAAATTATGGGACCTTCAAGATTATCTCGTCCAACTCTCATTTTTACTGATAAGAAAATTGAGTCTCAGAGAAGTGAAGGAATGCCCCTGGGTTAATAGATGGCAAGCAGTGGCTAGAGTCTAGGATTTTAGACTTCCAGTCCAGCGTGCATTTCAAGTCATGAATGCTTGTTTTATATACGTAACAAACGCTTACACAAGCGCTTATTGGCCAACACTAAGTACTGCACAAGTATTAACATATTTAATTCTCATCATGACCCTAGGAGGTAAGTGCTATTTTTATTTGCCTTTTATAGTGAAAAGAGACAACTGAGTACAGAGAGGTAAGTAACTGGCCCAAAGTCAGTAACTCCTTTAGACTTGACAACAGGAACCCTGGGCCTTAGGTTTTGGAGGACCCCATTCTGATCTCCTCTTGCCTGTGTGGGATGAGGAATTAATGGGACCAAGATGCTTGCTTAACTGGAGGCTCTGTTATACCTTCTAGACCACAGCTATGTGCCCTAGAATTCCCTTCCCAAACAGCCCTGAGAACACTTCCAGGTCTTGTGCAGGCACTTTCCTCCAGGGCTGGCCTCCTGAGTGTGGACCTCCCTTACATGTGTGTACCCTTGGGCCAGAGGGATGGCCAAGGAGCAGCTATTTTTATTGCGAGGTTTGGGGGCAGCTTGAGTGTGTAGCGTGGGGAGTCCTCACGTGGTAAGGGATGGAGCTGGGGGCAGAGCGGAAAGAGAGGGGAAATAGAGGCTGGCTCTTCCCTCACTGCCACCTAACACAAAACTCTGAAGAGCTTTAGAAATCTAAATTTAAAAATAGCACTCCAGAGCTGAGTACAACGGTGTGCACCTGTAGTCCCAGCTACTTGGGAAGCCTGAGGCAGGAGGAACCACTGAGCCCTGCAATTCCAGTGCAGCCTGGGTAATATAGTGACACTTTGTCTCAAAAAAAAAAAAAAAAAAAAAAAAAAGTACCCTAGGTTATTATGAAGATATATTTGTCAAGGTAGAAGATAGAATAATTCTGTGTGACAGTTTGCTAGAATAATCTATAACTTTTAAATATTTGGATGTATACATGTGAATCTTTATACACTTATTCTGAGTTCCATAAATGTTAGCAGTGAGCAGTGGTGTGCTAGTAGATGTTTAACCACCAGCTCGGTGGGGTGGCAATAGTGTGGAGGAAGCCCTGATTTGTAGTAGGTTTCCGTGATGTGAGCCAACCTACTATGGCTGATTTCAATCCACCAACAGAATATCACTGAGTAGGCAGTTGGGAAAAGATATGCATAATCAGCTCTCAGGAACTAGACAAGGCAGCTCCAGCACATAATTCAGGGCAGGCCAATGCCACACAGCTAGTAAGTGGCAGAGATAGAATTCGAACAAAGGCAGTTTGGTTTCAGAATCTGGACTCCTAATTGCTATGTTGCTTCCCAGCCCTCTCTTTCCCAGACCCACATTATTAGCCCCTGTAAAGTATTGAGGATTGTTGTCCTAACCTGTACTTTGAGTCCTGGACCCAGGAGGGCATCAGCTGATGCTAAAATAACCACAGACAGAGAGAAGACTTTCGGCCAGAAGCAAGGCGGCCATACCTTCCCTCATTTTCAAAATCTCTTGCCTATGCTGTGTCATTCTTAACTTTGGAGTTTATTCCAGCTTCTGGGAACTCCTACTTCCTGTCTCTTGCCTGATTGCCTCGCCCTAACTCCTATCTCAGCTTGATCACTTTTACTCATCAGTCCCTGTGGCCTGCCTGACTATGACCCACTGGATCTCTAACTGTTGAGCCTAGACTGTAGTTCCAAGCTGGGGACATCAGGTGTTAGGTTGTTTTAAAGGGACAGTAATTTTTCCACTTAATAGGTGTTCACATGGAAGCAAACATGGAAAATATTTTGACCATATAAAGGAATTCCACTTTTGGAAAATTTGAGAACTACTCCTTTTCCTTGACCACTCAGGCTTTCTGACTATTCCAGGAGAGTATAAAATCCTAATTCCTACAGCATCCATTAAGTATAATGAATTGGGATACAGGGCTCTAATTTTCAAAGGTGCTACTTTTTTTTTTTTTCTAGTTGTGACCTAAAGGCTGTCCTTGAAGTCGTAACACTAAGCGAAAGGATTTATGACTGGCCCAGTGGCTCACGCCTGTAATTCCAGCACTTTGGGAGGCCAATGCAGGTGGATTGCTTGAACACAGGAGATTGAGACTAGACTGGGCAACATGGCAAAACCTTGTGTCTAACAACAACAACAACAACAAAAGAAACAAAACAAAAATTAGCCTTGAGTGGTGGTGCATGCCTAGTCCCAGCTACTCGGGAGGCTGAGGTCAGAGGATTGCCTGAGCCTGAGAGATCGAGGCTACAGTGAGCCGTGATCATGTCACTGCACTCCAGCCTGAGTGACAGAATGAGATCATGTCTCAAATAAACAAACAAACAAAAACAGAAAGAAAAGAAAGAAAGGACCAGGGAAACAGAGTAACACAACTATTTAGCCAGAAGACCCAAGTCCCAAATTCTATTAAATTCAACTGGTTCATGGTCCATGATAATCTCCAGACTTGATTCCTCATATACATACTTTTTTTCCCGTATGTAGAGCAGTCATACAGATAGCTATTTGGCTTTTTGGGAGAGATCTAATGAAAAGAATGCATCTGGGGTCTCAAAAACAATCCACAAGCTTTTAGGAGAAATGAAGATGTAGATCATTGGTGGGTCAGATAATTTTTGAGGTCTTTCTGATGCAAATCACAAAAATCAGAGGTCCAGCATGGAATGTTCTGATAGTTTCAGCCTAAAGCTGAGCTAAGTGACATGCATGGGTTTTTGGAGTATGTGCTGTATTTTCACCAGTTCTGTAAAGATGTTTGGTGGCCCTAAAGATCTGTTTCCAGTTGCTACTCTTTCTAGAGCAGTAGTTTTCAAAGCATGAACTTTGGACCAGCAGTATCGCATCACATGGAAACTTGTTACAGTTATAAATTCACCCCAGACCTGCTGAATCGGAAAATCTGGAGTATATGCCAGCAATCTGTGTTTTAACAAGTCTCCTAGGTAATGCTGACATGGATGAAGTTTGAGAACCACTGTTCTTGAGTATAACTACAAATCTGAACATGCCTCTAAGAACACCCAAACCATAGAGAGAGAAGCAGCATGCTGGAAATGGGGAAGAGAGACAAAGGGAAGTGGTAGTGGACTACCAGCTTGGTGCACAAATTAATGGGCTCTAGTGTTTCTCCAGGTGCAGTTATCCACTCTGAAATGACAATCAGCCTTCTACCAGTACAGCAGCATATAGGTGGTTAAATTTTGTCACCAATTAAAATGTCTCATGACTCACTGGGTTCCCAAATCTGTGTTCCATTCTAGTTTCCATTCCAGAGGTGATCAGATGGTTTCTTGTGATTGCTTTTTAAGCACCCCTTGGAGAGGGATATGAACCTCTTTCCTCTCTTTCCTTATTTGCATGTAGGGTATCTTTTAATAAGGATGATTCAGATTTCTAGCATTTGGCCTTTCCTCCTCCCTCTGCTTCCCAGCATAGTAAACTGCATGCTAAACAGAGCTCAGAGAGAGCACATTAAATGCACAGAAGAGTAATGCCATAAAGGCAAGCAGGAATTTCAACCAACCTCATCTTGCTTGTAATTGATACATTATACAATCTTAATAAAAACTGCAGACGTCTAGTTTCCTTTATGGCCAAACATTAATGAATCCTGACTCCTGAGACCCTTCAATATATTCCAAAGTCATAATGCTAAATCTAGGACTCTGATGGAACCCTGCAGTGTCAGAGTATAACCAGAAAAAAAAAAATCATCTTTGGACACACAGAGAGATGGTGGGAGAATGGAACTTGTCTTTTCTCTTTAGCTGGAGGACATATATAGAGTTACTTAGCAGGGAGCTTCTCCAATATTATAGTACAAGCTGTAGATGCCTCAGCCACATTCCCTCAGCACACTGATGGTTGCATGCTGCCACTGACTCTCAGCTTGAGGGTTTTTGTCTGGCCAAGGGAGTATGCTTGGCCTGTGTACAGGGTAAGCTAGAAGTTTCAGGAGATAAGATCCCTAGAAGCAATACTCACCCAATTGGTAGATAAATACCACCTCGGAGTCCTCACCTTTTGTTTGGGACAGCTCTGAAGAGGGTCTTGCATTACCCCCTAGATCACTCCAATAGAACTTAGCTCCTGTTGCTCATAGTGGGAATTGGCTTAATAACATACGCCTTATTGCCTCTTTCTTTGCCCTGACTCACTCTCCTACTCCTTTGCTGGTATATTTTTGGATAACCTCTTAAATAAACTACTTGTACTTGAATCCTTGTTTTCTGAGATAAGTCAGATTAAGACAAGGATGATAAGAAAATATTTAATGTGACACATCCAATAAGGGTAAGGAATAGCTTTCATTCTCTCTTAAAAACAAAAAGCAAACCTTTACATTTAGGTAAATGGTATAATGAATTCACTCATTCATTCATTCCTTCATTTATTCATTCATTATCAATGTTTATTGGGTACCTAGTGTATGTATAATATTGGACTAGGTACTGTCCTGAAAGAATTTTAAGCATTTAAATCTAGTTTTGATGATAAGACCAACATGAAATGTGATGAAAGGATATTCAAATCAAAGGACTGTGGGAGTAGAGAAGAAAGAGTAGCTGCTTCTTGTCAGGGGATATTTGATAAAAGCTTTGCAAGCGGGATGGAAGAAGATTTAACCAGAGGCCATTCTATGCAGAGAAAACAATAAGAGTGTGAGGAGGTGAGAGGGTAAAAGATGTCTGAAGAAAAAAAAGAGTCCAGGGTGGATGTAGAGAGGCTGGCGTATGATGGTAAGAGGACTTGAATACCAACCATCTTGAATCCAGAGGAAGGGGCTATTGAAGTGCTTTGAGCAAGGGAGTGACATAGTCAGAGGTGGGCACTGGTAAGCTTAATCTGGTTGTATAGTATAACCTGGATGGGAAGACTGGACTTTAGAGGCACATTACAAAAGTGCTGGAATATTTATAGTGTAGATGTTAGAGAATACTTTTCAAAAAGTTACATAAATGACTTTCATACAAGTAGAAAATGAATATGTCAAAGATTAGGAATCTCAAATTGAACTTGGAAAAGTCTCTATTTTCTTTCCTACCCCAAAGCTTTGAAACAGAGCCCAATAAACTCTTTTTATCATATATGACCTGGAGAACCGTAAATTTGGTGAGTTCCTATTGTCTTGATGTCTACCCAATTTTCTAAAATTCCTGGCCTGCCAGGAAGTGACCTTTCTTACCTCCTGTGAGGCTGTAACTCATTAGTAAGGTAGCAGGCTAGTTTCTTAGGAGAGTTTTATAGACATTGGCTCATATATAAAGTCACACCCTTAATACAGGGTTTGTTGTATGTGACTGGGCACAGAAATGGTTTCCAAGTATACTGAGGTGTTAATTCTTGTGCAATAAGCAATCAGTATACCTAGAAGCCATTTTTACATCCACACACATAAAACATACCTCAAAATCCTCCAATGCATATGTAAAAGGAACTGGATAATTTGTTAATTGAAGAACAATTCTGAAATCCTACATAACTTCACTAATAAGGAGCACTAAAGATAAAAGAAACTTTTTAGAGCTATCCATAATGATAGCAAGCTAGGCACAGTATCTCATGCCTGTAATCCCAGCACTTTGGGAGGCCAAGGCAAAAGGATTGCTTGAACTCAGGAGTTTGAAATCGGTGTGGGAAACATAGAAAGACCTCGTCTCTACAAAAAATAAAAATAAAAAAGTAGCCTGGTATGGTGGCACACATCTGTAGTTCCAGCTACTCAGGAGGCTGAGGTGGGAGGATTTCTTGAGCCCAGCAGATCTAGGCTGCAGTGAGCTATTATCATGCCACTGCACTTGAGCCTGGGCAACTGAGCAAGAACTTGTTTCAAGTAAAATAAAATAATAATAATAACAGAAGCAAGAAAGCCAAATAGAACCCTCCAGTGATTATTCCCCCTACAGGAATACCACATTGAACAACGATCCACACAAGAAAGCACCTCCATAAGAACCCCAATCAGGTGAGTGATCAAAGTACTTAGTTTTAACTTCATATGAAGGAAACAGGCACTGAAGAGGGTAGGAAAGAGAGTCCTGAATTACTAGCACACTGCTCCTTCATGATGGGCCACATGATGTGGAGGGGAAAGTCTGTATACTCTTGGGAGGGACAGGGCAGTGATTGTAGGCTCGTACTGAAATTCAGTACTGTCCTGTTACAGCAGAAAGCAACACAGGGCAGAATTCAGCTGGCACCCATGGAAGGAGCATTTAGACCAGCCTTAGCCAGAGGCGAATCATCTCTTCCAGCAATTGAAACACGAGTTCTAGCTAATCCCATCACCACGGGCTAAAGTGTTCTGGGGTTCTAAATAAACTTGAAAGGTATTCTAGATCACAAGGACTGCATATTGTAATCAAGTCCTGGTGTCGCTGGGCTTTGAATCCAGTGGACTTGGGGTATGCATGCCTCAGTGGGACACCAGCTGTGGCAACCAAGGGAGTGCTTGTATCATCCCTTCCCCAACCCCTCAATCCCAGGCACCATAACTCAGATTCTGGGACAGACTCCTTCTTTCCACTTAAGGATAGAAGTGGGGAGAGTAAGGAGGATGTTGTCTTTGCAATGTGGATACCAGTTTAGCCATGGTATAATTTAGAAAACCATTCCAGTTCCTAGCTCCTGGATGACGTATCTAGGCACACCCTGGGCCAGAAGGGAACCATTGCCTTGAAGGGAAGAATCCAGTCTTGGCAGGATTCACCACCTGCTGACTAAAGAACTCTGGGCCTTGAATAAATACCAGTGGTAGCCACGTAGTACTCTCTGTGGGCCTGAGGTGAGACCCAGTGCTGTGCTGGTTTCAGGGGAGACCCAACATATTCAGACCTGTGGGGGCCACAAGGAGAGACTTCTGCTGTTTAAGGAAAGGAGAGGGAAGAATAAGAGACCTTTATCTTACAGCTTAGGTATCAGCTTGGCCCACAGTGGGATAAGCACCAAACTGGCTCCTGAAGTACCCAGTTCCAGGCCTTGGCTCTTAGACAGCATTTCTGAACTTGTTCTGGGCCAGAGGGGAGCCCATTTCCCTGAAAGGAGAGACCCAGGCCTTGTAGCATTCACCACAAGCTTATTGAAGAGCCCTCAGGCCTTGAATAAACATCAGTGGTAACCAAGCAGTACTCCCCATAGGCCTGAGGTGGTGGGGGCTGTGAAGACTCCTTCAGGTTGAGGAAATGGGAGGGAAGAGTGAGAAGGACTTTGTCTTGCAGCTTTGGTGCTGACTGAAGAGCCTGGGGCCTTGAGTGAACATCAGCAGTAGCCAGGCAGAGGTCACGTGGGTTTCTGGTGAGACCCATGCTGCACTGGCTTCAAGTCTAACCCCATTGGTGGGGGCCACAGGGGCACTTGTGTCACCCCTCCTCTAGTTCCAGCCAACTCAACACAGAGAGAGACTCTGTTTGGGGGAACGTAAGAAAAGAGAACAAGAGTCTCTGCCTGGTAATCCAGGGAATTCTCTTGAATCTTACCCAAGGCCACCAAGGCAGTATCTATACAAGTCTGCAAGAGTCACAACATTACTGGGCTTGGGGTGTCTCCTAATGCAGATATAGCTACAGTGACAAAAGGCTTAATTCACGATGCTCAAGTCCCTATGAATACTTGGAAAATCTTCTAAAGAAGGACAGGTACAAACAAGCCCAGACTGCAAAGACTACAATAAATACCTAACTCTTCAATGCCCAGACATCAGTGAATATCCACAAGCATTGAGCCATCCAGAAAAACATGACCTTACCAAACATAATGAATAAGGCACCAGTGACCAATCCTAGAGTAACAAAGATATGTGACTTTTCAGACAGAAAATTTAAAATAGCTGTTTTGAGGAAGTTCAATGAAATTCAAGGTAACACAGAGAAACATTTCAGAATCCTATCAGATAAACTCAACAAAGAGACTGAAATAATTTTTTTAAGTAAGACAGAAATTCCAGAGGTGACAAACACAATTGACATACTGAAGAATGTATCAGAGTCTCTAAACAGCAGAATTGGTCAAGTGCAAGAAAGGACTAGTGAGCTCGGAGACAGGCTATTTGAAAATATACAGTGAGAGGAGACAAAAGAAAAAAGAATAAAAGAGAAGAAGCATGACTAGAAGATGCAGAAAACTAGAGGATACAGAAAATAGCCTCAAAAGGGAAATATCTAAGAGTTATTGAAACTAGAGGATATAGAAACTAGCCTCAAAATCTACGAGTTATTGGTCTTAAAGAGGAGATAAAGAGAGAGATCGGGGTAGAAAGTTTATTCAAACAGATAATAACAGATAAGCTTTCTAAACCTAGAGAAAGTTATTAATATTTAAATCCAAGAAGTTTATAGAACACCCAGCAGATTTAAGTGAAATAAGACTACCTCAAAGCACTTAATAATCAAAGTCCCAAAGATCAAAGAAAAAGAAAAACCCTAAAGGCAGCAAGAGAAAAGAAATAAATAACACACAAAGGAGCTCCAAAACATCTGGCAGTAGAATTCTCAGTGGAAACCTTACAGTCCAGGAGAGAGTGGCACTTAAAGAGCTGAAGGAAACAAACTATTATTCTAGGATAGTATAGCCAGTGAAAAATATCCTTTAAACATGAAGAAGAAATAAAAAATATCCCAGACAAACAAAAGCTGATGGATTTCATCAACACCAGGTCTGTCCCACAAGAATTGCTAAAGGCAGTTCTTCAATCTGAAAGAAAAAAATGTTAATGAGCAATAAGACATCATCTGAAGGTACAAAACTCACTCATAAAAGTAAGTACACAGAAAAACAGACCATTATAACACTGTAATTGTAGTGTGTAAGCTACTCATATGTTAAGTAGAAAGACTAAAAGATGAACCTATCAAAAATAATAACTACAGAAACTTTTCAAGACATAGACAGTACGATAAGCCATAAATAGAAACAAAAAGTTAAAAAGCAGGGGGAATGAAATTACAGTGTAGAGTTTTTATTAATTTTCTCTCTACGTCTTCATTAGTTTTTGCAGTCAATGGTAAGTTGTCATTAGTTTAAAATAATGGGTTATAAGATGTTATTTTTAAGCCTTGTGGTAACCTTAAATCAAGAAACCTATAACAGATGCAAAAAAATATAAAAAAGCAAGACATTAAAACCTACCACCAGCGAAAATCACCTTTACAAAAAAGGAAAGAAGGATGGAGGAAGGAAGGAAAAAAGGAAAGAAGGAAGGAGGGAAGGAAAGGAAGGAAGGAAGGGAGGGAGAGAGGGAGGGAGGGAGGGAGGGAAACAACCAGAAAACAAATAACCAACTGGCTGTATAAAGTCCTTATCTATTACTAATAACACTGAATGTAAATGGGCTAAACTCTCCAATCAAAAGACATATGGTGTGGGCTAGGCGCAGTGGCTCATGCCTATAATCTCAGTACTTTGGGTGGCAGAGGTGGGAGAATTGCTTAAGCCCAGGATTTTAAGACCAGCCTGGGCAACATAGTGAGACCTCATCTCTACAAAAAATAAAATTAGCCAGGCGTGGTGGTGCATACTCGTAGTCCCAACTACTCAGAAAAATGAGGTGGGAGGACTGCTTGAATCCAGCAGTTTGAGGTTACAATGAGTTATAATTGTGCACCACTGCATGCCTGCCTGGGCAATAGAGTGAGTCCCAGTCTCCAAAAACAAACAAATGACCACAACAACAAAAAGAGAGTGGCTAAACTGATTAAAAAATAAGACCCAACAATCTGTTGCCTACAAGAAACATACCGCACCTATAAAGACACATACAGACTAAAAATAAAGGGATAGAAAAAATTGTTCCATGAAACTGGAAGCCAAAAAGGAGTAGGAGTAGCTGTATTTACATCAGACAAAATAAATTTCAAAACGAAAACTATTAAAAAGAGAAGAAGGCCATTATATGACAATAAAGAAGCCAATTCAACAAGAAGATATTGTAAATATATATGCACCCAACACTAAGGCACCCAGATAAAGCAAACATTATTAGAGCTAAAGAGAGAGATAGAACCCAATATAATAATAGCTGGAGACTTTAGCAGCCCACTTTCAAAATTCACAGGATCATTAGAGACTACTATATGCCAGCAAATTGAAAACCTAGAAGAAATGGATGAATTCCTGGACACATACAACCTACCAAGATTGAACCATAAAAAAAATCCAAAACCTCACAAGACCAGTAGCAAGTAATGAGATCAAAGCCATAATAAAAAGTCTTCCAGCCAAGAAAAGCTTAAACCTGGTGGCTTTACTGCTGAATTCTACCAAATATTTAAAGAAGAATGAAAACGAATCCTCAAACTCAAATAATAAGTGAAGGAAGGAATACTTCCAAACTCATTATATAAGGCCAGTATAACCCTGATACCAAAACCAGGCTAAGTTATATTTTTTAAAAAACAACTATAGGCAAATATCCCTCATGGATATTGATGCAAAAATCTTCAACAAAATACCAGCAAACCAAAATTAACAACATATTAAAAAAATCATTCATTGTGACCAAGTGAGATTTATCCCAGGAATGCAAAGATAGTTAAACACACACAAATCAATAAATGTGATATATCATGTCAACAGAATAAAGGATAAAAACCATATGATCATTTCAGTTGATGCTAAAAAAGTATTTAATAAAATTCAACATTTCTTCATGATAAAAACCATCAAAAAACTGGGTCTAGAAGGAACATAACTTAACACAATAAAAGCCATGTATGACTGACCCATAACTAGTATCATACAGAATGGAAAAAAATGGAAAGCTTTTCCTTTAAGATCTGGAACACAACAAGGATGCCCACTGTCTTCATTCTTATTCAACATAATACTGGAAGTCTTAGAGCAATTAGGCAAAGAGTTCTTGAGTAATATTCCACAAGCACAGGCAACGAAAGCAAAAATGGACAAAAGGGATAGCATCAAATCCAAAAGCTTCTTTGCAGTAAATCAACAAAGTGAAGAGACAGCTCACAAAGTGGGAGAAAATAGTTGCAAACTATTCATCTGGCAAAGGATTAATAACTAGAATATATAAGGAGCTCAAACAACTCTATAGGAAAAAAATATGAGATAATTTAAAAATGGGCAAAAGATCTGATAGACGTTTCTCAAAAGAAGACATACAAATGGCAAACAGGTATATGAAAAGGTGTTCAGCATCACTGATCATCAGAGGAATGCACATCAAAACGACAATGATATATTATCTCACTGCAGTTAAAATGGCTTTTATGCAAAATAGGCAATAACAAATGGTGGTAAAGATGTGGAGAAAAGGAAACCCTTATAATTGTTGGTGAAAATGTAAGTTAGTACAGCCAGTATGGAAAACAATTTGGAGGTTCCTCAAAAAGCTAAAACAGAAGTACCATATGATCCAGCAATTTTACTACTAGGTATGTAACCCAAAGAAAGGAAATTAGCATATCAAAGAGATATGCACTCCTATGTTGATTGCAGCACTATTCACAATAGCCAAGATTTAGAAGCAACCTAAGTGTCCATCAACAGACAAATGGATAAAGAAAAAGTAGTACATATACACAGTGGAGTATTATTCAGCCATAAAAAAGTATCAGATTCCTTCATTTGCAACAACATGGATGGAACTAGAGGACATTATGTTAAGTGAAATAAGCCAGGTACAGAAAGACAACTTAATATATTCTCACTCATGTATGGAAGCTAAAAATTAAAACAACTGAATTCATGGAGATGGAAAGTATTAATAGAATGATGGTTACCAGAGGCTGGAAATGGGAGTGGGGGTGGAAAAAAAGTGGGAGTGGTTAATGGGTACAAAAATATAGTTAGAAAGAATAAATAAAATTTATGTGGGAGGCCAACACAGGTGATCACTTGGGGTCAGGAGTTCAAGACCAGCCTGGCCAACATGATGAAACTGTTTCTACTAAAAATAGAAATATTAGCTGGGCATCATGGCACGCACCTGTAATCCCTGCTACTCAGGAGGCTGAGGCAGGAGAATCTCTTGAACCTGGGAAGCAGAGATTGCAAAGAGCCAAGATCCCGCCACTGCGCTCCAGCCAAGGCAATAGAGCAAGACTCTGTCTCAAAAACAAAGCAAAACAAAACAAAAAAATGAAAAAGATCTAGTATTTGATAGCAAAACAGGGTGGCTACAGATGACAGTAATTTATTGTGCATTTAAAAATAACTAAAAGAGCATAATTCAATTATTTGTAACACAAAGAAAAGATGAATGCTTGAGGTGATTGATACCCCATTTACCCTGATGTGATTATTATACTGATTATTGTATGCCTCTATCAAAAAAGTCATGTACTGCATAAATGTATATACTTATGTACCCATAAAAATTAAAAACAAAATAAATAAAAAATAAAACAATTTCAGTCATGAGAATATATGATCTTTCCATTTTCTCTATAGAAAATAATGTTACAGAACTTTTATATGAAAAAAGAGATAAAAGAGTTTACAACCAAAAATACAGAGAAAAAAGCATTGTAGAGGTATGATCGGCAGTTAATTAATCAAACTACCACTTTTTTTTTCCTGGATTTTGTGATGCATGTGGTTTTTGTTAAAATATTTTAATTTTTCATTTGTTGCAATCTTTTTTTTTTACTCTGAATATTAACACTGGTGTCTTATTCTGTGTAAATTCCTTAAAGGGAATTCTCCAGAAGTTTTGGGCCCCTAAAACTGGGTCTCTTCCTGGTGAGTGCACCGCACACCTGTCCCTCTGGAGGGTCCTTTCCAAAGGTGTTGCCACAAACTAGGCTGTGGGCCTGGGCATATAGATCTTTCATCTTCTTCTCTGCTGCAGGGGAAGTCTCTCTCCCTGCTCCTTTTCTAGGGATTTTGTGCTCCTCTCTGCCCATCTCAGATTGAGCTCTTTGTTGAGGTCAGGGGTTTCACAGGAATCAAGATGTGCTTTCAACTGTAAGCATCTTCTATTATTTCCTCTACAAGAATCCCCAAGGCAAGGAAATAGGGACATGAATACCAGTTTAGGACTTGAGGAGAGAGGGTTGCGGAAATCTACAAATTGATTTCTCAGTAAATGATCCTGCTGCATGAGCTAATATGATTGCTGTAATTGTTTTAACAGTCCTATTAATGTCTGTCTTCAATAAGTTGATGACATTTATATAAAAATTAAATAATAATATAAAGTATATCTTGAGTCAGTTGAGGGGAAAGAATGTTCCTCTAGAATTGCAGAGTGACCCCAGCAATTGCACATATGAGACCTTCTAGTTTTTGTTATACAGTCTGAGGAAGCAACCAGAACTTCAGCAAGTTCTGGGGCCTCTCCCACATCACTGCCATATGCTCCCGGATGGGAACATAAATAAGCAATGAAAAAGGAGTGTTGAAATGAGAGGTCTAATAACAGGTCATCTCTAAAGACAGAGCAAAGACTTGTAGCCATTTTCCAGCAATTTCACAACTACTACTGAAATCAGCATAACATCTGCAACCTGGCCTATGTTAGAAAAAAAAATTGTGTAATATACCATCAACAGAATTTTGGTTTGAATTCTCTCTGAATGTGTGTTTATTTCTCTTTTATTCCAGCTGCATCTGTACCTACCTTGCTGTGAAACAGCATAATTAGCCAGTAGGTTTCAGGGAGAGGTGATAATTTTGAGCTTATTCTAGGTCACTTTCAGTCAAAATTTTAGCTGAAAATGCCTTTCCTTCTCCCTTCGGCAGCAGCTTTCAGATGTGGATTTTGGTGAAGGCTTCTATTTTCATCACTGATTGCTTTATTTATGCTGCAAATCACTGATTTGGTGTTTAGGAAATTGTCATGTTTAGGCAGCTAAGCTTTTTAGTTAATGGATTGAGGAGTTCTAAACTTGTTTATAAAATATATGTATTTTTTAAAGGCCCATAAAATTCCAACTCATCATTCATTATATTCAGGATAGTGATTAACAGTAAGCTCTTTTACCATTTACTTCAACTCTTCCTGTCAAATCAACACTGAAGAATACATTTATCTAAACTTAAGAGTACCTTGGTACTTGTCTTAATAAGTAGGTTGGATAAATCAGTCTTTTCTTTAAACAAAACTCTTAGTACTTTCTTCCCTGAATATCTAATCTCGCTGAATAGAATCCTTCAGGAAAGTAGAAAGATAGCCTGGAAATACAGCGTTGCTATGACACTTCCCATCTGGAAAATGACTAGGAACACCTCTATTGAAATGACAACAGTGAACGATATAGGTAACAGATGCATAGGCCATAGGTTTTGGAATTAAGTAGAAATCAAGGTTATGTGCTAGTCCTGGCTCTGCCATGACTTGCTTATGTCACTGTCTTACCTTTCATGCTTGATTACGAAAGTTGGATTAGACTATATTACTTTATAATTTGTTGTTTGTAATTGTTTTAAGCAAGAGTTTTTCAAAAGAAAATTTACTTGAAATTCAGATATATAATGCAATATGTTGGTTTTCCATTGCTGTGTGACAAATCTCCCCAAAACTTAGTACGTTAAAGCAAAGGTAGTAATTTATTAATCTCTTACAGTTCCAAAGGTTGGGAAATTGAGATTAATTCGCTATGTTACCAAACTGAACTCGGGTCTACTTGCCCTATGTGCAGAAAAGCCAAACACTAATATTAAGATTTATAGCAAGAGAAATTAATGCATTTATTGTAGGGTGCCAAGCAAGGAGAATCAGGCAGCTAATGCTTAAGACCTGAACTCTCTGACAGCTTACAAGCAAGGGTTTTAAAAGACAGGGTTATATTTTAAGAAAGCAGAAGTTACAGGTAAAATCATAGGTAAATACATGGAGGTTATACATTGTTTGGCTCAAAGAGGTAGGATATCTTGAAGTGGGAACTTATAAGTCATAGGTGGATTCAGAGATTCTTTGATTTTGCAATTGGTCAAGGAAGCAAGGATTTTGCTGAAAACATAGAACATAATCTTGTTTTACATGTTTCTGTTTAAAGAAAGCTTAATATTTTATTGATTCATTAATATTTAACTCATGGCCAACTGCACTGTAATTCATGCCTGAATGAAGCTCAACTAACACATGGTATTTTTTTCATAAGGCACATCACAGCTTTCTTGCATTTGGGATCACTGAACAGTAATTCAGCCTCATCCTTGGGGCCAATTTAAACAGTGACATTAACAAAAAGTACAAAAATGGGAAAAATGGAACACAAAATAGACTGCAAATAAAGACCCTTCTTTGCAGTATGAGAGCTGAAACAAGGAAGCAGGGTAGCCCCTTGTTTGATCTCAGGGATTCGTGCTGGGAAGGTGTGTATTAGGCAGCTCAAATTTTTCGCTGCCCTGCCTATGTCAGCAAATGACCACGAAAGCCTGTGGTCATTGATTTGGGGGTTGCAAAGAAAGTTTATTGGGTAGGCAAATTTGCAAATAACAGAATCCATGAATAATGGGAATCCACTGTATAAGGTCTGAGTTTCCACCTTGGACACTTTGACATCCCTACTTAGCACCATTTATCCTAATAGAGCTTAAGTTTGTTTCCACAGTTTATACCATGTTCAGTCCCTTCCTCCTAATTTCTTTTCCCTATAATGTCTTTGCCTTGACTGGAAGTCAGAAAACAGTCATGAAGTGCTCAACCAAGAGCATAGTAAGTCAGAACTCAGCTCTCCTATATGGAGTAGGAGCACTATGCGTAGAGAATGCTGGAAGTCAGGCTTTTATTTTTATTTTTCAGAAGAAAATATATATTCATGTTTCCTGTAAGTTAAATTAATATACAGGCATAAGAAAAATGTTCAAGCTATAAAATTAAGGGAAAAAAGAATATACAGAATGTATTAATTCACCTGTCAATCCAATTAATTCATTTCACACATATTTGTTTGTGGTGCCAGGCACTCATCTAGGTACTGGGTACAATATGGGGTGAAGCACAAAGACAAAGTCCTCATGGAACTAATGGGGAGAAACATGCAACAGACAAGGAAAGAACAACAAAACACCTAAGTCCTGATAGTGATAAGGGCTGTGATGAAAATAAAAAGAGTAAGGTGATGGATAGCCATGAGGGAGGGGCCCTTTCAGATTGGGTAGTGAGGGCTACACTCTCTGTAAAGGGAGGATTGAGAATTATAGTGCTTTCTCATTATAGCTTTCTACAACCAAGCCAAAAGGGTTGGAAGAATGATTCTAAAACCCTAACAGTGGGTGAGTGCATTAGAGCAATGGATATCTGATTTTTTCTCTCCCTTCTTTCTCTATTTTGCAAATACTATGTAATATTTTAATTATAAACAATAACTTTATTAAAAAGAGGAAGAACCGTTAGTCTAACAATCCAGAGACTCCTTTTGGGCACACCACAGCTTTCACACTCTGGGAGAGTTTTATACTGTTTCGTTTTTCTATTCACACTAGCCTAGCGAAGCAGTATCTCTCATAGGCTAGAAATACTTTTATTCAGTTGAAAGTTTGGTTTCCAGGTACCTGTTGGACAGCACTGGAATTGGGTAAACTGAGTGATCATTTCAGAAAATAAAAGGGTTTTCTGAAAAGGTTGCAGCCCCTGGTGTTTCCAGCCACTTCTAAAAAACAGCAGTAGTGTCAACTTTTTGGGTATTCGTCTGCCGCCAGCCCCCATGTTTGCCTAACCAAATACTGGAAGTTTGGATAGGCCATGACATTTCAGGAAAGGTCACCCACCCTGAAGGCATTCCTTAAAAACTTTTCCTACTCCAAAAGTGATTCTTCTTCCCAAGAAATACTGATTTGTAGCTGAGAGCTTCTGAGTCTATTAAAAGCCATGGATAGAGACCTCAAAACCAAGGATAAGGCCAAGAGAAGACATATGGGAAGGAAGTATGGACGAGAGTTTGGCTGGATCAGCCTTGCTGCTCTACAGTGATTTGTCTTTCTGTGTTGGGCCCCCAGCTGTGCACTCCAGCATAGGCTGCTCACTAGCTCTCTCAACCTTTTGACCCACGGGCAAAGATGTTTCTGTTTTGCCACCTAGCTGTGCGAGAGAAAGGTGTGAGTCTCTCTGATTAGTTTCCTAGGGCTGTTGTAACAAATAAGCACATACCTGGTAGTTTAAACAAATAAAATTTATTCTCTCATAGTTCTAGGAGGCAGAAGTCTGAATGAAGATATTGACAGAACTGTGCTTCCTCTGAAAACTCTATGAGACAATATGTTCCTTGCCTCTTCTGGCTTCGAGTGGCTATCAGCATTCCTTGGCTTGTGGCTGCGTCACTCCAATTCTCCCTCCATGGTCATATTGCCTTCTGCTCTTCTGTCAGTTCTCTCTCTTCCTCCCTCTTAGAAGGATACATGTGATTGCATTTAGGACCCACCAGAATAATCCAAGGATAATCTCCCTAACTTAAGATCATTTACTTAATCACATCTGCAAAATCTTTTATTTTTTTGCATATAAGGTAACATTGATGGGTTCTAGGAATTAGGCCATGTATATCTTTTGGGGGTCATTATTCATCCAACCATGATATGGTTTGGCTGTGTTCCCACCCAGATCTCATCTTGAATTCTCATGTGATGTGGGAGGGACCTGGTGGGAGGTAATTGAATCCTGGGGGCAGGTCTTTCCCATGCTGTTCTCGTGATAGTGCATAAGTCTCACAAGATCTGATGGTTTTGAAAAACAGGAGTCTCCCTGCACAAGCGCTCTCTCTTTGTCTGCTACCATCCACGTAAGTTGTGATTAGCTCTTTCTTGCCTTCCACCATTAAACCTCTTTCTTTTGTAAATTGCCCAATCTTGGGTATTTCATCTTTATCAGAAGCATGAAAACAGACTAATACAAACCATGATCTCCAAGAAAGAATTTCTGCCTATTGCTTTGTGGGAGCATTGGCACTAGATTCTCTGAAACTTTGACTTCAGCACAGAGGCTCCCCTTATTAACACTAAAAATAAATTTGGGAAAAAGGCAGGTGATTGGGGAGTTCAAAGGGCATCTCTAGGGATAAGACTCTAGAATGGCCCAAAATAGGAGAAGCAAAAGATATTTGAAGTCATAGGAGAGATGAGAGCAGAGGACAGAGTAAAGGATGAAGTAGAGAGGCTGTGGGCTGGGGAGTGGGAAGATTCCATGTCCTCTAGCAATCTGGGGTGATAATGATGGTAATATTCACAGAAATGGCCATTGTGAATATTATTATGGGAATTTTCTGTCTCAGCATGCAAAGCTAGTTGACATTGCTTTTTTGTTAAATAAACCCCTTTGAAAATGTAAGAAGGCTTATGAATAAGGTGGCTCAGATTTGAGGAATGGGGGCCTGGTGCAGTGGCTCACGCCTGTAATCCCAGCACTTTGGGAGGCCGAGGTGGGTGGATCTCCTGAGGCCAGGAGTTCGAGACCAGCCTGGCCAACATGGTGAAACCCCATCTCTACTAAAAATACAAAAATTAGCCAGGTATGGTGGCAGGCACCTGTAATACCAGCTACTTGGGAGGCTAAGACAGGAGAATTGCTTGAACCCACGAGGTGGAGGTCGCAGTGGGCCAAGATCCCTTCACTACTCTCCAGCCTGGGCAACAAGAGCAAAACTCCATCTCAAAAAAATAAATAAATAAAAAATAAAAAAATAAAATTGAGGAGTGGGGAGTAATGAATAATGTCCTAAAAAGAAATTTGTTACTTTGTATTCCAGAGACATTTAAATGCTACTCTCTTTCATTAGAAGCCAATGCTTTCTAAAATGACATTCTCCACTCCTAACTCTTCTTAGTTTTTTTTTTCTCCATCACACCTTCAGTTCCATCTCAAACTTCTCCTCCTTCCCCAGATGTTAACACTGTTCAACATCACCACCAGGAAAATATCCTGCATTGTCTGTCCTACAAGTCCCACAATATGTGTGAGCAGTTTGATACTCCCCAAGTTCAAGAACCTAAAGTGGTATGATTTTTCTTCAGCAATGTTCAGCTGCTGAGGCCAGGCCTGGAGAAGACAAAAAGCCAGGCTTTGCTCTCAATAAGATCAGTGCATATGAGAAAAGGCAGATGAGCTAGAACAGAAAATAGTGGTCAGAGAAAGGAGTGGATGAAATCAAGAATTTGGAGTTGTACTCAACAATTCTATGGTGAGTGGCCATTATGTGCCAGGAGAATTCTATGATTAAGTTACTTAGTAAATCTTGTCTAGAAGGAGGAGAGAACAGACCAAGGTTAAAGTTGTAAGTGTCAAAGAAGCAGAAGTCACTCATATTAGCTAGAACGTGGGATGTTGGGTTTTTTTTTTATTTGGACAATGTTCATGCTTTGTGTTCAGACATGATTACAGAGTAGTCTTGTTTTGTTTTGATCCATCAGGGTCAGAGTGGCCTTCCCTTATGTTGTTTTTCTGTGAAAGTGTTGTGTTTGACAGAACACCAAGGCCCACCTAATAGTATCAGGCCAGCTTCCAGGTGTCAAGGACTGCTTTTCTCTTTTGTCACCCCTTAGAATCAATCACACATTAAGAGAATGAAAACTCCAGTTTTAAATAAACTGACTTTGCTATTCTGACATTCAGGAGAAACACAAAAGGCAGGGTTAACATATTCCTCAAGATCCCGACAGTAGAATGCTTTTGAAGATTAATTAAAATTTGAATTCAAAAATAACAAAATTTGCATTTAAACTATTTGAATGCAAGTGTAATGAAAACATTTGAGTTTTACTTATTATAGGTGCAGTCTAGAGACACATAGTCCCAGTCTGACCTACTTTAAAACTGTGATAATCTTTGGAGAATTAACTTGTGGCTGCTAAATAAGTTACTTTTAAAATTCCATTATATTTGCTGTGGTTTTAAAATAACAACATACTTTGTATTTTCATGACCCGTAGATTGGTTTTCCTTCCTCCCCCAAAACAATTCCTGCTATTTTAGCAAACAAATGTATCTAGAAACAATATATGAGTCCCCAAATCATAATATTTAGGGGAAAATAAAAAAAATGTTAATGCTGGAAGGAAGATATCAGGATCGCAACCATCATCAAAGTCACTAAGCTAGAGTGGAAGCATAAAAAGTTGATCCTAAGTCTCTAGACTCCTTGCTTTAGTTGGACAGCCTGATACTTTGGTGGGCGGAGACATTTTCTGTCTGGTTACTATTGGATTCCCAGTGCCTCGGATACTGCTGGATAAATTATAGGTGCTCAATAAATGAATACATAACAATTTTTGATAAATAAACAAAGCACTTTTCTAGAAAGTCAGTGATTTGAAGCTGTAAGGTACTTTATACTCTGTTATTCAAAATATGCTCTGTTGGCCAGCAGCATCAGCATCACCTGCTAAATTGTTAGAAAAGTAGAATCTTAATCTCCACCCAAAATTACTGAATCTGCATTTTGACAAGATTCTCAAGTGATAAATAGGGATGTGAAATTTTGAGAAGTATTGCTATTAACATCATCTATGTTTCTCAATCTTGGCTGCATATCACTGTAAGGAGCTTCTAAAATAGACGAATACTTAGGCCCTATCTCCAAAGAATCTGCTGTTCATCCAGGTCGGAGGACCACTGCCTGTAGCCCAATATCCTGTATAACCAAGTTACCTAACCTTTCTGTGCCTGTTTTCTTATGTAGACCATAAGGAATACACTGTAATTAAATAGTTCCTTCAGTGGCTTGCTGCAGTAAGGAAAATAGCAAAAGAGGCCATGAGGCATTTCAGAAACAATGTGCTAGGGGAAGGTTATTACAGGATATGAACTTGTGATAGGTGACGTGGGAGAGAGTTCAAAGTGTGGTTTTGCTCTGAATTGAGTGCTCTCTAGAAACGGGAGCAATTTTATTACATCTTAATAATTTTTATATAGGAGATGAGAGGAATAAAGCAAGTGAAAGGCTGTCATTTATAAAGAACTAGTCACTCATATTAGCGAGAAGAGGGTGATATTTGGTCATTTTTAATGGGTTAGATTGTTCTTGTTTTATCTATGGACACAATTTCAGAGGGACATTGTTTTTGTCTTGCTCCATCATGGTCACAGAGTAGCCTAGTTGGCTGTTGGTGTACATGAAATTGTATCCAATGTATAATACTCTAAAAATTGTTAAAAAAATATTTTACTTTTTTTTTTTTTAAGGGACAGGGTCTCACTCTGTTGCTCAGGCTGGAATATGGTGACGTGATCATAGCTCACTCTAACCTTGAACTCCTGGGCTAAAGTGATCCTCCCACCTCAACCTCCCGAGTAGCTAAGACTACAGGTGCATGCCACCATGCCCAGCTTATTTATTTTTTTAGTAGAGATGGGGGTCTTGCTATGTTGCCCAGGCTAGTCTTAAGCTCCTGGGCTCAAGTATCCTCCCACTTTGGCTTCTAAAAGTACTGGGATTACAGGCATGAGTCATTGCACGCAGCCCTTTTTTTGCTTTGTGTTATTATTTAGTGTTCCTCTTTATCTCCACTAACAGTTTTTGCTTGAATTTGATATTGTCTGATTGATATCAATATGGCTACAACCAGCTTTCTTTTTGTTAATACTTTCTTGGAACATACAGTTTTCCTTTAAAATACTTTACACCTTTCTTTGTGGTTTTAGGAGAGCTCTCATTAATGACATCTAGCTGGTATTTCTTTAATCTCCCAATCTCTATCTTTTATAGGTAAATTTAATCTATTTACATGTTTTATTGTTTGTATGACTTTCTCAGTACTATATTCTGCTTTCTTAATTCTCCTTTTAGTCATCTAAAGTTTTTATTAGATATCAAGTTTTTTCATTTCTAGCATTTTAACTTCTTCATAGAAATTCATTCTTGTTTCCTATCTGGCTATTTTTATTTTGTAATTCCTTGCTATGTTGAATCAAATTTAGTTTTATTTACCTCTTTGAGCATCTGCTTTAGTTCACTCCAACTGCTATAAAAATATCTCAGATTGGGTAATTTATAAAGAACAGAAATTAATTTTTTTCACAGTTCTGGAGGCTGAACAGTTCAAAATCAATATGCCTGCAGATTTGGTGTCTAGTGAGGGCTGCTCTCTGCTTCCAAGATATCACTTCTTGCTGTGTCTTCACATGGAAAAAAGGGCAAACAACTCCCTTGCACCTCTTTTATAAGGGTGCTTATCCTGTTCATGAGGGCTTTGTCCTTATCACTTAACTCCTAAAGGTCCTACCTCTTAATATGATCACACTGGCAGCTAAGTTTCAATGTATTAATTTTAGGAGGGCATAGTCAGACCATAGCAGCATCCTAAACATATTAAGATTTTTATTGAACTCTTGCATAAATTAATTTATATGGAAGACATTTGTTCTGTTGATTGTATTTTTTGTTTTGTTTTGGTTTTTTTGAGACAGAGTCTTGCTCTGTCATCCAGGCTGGCATGCAATGGGGCAATCTCTGCTCACTGCAATCAACCTTCCAGATTCAAGCTGTTCTCTTGCTTCAGCCTCCTGAGTAGCTGGGATTACAGGTGCTCGCCACCACACCCAGCTAATTTTTGTATTTTTAGTAAAGGCAGGGTTTCACCATGTTGGCCAGGCTGGTCTTGAGCTCCTGACAGGTGATCCACCCACCTCGGTCTCCCAGAGTGCTGGGATTATAGGCGTGAGCCACCGCTCCTGGTCCATATTGGCTCTTTCTTTGCATTTAATTTTTTATGTTTTAGAATCTGGCTTTTGAATGGGAGATATTTTATTTCCTCTTAAAAATGTATTTTCTATTTCTCTTTTTATTTCAATGCTCATCTGTTCTTATCTGATGTTTGCATAGTTGCTTCTGTCTGGCTTCTGAGCCCACAGTAAAAATGGCTTCAAGGGATCCTTACCTTTGATTATACTTTACTTAGCCAATGAAAGTTTAATTTATCTCTTAGGGGTCATACAATTTCAAAGGTGATCTACCACATCCCCAGGCAAGCAAATGCCATAGGCAGCAGTACAGTTTTTCTTTCTTGTCTTCATTTGATGCAGATGGTGGAGTGGTGAAATTCCTACCAAACCTCTGGCTTCATGCAACAAGTCTGGCTTTGGTCTCTCCTCTTGGGTGAAGCATTTTGGTCCCCTTAAATCCCACTGCTACCATTTTTCTTCTTACCTATGTCCTAACAGTCTTGTGCTTCAGTTTATTCTCTGCTTTATGTTTTTCCCTTTTTGTGGTTTATCTTGTTGTGAAACATGGCTATGTCTATTTTTATATTTAATATATCATTGCTATGTTTTGAAGCAGAGGAGGTGCAAAAAAAAGAATGATCTATTTCACTTTGTTTACCAGAAGTCCCAACTTGCCATTCTTGAAAACTTCAAGCCAATATACATGATGAACATAGATGCAAAAATCTTCAATAAAATACTGGCAAATGGATTGCAACAGCACATCAGGAAGCTTATCCATCATGATCAAGTAGGCTTTATCCCGGGGATGCACGGCTGGTTCAACATACACAAGTCTATAAGCGTAATTCACCACATAAACAGAACCAAAGACAAAAACCACGTGGGTATCTCAATAGATGCAGAGAAGGCCTTCGACAAAATTCAACAGCCCTTCGTGCTAAAAACTCTCAATAAACTAGGTATCGACAGAATGTATCATAAAATGATAAAAGCTATATATGACAAACCTACAGCCAATATCATACTGAACAGGCAAATGCTGAAAGAATTCCCTTTGAAATCAGGCACTAGACAAGGATGCCCTCTCTCACCACTCCTATTCAATATAATACTGGAAGTTCTAGCCAGAGCAATCAGGCAAGAAAAAGAAATAAAAGAGTATTCAATTAGGAAAGGAGGAAGTCAAACTGTATTTGCAGACGACATGATTGTATATCTAGAAGACCCCATCGTCTCAGCCCAAAATCTTCTCAAACTGATAAGCAACTTCAGCAAAGTCTCAGGATACAAAATCAATGTGCAGAAATCACAAGCATTCCTGTATGCCAATAACAGACAAACAGAGAGCCAAATCAAGAGGGAACTTCCATTCACAATTGCTACAAAGAGAATAAAATACCTAGGAATACAACTAACAAAGGATGTAAAGGACCTCTTCAATGATAACTACAAACCACTGCTCAACAAAATAAGAGATGATACAAACAGATAGAAAAACATTCCATGCTCATGGTTAGGAAGAATCAATATTGTGAAAATGGCCATACTGCCCAAAGTAATCTATAGATTCAACACTATCCCCATCAAGCTCCCAATGACCTTCTTCACAGAACTGAAAAAACCACTTTAAATTTCGTATGGAACCACAAGAGAGCCCGCATAGCCAAGACAATCCTAAGCAAAAAGAACAAAACCGGAGGCATCACACTGCCGGACTTCAAACTATACTACCAGGCTACAGTAATCAAAACAGCACGGTACTGATACATCTATAAAGTTCTGAGGCAAATTTTGAAGTTTTTCTTTGGCACCATTCTATTACTCACTTTTGATCCCATCTGACAGCCACTTCATTATACCCCTCACTTTCCATTTCCACCCTTCCATACATGACTTGCTCTTAACAGACAATTAGTAAAAAAGAAAAAAATAATAAAATCATTTTGAATTGAGGTATAGCAGATATACATGTATAAGTTTTAAGTGAACTCAATAAAATTTTAAGCATAAACATATACACTCATGTAGCCATTAACAATACAGATACAAAGCATGTCCAACATCACAGATAGCTCCTGTGAGCTCCTTCCCAGTCAATATCCTCTCCTCTCTTTTATGGAAGTAACTTGCCAATTTCAGTTGTGATCTCTAGTATTACATATTAGTTTTGCCTATTCTTGAACTTCATATAAATGGAACCATAACTATGTATTCTTAAACTTACTTAAAAATAATTTCAAGCTTCCACATAAGTTGCAATAACAGCACAGTGCATCCATATGACTTTTGCCCAGATTTACATATTGGTAATATTTTGCCTCTATTTGCTTTACTATTTACTTTACTACCTACCTATCTATATATTTCTATCATCCACCTAAATATTTTTTCTGAGCCTCTTGTTGAACAGTTAAGAGTAACCAAGTTGTATATCCCATAGCTGTTGACCTCTATATACCTTCAGGGTGCATTTTCTAAAAGCAAGAATTTCTCTTATATAACAACAGTAAGGTTATCAAGTAAATTTAACATTGACCATATTTTTATATAAAGTACATATTCTAGTTTTACCAACTGATCCAATACAGGATTTGGTCTAGCATCAGGTATTACATTTAGCTGCCATGGCTCTCTAATCTCTTTTAATCTGGTATATATAGTCTTTTGTTTGGTCTTTCGTGACATTTAACATTTTTGAAGAAATTCGTCTTTTTTCTTTTAGCAGGATTTGCCTGATGTGTCTTAATGATTAGATCTGGGTTATGCATTCCCAGCTGGGATATTACATAAGTGATGTTATGTCTTTGGTTTCTCATATCCAGTGACACATGATGTTCATCTGTCCATTTGACATATTAATTTTGATCAAATGGTAATCACTGTATAGTTAGAATTTTCCTCTTTCAACTAATAAGCAAGCTATGGGGAGACACTTTAAGACCATACAAATATGCTCCCCAACAAAATCTATCCCTCCCTAACCCTAGATTTAGTATCCATTGATAATTCTTATCCAAACCAGTCTTTATCATGATGGTTGCAAAATGGTAAGCTTAATAATAAAGTTGAATTTTCCAACTCTAACACCCCTACCATATTTATTAGTTGGTACTCAACATTCTACTGTAATCGACGCCCTCCCTTTTCTCGTTTATTTATTATTATTGGTATAAACTCTGGATTCCTGTTTTCCAATAGTTTAAAATTAGTAAACTGACCTTTAAAAGTCTTTTTCTGTATTTGTTCTGTTTTTAAAATCTACTTATTGTTGTGCCTGTACCACATGCACTTTGTTCATTCTTAAGACAGAGTATATGGTTTAGAGTCTGGAAAGATAAATCTTGCCCCTATTTCATATTATTCTGGATAAATTTTAGAACCACTTTTACAAAATTATACCCCACATGCCTTTTCTACTCATGGCTCCCCTCAACACTGGTGAAATATGGCACTGTGTTGAACCTACAAATTAACTTAGAATTTTTAGGGAATTTCGTGGTATGCAGTCTTTTCATCAGCAACAGGTCTGCTCTCCTTTTATTAAAGTTTTAATCTGACCGACATTTCTAATAAGCAAACCTTCTGTAATATGCATAGGGCACATGGATGTGTGATTGCTTTGTAAGATTCTAACAAGATCTTAAACTTTTACAAGAATATCACTATGGTATTGAAGTCAACCAAGAGAAGAGCAGATAAAATAAGGAAATAAATGAGTGGGTGCAATGTGCAGGCTGCTCCTTTCTTTAGCCTTTAACATCTTCTTAGGGGTCTGTCATCTGTTTAGAAACATCAGTCTGTGTTACTAAAAGCACTGGCAGAATCAGAGACCCTGGGATGTGGCCTAGATCACTTGCCTGTCGGATTAGGCTTCCACCCTCAGATGCAAGCATCATTCACAGTGGGGAGAAATGACTGGCATAACTGCTCTGCAGTGCTAATTCTAGCTCTAGGCTCTCTCTGTAGTTTAAAGAGATATTCCCAGGCCACTACTTATTTTTCCTTCTTTTCTTCTTCCTTCCTTCCCACAAGGAAGTATTGGAAAACACGACCTCAAGTATTTTCCTAACTACTGAATTTAAGTCTTTAGTAAACGAGGATTCAATGAACATTTTTCATGTCTAACTCCTTCTGGATAAATGGAAGGGAATAAATTTAAGTAAACTAAAGTGGAACTTAAGACTTACAGTTCTAGGTTCAAATCAGCCGCTTGCAAAAGCCTCCGGTTGCTCTCCTTTTTTTCCTTGTCTTCTTTATTTTGAGAGAGCGTTAAAGGCACGCCGCCAAGCCCGCCTTTCCTCTCTTTTAAAAGGTGGTTTGATTTGCCGTAAAAGACACATATTTGACGCATCTGGAGAATACAATCTCTTCTCTCATTTTTGAGCTGTTAAGGAGGGGTCAAGGTTGGGGGGTGGGTGACTTCTGGGGATGTATGCATGCGAGGCCACCGAGGAGCATGGATAAATACATTTTTTTCTTTTGGTGAGATTTGTGTAATATTTCTTAATGATTAGATCCAGGTTTATGCATTCTCAGGTGGGAAATTACATAATTAATGTTATGCTTTCAGGGCAACACACGTTCAGACACTTTTCTGCTTAATGGTAAGAGAAAGGATCACTATATTTCTTAAAGTTGGCCAGATCAACCTAATCAGGTTGATTAGGTCAACCTAATTTATCAAGTAAAGAAGAAAAATGACTCACCCATGGATATTCTTTCTAGGTCTGTCTGTCCATGAAGAGACACACAGAAGTCAAAGGTGCCTCTCTGTTCTGTCCAATGTACCTCAGTACTTTGCTAGGTGGAGAGAAAATTGGAACACCATCCTTAAAAAGCTGCAAGAACTCTCTTTAATTTTGAATTGAGCCTTAGGTAACTAAGCAGTTTTGGCTTATATGACTTCTTTGATAGCGTGGAAACTAAGAATATGTCTTCTAAAAGAAAGTCTCCAGAAGGCCATGTGAAAACAGCCACAAGTCAAAGAAAGCCTGGAGCCTCCAAAAGCTGAAAGAGACAATAGAGAATCCTCCCCTAGAGCCTCCTGATGTAGCTCTGTAGTACTAATAAGGAAAAATTTCCAAGATTAAAAAAATAAGTTTCCCAGTTGGGGGGAAATAGGGGAGGGACGGTGGGGGGTGGGAAGCTGGGGAGAGATAGCAAGGGGAGAAATGCCAGATGTAGGTGATGGGGAGGAAGGCAGCAAATCACACTGCCACGTGTGTTCCTATGCAACAATTTTGCATGTTCTTCACATGTACCCCAAAACCTAAAATGCAATAAAATAAATAAAAGGGAAAAAAAAAAAAAAAAAGAAAAGGAAGAAATAAAAAAAAAAAAAATAAGTTTCACATGTTTTACTGCTCGAAGTTATTTCCAGATCTAATCAAGATCTATTAGGCCCAGGACCCTTGCTCAAATCTAATTTCGGAGTTGACAGGGTAATATGACCATCTTGCCTAGCAACCTGGAGTGAAAGGGCAAATGTTTTCCTTATTTTTATCAACAGCACTCAACCCTTTTCCCCTTTGAGTATGATGAAGATAACCCTGAAAATTACACAATTTCACTCAAATATGAATAGGAATGGCATTACCCAGAGTTCCACAGTCCAGTAGTGAATTAGCCCACACTCATTCAAGCTCTGGCAATCTTCTTTCAACTCTGTCTTCCCAGCTCAGGTGATGGGAGAAGAAAGAAGTGGAGAACTTAAAGGATACAATGCACACTTTTTCTTTTGGATACACGGGAGAAACTGCCTCCCAGAAAATTTGTCTATGCCATGTGGTCAGGTACAACACAGGGGAGGGGGATTCATATCTCCCCAAAGCTTAAGAGAGGGCTTATGTGGTGGCATTCACCAGAATGGCTAGGAAACGGGTGACTTGAAGTTGGGGCTCTTCCCAGAATGAATGACTTGGAACGCAGAAGCAACCTTTAGTTCTTGCCTTACATTAGCCACTCACTAGATATTTGACTCAGAAAAGTTACATAATCTCTGAGTCAGTGTTCTCATCTATGAAGCAAAGATAACAGCTACCTGGCAGGGTGGTTGATGATTAAATGAGAGACTATGTGTAAAACATGACAGTGGGTGTTCAATAAATGCCACGTAGTTTTGTCTCACAACTTCAGGTATTAAGAGAGAGTGGCCCTTAGGAGGCCTGGGAAGAAGGATTCATTGATTACTAAGTCAACCACTAGGAATCTGCTGGTGCAACGTCACCCTATACTCAAGATTATCCATCTCCACACCAGTTTCTCTGGAATTGTATGAAAAAATTCAGCCACAAAAAGAAAATAAGTCTCTATCTATCCCAGTTTGTAAAAACAGAAACTAGGTTAATGGATAAAATTTTCTTCATTCTCAATTTTTCCTCTCAGTACTCTTTCTTAAACCTTTGTTACTTGGTGCAGATGTAGGACAACCCTAACTTGAAAGCTTTAGACAAGATTGACAGCTTGCTTCACTTGTGATTGTATTATTGATTCGAGATACTAAAGTAACACATTTCTAAAGCAACCTAAAAGAATTCATTATTTATGTGTGAGGCCAATCACAGTTCATAACAGACTAAACCAAATATGTCAGTATTTTACAGCATTCTTCAAAGAAAGTCATGATTCTCAGGATAGAGGAATATAGGAAAGTGTCCAGTGCCCCAGTTTTGGGCTCCGCCAGCCACTTGTTTAGTGAGACCCCAAATAAGTCCTAGACTTGCACTCTGCTTGTTTTCTCAATTATAACACAGGATTGATGACATCTAACCTTTGTGCATTTTTACAAGATGTCAAGCATTTTCCTAAGAGAGTACCCTTAGGAAAAACAAAATATAAAATACTATACATATATAAAACATCACTATTACATTTTTACAGAATTATCTGCAATCTGAATTGCTTTAGGGAGATGACCACTTAACTGGCCTGAGTTCCGCAAATGATTTGCCTGTGTATGTATCATGTTGCTTTAGGTCAGTAGTTCTTAATCTCAGCTTATCTGTCCCTCTTCAAACTGGGGAGCTTTAAAAACCACTGATGTCTGGGTCTCCTCCTCTCTTCTGCCCCCAAATTTCAAGAATATTGGACTGGGAATTTTAAAATCTCTTCTGTGAGGATCTAACATGCAGCCAGTGTGGAGAACTACTGTGTTAGGTGAAGGTAGACTTGCCTTCGTGAGCCACTGTGGAAATTACCTGTGCCTGGCATGCCCCCTTCTTGTATTCCCTTGTGTTTGGGTGGACTTTGTCATAAATACTTACCTCAATGACTCCTGAGCCACAGAACCTTGGCCTCTCTTTATGGCTAAGTGGTGTCTAAAAATGGGCTTTGGATCATTAAATCACAAAATTACACCTTCTTCCCATGGCAGGCATCATCACTGGTTACTGGCTAAAGAAAATTTCCACGCAAGCAGGGAGATGCCACCTGTCCCAATATTATAGATCTTTCCTTTATTTGCTTTCTATCAGTACTTTACTCTCTCAGCTTTACGTTTTCTTAAATATCCATTTCTTCTGTTCTGTCATTGATGATATTTTAGCAGTATGCTGGCTGTTACAGCAACATGCCAAACTCTAGGGGTGGGGAAGATAAGCACACCATTCCCCCACAAAGTAGGGCATCAGATTCAGTGCTTCTGTAGTTAACAGAATAAAAGGGACAGTCAGCCAACAGCTCCAATGCCATTTTTGCTTCGTCATTTAAACAAATCACTATTTTAGATAAGGAAATTTATGCCATTTATTATTATTCAGACACAGTCTTGTTAATATAGTCATCCGTGCATCTTTGTCAGAACTTCTGTGATGGAGTGTTTAGTTAGCTCCTTTTGAAATAAAGCAGATTTGGTGCAGTGTCAGAACTTGATGGATGTCTTATCCTCATTTGCTCAAACTTTCTAAATGACCTAAAATATACTTGGTGCTCATATAGTCTGCTTTTGGAGAATCAAAATCACAACTCTCACTTTCACTCTCTAGTCAAATGCCAAAAAGCAACAATTATGCACCTACTATGCCAAGACTCTGTCCAGTGGAGTTAAAATCATTTGTTTGCTTTTGTGGTGCTACGGACTGCATTCATTGAGATTAATATAGCCTGTCTAACTTGAACAGGCCACCTCATTAATCTAAAAATAATTAAAAAAATGTGACATGGACTGCTGTTGTTTGCAAACATTAAAAAGCAGAAAAGCAAATGATGAAACTGAGGGTGACAATCCTGCACGCTCAGGACTGGCTGTTTTCTGGAGAATGATACTGAGTCCTCTCATTCCAGGGAATTCTAGGTGATTGCTGGAGGCAAAGTCTCTGATGGAAGTCTTTATCTGTCTGATAGGGCATGCTTTGAGAGACCACTATTACTTATGGGGACAAGCTGGTGGATGACGTGTTCTAGCAGAAATAGCAATAGAACTGAAAACTGAAGAAATGTCTGTTGTTAAAGTCAACTTTAAGGAAAGTCCCTGAAGAGAGTAGAAACTTTATCACTAGTAAATAAACTAGTAAAATAAACTCTCATGTGAAGAACTTCTTTCTATATAGAAAACAGGTAGCCATGAAGTAACATGATTATAAAGCTACTGAAGACGTTTGCCCAAGGTGGCCTCATCGCATGGTGACTTACTTCTGCCTGTCTTCACTGTTTTTATTCAGCAGTTCAGTAAAACAGTTATCAGCAACATGCCCTACTTCATCACTAAAGCGCTCCACTATAAAACTATTCATAAAAGCATGAAAAGCAGTGCCACAATAAATGCCATGATAGAAACGTAACATTCTTCTTGCCATAGTTCCTGCAAAAGTGGGGAAAGCTTCCCAAGAGGTGACCTTCAGGCAAAATAGGCATATTTAGAATAACACACATCCTACCCAGGGCAAGGAATTGACCACAGAAAAACAAATAATGTAGCTAGTAGAAGCACATCACACTGCAGGCTAGAAAACAATTTTGCAAGACTCAATGCCAAAGGAAGCCCTCGCTGGGTTTCTACTCTGACAAAAATGAAGAATAATACAAACATTTAAATGCATTCATCCCAGAGGTCCAAATAACAGACTCAAGAGTCAGCAATCTGAATGCTGCTCTTTCCTCCCGTAATGGGTTTTCACTGTGACACAGCCAACAGTCTCTCTCTGGGCAACGATTTAGGGTGTAGGTTCAATTTTGCTGGAATCAGGAGAGAAGTCACTCTGACACATTCTTTCTCAAAGAGGGGTTCTTTTGATTAGTAAAACAAAATAAGCTGCTGGATGTAAGGCAAGTAATCCTGCAGCCTAACAGAATTCATTCTGCATGAAGAACCTTAAGTATGAATTCAGCTTCCATGTGTGTATGTTCTAATGCTCTTTACACTAGAAAAAAAGGCCATAGTTCTATACACATTTCTCCATATGTGCTGAAACATGGTCAAGTCTCATCTGTAAATTTACCTTTGGAAATTAGCTGTAAAGGTCATCCTTATATTCCACCCCTTGCGAAAAGTTGAAAAGCATATTTGTACTTCACCATTAAAGACTGCAAAAGCACTGCTGACTCTGAAATGCTTAATACTCTTGTAAAGTATATCTGTATACTTGCTCTGAGAAATACTTTCATTTATAGCTTAATGTTTGTGACAGCTGGAATCATCCAATTTACCCATGCCAGGGGCCACTGTGGAATTAGGACTAATTAATATTTGCATTTCAGCTTGGGCTACCCTAGCAGGTAGGGTAAAGGTCTTGGAAAGGAAGGAGGATGACCAGTAGTGTAACTCTTAAAGTACCCCTTAATCTGTTGGCCTTTCTAAGGCTTACAGAATTATACAAGGTTCAGTATTTCCTTATTTTATCACTAATAGCTAGTACCAAGTATGCTGGAACAAATGTCTAATCTGAATGAAGTCTAATTACAAAAAGTTTCTCCATTTCATGACAAAATCTAAAACAGCAAATCAAACTCAAGCTCAACTCAGGCCTAAGATGGCTCCACTGCTGAGAACTGAATTGCCAATGTTATCTGTCCAGTGGTCAGCACTGCTGAAGAGCAGTCTTCTAGTACTGCCTGGGATCCAGAGAGGTGAGCAGGCAAGTACTGAGACCACATATCCCTATCTATAGTAGGCAGATCTCCATTTCTGAGCTGAACACTTAAGGACAGCTGCTGAGGCAAAATGCTTGTGCTGTAGCCGGAAATAGTAACTCTAAGATTCTTGGGAAAACACATTTGGTAGTGTTGGACTAGGCAGATGCGTTTAGGAATTCCACAATTAGAGAACATGGTTCTTTTGAACACTTAGTTTGCCAGAGTGGAGTCCACATCCTCTTCAAAGGAGATGTACCTGTAGAAGCTGCTGGCAGTGGGGAATGGTTGGGGTTGGGGGTGAGAGTGAAAAGTTTTGCTCCCTGATTCTATAAGACAGGGATCACACTTGTAATCCCAAAAGGTGATCAGAAATGTTATTTTAAAACTTGAAAACAGATCCACAGAACACTGACTATAGTGACAGAAGGTACTGGGTTTGGGGCAGGCTCTTTAAGTGGAGAAGGTTCCCTGCCTTCATCAAAACATCTTATGTCTAGGCAACTGGCTGCCAAACTGCTCCTTGCTCTCCTGTCATTTGGCTACCTTCATATGCTGATTCTTTTCTTTTCACAAATAATGCAGGAAAAATATATTATGTTTTCCCAGAAACAACTGTCCATTTGTCTCACAAGATAACAGCTCATTGACAACACACCTAAGTTAGCCAAGAGCTCTGATGATGTTCAAGAATAACGTTGTTTCTATGCCTGCTAACATATCCGTTCTGTAGTCCATGGATAAATGTGCAATTGTGACTTTCAAACTCGAATCATTTAAGAAATAGTTGGAGATTCTGCCAAGATGGCCAAAGAGGAACAGCTCTGGAGCACAGCTCCCAGTGAGAGAGATGAAGAAGGTGAGTGAGCTCCACATTTCCAACTGAGGTACCAGGTTAATTTCAATGGGACTGGTTGGAAAGTTGGTGTAGCCCAAGGAGAGCAAACTGTGCCAGGGCGGGGCACTGCCTCACCCAGGAAGTGAAAATGACCAGAGGATCAGGGACTTCCCCTGCCCTTGGCACCCTGGTTCAGACACTATGCTTCTCCCATGCCCTCTGCAACCCACAGACCGGGAAATCCCCACTGGGCTGAAAAGCACAGCAAGTTGTCAACACAGATTTGAGCAGCAGCTCCGGCAGACGGCACAGGTTGTCAGCACAGACCTAGGTCAACATTTTGACTAGCACCAAGAGCGCCTGCAGGACGGAGCTACCTGCTCCCCAGAAAGTAGGGAAGCTGAAAGCAGGGAGACAGGTGATATAGCTGGGCAGGTCCCACCCCCAAGAAAACCAGCAAATTGAAGCCCTCTCGCTTGAAAGTTTCACATCTAGCACATCAGTTCGAGCTGAACCCCTAACAACTGAGCTTGGTGGGGGGAAGGGCATCCACCATTGCTAAGCCAGGTCTAAACCTACCTGTGTAAACAAAAGCCAGAGGAAGCTTACAAAGCAGCTGAACTAAGTTAAGTCTGTGAAAGCCCAGCAGTACATCTGCAAGAAGAAAAGGGAGAGACTGCCTCCTCAAGCAGCTCACTGACCCCTGTATAACCAAAAAGATGACTTACAAATAATGAGATTTGCTCCCACTTTCCAATTTATCTCATTACTTTTACTTGTCTTAATGCACTGGCTAGGACATCCAAGAACACTGTTGAATAGAAGTTGTGGAGGATATCCTTGTTTGATCCATCAAAATAATTCTTCTAGCACTGTACCCTTGTATATGATGATTGCTAGAGATAACTTTAAACAAGTTAAAAAATTTCTAGTTTGATATTTTTTTAACCAAACATGGTGCAGTGGTTTTAAATGTAATCTACTCCAGTTAAAGACCATGACAGTCTATTATTATCACGATTCAAACACATTAGTAACAAACAGTATGTAACAATTCAATGTTTTATGTTCAACTTTGCACCCAGGAAGCTCAAAACCAAACCATCTAAATGTAACAACTCTACACACCATAGCCTGCTCATCTATGTGATACTGATACCATTCCCTCCCCCAACATACCACCGACTAATTTATATTATTCGAAATATTTTTCTCTTATTTTTCTATTTCATTGAGTGGACTTCCTATCTATTGCCATAAATTTTTAATGGAATAAGATAAAGTATAAATAAAAACGCAAAAAAAAAAATGTAGTTACATTTGGACTTAAAGTGAAACGTGATACAACCAGGATAGTATATCACATGGAGATCTAAGACTATGACTAACAAACCTCCTGGGTGATGTGAATTAAGAATTTGGTTCAGAGGAAATCAAGTATTTAAATTGAGGTTGCTTATACACAAGGTTAAGCTTATTTGTCATGAGTAGCCATTAGTAAATACATGTTAATTTCATACAATTAAAAAGAAACCCCAGAAGCCATTAACATTTTGAGTAATACATAATTAATAAAAGTTTGCTGAACATACCAATCTTAGGTCCTTATAAATTCTTTTTGAAAGGTAGGTTGGGCCCAGTGGCTCACACCTGTAATCCTAACACTTCGGAGGCCATGGAAGGTGAAAAGCTTGAGATGAGAAATTCGAGACCAGCCTGGGCAACAGAGTGGGACCCTATTTTTACAAAAAATAAAAAAATTGGCCAGGCACAGTGGTGGGCACCTATAGTCCCAGCTACTTGGGAGGCTGAGGTGGAAGGATCACCTGAGCCCAGGAGGTCGAGGCTGCAGTGAGCCAAGATCATGCCATTGCACTTCAACCTGGGCAACAGAGCAAGATCCTGTTTAAAAAAAAAAAAAAAAAGTATCAATGAGAAATGAAAATCATCACATGGATCTTATAACTGAGTGATAAAACTTAAAAAGTAATCACCTCTCCCAACAAAAATGTAAACAAGGCCCATAATTTATTATTTTATTGTCTTTCCTTTGTCTGGCCTTTAACATATATGTTTCTGTAATTTAAATAAAAATCTATTTACTTTCTTCATTTTAGCAAACAGTTTCTTTACCCAAATAGGTTGCACCATAGTCCCCATATGGTTTTCCACTGTTCCACAACCAGTTTCACAAAGATTGACCAAACTTTAATAAAAGTTAAATTTATAGACATCTTAAGATAACTTGGGACATATGTAGTTAAAAAGAATAAAGACCATAAATTATGAATATTTGGCTAATATGCCAAACACCAATTTCAGCAAATCCAATCATCTTAACTCATATGTTTAATGTGGTAATTTTTTTAACAAAATGTAATGGGGGTATGAAGGATACATTTATGCCCTTGGCAAAGATGACGAGCGTGATTTTGTTGTGACTAAGGAGAATATGATTTCTGGTAGTTATTATATCACTCCAGCTCATCAAAGCTCACAGGATATGTAAGGTTCTGCCACATCCAATGATGTTAGGCAAATGTAATAGAAGGTTCACTGGGCTGATACACATTTTCATCATACAAATCTTCTGGTAGTTCCTCTTCGTCTGCATCAGGAAAATATGTAGGGAATGGTAGATTTTTACAGAGATCCTTATAGGCAGGCAGTTTAGAATCTCTGACCTGAGAGAAGGCAAAAATCTTTTATTAGTGATGCCAGTTGTTATTTAAAGGTAGCCTTTTCAGCTATTATTCATAATCAAAGAAACATCTGCTACTATATTTTCTAATGCGAATAACAAAACTATTACATATATAAAAAGAATTCAGTCAATGCTTTCCTTTAATTCTAAAAAATAACAGAAACTCAAGCAGCCATAAGAATAAAATCACCAATTATTACTTTATATCTTAACTATAAGAATCTCTAGGACTGCCCAACAGGATAAAATCACATTCTAAAGTTACTACTTGAATTTTATTTATATGATTCATTTTAAAATATAATGACCTGACAAACTAGCATTTTTGTTAATCTTAACTCTAAGAGCACGTAATTAAAAATATCCTCTCTTACTAAGAAAATTAGCTTACATTTTTCTTCCCCTACCAAAAGTGTCATTTCTCCAGCAAACAAAACAAACAAACAAGATTGTATTTCTATGTCACATGGTCAAAAAAAAAAAAAAAAAAAAAAAGTCTTGTATTGATAGAAGATTTAAAGATAATCATTCAGCATTTTCAAACCTGGGTGAGGGCCTTTAAGTTGAGACTACTTTATATCTGGTCCTGTGTTCACCAGAATGAAAATGATCATTTTTGGTTTAGCACCCAATTACTCCCATGGCCTTAGTACATTTTCTGCTTATAGATGTAACAACCAATCCTATATTCATATACAATAAATGCAGCACGATGTGTGTCAGAACATATATTCTTACTGAGAAGTTAAAGACAGACTAGTATTTAGCAAAAACAATAAAAGACCTATGAGTCTTTCTAAGAGCTCTGTTAACTCTTTATGTTCTAAAAAATTCTGTGAATTCACAGACTGAACAACTTTAGTATTGATACTGATGTGATCTAAAACATTGATTTTTATTTTCAGAAAGCATTATTGGGTTCTTCAGAGCTTGACTCATTCTACAGCTTTCATTCATAAGTAAATTTAAAAAAAAATTTACATGTAATATATACACAGAGCAAAATGAGGCATAATTACTTTAGCAATAAGAAATGAATAATTTGATCGAAGTGAAGTACACAGCTGCCAGGAACAGCTTAGTGCAGAAAAACAGACCTACTTTAATCCCTCTTGTTAAAATTGTTTCAAGAAATTATCAGTAAATTACCTAGAAGAAAAAAAACTTGTTTAATTTTTTTCCCCCAATCCATTAATCTTGGGTTGAACTTTAAAAAGGGAAAATGTCATATGCTTACCAATTTAAACATTCTCAGTATTTTGGATTGAAAAGAAAACCCAAGGAAAAAACCTAACAAAACTAATCACAACAAAACTTTCTGTGCTAATTTGAGATATAAAAATTTAGTCATCAATGACCCAAAGAAATAATTCTCGGTTGCTTTCATACTTTTATAGATTATAACTGAGAAATATTTTAGACAAAGAAGTAACGTTTATAAAATCTAAGCATTATAATTCAAGAATGTGAAATGTAAATGACATCTCTTCACAACCATTTTTGTCTCGGTGGTGCAAAAGCTGAGGGTTGCAGGTCTGTAGCCCATCTTTAACAAATGTATAAACCTGTATATGTATTTTTGTGTATTTAATCTCACCCCAAGGTTTATTTTCCTGCCTGCACCACGACTCCCTCAATTATCTACCTCATTCTTTTTATGACTACCAGCAAACCAGTTCAAATCTTTTAAGAAAATGCGGGAAAAGGACAAAAACCAGGCAAATTTGAAAATACATTATATATTCGGACATAGGAATGAACACAAATGAACAGTATAACATACATTTATACCTCTTACGCTGTAAACAATAGCTCTTTAGTTTTCCTCAACACATTTAGTGAATCCAAATAGCAAAACAAAAAGCTCATGCCTGTTAAACAGGTTGATCATCTCTAAGACTATCTTTACTAACTTTAGAATATTTAAAAAAAATAATAATATTGGTTCCCCTGTACTCTGAGGAAACAAAAGCTCCCAAGAGGTGAGTGGATGTTAATAAAATTGACTGCCCACTAGGGAGTGTCTCAAAGCCCGTGGGCAAGAAAGGCCTAGTTTACCTGCTATGGAATCATTGGAGGAACAGAAATAATGGAGTGAAAGGACATGCCAAGGTTTTATCATTTAAAACTTACAAAATGTTCACCAAATTCACACCTTAATTAATGCCTGGGCAGATACTTATGGTTACAAAAGAAAGTTATTTAAGCACCATATTTCAAACATTTTTTTTAAGGATGAGTTTTTTTTTTTTTGAGACAGAGTCTCACTCTGTCGCCAGGCTGGAGTGCAGTGGTGCGATCTTGGCTCACTGTAATCTTTGCCTCTGACTTCAAGTGATTCCCCTGCCTCAGCCTCCTAAGTAGCTGGGACTACAATATCTGCCACCACACCTAGCTAATTTTTTATATTTTAGTAGAGACGGGGTTTCACCACGTTGGCCAGGATGGTCTCGAACTCCTGATCTTGTGATCCGCCTGCCTTGGCTTCCCAAAGTGCTGGGATTACAGGCGTGAGCCACCATGGCCGGCCAGGATGAGTTCTTTTATTATCCAAATACACTTGCTGGAAATATATTCACTAGTGTGTTAATAGTTCAAAGGGGACTAGACATTGTTCTGATGCCCGTTTCTCAAAATGTATTTAGGCTCCTTTTTCAGAACTCTTTGGTATACCTTCTGAGTATCTTCAGTGATGGCAAACTATTATTGGTTATGACAGTGAATAGAGTTTTTGGAAGCAATCTTTTATTGAAGTAGGTGATAAACATGAGTCATAAATGTTACTGGTTATAAACTATTTACAACTGCATCAGAATGTCATTGTATGTACTACAGTTTTTTAAGATAACTGACTATCCCTGCTGGTGACAGGGAAGTTGTAGAAGTACTTGAGAAGATGCTGTAGAAGTACTTGAGAAGTCACAGCAACCAATGGTAAGGCTCAGCTAGAAAACCAGCCTAGAATCATGTATGTTGAAAAATGGGCAGAAAAGGAGGATCTGACATTTAAAAATTAATCTGCTGTCCAGTATAATTCTAGTATAAAAAAATAATCCTCCTTTATTTGGTTGTGCTATTTACAATCTGTAATCTAGAATGTGGGGCCAGGGATGTGAAGAAATATTTTCATATGAATTATGAAGACAAAATATTATGAGAAGTACAATAATAGTCCTCTGGCTTCAACTACCTGTCATTGTATGACTGCCTTACTTGGAAAAGCCCGCAAACTTAAGGAAAAAAATAAAACTTAAAAAAATTCATCAAATGCATCTTTCTTTCTTTCTCTCCTCCCCTCTCTCTCTCTCTCTTTCAGTAGAAGCAAGGTCCCACTCTGTTGCCCAGGCTAGAATGCTGTGGTGTGATCACAGCTCACTGTAGCCTCCAACTCCTGAGCCCATGTGATCCTATACTCCCACTTCAGCGTCCTGAGTAGCCGGAATTACAGATGCAAGCCACCAGCCTTGGCTTAAATGCATTTTTTTCTTTAAGAAAAATGAGAATAATCCAGTCAGTAAGTGTCCCAGAAAGGTAACTTTAAAAAATAAAACTCTTATTCCTTGCAAGATTTCAAAAAATTATTCCTTATGTTAGTAATGGAACCTAGAAATAAGAAAAATATATAAGAAACATTGAATTTAAAAAATCAGAGGTTCAAGTTTCAGTATTTCTTTGCTGCTTTCATTGGAAAATCAACGAAGAATATACTTTGGAGAATAGCTGACATCACTTCTAATACAAATTTATTTTCAAAATGGAAGATTCAAAACTCAGAGGTAAGAAAATTTGCATTATGTTGGAATAAACCCCAGGCAGAATGTTTATTTTGTATTTTATTGAAGTCAGTCTTTGAGAACTGAAAGAGTTTTTCTTAAAATGTATCTAATCTCTCTGTACATAGCTTTTCATTTTTTAAGAAAAACACTTAAAGATGTAATCAGAGCATGGTACTAGTAATAATAAGAAAGCTCCCACTCAAATGTCTACCTTTAACCACTTTTTTTTCCATGAATCTAATTTTTACCTTATGTATTTCTGGTTTGTCAAAGTAACTCTTTTAAAAGCTAAAAAAAATTTTTTGGGGGTGGAGGCAGGGTTTACTTATAATTGACACATAATTGCAAATATATATGGTGTACAGTGTGATGTCTCAATACATACATATATTGTATAATGATCAAATAGGATAATTAGCATATCTATCACTTTAAACATGTATGATTTCTTTGTAATAACATTAAAAATCCTCTCTTCTAGCTATATTCAAATATACATTATTATTAGCTATAGTCAGTCACCCTACTATGTAACAGAACACCAGAATGTATTCTTCCTGACTGTAACTCTGTGCTAGACCCTCTCCTACTCCTCCTCCCCAGTACATTTCCCCAGCTTCTGGTAAAACCATTCTGCTCTCTACTTCTATGAAATCAACTTTTTTAGATTCCACATAAAAGTGAGATCATGCAATATTTGTCTTTCTGTGCCTAGCTTATTACACTTAACATAATATCCTCCAGGTTTATCTACGTCACCACAAAGAACAGCAATTAATTCTGCTTTATGGCTGAAAAATATTCTATTGTGTGTGCGTTCTCTGAACATTCTTCAGCCATATATAAAAATATACATACACACATAGGTGTGGTGGTGCATGCCTGTAGCCCCAGCTATTTGGGAGGCTGACGCATAAGAATCACTTGAATGTGGGAGGCAGAGGTTATAGTGAGTAGAGATTGCACCATTGCACTCCATCCTGGGCGACAGACAGTACAAGACTCTGTCTCAAACACACATATACCACATTTTCTTTATCCATTCACTTGTAGATGGGGCACTTTAAAAAGCTAACATGTTCCTTTTGGAAGGACAGAGATACACTAGTATTTTGGCAATAGTTATCAAAATTTATGTCTCATATTCCTGAACATCTTTTTGCTTACTGGCCCAACACAGTTTGAATTTGTGTCCCTGCCCAAATCTCATGTCAAATTGTAATCCCCAGTGTTGGAAGAGGGGCCTGATGGGAAGTATGTGGATCATGAGGGCAGACTTCCCCCTTGCTATTCTATTGATAGTGAGTTCTCACAAGATCTTGTTTAAAAGTGTGTAGCACCTCCCCCTTCCCTCTCTTCCTCCTGCTCCAGCTGTGTAACACATGCCTGCCTCTCCTTCCCCTTTTCCTATGATTTTAAGTTTCCTGAGACCTCCCTAGCCATGCTCCCTGTACAGCCTGTGGAACTATGAGCCAATTAAACTCCTTTTCTTTATAAATTACCTAATTTCAGGTATTCCTTTGTAGGAGTCCATCCATTCTATTAGGATGGACTAATACATCATGGCCTTACCCTTTTTACAGGTTATTGGTTTTACAAAAATATAACATAGGTCACCTTGTGCATTTTTTTCACTCAGGTGCTACGAAAAAGCAAACAGATTCAGAAGAGAACATGTGGAAAAGCAGCCATTTATTTATAAGTCACATATATGAGTCAAAGGAGACTTTATGGCAAATATCCCCATATACGAACAACAGAAAATAAAGATAGGAACTTGGTAGCTTGCGAGTAAGAAACCAAAAAGGAGAAAAAGGAAGACAGTTATACTTACCTTTACTAAGCAATTTTTATGTCCAGGTACAGAGCCATTTACATAGATTATGTTGTGCTTTGTGTTTATTCTCCACACCTAAAGCATGAAAGAAAACCACACTTTAAGAGTCAAAAATTTTAGGATATACTTGTATTAAAACAATGTAACTAAAAGCTGAGGATGTAAGTTGCTTGTAAAGTAATAATCTTATCAGTACTTCAGAAGGTTGAGTAAGAATTCAAAAACTTCAAGTCCTATAGATGACTTGTAATAGAAGACCACAGCACATATATCTTAGGGAAGTAGTAAACTCATTTTAAATAGAGATGTGACTGAATGATCAAGTCTATTTGGATATCTGAATGGACTCTGTTGGTACCATTAATAAAAACAAGTAGAAATTAATTTTATTTTTAGTTAATACTAGCTTGCTGTAACTAGAGGCTAGAGAAGCCACAACCTCACTGATTAATTTCTAAAGTAAGCAGGCTGAGTAGATGGTCCTCAAAAGATCTTCATGTGGAGAAAAAAATTATATAAATAGGAAAAGAATGACTGGTCAGAAAATGGTATTGAGAAAATAAAATATTTAGAGAAGGAATCGAGTGTGACCCATGGCTCCTATTTAATAATGAATAATATTAAATATTACAGAAATTGAAATCACACACGAAGAAAATACAGCAAACAGATGGTCTCTGATGAGTAAAAATGTGTAGAACAGGTAAAAAAAAAAAAAACTTGTTTAATTATATAAAATTAGAAAACTTCTCCTGGTCAAAATTTATATATAAAATGTATCGAGAATAGAGAATGGGAAAATATGCACCAAAATGTTTCCAGTGATTGTCTCTGTTCTTATTGGTAGCTTACTTTCTTCTCTGTACTTTCTATACTTTAAAACATATATGCAAACAAATATAAACATTAGCTGTTTAACAGAAATATAATTACACAGCATCCTTTACAGTATACTTACATTTCTCATGGGTAGAGATTGAATTCAACTTCTCTTTTAAATATATAAACATATTTTTTATAAGAACGGATGTATATCACAATCCTTTTGTAGTGCTATTCTTTCCTTCTATTTTGATTGTCTTCCTCTCTTTTTCCTTACGTACATCCACTTCTACACACACATATATGATAAATAATCCAAGATAACCTGGTATATGCCCTTCAAATCTTCTGTGATTATATAATGGCACAGCAACATACATATGTAGAGAGCTTTTGTTCCATCTTTTACTCAAATAGGAGGATTATACATAATGCTCTGAATCTTACTTTTTCATGCAACAGTATCTTGTAAAAATCTAGGTCCAAGAGTAGACTACTAATTTTGTCTCTTTAATGACTGTGCTTTTCATGGCTTGGAATACCATTACTACTACTAGGACTACAGCTAGAGTGTACACACACACACAACTCATGTATCCTCTTTTCCTCAATAACTTTAAAGCCTATTAGAACAATGGTACACAGACACACATTAAACACATATTCTGCTGCCTTTGAATTTAGACAATTTAACTGTTTCTAAAAAGAACCACTTGTAAAACTTACTTTTAGTCCATGTACTGTCCTATCTATGTTTCCCGTTTGTCCAGGCAATTTAGTTCCAGGCCAGACTCTGGCAACATCCTAAATGAGAAAACTAAAGTTAATACTTTTAAGTACTATCAATTTTAAACAGTACTGATCAAACCACAATGCAAACTAAGGATAAAAATTATTAAAATGTTTTATTTTTCCCCTATTTGGCTAGGTCCCAGTAAGGAACTAAATATGGATTTAGTCATGTTTACCCCTATAGGATTTCCTTTCTAAATCAGACTAGACTCTTAAGATAAATATAGACTACAAAACAGATTCAGGAGAAAAACTCAGTAACAAGTGACCTAATACTGGCTAAGAACTAAAAAAGGACAAGGGCTTACAGACACAGGACACCATCATTCAAAGAAAAAAATAGACTGCAGGCCTGTTTTGAACTAATCTTCTGTATTAACTAACTTAATGGACTTCATTCATACCACTGGTGCTGGAATGGTCCTACTCCTCCTTGCTTTAGATGTTATGTTCCTTGACCAAAATTATTAAAGGACAGTTATTAAAATAGTGAGTTTGTCTAGCCCTGGTTTTCTCTGATTTACATAAATCTAACAGCTTCACACAGTTCCTGATTTTGGCTCTGATAATGGATAATAGTTCTACATCTAAAGAAGCAAATCTGAATTACAGCTAAAATAGGACATCTTCTTACAACACATGAATTTTCAGAATATAAACCCTTTTCCATCAGCTGCTCTCACATTAACTGGTGAAACTCCTAGTGGAAGTACTTCATCATGGCATTAGATATGTTTAACATGTAACCAACAGGCTTAAAAGACAATTCTGAGTATTATAGACTAAATAGTACTCTTATTCATTCCACAAATATATTCTGTTATACATGACTACAATGTTCCAGTAGACAGAGCTGAGACATAAGCACACACGCACTGCTCCATTTCTGTGTGCTACATTTTTTCCTTGTGTGCATGGATGCACTCCTCTACCTCACCAAACAGTAAATACATACTTAAAATTTGAATTCAACACTACAGAGTTCATTTTAATTTTCTCATTTTCATACTTCAGTGCCCTTTCCCAATGGTGAGAAGCCTAGCTCTCATTATCAATATATTTACTTATCTGCTCAATCCTACGATTCACAGAAAATTATTTCTGAATTGCTAACTGATAAGATATCAAAAGACAAACCTACTAGGAATTCAACATTTGCACAAAGTACATTTTAAATTTAGACTCAGGCTATACACAGCCAAACTACAGATGCTCAACTAACAATGTGGAATATAACTAATTCTAGTGTGGCTCTGGGAAATGAGTGAGGCAAGGATCCATAAAAGGGTGACAAGTTCTTGGACCCCCGCTCTGGGGTCAGACTAAAATTATGTCACTTTATATCAAGGAAGGACTGAGGGCTACATGTGCAGAAGTTGAATATTTAGCACTAAAGAGAGAGTTTCACTAGTTATACTCACACCAGTTGAAATAGCTCCAGGTCTCCTGTGGGTTTTTGTCTGACCATGTGTAGCCGGCTGGCCTTTAAATCCCCATCTTTTCATGACACCTTGAAAACCTTTACCAATGCTGAACAAAACAAACATTAGAATTTACATAACGAAAAGAGCATAGAATATTCCCACTTGTACACTTTCTAGTACCAAGTGTATGCTTTCTTGTTAGAGTTTTAACAAAGCTTCTTATCTAAATAACTAGAAAAGGCTATACAAGTAAAACTGCAAATAAACATTCCTTTATCTCTGTCCTGGTCTGCATCCCTTCCTGGAGTCTAATTCTATATAAAATGATTAATTCAAGATTGTGAGACACCAGCAAGCTAAGCACAGGGAATTTTATCTGAACAGCGAGTTTTATCATCCTAATCCTGTGAAGATGACACAGTAAAAATGAAAAAGCTTGAGAAGTTTCAAAGTACTTATAACAGATATGGCAGGCAGCCATTAAGATGGAAACCAAAGATCACCACCTCCTGGTACTCATGCTCTTGCTTAATTCCCTCCCTCAATGAGTCTGGGTGAACCTAGTGCCTTGCTTCTAATGAATAAAATATGGCAAAAGTGATGAGATGTCACTTCTGAGATTTGGTTACAAAGAGACTGTAACTTCCATCTTGGTACTCTCTTGCTTGGTAGGCTCTGAAGGAAGCCAACTTCCATAGTTAGTGTAAACTAACCATAGTTAGTGTAAGCTGGATGCCTCCAGCCATTAACCAAGGACCTGAGGTCTGTCAATGGCTTATTAGTGGGTATGGTGGCAGATTCTCCTTAGAACCCTGACAAGACTGTAACCCTGGCTGATGCCTTGACTGTAGTCTTGGGAGAGACCCCATGTCAGAGGCATCTAGGTAAATTGTATTGGGATTTCTGAGCACAGAAACTAAGGTAATAAATTTTTGTTATTTTAAGTTATTAAGTTTCAGGGAGCAATAGATACTAGTACAATAGAGGAATAAATGGGAAAAAAATGCTTTAATCCAATTAAAAATAAGCAAAACATCTTAACACATTCCTCAAAAGGAGACAAAGAAATGGCCAAGAAGTATACAAAAAATGTTCATAGCCACTAATTATCAGGGAAATGCAAATCAAAACCACAATAAGATACCATCTCATTCCAGTTACAATGGCTTCTATCAAAATGGCAAAAGAAAACATGTTGGTGAGAATGTGGACAAAAGAGAACACTTACACCCTTGGCTGGGATATAAATTAGTATAGAAAACAGCAAGGAAGCATCCCTCAAAACATTAAAAATACGACTACCATATGATCCAGCAATCCCACCAAAGGGTAGATATCCAAAGGACATGAAATCAGCATGTTGAAGAAATACTTTATATTTACTGAGCACTATTCTCAATAGCCAAGATACAGAATCAACCTAAGTATGCAATAACAGACAAATGGATAAAGAAAACATGGCACATATACACAATGAAATATGATTGCCATAAAAAGCAAAATCCTGTCATTTGCAACAACATGAATGAAACTGTAGGGCATTATGTTAAGTCAAATATGCCAGACACATAAAGACAAATCATGTATGATCTCACTCACATGTGGAATCTAAAAAATGCTGCTATCTAATTAATGACTGCTTTAATAATAAAATTTAAATTGACGTATTTTTCTTTTCTATGAACTTTTTTTTAATTGTACGTTAAGTTCTGGGGTACATGTGCAGATCTTGCAGGATTGTTGCATAGGTACACACATGCCATGTTGGTTTGCTGCCTCCATTCCCCCATCACCTATATCAGCCATTTCTCCCAATGTTATCCCTCCCCAACCTCCCCACCCTCTTCTGTCCCTCCCATAGCCTCCCATCCCCAACAGACCCCAGTGTGTGATGTTCCCCTCCATGTGCCCATGTGTTCTCATTGTTCAACACCCGCCCAGGAGTGAGAACATGTGGTGTTTGGTTTTCTGTCATAGAAGTAGAGACTATAACAGTGGTTATCCAGAGACTGGGGAGAGGATGAGGATGGGAATGAGGAGGATGGGGAGAGGTTGGTTAATGGGTACCAAACTACAACTAGACAGAAGGAATGAGTTCTGGTGTTCTATTATACAGTAGGCTATCTACAGTTAACAGTAAATTATTATATACTACAAAATAGCTAGGAAGGTTTTTGAATGTTCTCACCACAAAAAAAATGATAAATGCACAAAGTAACAGGTATAGTAACTACCCTGATTTGATCATTATACAATATAAACATTTCTTTTAATTTGAATGTAACTTTTATTTTTTTTAATTTTGACTGCTTTAATAATGAAATTTAAATTGACATATTTTTCTTTCTTTTCTATGAACTTTTTAAAAATTGTACATTAAGTTCTGGGGTACATGTGCAGATCTTGCAGGATGGTTGCATGGGTACACACATGCCATGGTGGTTTGCTGCCTCCATTACCCCCATCACTTACATCAGCCATTTCTCCCAGTGCTATCCCTCCCCAACCTCCCCAGTCTCTTCTGTCCCTCTCATAGCCTCCCATCCCCAACAGACCCCAGTGTGTGATATTCCCCTCCATGTGCCCATGTGTTCTCATTGTTCAACACCTGCCTATGAGTGAGAACGTGGTATTTGGTTTTCTGTTCTTGTGTCAGTTTGCTGAGAATGATGGTTTCCAGATTCATCCATATCCCTACCAAGCATGTGAACTCATCCTTTTTTATGGCTGCATAATATTCCATGGTGTATATGTGCCACATTTGCCTTGTCCAGTCTTTCGTCGATGGGCATTTGGGTTGGTTCCAGGTCTTTGCTATTGTAAACAGTGCCACAATGAACACGTGTGCATGTGTCTTTATAATAGAATGATTTATAATCCTTTGGGTATATATCCAGTACAGGATTGCTGGGTCAAATGGAATTTCTATTTCTAGGTCCTTGAGGAATTGCCACACTGTCTTCCACAATGGTTGAACTAATTTATACTCCCACCAGCAGTGTAAAGTGTTCCTATTTCTCCACATCCTCTCCAGCATCTGTTGTCTCCTGATTTTTTAATGATCTCCATTCTAACTGGCGTGAGATGGTATCTCAATGTGGTTTTGATTTGCATTTCTCTAATGACCAGTGATGTTGAGTATTTTTTCACGTTGGTCGGCCTCATAAATGTCTTCTTTTGTAAACTGTTCATATCCTTCGCCCACTTTTGAATGGGTTTGTTTGTTTTTTTTCTTGTACATTTGTTTTAGTTCTTTGTAGATTCTGGGTATCAGCCCTTTGTCAGATGGGTAGATTGCAAATATTTTTTCCCATTCTGTTGGTTGCTGGTTCACTCTACTGATAGTTTATTTTGCTGTGCAGAACTCAGGTTTCATTAGATCCCACTTGTCTATTTTGGCTTTTGGTATTGTAGTCATGAAGTCCTTGCCCATGCCTATGTCCTGAATGGTATTCCCTAGGTTTTCTTCTAGGGTTTTTACGGTGTTAGGTCTTATGTTTAAATCTTTAATCCATCTTGAGTTAATGTTAGTGTAAGGTGTGAGGAAAGGGTCCAATTCAGCTTTCTGCAGATGGCTAACCAGTTTTCCCAACACCATATTAAACAGGAATCTTTTCCCAATTGCTTGTTTTTGTCAGGTTTGTCAAAACCCACAATCAGATGGTTGCAGATGTGTGGCATTACTTCCGAGGCCTCTGAACAATATAAAAATTTTAAGACATCAACTTGTTCCCCATAAATAAAACTGCAATGTGTCAATTAAAAATAAAATTTGCCTTTGAATATGTCGGTACAAATGATACAATGAAAGGACTGGAAAAAATTTTAAGACTGTACTAAATTTTTTTTTTTAGACAGGATTTTACTTTGTCAACCAGGCTGGAGTACAGTGGTACAGTGATAACTCACTGCAGTCTTAAGCTCCTGGCCTCAAGCAATCCTCCCGTCTCAGCCTCGTGAGTAGTTACGACTACAGACTACAGTTGCATGCCACCACACTCAGCTAATTTTTAATTATTTTGGTAGAGACAGGGATCTTGTTTTGTTGCTTAGGCTGGTCTCGAACTTCTAGCCTTGGGTGATCCTCCCACCTAGGCCTCCCAAAGTGTTGGGATAACAGGTATGAGCCACCATGCCAGGCATGTGACATTATTTTTATATACTCTTGAAGATTTTTTTTCACCTTTCACTAGATAATAGATCAACATATTTTTAAGAGTGTTCCCTAACTCCGCCAATGTTTGCTATTATTATATAGTGTACTGCATCAGGCCATTTACAAAGAGGACAAAAAGACTATAAAAACCAACTTCCACAAGGACTTGCTATGTATTTAACAAAGAATTATCAGAGAGCAATGGACTGAAGAAAGCCTATATGAATAATAGAGTTTGTTTTAAATACATCAAAAATCCACTATAAAAATAAGGATAAGGCTGAGTATGGTGGCACACACCTGTAATCCCAACACTTTGGGAAGTTGATGTGGGAGGGCTGCTTGAGGTCAGGGGAGGCCAGCCTGGCCAACGGTTACCACCGCAAATTTGAAAACAAAAATATAAACAAAATGATACATGTACAACCTAACAGCTGAATACTATCAAATTATAGGTCAAAAGTTACTTTTATAAGAATAATTTAAATGTAGCTTATACCACATTCTTCACATTAAGCATGTGAACAGTATGCATACAATTTTTTTGATGTGAAAACTCAAAATAATGTTTATACCTGATCAAAGGGCTAAAACATATCACACACTAAAAACCCACTATTTAGTTATGTAAACTGATTAACACCTAAGAAGAGAACAATCAAATATTTTACTGAAATTATGTTCCAGAAAGTTAACAAATGTTTCCATTTAACACTGAATTTTAGAACATAATTGGAAAGTACAGTGCTTGGCAATTTAAAAATGAAAAAGAAATACCTAAAGAGTAATTTGAATTTACCGTATCAGTTGGCAAACAATACTTCAAAGAAGAAAGGAGAGAGAGAGACTGCCAACACTAATCTAAATGAACATGTTACTCTGGCAATTCTTGGTAGAAAGTTCACTGGTACTTCTGTGTTATTAAACTGATGATCTCTTACTTAAAAAGAGTGTGAGTGAATGCACCAACAGAACACATGCCAGGTGAACTACAGAAAATAATTTAGCTCATTTTAAGAGTAAATAATTATAAGATAAAAGTGGTATCCTGAAAGTGCTAATTATCTGTTGGCTAATTACAGACTGCTTTTCAATCCAGCTCTAGAACACATCATGTAGTTATACTTGTACAACAGGAACCTCTTCAGTAACCTTTAAACAAAAGAATAAAACATAAATAACATGAAAAGTTATTGGCTGAATTCAGACTTAGAGAGAACAGAGTGTACCTGTTGATCCATGGTGTGGTACAGGTATTTATACTACTCTCAGTTGTTACTCAACTTGAGAACAAAAATATAACAAAAGCAAGAAATGAACTAATCTATACTTAGCATAGCCAGATACATTTCGAATATAAGGTTTCCAGAGGTCACAATCCCTCACCCCTTTTCTACTATAGTTTTTAATGATGGTAGAAGAAAATCAAATAAAGAAAAGCTCAAAGGGGAAAGAACATAGAGATCCCAATTTTAGTGAGATATATTTGAAAATTAAGAAGACATAAAAGATGTATTTTATTTATAGCACCTATACTAAATATAGAAATTCAGAAATACAATTTAATCCAGGAAACATTAATGTCTTTGCTTCTTAGTCCATTTCCCCTTAGCGCACTTTCAGTGCACCAAGGGTAGAAATTGTGTATTATTTAGCCCTAGTGCTCAGTCTAGAGAAGTCAAAAATTTGTTACTGGCTATAGCTGTGTCCTGGGAAGACAGGGGATTAAGTCTTCTTTCTTCTGTCCTACAGTTTCCCATTGTTGTATAATGGGCATGCCTCTTAGTTTGAAAAGGTGGTTTGAAGAAAATGAGAGGAGAAGCTTAAAGGTATGACTAACAATCCTGCAGAAGGGAATGCACAATTTAATGTTTCCCACTGAATTCTATAAATCTCTAGAAATTCTTACTATGAGAATTTCATTCCCTTGCTATATTGTGACAAATGCCCAAACATCTACAAGCAGACAAACAGGTTTTAATATAAATCCACCACATATTTCTTTACTTTGTGGGAAACTGCCTTTCATTGCATGATTCTGGATTTATTTGTCTATAGGAATAAAACGAAATGTCCGTAAGGTGAAGAGCGACCACATACCTGCTTTTAAACCCATCCATTCTGTGTCCTCTGAGAACTTCCTCTAAAACTCCCATCCCCTGAGTCTCTCTCTACCCCTTGAGAAGCCACTGAATTCTCCTACCTTCTTTTCCCTTCATATCCCCCCTCCTCTTCACTAGGACACAAACTCCTTCTCTCATCTACCATCCACCCTCTGCAATCCATCTTCCTCTCCAATCACTCTTTGGAACTCACTCTGAGGTTAACCCCCAAATCCAAGTCTTTTACTAAAACAACTTTTATTATGGAAGTTTTAAGGAATATTCAGGAGCAGAGAGATTAATAACTCATTAAATCCCTAAGTATCCATCACTCAGTGTTGGACAATTACTGACTTGAGGCCTATTTTTTTCAGCTGTTCCTCTCCTCTGACAACTCCAATAGATTATTATGAAGCAAACTCCAGATACCCTATCATTTCATTCACAAATATTTCAGTGCAGATCTCCAAACAGTAAAAATACCTTCAAAGAACAAAACCACAATACCATTAACACAACCCCCAAAATTTAATTTCTTAACATCAGTGTTTAGATTCCTACAGGCTCTTTTAAAACAGAATCTCTCCATAGGGTTTTCCTCCACCCCTTAATGTCCCGCCCCTTTCCACTGTCATTTCCTCCCTATTTTCGTGCTTCTGTAATATTCCTTCAGAAATCTCTTTCCTCTTGCTGCCTCTGATTCTCTTCTCATTAAGGTTTAAAAGCGGGGTTGGCAAACTGGCCTGCGATGACCGTATGTTTTCATAAATAAGTTTTATTGGAACAGTCATGCACATTCATTTACATATTGCCCATCTCTACTTTAGAGCTGCAATGGCAGAATAAGTTAGTTCTCTCATGGGCAAGAGAGAACATAATGTCTGCAAACCTAAGATATTTGCTATCCTGTAGGTTGAAAAAAAGTTTTTTTGATCCCTGAAGCTATTAGCAATAATCTGCAGTTCCACAACCTTGCACTCTGGCAAGAATTCTACTAATCCCATCTACTATGATCCAATTGGAAGTGCCTCGGCCATTCGATTACAGTGTTTCAGAAAGAAACCAACTATTACTCCTCCTTCAAGTTATCCTTCACAGCCACTAGAGCAAAATTCCTAAGATGATAATCTAAATCACATAAAATTTGTTCTGCTTTAAAAAAAAAAAAACAAGCAAACAAACTAAACCACAAACTTAGGTGGTTCCCCAGTAATATTTTTAGCTTTAATACATGCTTTTTAAAAAATAACTGGATCCAACCTGACTTCCAAACACTGAAAACTCCTAGTCATAGCACATTATTCCATGAGTCCCTATATAAGCCATCCTTCCATGCCTTTGTTCATTTTGTTCCTTCTGCCTCAAACACCCTTCCTACGACATTGTCTATCTTTCCATTATTGCCATAAAAAAAAAAAAAAAAGTTTTTATTATCAAGTTGCCTCACCTGTAAAAAAAAATTTTTTTTTTTTTTTTTTTTGAAACAAATTCTCACTCTATTGACCAGGCTGGAGTGCAGTAGTGTGATCTTGGCTCACTGCAACCACTCTTCCCAGGTTCAAGCAATTCTCATGCCTTATCCTCCCAAACAGCACCTGCTACCACGCTTGACTAATTTTTTTGTCTTTTTAATAGAGACAAAGTTTCGCTATGTTGGTCAGGCTGGTTTCAAACTCCTGGCCTCAAGCGATCTGTCCACTGTGGCCTCCCAAAGTGCTTGGATTATAGGTATAAGCCACTATGCCCAGCCCAAAATATTTTTTATTTAAAAAAAAAAAAAATCGAAATCCATACTCTAAGTAGAGGTTTTTCCATTAGAACCATTTCCAAATTAAGTTTTCTTTTTTTTTTTTTTCTTCAGGGATATGTTAAGAGTCCTGCAATTTATCCAGCCACTGATGAAGCTGGTTAGAGCTGGCAGGAACTCCAAATTATTCTTGCATACACTGTCCCCCCTGCCTGGCCATGAGCACAGTCAGGCAAGGTCTACGAGTATGCCCTCCAAATTAAGTTTTAACTTTCTCTCTTTATGCTGTAAGAAGTTTAATCGACTTGTATATACATCACTCAAAAAACCAGTAACTGTGTACAGAATGGAGAAAGGACTCCTGACTTAAGTATACAACAAAACCAGGTTACATCTTTAAAATTTAATAAAAAGAAGTGGGGATGGGAAGGTGAAGAAGTTACTGGTTTAAAAATCAGCTTCTGTTATGGTTAAACATTACATCTGAAAACAGGAAAATGGAGATTCACCTGGGTTTCTAGCTAAAATCAAGACTGAGCTGAGCTGAATCACTAAAACACACTAGAGTTATGATGAAATCTTTTAACTGTGATAAAATATTACTGAATATAAAAGCAAAGTATCTATATCAACATCAAAAGAGTATCTGGTAGGATATAATAATCACTTTACTATGCTTTAGATTCAAAATATCCAAATGCTCTTAGTTTTAAACAAACAAAAATTTCCAATAAGCAAAAAAGAACATTTTTTGCCAAAATATATTACATGTATATAAAAGGCTTATTAGCTAGTTGACAGTCTCCCTTAGGATTGGCTTTTAACTCATGATAAACTAATATGGCACAAACATTTTACTCTTTTGCTATAGGTTTCTCCTCATTTCAGCAAACTCACCCAGATGTTACCTACTTACTTGCATTTCCACACAGTATCTCTACTGAAGATCCCTGTGAAGTCTGGGAGTCAATTTTTACCCAATTCAGTGTTGCTGTCTAAACCTACTTGATCAGTGATGAATAGCTGCTGAGCCCTCAAGTCAGTCATGGTGGAATTTTCCAGTTGCTTTGTGTTCCATTCACATATAGTTTAGAAGGTGGCATGGAGTATCAGTAGATCTATAACTCTTTAGGATGAATTTGTGACAGCATGACCTGAAATGCAGGTATATGATTTCTGTCTAAAAATCATAAACCTCTCATCAATATCTGGGGACATGTTTATCAACAAGAGTGCAAGGACTGCGCTGCTTATGGCTTTTCTGACATCAAATCTAGCTCATTCAATAGCACAAAGAGCCAAATGTGCAGTGATTTCTTCAATTTCCCAAATGCACTAAATAAACCCAGAACGCCAAATTTGCTGTCCTGGGCACACTCTGTTCTTCTCAAAAAAGAAAACACAAATGACCAATTCTGCAGATCATGAAAGGACATAAATTTTCTGAAGGTCTTCAGCCATATAACACTCTTCAATAGACTAGAAAGCCATATTGCCATGAGCTATGAATCTACTGTTGTGTATTATTTCTTCATTAGCAGATAAGGGTGAGTTGTGCCACCTGGAAAACTGAGGAATTATTTTTTGGAAACAGATTTTTAGAATTGAAAGAAACCTTAGAAACCATTTAGCCTCAGACCCTACAGGTTAAAAATAATGAAATCTAAATCCCTACAAATTAAGCCACTTGCCCAAAATCAAACCACTGGTAAATGGAAGCATCTGGTCACGCTTTCAACTCAGGTCATAGTGCCTCTTGAGAAACAGATTAGAGGAAAAATATTAAAATATTTTAGCAAATCGGAGAGGCATGAAGCCACTTTGAGGGCATTCTCATTACTCTGTAAATTCCAAATATAGTAGAAAGTATGTGATCTTAAAATTACCTAGAGTGTTTGTAAAGCTACTACTTTGTTACATAAAATATGATTTCTAATACATTAAGGCGGCAAAACTTAATGTATTAGAAAACACCAGAATTGAATTCCTAATAATGTCATGTCTTCTATTCATTTCGAAAGACACTTTTTCTATTCAGGAAAACATGGATCTTTCTTTTTAAAATTTAAACAAATTACAAAGCAGCAACATCAATAATAGTGATAGCAGCCAATACTCCCGAGCATTAACACTTTTTTTATTTTTATTTTACAAAGATTGGCCACGATGGCCAGGCTGGTCTTGAACTCCTGACCTCAGGTGATCCACTCCCTCAGCCTCCCAAAGTGCTAGGATTACAGGCGTGAGCCACCGCGCCCGGCACTCCTGAGCATTTATTATGTGCCAGGCATTGAGCTAAGAGCTTTCTATGCACTGTATTCCATCTTTATAACATGGCTATGAAGTACATTTACAATTCTAGGTCACAGAGCTACTGAAAGGCCATGCTTTTAGCCACCACCCTAGACTGTCTCTTATTAGGCCTTAATTTGGCTGAGATTGAGTAAAAAGATGCTACTTTGTAAATAGGGAGGCAATTATAGATGACCACTAATAAAATTTTTAAAGCACAAAAAAAACAACTAAATATAACTACCAACACACCACTCTCCCAATCAGGCCTCCATTTTGATAAACTGATTTAAGAGGGATTAATTTTTACAAGATTATTTCTGTCTATATTTAATCACTCATCTTGAAAGCTGTTTCACTAATACATTAAAAACATATTGCTTCAATATCTAGTATATAAAGTTACTTTTTAAAAATGAAATAAAATTGAAAATGTATAGGACAGCACAGCAACTGTATCCTGAAGGCAGCACATACCTTCTCCTTCCAGAGTTTACAATAAACATCTACCAGTTAGAACAATGAGCCCGTGGGCAGAGTTTCTGACTGTGTGTAGACATTCTTCCCTGAACAGCGTATAGGGCTAGGCATACAGCCCACAGAGTCTTTACTCTTTTAAGAGCCCACGTGACATTTGAACACCTTTAAGACTTTGATAGGAAACAATACTGCTTTACACATTTTGGTATTTTAATGAAGGAATCCACACTAACTGAATCTTAGTAAAGGTGCTCCAATACCTAATCTCCTCCATTCCACTCCCCTTAATTTTTATTACTAATGATAACATTATCAAGTATTTATCTTTCTGTTTTGAGGCCAAAGGGTAGCAAGAATTTAAAGGGCACCAACAACTTTAAAGTAGTAAGATTATTCCTGAAAACGAGTTGTTTTAATCAGTCCAGACTTGTAGACAAGATTTTTAAAGTATCCTTCTTTCAGAAAGAAAAAAATATTTTAAGTACTTGAAATCTTCTGACTTCAAATTTTAGGTAAATAAATAAATTCCAGATAGCCAGAAGAAATATTACTTTAGGTATACACTGTCATGAATTCAAAGTTTAGCAAGACATCTCGAAGGAAAGGGTCTCTCCATGTCATTATGAATGCATCATTACCATCACTGCCCTTCAAGTCCTTTCAGAGAGATACCTAACACTGCTCCCTAAACAGCAGAATGCATCTTTAGTTTTCTTTTTGTTCTTTGTTTTATTCTTTTCTCATTGCTTCCTTTTTTTTTTTTTTTTTTTACAAGTTATAATAAGCACCACTAGAATTCAACAGAAAAAGAATGGGCTAAACATCCTATGCTGAGGATAGAATCAATAGTCATACCTCAGCTTACTATTTATACATTATCTATAGTTGTTTCCTCTTCAAAACTGAGACTGAAAGAATGGGAAAACGTTAAGACTCTAAACCATCATCTATTAAAAGTTATAATGGAATATAATTGCTACTATAGAACAAGAACATAAACTTTAAAAATGTACCAGGATAGGGGTAAGGACAAAAGACATCATTATACATGCTAGTTTAAAGATTTTATTTGGAATGAATTACATAAATTGCCATATTTTTAAGACTGGGCTTAATTATCTATTGATACTACAATAAAACTATGTAAAATTGTTCTGCTAGGCAGTTTTATTCATCAGATGTAAAAATATTTCCCATACAATCTAAATGAAATTCGTATTCTACCATCCTTTTGATGAAAAACTATTGCTGGTATTAAGAGTAAAAATTAAAATGAATTCTGGTAAATTATATATTCATCTCACACACTAACATGGCACTAGAAAATTTACCTATTCATCTAGAGAATTATAGCAAACATCAGTATATGTAAACACAATGTATCTTTCCTGTAAGCAAGTCTCCTATTGCAATTTTATTTTAAAAGGAACATTTAAAATTGTTTAGTATGTTCTCACTCGTAAGTGGGTGTTAAACAATGAGAACACATGGACACAGGGAGAGGAACATCACATACTGGGGCCTGTCAGGGGGTGGGGCGCTGGAGAGGGACAACGGGGGAGGGGGGCAGGGAGGGACAGCATTAGTAGAAATACCTAATGCAGATGACAGGGTGATGGATGCAGCAAACCACCATGGCATGTTTATACCTATGTAACAAACCTACATGTTCTGCACATGTACCCCAGAACTTAAAGTATAATAATAATTTTTAAAAAATTGTATGTCTTTGAGAAGCTGTTACTGTTGATTACAGGTCACTTTTTAAAAAATTGTCTGCAGACAATTTCACTCCTGAGGTAGACAGGTTCTACTAACACTATTTTCTTGAAATGTAGACAATGTTTGTTCCTTTTAAAAATTTTCTTAGTTATTTCTAAAGCACATTTAACTCAGCAATTAAAGCTAAAGGTATAAGGTAAAAAAACATTGAAATCTAGTACTAAAAATATAAAATTATTACAACATAAGAAAAATACGAAATTAAGAGACCGAGATTTTTTTCTTTTCTAATGAAAAGATAACAAAGTCAATTACTAAACAGACTAGTTTTCAGTTTTATACCAACTAAAATGTAATAAATAGGCCTACTTTTATTGGCAATGTTGTTTTAATTACATTATATTTGTTTGCTTTTAAACAGATGTTTGTATGTTATAATTTGACCAGAGTTAAGGAAAGAAAGGCATTCTGAATTCTGTGCTAGGTAGAGGAGTGAGGAGAAAAAGTGGTTTAACTGATGACCTTCTATTTTCCAGTCCAGTGGTTCTCAATGTGTGTTTCTGGACCAGCAGGATCTATATCATGTGGAAACTTGGTAGAAATGCAAATTCTCAGGCATTAACCCCACACCTACAGAATCAGAAGCTCCATGGGTGGGGCCCACCAATCTGTGCTCAACTAACCCTTCAGGAGAATATAAAGCCCACTCAAGCATGAGAACCACTGCTCCAGCCTGTAAAACCATGTCCTTTCATCACCCCCTTAACCATGTCATTGCACATATTTTTCCCCTAGTGTTCACATTTCTAACAGGATTAATATCCAGAAGATAGAGCCCCAGAGTTCCAAAATGCATCAAGGAAAGAAGATAGAAGAGTTTAAAAAGGAAAAAAAAAAGTTAAACAAATGCATGCACATGTATGTGAACATGTATGCACATATGACAACACAGGGAAGTCAGTGGCAGAGAGAAGAGGCAGCATCAACTGGGACTATATGCAGCTGGAAATACAATGCGGCACTTGGAGGAAATTCAAAACAGCTCCAGATGAGAAGGGCAACGAATCCTATAAATCTACAAGCATTTAAAAGTACCTTACAGCAATAATAACATGTCAGCTACAAGAGCCATAGTTAGTTATCGGTAACATTTAGTAAAAGGTCAAATAAAGTCCAATTCGTTCTCATGTAAGTTGTAAATACCACATGAAGGTATGCATACACATGTAAGGTAAACTCTGTCCCACTGTTAATACAGTAAAAGTTAAACAGAATACTGTATAGTAGCCCATATAATAATAGTGGTGATCTTCTCAAATGGAGGTCCTCACTTCTCCAGAGCTGATGGTCACTAATTTAAATCCCAGGGCTAGTTATTCCCCCAACTCTTATAAACTACTTAATCCTAAAGCTGGTGCCTGGCTTTATACAATCTTGTTTTCTATGAAAATGATCTTACAAAAAACCAAAAAACAAGTTTTCTTCTTTTACTTTACACTTACAAGAAGGTAGCTGAAGTTTTAAAAATCGCTTTTAAGAAGCCAAGGAAACCAAACAGAAGCATTATGAGATGAAAGTATTTACTGAAGCTAGATAGGCATTTGAAAAGCTAGGCTCTAATCCAAGTTAGTCACAAGTCCGGCCACAAGGAAAATGTTAATAAAGGTTTCTGACTTTGCATGGATTCTTAGAATATTCCATTTTTTGTATAAAATACATAACGGAATTCACACATTAACTGTGTTTAAATTAACAAAATTACTATGTGGTATTTTATATGTAATAATTCAAAAAGTAACAAAATAACCTGATTTCCAACACACATACTTCCCCAACTAACCAAATCAAAGCTTTTAAGCTCCAATATTTTGAGTTCTTGCCAAAGGAAAGCAAAACAGAGTTACCAAGGAACCAGTGATTTCGGGGGTTCTTGTAACTAGGAACGAGTACACAATAATCAGGAAGCAGGAAAAAAAAAGGGGGATAGGTTTACAATCTTTCTAAAAAGAAGACCCACCTTACTACCAGTCTATCCCACATTTCATTTCAAAACAGCGAAATGAAGGTTATTAAAGCAGCTAGCAGCTTTTGCAATGGCCTATGTTTGAAACTAGGAAGAATGCATCTTAACTGTGTGAAGAAAAGTGATCCTAGCACTCACCCAGTTTCTTTTGATAAAAGCTGCTCTGGCTCAATCTCTGTGATTATAAACCTATCCCAGAGCACCTGTAAACAACGGCTTATTTGTCAGAGGATCCCAGTCAGAATAATCCCTGCAGCATTATCATGCAACAAAAAGCAGAAAACTGAAGCATCAAGGGAAATGAAATTATCATTTATGTAGAAGAAACAAGATAAATGAACAACAGCTGATATTTGGAGTTTTGTTTAGCCTAGGTCCAATGGATTCCAATAATCTATACTGAACAGTTTCTACATAACAAGAGCCTGGCTATTTCATTCTACAGAGAGGTTACCTAAACAAATATTTGAAAAATGACTTCTTTAAGATGTAAATGTTTTCTAGATATTACATAGCCAGTACTGAACTGACCTAGGCCATTTGACACAAATGGTGAGGTATGAAAAAGCTACAGTACCAAAATAGCGCTACCCAGTCTTAAAATCCCCCAAGTCAGCAATTCTGATAAAGTGACAACTCAATGTTGCTTCTACCAGATTAAACCCTTAAGTGTTAAAAGTTTTTATGGGAGAAGTCTCATTTACACAGTACTGAGAAATCACGTCATGCTACTGAAGAGAAGTAGGGTATGACATTATTTCTTATTCCAACTTCTGATAGGCTTTTTAGAATTACAAAAACCTTTAGCGTTACTTTGGGGAAACCTTAAACACAACAGCCACTGTCACAAATACTATGTTTATAATTTAACTGTTACCTAGAATTAGAAAGAACAACCAATAACTAGACTACACAATAATCTCAAAAGAACTTAATCAGTATTGCTAACGCATTTTTCACCAAACTGTATGTTGTCTTTGGTATTCAAAACAGAATTAGGTCCAACTTCTGAAGAATCTGAATAATGTGACCTTTCCTTTGGCCCTATTTCAAGAAGGATATATCTCAATTTAAAAGCTATAACCTGATGTGAACTCTTTAAATACAAGTAATTTGGCACAATTTAAAATCCAGTATGGTAGGTGGCATTAAAGAGCTGAATTAAGAATGAGAAGTATATTTATCTGTTATTCACTGACTTGAAAGACTGTACTTCTTTCACTTACTCTGTTCTCTCTTAATAGAGGAAAACAAAAGGAAAAGATAACTTGCTATGAGGACCTACGTTTTGGCTGTGACGTCCACATACTGTCCAGGACGAAAATGAGCAGCATAGAGAGGAGTGCCTTATGAAAAGAAAATGAACAATCAATATGAAATTTCACAGCACAGAAACAACTTTATTCAACATAAACTATATTCAGGAAGGCTTCTAGCTATCTGATTTCAAAAACGGTTAAGATGTTCTCTTCTGCAATTAGAAACATCCAAAAAATGAAATTATTCAACAAACGTCTTTTGATTGACGATGGATGGGTCAGAGCAGTATGGCCCAGGACAAGGCACACAGTGCTAGGTTGAAGGCACCAGACCATACCTGACTGACAGACTGGTGCCTTCACAGAGACCTAAAGTGGTGCTATCTCGAAATGAGTGATTCCCATGACAGCACAATGTTCTTGCTGTTAAACACAGAAATCTGATGATTCTTGGTTGTTTTGCTGAATAACAGTATACTGAATTAAGACCTATGTCTTGTTTTCACATAGGGAAAACAAAAACAACTAAAACATGTTGGGGCTTGATGAAATATCTTGTACCCATTGGAGAAACAGGAAACAATTACTTGTACCCAAGTCCCTCATATGCTGGGTAATGATCATGGTATGTATGGCATCTATATAAAACCTCTACATATCAGATTTTGGGTGAACTACTTAGTCATTGTACCAGTAAAATATAGTCCTCCAGTTCACACCTAGATATTTAGAATAAAAAATTGCCTTTATACTCTTTTAATTGTATATAGAAACATTTACAAAACTAGTTGTATGCAAATAAAGTCTTACCTTAAATGTACTTGGGAGATATTATTTAAATTTTGTGATAAATCAAAGTCCTTCATAAGATTGTTTACATAAACTTGAAACTAACATTTATGAGAACTATTTGGCAATTAATTAGCAAACATTTATAGGACACTTACAAATACGTGCAGCTACAAATTCAAGAATGTAAGACATGGCCCCCGACAGCGAGAAATATGTTATCTTGAAGAATAAACATTAACATCTTTAAATAAGATACACTACTTTTTAAAACGACAGAAATCACTGTAGTAGAGAATGTAACTGAAATTTGATTATAGTTATAGTTTATTTAGTATAAGCAATAAAGGGCTGTAGGATTTCAGGGGGGAACCTCCTTTAATTTAGGACCCAACCTGGATTTATATAGGCAGAGAAAAACCTTGAATGAATATAGAGACTTAATCAATCCACATTATCTACATATTATCAAAACATCACACACTATTACCCCATATGAATATATAATTATGATTTGTCAATCAAAAATAGTATTAATTTTTAAAAAAGAAATTAAAAGTGACCTTTTATGAGGCTGAATTGCTGATTTCTGACTCACAAAAAGAATTTTATATGAATCGAGCTACAGCAAAAGTTAATGTGGGCTTAATTTTATCTTTATGATAAACATAAAGAGTTTAAGAAAGTTAGATGTGCTAATACCAACAAGAATATTAAAAAGTGCTTCAGAACTGTCTATACAACCCAATATTTTAGAATTGTCTCTTTATATTTAAAGTATTCCCACTATAAACTATTCTAATATACAATGAATTAAGTTCCTCTACTAATTTTTATATTTGTTTAATTCCCTTTACTTTGCCTTAAAATTGCAAAACCTTAACCTCAAAGAATACTTTTAATTCTACCTTATATCAAGGCTGATCCTCTGTCACACCAATAAGAGCTTACTGCAACTATACTTTACTTCAAGCAGTTCAGTTCAGATATTAAATACCATATCTTAAAACAGCATTCTACTACTATCTTCTTGTCAGAACTCAAGTTCAGAGATCAGGGAGCTTTTCTGAAGTTCAGACATCAAAATGTTGTATTTTGCTAACCACGTGAGCTAATGTAATCATAGGACAAATCTTTACTCTTTGGCATTCCTTGGATTAGGCAAAATACCTTGGAATTTTTAAGTAAGAATCTTTACAATAGGGTGTTATGGTTGGTCCCTTCTGTTGTTATATTTTCTTGAGTTCTTCTATCTAAGCAAGAGCCTGGCTGTTTTTTTAGGAATGTCAGCCTGTGAACAGTAATCTTTGAATTTTAAAAGCTGGTCTATTTCTTTGAGGTGGCTTTTTAAAATGTTAAATTCTCTCTATATTAAAAACCAAAGTGTTCCTCCCTCTTTCACAGAAAGCAAAGAGTTCTCTACAGGTTTTTCTACTTTAAAAAAAAAAAAAAAAGACTTGTTTGCTCCTAGTGATTAAATCAGATATGGTTTGTTTTTTTTTTTAATTTAAAAACAAGTGTTTGACACTTTGCTTTAGTGAAAGGGCTGACATTAAACCAATCTTATATTTGGGTATTTTTACCTCCCTCCTCTCCCTGACCTCAGATTACCTGGTTTAAGTGCAGCATTTTCTGTTATACGAAAGATTTTAACTTTCTGTTTTGGCGGCAATCCAAGTTCTCGGTAAAATTCCAGTATGTGTGTAGGTTTCTAGAGGAAAAGCAGCAGACATAAGTAACACATTGAAAATAAAGGTGGAATTGAATGCATAGAGATCTAAACCAAGTTATTAATACCCCAGAAAATAAATCAAAGCATACCTTATTCCCTAATGAACAAAGGGCACCCAATTCCCCTTGTTTAAGGTAGGTGAGATTTATAGCTATGTTATTACATCTCCGTGAATAATCTTACTACTTAGATTCCAACCATGTACACAGTGTTCAAATATAGTACCCTAGGAAAGACCTCTGTTCTGCAGAAAAATAAAGAGTTGTGCTCATATTTAAATTCCGACTGGAGACTGTCTGTATCAAGAACCTCAACCCTGAAAAATCAACTCTACCTATTCTGCACTTATTCTCAACTGGAAGAAAATATGGTATGTTATATTTAAATGTTATGTCCACAAACTTCAGAATCTCTAATGTGGCCTGGCCAATCTACATATCTCTGGTTAAATCATTTTCACATTCTCTAAGGAAACTATGTCACATCCTTTTCTAAAATCTTCAGCCGTTTCCTCTTCCTCCTTTGAGTTCATCAAGTGAAAGATTAAGAGAACTTCCCCATGCTTTTACCAAATCAAACTGTCTATACCAGCACTCATATATTAATACCCTTATCCTCCCACCCTACTCTAGGTTACACGAGATGCACATGAAGAGATTTTAGAAAATGCCAATGCCAAGGGCACTCTGCTTAGAGTTTGTAACTTCACTGTCTGGTGTGGGGTCCAGGCATTGCTAATTTTCAAGCACCTGACATGATTTCTATGTCAAAATGGGGTTGGAAATCATGCTGCTAGATGAACTATACATACTTTTATTAAAAACACTAATTTCCTTCCCTTCTCACCTATTCAATGGTTTCCTCCTGAAACTGTCCCCACTCTCTTCTAAAGAAATTTTCATTTTCCCCCTTTCTATTGGAACTTTCCTATCACTATATAAACATGTCACAATAATTCACATATTAAAACAAACTTTTTCTTGACCATATATTCTTTAGCTAATTTTTCTGCTCCCCCTTACAGCAAAGCTCCTTGAAAGGCTTGATGAATCTACTCTCTCCTCCCATTCTGTGAACCCAGTTTAATCAGGCGCTTTCAGCCCCTAGCACTCAATGGAAAGTGCTTGTCATCCACCAAGGATCTCCACATGGTCAACCACACTGGTTGATACTCACTTTACTGAATCTAACAGCAATGCTTATAACACAGGTCACCCACTATCTCTATGTAAGGCTTTCTCTTGGCTTCCAGTTACCACTCTCTCAGTTCTCACATATGTGAATATCCCCACATTTCTAACTTCAATTCCAAATTCTACTTTGAACTATAATTCATATGTCCAACTGCCAAGTCATTATCTCCACTTCAATGTCATATAGAAACTTAAGCTTAACGTGTCTAAAACTGAACTCAACTCCCTTCACCAAGCCTGCCCTTCCCTGGCCTTCCAAATTTCAATAAAAAAGGCAACTCCATAATGCTTCTGTTTAGGACAAAAATTTTGTAGTCACCCTTGATTCTTTTCTTCTTCACATTCCACGTCCCATTCGTCAGCAATTCCTCCAGATTATTTAAAAATACAGTCCACACCAACCACTTACCATCCCACCCAATGTCAACCCTCATCCACTGTCTTCCACCTGGATTATTTAAACAGCCTCCTAACTGGTCTCCAAACTTCCAAACTCCTGACTCTCTAGACTGTTCTCAATTCACAGGCTGGCATTATCATTTTAAAACCTGAGTGGTATCATATTTATACAGTGGCTTCTACCTCTTGCAGAATCAAGTCCTAAGTCCTTACCATGATTTAAAAGGTTCTACACAATCTGACCTCATCTTTTACTCTACTCCTGAATCACCCTGCTTTAGAAAAAATGCACTCCCTTATTGGCCCAAAAACATATCAAACACCAGCCTCAAGACCTTTGCACATCCTATTGCCTCTGCCTAGAATGCTTTTCTGCCGTGTTTTTGCATGACTAGCTCCCAAACGTATTCAGGTATCCATCAAAATATCAACTTACCTTATCTAATTACTCAATCTGAAATAGCACCATTTTTTGTCACTTATCCCCTCAGACTTATTATTTTATTAAAGCATATTATTAATATCAGTTTTTTAAGCATGCCAGGAAACTTCTGAGAAAAGTCCTTTACATTTTTAGCACTACTCTCCAAGGCATTTATCTCCATGTGTCATGATAGACATTTTTTACTGTTTCTATGTCTTCAATGACAGCAGTGCCCAACCTTTTTGGTACCAGGGACTGGTTTCATGGAAGACAATTTATCCACAGACCAGTGGAGACAGCAAGAAAAGTAGTTTCAGAATGAAACTGTTCCACCTCAGATTATCAGGCATTAGAGTCTCATAAAGAGCATGCAACCTAGATCCCTTGCATGCACAGTTCACAGGAGGGCTCACGGTCCCATGAGAATCTAACGCTGCCACTGATCTGACAGGAGGTAGAGCTCAGGTATTAATGAATGCTCACTCATCTGCCGTTCACTTCCTGCTGTGCAGTCTCCTGTTCCTAACAGGCCACAAAGCAGTCTGCAGCCCAGGGGTTGGGGACTCCTGTTCTATGCAACAGCCTCCCCATTTCACCCCCAAACGTACCCAAATGTAAGCTTCCTGAAAGCAAAGACTTGCTTTAGTTGCTGCTATATCCCCAGCTCCGGGTAGATCCTGCTGTCTGCTCTCCACCCCTGCTATTGTAAATGTCACTACAACCAGCATCATTAAAAACAAAACCTATGGACATCTTATTATAATTCCTGTGTCTTCCCTCCATCTTAACTCTTACGACTTGATATATATAGATTGCTATAGGACTTGACAAAAAAGTTATATCCCTTTATATTTTCCTGATGTGAAGAGTGCCTCTTTCATCACAATGTAACTAACATAGGTATATCTATTTTCCTGCTCTTCCTTCTCTCTCAGCTGTCTAACCATAAAGAAACTGCAGGCCCCCAGTGGCTACGGTACTCTATGTATGCTTACCTGTATCTATCTGCACCGCTCTCTTCAGCTGTGATTTCCTCCCTACCCTGCATCTCCAAAGCTTCAAAGTTGAGGAAGACAGAACAGTAGGTAGATATACCTGTGTTGGTTTTATTCTGGTGAAAGAGGCACTCTCCACATTGGGAAATATAAACACGTCTTTGGTACTAAATTCAGTTATATTTCCTATCCAGACCCCTCTCTGAGCAGCCTTACCAGAGCACATTGCTCCTTTGTCTATAACAACACTAGACACTGAATATATCTCAATTATTGTCCATATCACAAATACTTATCTACTCACATGTTGGTCAGCATGCTGACCTGTGAGCACCTGGATAGTAGAGGCTGTTTTGTATTCATCTGTGTCTCTAGCTTTATAGCTAAGCACAGTAGCAGAGACGAACGGTTAAAAAAAAAAAAAAAAAGAAAGAAAGAAGATAAAGGACAGGCATCCATCTGGGTATAAAGTTTGTCTAACTCGTCCCACTCTTCTATTTTGCTGCATCAGTTCTGGGAACACGATATTACTGTTTGTGGTCTCTATCTTCAGGTCTAGTTACTGCAAAATTATAGGCCTAAAATATGTATCATGACTTCCTCTGAGGATGAACAAATCGGCAAGAAGCTAAACTATTATAAAACAACAGCTACTCATAATTTTAAAGCAAGAATAGCAACAACTGAACAACCCTAACTAACTCAAGGTGACACTGATAATAACAAACTGTCCTCCCCTCAAATTCCAATGGAGTGCTTGCATGGTCAGACTTGTTTGTAGAACATGTGAATATTCAGTAAACTTTACTTACTTGCTCAGTTTAAAATGTAAACCATTAGTACCCCTTTATAACTTACTCAGTTGCCTATAGGTGACAAGAAATTGGGTGGCATTGGACTATAAGCACAGAACTTTAATTTTTGTATCAGTCTACAACTTCATAAGAATCTTCCTGGAGCTCTCCAGTGGAGCCATACAACAAATGCCAAGAAGCTCTACTTTGATGTCCACTGAAGACTATTTTACACATCATAGAGTTCTCCCAAGAAGCTAACTTTTCCTCCACCAGAATGATAACACAAATTCATTCCAATCATTCTCTATGGTTTTACTTCCCACATGCTGAAATCTAACACTAACACCCAACACCACTATTACCAAGTCCCCTGCTTTTCATCTTCAATCACACTCACTTCTGCAACAACAGCAAACACAAAATTTTCATTTAACAGTATGGATCCTTGAAATTATTTTCCTGATGTATCAAATTCAGATTTATTAAATTTTTGAATAGACTTCAAGTTTATTTTTGACATTCACATATTCCACATGATTTTAAAAGCATATTATTATTTTGTTAATGCCAAGTTTAAGCATATCTGGAGGCTTCTGAGAAAAATCCTTTACTTTTTTAGTAATACAAAACAGACTATATAAACATCTCAACCTAAGTAACTTTTTAGACTAAACCATAAATAGAACCAAGGTGAAATATACTTCTTAATTATCATCCAATTTCACTAATAGTACTTTTTTCTTTTAAAATCAAAATATTATAAAACTAATTAGGTCTCAGTCAGGAGGAAAACCAAATGCTCAAGCAGAGTTAAAGCCAGAGGCAGTGCAAAAGACTTTTTTTTTCTTTTTCAAGCTTCTAAATACGTAAATGATTTCAAAAGGCAATTTAAAAGACTGACAGTATTGTCACACTTGGATAATCCCATCTATGAGGTTGCATTCTTTTCCCCCACTTCAAAGTTCTCTGCAATTATCCTTACCACAATGAAAATGCCTCTGCTCCTAAGACGAATTGATTTAATCAATGTTTAGGGCCACTTGACTTACTCATTCGAAAACACTATGTACCACATCAGTTTCTATTTATAATAAGGTACAAAATAAAAAAGGCAACGTAGTCTAATCTCTTGGAGGCATAAATTCTTTACGGATTAAAAAAAAAAAAAAAAGGCTCTAATGCTATCATAAAAAAACTGATTATCTCCAAATGTTGATATATGAAATTTTATATTCATAGGTCTTCATTTTTTAAAAAATCCTCTATAATCAATCTATTTGCATTTTCTCTAAGAGCTATAATATGGAAGTCTGTATACTTTTAGTTTCAAAAATCTTTTTCATTTTCAAACAAAAATGCTTTACTTACAAAGTAAAGCTTTATTTTCACATTTCATTCTGAATAAAGGTCAGTTTATAGACAAGGCTTTTTCTTGATATTGTAATAAATGTTATCTGGACGCAGAAATTTTATATCTTGAAGAAATCACACAAGAAGGGCCTTTGCAGTACTTTCTATGCTAGAGAAGTGAAATTTATGTAAATTAAGTGGGTCAAAATCCACTGCAACATTAGAACACAACATCCAAATCACCCTGCTGTGCTATATAACCACTGAAGAGAATAAAGCTATCATAAGCTAAAGAGAAAATGTATGAACAGCTTCAAACATGAAAATGCAGTACCTAACATTTCTATAATTTTTAAATTATTACTAAGTTATAGTAATACTTTAAGTATTTTCATAAAATTTTGATTATAACACATCTTCATCACTAAGTAAAATACAGTAAACTGAGCTCCCATGTACTTTTTTCCCCCAGAGTTGTTCTTGAGAATTAAAATCTTCAGAGTACCAATGTGAGACTTTCAGAGCTGAAAGATAATTTAGAGACCATCAAGTCCTATTCTCTTTTTTTATGAGTAAGAAAATAGATGTTCAAAAGGTGAGTAAAGGGGATTTAAAGGTAGAAATCAGGATTAGAACTTAACTCCTCTGATCCCACATCACTCGTTTTCTCACCACCTCATATTTCAGAGGGAGCAATCTTTACAGACCTGCTGGGAATGGATTACCCTAGCATGCCTGATTTAGAAATATCAAGGTAATGATGTCAACCATTTACAAAGCTGGTAATGAAAATGAAGATGATGACGCTAGTCATTACAAAAACACAGAAGTACAATCAATTAGAAAACAGTGGCATCTATCAAACCAAAGAATCATTCATATGAAGGCTGGTACATATTAACACATTTTTAAAAAGTCAAACACTTGATTTTTTTTTAAAGTTCCCATAACTATCTCATTGTACTTTACAATTACTAGGAAGTTATTTGAAACCTAAGTTTGTTAGTCAATAAACTGTCAAGAATGGCAGGATAGATATCACTATAAAGTTTTAAAGAAAAATAAATGGACTATACTACCATAATATTCAAAATAGCTAACTTCTCTAACACGAAACAAAATAAACCATGTCACAGATTCCAATGACTTCCACCACCACTCATTGACCAATCAATATTTCTCACCATTTATAAAACTATAATTTCCTGTGAACACCTCAAACATCTCTGTCCTCCAAAGCTTCCCTTTCCTTGTTCCTATCCCAGGGTATGGCATCGGCATTGACCTAGCTGGATCCTCCCACCCATTCCTTTCCAATCCCTGCACCTTCCATTCTCAATGCAACTGCCTTGCTTCTTCTAAAGGCTCTTATCAACTCTCCCCTGGTCTCTTAAAACAATCTCCTAAAAAGCCTTCCCTCCTACCAGATTTTTAAAATTTTAGTTAATTAATTTAACAATCTGAACAACTTACTGACCTAGTTAAAGAATTTAGAAAGCTCCTCAAAGTCTACAAGATGAAATCTGAACTCCTTCACACACCACCTTGATAGCTGCAGCTTCATGACCCTACCCCCACTGGCCCAGGCCTGCACACTAAAACGTGGCCACATCACACTTCTCTTCCCAAACACACATGCTCTTGCATGTTGTCTCTGCTTTTGCAGAGGCCATTCTCTCTGGCATGCCTGTAACACCCATTTTCCTTTCTGTTCTTCTTGTGAAACCTCCTGGGCTTTTCCCTAGCAGAACTGGCTATCTCCGGTTCTGTGCTCCTTGGATTTACAGTATTGTACTGGGATGGCTGGTTTATTTCCTCACTAGCCTATGAGCTCCCAGTGGGAGATATCAAGACGCAGTTAAGTAAGGCTCTGGAGTCTGTCACTCTGCCTCTTCTTACCACCGGGTGACTTTGAATGAGTTTGTTAACTGTGTTAGCCTCAGAGGCTGAAAACTTTCATAAGGTAACAAATGAAAAAGGTCTAATGCTTATGCACCTGGCATGTAATAAATGTTCAATAAAACTTAACTATGATAAGAAAGTAGAGTAGTCAGTAGGCACACAATAACAACCTGATAGTTTTGACAGTCAGAGAGTATGGGTTGTATCCTAATTTCTGCCATGTTCATTTCATAAACCATTTACAATGAAAAACATAAGCAACGTGTTCTAGTAAACTGAAAGATGTTTAGTGAAAACCATCAACATATAAAGAAAGATTTTCTGGTTTTAGTTATTCAATACAGGATACTCAATGGGCAGCTTTTCCAAACTCAAAACTACAAACTCGGTACTCTCCTTAGGAAAAAAATGCTTGACTAAAAAATCTGATGTGGGTTCTTACACAGCTTTCTCCCAAAAACTGAAAGCTCCTTCTAGAATACACAAAATTAATTTCCACATGCTCTTTGTGTCAAGCATTAAGACAATTTTCCGTAGGAAGAAAGTGAAATGAAACATAAAACAGTAACAAAATAACCAAATCTATTGAGTGTCTATTATATTCCAGGCACATCTGAAAAACGTAATTTAATCCTTGTGACAAACCTATTAGGGAAGTAGTATTTTTATTCCCATTGTACAGATATACAAACACTACAGCTTTGAGAGGTAAAATTACCTCTTCCAGATACAGGAAGAGGTACTAGAACAAACTCAAAAGTCTCCCAGACTCCTGGGCAAAATGGCTTGGCCAGACTGCCTCCCCCAAATACACAATTTACCTCACAAACAAATGCAAGTTTGTGGCTGTGGAACAATCTCAAAACATAAACTCATCCAGATTTGAAACTAATGAAAAATGCAGTATTCTAGCTATGAAAATACATCCTTACACGAAAACGTGATACGGTTTTTCCTCCAACAGACAGGGCTGCCATTTTTCCATCATGGTTTTCCTTTGAAGTATATTTTAGGACATGACAGTCTTGTACCTAAAAATAAATAAATAAATAAATAAACAAACAAACAAAGCATGTGCCAATATATATTTTAACATTGCAAACCAGCCACATTGAGACCTTAGGACAAACAGGAATTCCCTACAGTTACTTACCTCATCTTTCCTCTAACACCAACCACAATCTTAAAAACATAAACCTTTAAACGAAATGATTAAATACAACATACAGAAAAGAACATAAATATATGACAAAATGAGTATAAACAAAATGTACATGTAACCACTACTCAGTTCAAGAATTAAAATCCCAAAAGCCTGTGTGTGTCTCTTCCCAATCACCAACTCATGTTTTTATCCCAGAGCAGGAGTTCTCAAAGTATGGTCACTAGACAAGCAGTGTTAGGATCCCCTAATAAAGATGCAGATTCTTAGGCCTCAATCCAGACCTAATGAATCAGAATCTTTGTGTTTTAGAAGACCTCTAAGTGATTCTGAGGTTCTCTAAAGTTTGAGAAGCACTGCCCTAGAAATAACTCTTGACATTTATGTAACCATTTACTTTTTTTTTAATAATTACTATATGTGAAAGTATTGCTTAATAATAAATTTAGAGTTGTCTGCTTTAAACTTTATGTAAATGGAATCAGATTTTACCTACTCTTCCATGTCTTACTTCATTCAACCTATTTGTAAGGTTCATCTATACTGTGTGTAGCTCTATTCTGTTCATTTTCATTGTTGTACAGCATTCCACTATGTGATATAACATGATTTGTTTATCTGTTCCACTGTGTACAGACACTTGGGTTATTTCCAGTTTGTTGGGATTAAGCGTGATGCTACTGTTCAAGTTTTCTAGTAATACTTTGGGAGTGGAACTGCTAGACTACAAAGCTTACCTGTCTCAATTTTGCCACATAATGCTAAAGTGTTTTCCAAAATGGTTTTGTAACAATTTACAATCTCACCAGCCATTCCTGAAAGCACCCCCAGTTTCTTCAGAGTTCACAAAACTATTGTCTCATACTTGATCATTGAGAGCCAACAATAACTTGCAAAGGGTCTACAGATTCTTTGTGCCTTATCAGCACTCCAAAGCACTTAGGTGCATGAGCTCTTACTTTAAGAATCATCACCTGTATCATTACTTGCCTAAGACTAAGCTCCAAGGATCAACTGAGTTGTTCAAAGTGATTTGGGAAGTGACAATCTCTTATCAGTGATCTTTCTACAACAACAATAACCACCACAATAATAAAGACAATATTAGCCAATATTTAGTGGACACTTAACATTGTTTCAAGGGCTTGACATTTATCATCTTGTGCAATCTATACAACAACCTTTTGAGGTAGGTCATAATTATTTCTTTTACAGAATAGAGTATCTTTTACAGATGAGGCGCAGTATTCTAAGGAACACAGCCAGCAAGTGGCAAAATCAGGGCTGCAGCTCAGGTAATCTGGTCTCAGGACTCACATTCTTATCTGTTATATTATAGCTTATTTTAGTGAACAAAATACAGCTTCACCAGACAAGAGTATTATATTCTTTTAGCAAAAAGATCAAAACTGTAATTTGGAGTTGAAAGAACTCCATAAAATAAAATAAAATGGGAGTGAGATTTTTTCCTACTATGAAGTAAACAAGTGGATCTGTAAAAAGTTGGTTATACTTAAAAAACAAAAAAAAAACAAAAAATTCATTGCTCCAGTTATCCCAACACCAGTATCAGAAGGTCATTACTCAGGCAAGGGTCAGAACATTCCTAAAGTCATCATAAGTTCTATAATACTATTTATGTTCAACATTACCCCTTTCTTCACCATACAGTTCCATGTTTCAGGATACAAATACTTGTTTAGGTTTACACAAACAGATCTTGGAACACACAGATATCCCTTATGTCTTCTATTTCTTTCTTACCTGAAGTAAGGTGACCACATGCCTCTGACCATCCTTAGTCCACAAAGGCATCATGCCCAGCTTCACGGCAACAAGGCCAACTCTAAAAGAACCTGGCAATTAAAACCAAAGCAATGTAAACAAAAGCTTTTTCAACATTTGCTAACATGATGAAATCGTTTTTCCTAAAACAGGTTTCACTATGAAGAGCAGGCATGTAAGAAATACGCTAATATATTCACAGAGTAAAATAGGACTGTTCTTTACAGATGTGCCTTCAGCCAAGCCTGGCATGACACTGGTACTCAACAAATATTTGTAAAATGAACAAATATAAATGTATGAAATAAAGAAAATAGATAAGTTAGAAATAATGGCATTCATACAGGGCATGATAAATTCATCACTTTGCTTTCCTAATATCAATTCTTACCCAACTTTATTCATTGGAAAACATCTACCACTCAAACTCTAAGAAGACAGCTGAGGCTATAGAGATGCCACAACTGGTCATATATTGCTAAAATGTCAGTCTACAACAAGACATTTAGATTTCTTGCATAAATTGGTAAAGTTGCCCAAGAAGTTTTGTTAAGTATCCAATTCAACTGCCACAATAAACCCTAACCAGGGACCACACACTCAGTAGAAAAGGCCTTATTCTTCTGGGTCTGGCCACACATGGATTTAGCGACCTACTGGACACAAAGAGCGGATTCAGGGGTTATGCTTGCCCAAACTACAGTGCTAGAGCATCCCAACTGAACATCCAAGCAATGTATTACAATTTTTTTTTTGAGACAGTCTTGTTCTGTCGCAAGGCACCAGGCTGGAGTGCAGTGGCGCGATCTCCGCTCATTGCAACCTCCGCCTCCCAAGTTCAAGCAATTCTCCTGCCTCAGCTTCCCGAGTAGCTGGGACTACAGACGTGCGCCATCACATCCAGCTAATTTTTTATATTTTAGTAGAGACGGGGAATGCATTACAATTTACATCATACTCTTCCAGCCTTTCTTTCCTGACTTATATTCTTTTTAGCTGAGGTAAACAAGAGAATGTATGCAGAATGATTCTCCTTTCACCTATAAAACAGCTTCTCAAGGAGGTCTTTATTAATTACCAGACATTCACTAAAACTAGACTAGGAAGTTGGAAATAAACTTGCAAAAACAAACCACAATAAAACAGACATAGCACATGAAAAATAAATTCAAAAAATGATAAATTTATAAAGCAGTTACTAGATTTTAAATGTGTCCAGCCACACAATAGTTAGGAAATGAGAGCTCATCAAATACAAAATATTCACCTGGTTCCCAAGGATGTATAGGCCATGGTTCATCTTTCAGAGGACATAGTTTACTTGCTAACTGGGCTTTATCTTCATCAGAGACCAACTGCTTAATGAATGGGACATTTTCTTCAGAAAGATGCTCATCCCACCAAGTAACACTCTTTCCATGCAGACTTCTAACAAAAAGCCAGATTTGTGTTCTATAAAAAGGAAAAAGAAAAAAAAAAAAAATAACCAAACCACAATTTAAAAGCTTCCTCCATTTAATACAGAAAAGAGAAGTCACAAATTGGGAAGTGTAGTCAGGGCCTTAGGAAAGGGCTTGGATTCTGCACACCTTTTTTCCATCCCTCCAAACTCTCCCTCACCGCCCCCCGACTCCCAACATTCCTTCTGATAAGGCTCACATTTAAACGGTTAGCGGTTACCCTGGAGAAAAAAACTTTTCTCCTCGCAGATAAACAGATGCCCCCCTCCACTTCTGCCGAAAAACCCAGTCCTACCTATAGAAATGAGAAGCCACTAACCCATGTGAACACGTACCTAATAGTTTTACACTCAGTGGAGGTGGCAGAATGTGGCATACTGATCTTGTATAGTAAGCTCACCTCCTCCCTGCAATGACATGGCCTACGTTCAAAGAAGTGAAGAAACTGGGTGTGCAAAGTTAAAAGATACAAAAAAGGCATAACCTACGAACAGGTGAACGTACCAAGAAAGACCTTAGTGGGTGGAGGTCAGGAAGAAGGGGTTTATTTACTTCTTGCATGAAGGGTAAAAACAGAAGTAAAGCTTTCTGCAGTCTACGCTCCTTTTGTAGTTAGGTAAATTTAGGTTAGACTCCCAAGATTCCACTTATTAGTTAAGTAGCTTTGGGCGAATTAACTCCCCTCTCTAACCTTCAGTTTTATCTGTAAACCTTAGTTTGCAGACGTGAGGCTACATGAGATAAGGTATCTAATACACATAGCAGGGGGCTTAGTGCCTAGCAAACACTCACTAATTGGAAGATATAATTGCTACTAATAGCATTTGCTGCTAGTGGCTGGCTCATAAGCGTTTTTTTTTAAAATCACCACTTAAATCCCTTAGAACGTGCTTCCTTAGATTAGCGGCCCTTATTCCTCGGTGTCCCACGTCTGAACAGAGCCCCTTCCTCCTCCACCCAACGGAGGCCCAACTGCACCAGGCCATTCCACTGCTCCAGGACGCGGCTGTGCACGTAGAGACTCTCACACACCTTCCTACCTGTTTCCCGGGCCTAGAGCAGCACCCAGGCCGTCCCTGACTCGACCCAACACTTGGGCGCCGACCTGCGTTAACAGCCTCCAACCCGGCATGGATTAGCCGAGGAGGACGACTTCCAGGCGCCCAGCCGCTTTGCTTTCAGGGCGTCCACACACCACCGCCACGCGGACGCAGCGGACGCAGTCCCGGGAGTCGTCGCAATGGCAGCCAGCAAATGCCCTCTGCGACGGAAAGAAAGCCTCCGGACCCACTTCCGGTCCATCTTACAATGAACTCCGGGCACTGGACTCACTCCCCGGAAACTAGAGTTCCGCTTCCACTGTAGTCCTACTTTAGATCTGAATTGGAGTACGTAGGGTGGGCAGCGACTGACTCGCCTCTCCAGGGTTAAAAAAAAAAAAGGGATGTTCAGAGTTTAAATTTTAGAAGAATAAGGACAGACTTCCTGAGATCAATAAGGAAAATGAAAACACTTCTAAATAGTGCCCGTTGTGGGGCAACTCATTATGCTAAGCAACATTTGATAATTCTGTATTTCTTAATCATAAAAAACGGTCCTGAAAGGAAGTAGTTATTTTTCTATTATAAATGAAGAAACGGACTTGGAATTTAGGTGCTGGTCCAAAACAACACATCTGGCAGAGGAGCAGAGTTGGCTCTGAAACAAGGTTGGCATGTATTAGCAATAGACTACAGCCATAGAAATGATGTATGACTTCCAGGGCTGGATCATAAAACATACTGTTACTTCAGATTTTGTCCCTTGTATTGATCCCTATGGTGAAAACTAGCCATCATTTCCTGCAGACACTCAAACAGCTCTGCAGAGAGGACCATATGAAGAGAAATCAACTAGCAGTCATGACTGAGCTATCTAGGAAGTGGATCTCCCAGCCCTAGGCAACCTTTCAGATGTCTGCAATTCATGAAGGTGTTAAGAAGCCTGAATCACCCAGCCAGGCAATTCATGAATTCCTGACCAGGAGAAATTGCTAGAAAAAATAAATGATTAATGTTTTTTTGAGTCATTAAACTTTAGGATAATTTGTGATGCAGCAATGGATAGCTAATACACCTTCCGTACAAACAATCTCCTGTCCTGGGTTCCAGTTCCAGCCTAATCACCATGTATGAGACTAGGACATTTATTCTTCTACTAATTCCCTTATTTGTCAGATTAGTGTTTGTAGAAATTTGGAAATAAGAATTTAAAAGTGTAGCTATTTCAACCCTCTCTTTTTACTAGAGATCTGGCTATCCTGGCTTGACAGGTCCAGACAATAGTCAATTCCTGACCACTACTTGGACTTTAGTGGGCTAAAAAGTCTCTGCTTTGCTTGTCCAATCATTCCATTCATTGCTGTTATAGTTACCTTAGACACTTTTCATTAACATTTTAGACCTTGAGGGAAAAATGACATCTCTTTATTCTAGTCATGCTGCCTTGCTTCCCAGATACTTAAGGATGGCTCTTCATTGAATAAACATGTTTTGAGGTGTGCTACATGCAAGAAGTTGAGAATAAGAAGATTTCCATACTATTGCAAATAGCTAACATTTTTTGTGCATATAGTGTGCTAGAGTATCTGCTTAGTATTGTGGAAGCCCATCAGCCAAGATTACTAGGAGAAAACGTAAACTCATACGAAGTTGAGTTTAATCAGTTTGATGCAGCAAGAGGCAGCATATGTCTGAGGATGTTTTCAAAAGAGTGACCTGGGAGGGGCTTAAAATGGAATTTGGACTTAATGCTGAGTGATTTTAAGGTGGCATCAGAGAAGCAGGAACTTGTTTTGGAATGGATGCTGTCAAGAAGAAAGGACAGTTCAGCAACTGGACATCTTGATAATCTTTTTTCTAGAGAAAGGAAGAACAGAGAGGGAGTGGGCATGATGTTTGTAAGAAAGCAGCAATCACTCAGAATAAGGAACTGTTAGTCATTTTGTAGCAGTGGGTGTGGTCTACAGTATGGTCTGTTAGAAGAATTGTATTGATGTTCTGCTATAAACATTGCAGTCCAGTTACTAATAGTATTCATTTTTACTCTGTAAGTATATATATATTTTTACTTAATGTTTATAACAACCTGCTGTGACAATACTGTTATTATCTGGATTTTACAGTCAAGAAAATAGGCATACAGAGATTACATAACTTAAATAAGTCACCCAGTTATTAACTGGTACAGCCAAAGACTGTGACCGTAGAACTTATGCTTTTAGATATTTGGTTTCTTTGGCTCTCTATGACAAATATGAAATCCCTTAAGGCTAAAGGGGATATTGGTAAGTGAATATATCACACACAGTGGTCAGTCAGGATTGAGGAGTTAGCCATATGGTCTCACCTTTTCCCATAGTATCAAATATCTTCTAATCCAGAAGGAGGAACTGGACTCAATAAAACCCTCAGTGGCACCACTGCTGAACTGAATCAAAGCAAACATGGTTTGCCTGCTGTCATGAAAAACGTATCTCCTGATTGCCAGCTAGGATTGAGCAGTGTCATACTTGATTTAGTCACTGCAGTATCCTGCTAATTGACAATTACCAGTCCCAATTCTCAAGGGACCCAGCCTAGGCTTTTCTAAGGCAGTCAGGCACTGACCTAGAGCTTCCTGTTATTTCCGATGTTATCCTTCAGAAACTGCCTTAGACCCTGAAACTGTAATGACTAAGGCCTCTCTAAGCCTTCAATTTCTCATTGGAACAAAGATTATTTGCACTGTCTCTTTTTAGTGTTACAGTTCTATAATTCTTACCCCACTAATTCAGACCAACAGATGGTAACATAAACCTTCTCCTAATAAATAAAACCTAGGAATAGATTCATTTTGAATCACTAAAGCCATGTTCAATGCAAGAGAATTGTCATAGAAGGAATAGCTTTCAAACCAAGAGTTCACTGGAAATAATCTTTTCCATGTGTTCTTGCCATTAGCTCTGCCATTAGCTCTTATGTTTATGATATTTCCTGAATAGTAGGATTACTGCAGGATGGTAAATTTTTTGTTGGGTAATTTCATTCTGAATATCATGACAGAGTTACCTTGTGAAAAAGCTTCAGGTTATGTCTCGCTGGCTTACAGGAGAAAAAATGAGCTTTATTCTATATTTTTCTTGTGCTACCCAGTGAAGCTTTTGGATAAATACCTAGTGTCTCCTCCATTCAAAGGCCTGGCTTGAAGAATTATGGATGCCCAAGAGGATATGGGGACTTGACTATGACTGAGCGTCAACAGCCCAGTGTGGGACAGAAGGGGAGATTTACCATCAAACAGGGCCAGCTGCTGACCCAGCCTGTGGTCCCCAGTGACAAGGACTGGGCAGCTGAGGTGGGTCCAGTAGGAGGAATGGGCAAACTGTTAGGGGAAGAAAGGGTACTGCTAGCCTGCTCAGGGGTCATGCAGTGACAGTGGTCTTTCCATTTGTGGTATTAGACTCCAACCAGGCCTTTCAGGATCGTCATGGCAACTTGCCCGTCTGTGCCGCTGAGCTGAGACAAGACAGGATTCCCTTAGTAACCAAGGAACCCGGGAGATGATGGTTAAAATAATCCTTTTCAGTCCGGCAGAAAGAAATGCCTTTGCACTTTTAGTAACCATGAAGCATCATGGGGCATGACTTTCACTGTCCCTTTATTTCAAAATGGAACAAAATGGCTTTTTAAAGCGGGAATTTCCAACCCAGGGCCAAATGTATCCTTGCTTCACAAAGCATACCTCCCACTGAAGCCAATAAGCATCACACCTGAGCTTCTGAGATGAGCTTCTGGTCACGATTATATAAATTACCTTCAAATAGACCCGGCACTCTGTCGCTGAAATCACTACGCTTCATCTAATCTCTATTTTATTTTCTATTGAAGTCTCAGCCAGTCTCTCAGTAGGGCAAACAGTTACGCTTGGCAAGAGTTTAGCACTTGAACCATTTAGTCTGACGGTTCCTTGCATCTGATGGCCCTCGCTGCTCACACCACTTCTCCTATTCTCCCTCATCTGCAAGGCCTGCCTTAGGCCTGCCCCTTCCCTCCATAAGGACTTTCTCATAATCAGTAGCCCTGGCTGTTAGCTCCCCTCTTTTCTGAGCAATTCCTGTGTGGGATGTGTGTGTGTGTGTGTGTGTGTGTGTGTGTGTAATATATATATATTTATATTCTTGCATGGTATCATTTTCTTTTATTATAAGCACTGAGAAGCCTCAAGCTTCTAAATCATGCCTTCTCAATTAAATTGCAGACTCTTTACAGGCAGGGTCATAGGATATGGTTGCTTGGCTCTTCCAGAAGCCACATATTTATAATAAGAGCTCCTGAAACACTTGGAAATCTTAGAAGTGATGGTTGCAGATGTGTGAACTTTGTGCATGTACTAACAACTGAACTGTGCATGTTGAAATGGGGACTTTCCTGGTATGTGAATTATACTTGAATAACAAAAAATTCAAAAATATGTGGAAATCTGGTGTGTAATACTGGGCGAGTAGCCAGAACTACCAAAGCAGCAGAAGCAGAGGCAACCCCAGAACCATGGCTGGGTGAAAGATCCTGAACTTATGTTACCAAACATCTAGCAAAAGGAAAAGCTTCTCTTGGCCCATTCGCATGCTTCTGCCTCCTCCACCAGCAACGTTAGCACAAGCAGAGGAATTAATATTGATAACTCATATAATAGCCAGGAGCATGGTTTTTTAAGAAATGGCAGGTCTGGGTTCAAATCCTGTTTTTGTCACTATTTCTATGCATCTAGGTGAATCACTTAGTTTCTCTGAACTTCCTCATCTTTAAAGTATGATTAAAAAAAAATACTTCCTTCACAAGGTAACCTACAGATTAAAGGAACTAATGTATATAAAGTGTTCAACACAGTAACTGGCACATAGTAATAACTAAAATAATGCTGACTATAATTATTGATAATGATGTTTATAATCACTTTTGTTAGGTATTATAATTATAAAAAATCTCAGTTCATCCTTTTCGAATTTTCTCTTTGGTGTTTTTAACATGAATAGTTCATCTTGATGTGATCACGCAAAACTCTTAAGAAGAAGTTAAGACACCCCGTAGTCATGCTTTTGGCCTCTAGTATCCTTTATTTCCACTTTTGCTGACTTCCTTTTACTGTTATGGAAATACAACATATGCAAAAGTAGTGTTTTCACTGTTTAAAATCATTGCCAGCAGCATCATCGTCATTAACAGTACCAGGAAACCGTGGTTCCTTTCTGGAAGAGGCACATTTGCCTCTCTTCCTTCCATCTGTTTCTTGCTCCTTGAAGTTCACAATCAATCCCCAGTCCAGGAGCATTGCAGAGAATGCCAGGTGTGGGTCTGCAGACTTTACAAGAAACAAGTTCCTTCAAGTGAGCTCATCCTGATGGGAACAGTAATTTGAGAGGATGTGTGTTCTTTGACAAAGGAACTGCTATTATACCATAACAGTAGTAATAGTAGTGATAAAAACACCAATAATAATTTTTTAAGCCATTTATGTAGGGTCTGGTGTTATACTAAATGTTTTGCAAATATTATTTTATATATATTTCCTTCCCACCACAATCTATGAGGAAAGTACAGTGGCTGGAGAGGCTAGGTAAATTGTCCAGGACAACATATCTGTCCCTCGTGAAGCCATTTATCTAGTACAACCTGGTTTAGACCCGAGGTCTCCTAATTCACATTCTTATTATTTCCACTTCATGTGATCCTCAGCCTTTGGGTTTACTGTTTTGGGGGACTGAAAGTAGAATGAATTATTTATAAAATGTCTCCTTGCTTAAGTTATGGCCAGAAAGAAAGGGGAAAATAATTTTAAAAATGAAACGTCAACTAGATTGGAAATGTTCACATGTGAAATGTCATTATGAGTAGACAAATCTTTTGCAAAAGGAAGCTTGTGACTAGGTCAGAGAAGAAAATAATATATATCAACATTGATTCTTAGGGAAATAGACTTTGTCATCTAAACTGGACATTTTCTTCCATGAGCACTGGGGAATGTGCCAACAATGGACAATGGGAGGTCTCAAGCAGAAAAAAAGGTGCTGATCATAATGGATACTTTCCTGGACTTTAAAGCACAGTGGTCTTTTGAGGAGGAAGATGAAGCGAGCCTGGGGGACAAGGAGCCATTGTCCCTCAAGCCCTCAGTTCCCCCATCAAACTGACAGTAAATTTGGAAAACACCATAGTCACTGTGTCCTTCCTGCTTGCAGGAATATGAGAAAAATTTTATTTTACTGCCTCCATTGTATTTTGCATATAAATGTGAATCATCTTATTTCAAATCCTGAAAGAAAAAAATGTAATGAGCCATCATATAATGCACACCAGGGGAATAGTAAGGAGTGGTCAATAGAGAATACTGGGAAGAAGATACACAGTGGGTTTCCCAGAGATGGTGGAGAGGACGGTACTATAATGGTCCATCAGCTGGCTTTATTTATTTAAGTATTGCCAAGCTTTTGCCTTCTAGGTTGTACAACTTGCCCATTATGCTATAAATAATGATTCATTGACACTTTATGCCATACATTGATATAACACTTTAAAGATATTATCTTCTTAAGCACTCAACAGAACTCTAAGAGGTAGATAATATTGTCTTCATTTTACAAATAAGATACTTGAAGATCAGAGAGGATAACTAAATTTACATTCTCTGCGGAACCTGTTTTTGCTTGACATCAAAACTCTTGCTCCTAGCCATAACAATTCTGCCTTCTTTTGGAGGGTCGGATCAGCTTGTTATCCATTCTTGCTAGAATAGACAAATGTACTTTCTAGGATGGGCTGAGATCTGCAGGAAAAAAAATAAAGACTAAATCCTATGGGCAGGGCAGCTCAGGTAGGGCAGCTCAGGTGGGGCAGCTCAGGTAAGCTCATTTTGATCCTGAAGATACTAAAAACAAAACAGAGAATAGGATGGTAATTTCTGAGCTGTGGCTATAATTTAATGATATTTTTAGTCACTTTCAATTCATTTGCTAAATATTAAATTCTAAATGAATTAGCTTAGATTACGAAATTATTTTCTCAGTCTAATTCAGTTCCTGTGGGTGTACATATTTTTAATACCCCACACTCCACTCCACCTGGGTTTGACATTTGGGGCTCTGATTGCTTTCCATGATGCAGGGATTGCAATCCCAGTGGATTCCAGTGTTGCCAGGGACTTACCTCTGGGTTGTTAATGAATGCAGGCAAGTTCTTTTTAGCATTTTTATTTTGCTTGGAAAAAATCATTCATTATGCAAGAGGGAAGAAAAATATCTTTCTTTTGAAATATACAAAACTTCTCATCACCAGTGAAAGAAATTCCTGTCTTAGAAACTCCTCTGGCAGTCAGGATGGGAACATTAATGGGGAAGAGGTGTCTACCCACCTTAGAGTAAGCCCTGCCAAACTCAGGCATACTGTTTTTAAATTTTATAAAACTGAAGGCTAATATATATATACATATATATTTATGTGCATGTATGTTCTATATACCTAAAAGAACCATGTATACTATAAGATACCATTATATTTTTGAATCTATTTTTTCCCTCATAAATTCCTGGGCAACACTAGAGAAATTATTTCAGAGCTTGAAGCCATGTTTGCTTTTTGGAAAAAAGCATTTTTTTTTTCCATCAACAAGGCTGCAGTTTTAGAATCCTGCTATGTTCTCAGGAGTCACAAACAGGAATGGAATGGCAGCCTGGTGCTCCTTTATGAATGCACACTGGGGTTTTAAAACTAGAAAACACTATAAGTTTAATAAAATAAGAAATGCCTACAAAACATCAGTGCTTCTGAGCAAGCTTCATTATTATATTACACATACTAAAGATCCAGAAACGTCAGGATCTCACACACTGTTTATGAATACAGCAATTTTTTTTAATGATGCTCCGTGTAACTGCAAATGGCAGAAGAACCTTTAAATTAACAATATGAAGAAGGCTTAGATGCATTTTGACACTGAAGAAGAAAGGATATGGAATTGCAGGGATGAAACTGTGTAATTATTGACAACTAAGAAATTTTTTAAATGAAACTTTCATAAATGTTTAATGAGATTTTTCTTTTTCTCCTGAGTTATTAAATTAACAATATATTTTATAGCCTATGACTCCTTACAGCAAACACAGGATTCAGTCTTATGTTTATCTCTTTTGTATCATAGTTTCCTTTGTTCACTCCAAGTTTTCAGGAAAGCTTTGCTAAATACTACTTTCCATTCTTGGTTGTACTTTGGGGGATTAAGCAAGGAAAATATGTCCATAGTGGTGTCAGGAGTGGTGAGTGTGGGTATGATTTAAAGAAAAATGCAGCCATTTAGAAATGTGTTAATGTGATACAAGGGCAGGGAGTAATTAGCAGAGGAACCTGGAACCACATCCAAAGTGAGACATGAGGATGGGTTTAGGAGGGGAAACAGGTGAGTGACTGGATAACATGCTAATCTAATACACCGGGGTATTAGAACATTTTATTGTGTGTCATTTTAGTTAATGTGAAAGTCACATAACATAACCTATATAACATAAAATTAGTCATTTCAAAGAGTACAATTTAGTGGCATTTAGTACATTCAAGATGTTGTGAACCACTACCACATTCCTGTTGGGGTATTTTGTTGGAAGGTTGGAGAAATTTTGGGGACATCTGAATTACATAAGTGTATTAGATAAACCTTGGGAAACTGGTCACATTCTCTTTTTTAAGTTTGTTGTACTTAATAATGTTTGCCTGAAAATCTTGGTGCTAAACTGAGAATTTTGCTGTAATACAAGTTAATGCACCAGAATTTGATTTGTGCTTGCCATCTATATTTCTTAAAAGACTGCACTGAGGGTCTATTGTAAGTGGTTCCCCTCCCTTCATAAGGGCAACTCCTTTTACAGATTTATTCCTACATGCTCTAATCACTGCAACCTCTGCCTTCCAGGATCAAGCGATTCTCCCACCTCAGCCTCCTGAGTACCTGGGATTATAGGTGTGTGCCACCATGCCCAGCTAATTTTTGTATTTTTTAGTAGAGTTGGGGTTTCACCATATTGGCCAGGCAGGTCTCAATCTCCTGACCTCAGGTGATCTTCCTGCCTTGGCCTTGACACCTTGATTTTAGCCTTGTAAGACTTTAAGCTGAGGATGGACCTAAATCTTCTTGAATTTCTGACCTATAGAAACAGTGAGATAATGTGTGTTGTTTTAAACACTAAGTTTGTGGATGTGTTATGCAGAAATAGCGAACAAATACAATTTTGGCAAGTAGCATATAGAAAGCAGTTCTCAGACTGAGATCCCTGAGACCCTTTCAGGGAGTCTGTGAAGTAGAAACTATTTTCATAATAACATTAAAATGTTGTTCATCTTTTTCGCTATATTGACATTTGCATCAATGGTGCAAAAGCGATGGGGGGTAAAACTGTTGGGGCCGTAGCTCACATCAAGAAAGTGGCACCACTTGACACTAATGTTCCCTGAATTTTTCACCATCACACACTTGCAGAAAAAAACATAAGAGTTTCACTTAACAGTGTTCCTGATGCAGTAGGAAAATTATCATTTTTATTAAATCTTGACCTGTGAGTCCATGTCTCAAATGCTGGGAGACCAATTGCAAAGCACCAGAAAGTGCTTTTGCTGCATTTAACCTAAAATGGTTGCCTCAAGGAAAAACACACAGGCCACTGTGTTTGGAGCTAATTTAGCTGCTTTTCTTTCCCACAGAACATCATCTTTACTTGTAAAGAGACTGACAGATAAACCAGAGTTATTCAAACTTGGGAGATATTTTCTTAAAAATGATTGAATTTAGCCTGTCACTTCAAGAAAAACAACTGACAGTATTTATTGGCAATGATAACATTTGAGCTTTCTAGCAAAGATTAGCGATTTGGAAAGCCTGAACCTGTCACCATAATTTGACAGATTTTCCATACTTAAAGATTGTCTGGTGAAATCAGCAGTGATATTGTATAGCAATAGAAAATGCAGGGTTTTTTTTGATATTATAAAATAAACTGTGCAAGCATTTGGAACATCTAAATAGCTGAGTGGATCAATATTTCTGAATGATCGGTGCATGCTGCTACAAAGTCATGCATGGGTAAAAGAACCATTGAAAATGCTAGGACAGTTTTATTGATAAGATTTCATATTCCACATTGCAACTATCCTTTAAAACACTACCACTTGTTGAGTTTGGATGTGGTAAAAAGAAAAAGCTAAAAATAGCTCTCCCCTTTCCAACTACATGTCCACGTGAGGCCAGGTTTCCAACATTGTACTTCAACCAAAACATATTTCACAACACGTTGAATACAGAAGCAGATATAAGAATCTAGCAATCTTTTATTAAACAGGACACTGGAAGTTTCAAAAACATTGTAAAACAGTGCTGCTCTTCTCACCAACTATTTTTTGGTTTTGAAAATATAGTTTGTTATGAAAGTATTTCATTTATGTTATGTAATGGGTCTATTATTATTGTTTAAATAAATTAATAAATATATTACATTTTCAGTTTCAATTTCTAATATGGCAAATATTAATCAATATAAGCCACAGAAATAAAACCTCTTTAGAGTCTTCAGGAATTTTAAAGTGTGTATATTATCTGTTGAGACTCAGTGGAGAGCAGGCCATACACAGAAATAACTCAGTGGTTCCAAATTTGCATACAAAGCCAACATAAGCCTGGTGGTATTTTTCATTTGACTTGCACAGATTGGTTCTTGTAGTCTTTTTATTTTTTTCTTAAGACCAAGTCTTGCTCTATTACCCAGGCTGGAGTGCAGTGGTGCGATCTCAGCTCACCGCAACCTCTGCCTCAGGTTCAAGAGATTCTCCTGCCTCAGCCCCCAGGGTAGATGGGATTACAGGCATGCACCACCACACTGAGCTAACTTCTGTATTTTAGTAGAGATGGGATTTTACCATGCTAGCCAGGCTGGTCTCGAACTCCTGACCTTAGGTGATCTGCCCGCCTTGGCCTCCCAAAGTGCTGAGATTGCAGGCATGAGCCGCTGCGGCCAGCTGGCCCTTGTAGTCTTTTAAAACAATTGCTGAATTTTTAATGAGTTTTCAATATTTATAGATCAGTAGGTTTTATGTGAAATACCAGGTTTTTAAATTTTCTTGAAAAAGGGGATGGGCTGGCTGCATTGGTCCACATTCTAGCATGGCCCCTGGACCTGAGTAGCAGCTGCCTTCTTCTGGACACACACATTCTAGCTTCTCTCCATTCTTCTTACTTGGCTCTTTATGTCCTCTGTTTAAACCTGTTTTTCCTTAGTTATTCATATGGCTTGTGCAGCTCCTGGAAGCATCTGTATTTGTAATGTCCAACCCAAATGGTCTCCTTGATGGCAACAAGTTGGGAAGAACTGGTTGTGGCTTGAGAATTTTCTATTGCTTTCAGGAGGATGTCATACATCACGAGACACCAAGTGCCCAAAACAACAAGCTGAGATCATCAGATGAGACGGGACTTTCTGAAATTGGGAGCAAAGGATATTTTAAGGCTCATTTCTCTCAAATTTCTTAATAATCTGCTGCTTAATATGGCAAGTGAATGAGTATGGTGCCAGAAGGATAGCCTAAATGGGGAATATGCTATGAGTTTGAGTTTAGAAGCCAGAGGATCTGTATTCAAATCCTGGCTCTGAACTTTGATAGCTGTGCAATCTTGGCAAGGTATCTAACCTCTCTGTGTCTCAGTTTCCTCATCTGCAAAGTATAAGATTATTAATACTACTTATCTCACAAGGATGTTGGGAGGATTAAATGAGATAGTACATGACAAGCACTTAGAACAGTGCCTGGCATACAGTAACCTTTTGTTATGGACTGAATATTCGTGTCCCTCCAAAATTTATATATGAAGGCCTATCTCTCAATGTGATAGTATGAAGAGGTGGGGACTTTTGGAGCTAATTAGACTTAGATGAGATCATGAGGGTGGGATCCTTGTGAGGAGATTAGTGCCCTTATAAGAAGAGACAAGAAAGCTAGCTTGCCCTCTCTGTCACGACAGGACATAGTAAGAAAATGGCTGTCTCCAAGCCAGAAGCGAGCCCTGGAATCAAATTGACTTGTACTTTGATCTTGGACTTGCCAGACTTCAGAACTGTGAGAAGTAAATTTCTGTTGTTTAAGCTACTCAGTTTATGGTATTTTGTTATAGCAACTTGACCTAAGACATCCTTCAGTAATTCATAGGCATTGTTTTTACTATTCTTTTGAGATGAACTGTGAAAAGGAAAGTAAACTGCCTTAAGGTTCTGACAGGCCAATTGCACTCTATCCTCTCTGCCCCATGTCACAGACTCCAGGAATCCTGATGTGAGTGTAGAAATCCCAGTCAATCTTTGTGAATAACATGGTGCATCATTTGACTGATAGATACAACACTGAACCTACCTGTTAAATCTACAATGGCTTAAAGATTGATCGTAAGGCATATCAACAAGTCTATTCCTTCATTTATTTATTAGCCATCTCTGTATTTATTAAATGTCTATTGAGCGTTTACTATGTTCCAGGTACGTAGACACGGAAGTTCATGTCTTGGTTTGGGATTAGAAATAATCACTGGATATTTCTGTAATATAGTACCTAAATATTTTAATTCCTTGTTTATTAGAAGCAGCAATCCATGTTTCCACTGGACTATGAAAGAGCTACTTCTAATCTGAGGCCACATTATCTACGTGAAATAAATTACTGTTAGGAAAATGCCTTGAAAAGAGAAACAAGACAACTCTTAGAAAAATTCTGTAAGTACTCAATTTATTAATAAAACAATATCGTTTAAATATTTATGATTTGTTTCAGTTATACAATTATACCATCATTCCCAAAATGTTGTGCTTTTGGTTAACATGTATTTGCAAGATTAGGATCTACAATTGCAACTATGGAAATCATACAAGGCATTTTATTTGCTTGTTAATACTGCTCCCCCCCTTCAAACAAACAACAAATTTTGCCTTGTGATTTACTTATCCATCTCTCTGACCAAAAATACACTCCACTTTTTGCCTTTTATGCTTGCAAAAACACTTGTCTGTTTCTCTGCAAGAAGATCATACAAGTTAAACATTCATTCTTTTGGTTCCAGACTGGCCAGCTTATATTGAAACAAAACACCTCCATCCAATAATTCCAGGGATTTCTGCTTATGGAGTTTGCTCTCAGAAGTGATAGAAAGGAGAAAGAAGTTTCCACACTAAGCTCAAAGGTGAACTTAGTGGACCAGATATCGGGAGCTGTACTGCATGGCCATTTGCCATGGGTAAGTTTCTATGGTTGTGGTTCCAGTGAAGACTCTGAGGTCACTTCTAGGGATTGACACCATCCATGCAGTGGTGTGTGATGCCACTTTTAAGAGGGCAGGGACTGGCCAGGAAGAGCACTTTCTAGTCTTGCCTAAGGAAGTGGTGTGAGTATAAAGCAGCGAGACTGATTTGAGGTGTGCAGCTTCTGGAGTCAGTCTTATTACTTTCTACTCACCTCTGAGACAGGCAGGACTTTTATGCTACTGTCAGGAAGAGGTGCCGTTCTCAAGCAGACTAGAAGCTGCCCTGTTCTTGATAGTCTCCATCATGACACCCTAAAGTCTAGAACCTCACTCCTCTTGATGTAGTCCAGGGACTGCGTTAGCATCACCTGGGACTTTGTTAAAGATGCAAAATCTTGGGCCCCACAGAGACTTACTGTATCACAATCTGAATTTTAAAAAGACTGTCAGGTTATTTGTGTGCACAGTAAAGTGTGAGAGGTGCTGGGCCAGATGATTCAGACCTACCTCAAAAAGACCCACCTCAAAAAAGAAGAGGTGGATAAACCTCTTCGTTAGTAGAGAGACCATTCTCAGTAGGGAGGAATTAGAGATAACAACTGCAAAAAGTGTGGGTTTTTCTTTTTTTATTTTAAACATGCAAAATACAGTCCATGCATCTGCCATTTTAAAAAGTCTCTCATCCTATAGCAGATAAAACCAAGTATATTTTGGCTATCAACATTCAATAAAGGTTTCAAAATGCTTTAGAGTGTAAAGATAAGAAATTTAGCAAAATTTCAACAAACATGTATAAAAAATGGATACAGATACCATTATATTTCAAGGCGACATGCTGTAAATAGTAAGTTATTATTATCTGTATTTCTTTGTAAAAAGTTAACAATACAAGGGTTTAACAGATCCAGGCCTCAGGGCTACACATGCAAAAAAAATGTCAGATAGTTAAAAATCACCAAAACGTGCTATTTTTAAATGTGTATGTGTTGTTTTCTTTTTAAAGTATAGGAGTAGAAGTATTAAATATGAAATATTAGCAGGAGTAGTATTTCAGAACTCTGTAAAACTGTGTGGGAGTTCATGGTGCTAGTGTTCTGGAAGAATCATACATTTCTGATGAACATTTTGGTTTAATTCCTTTGCCATTGTAATAGTCCACAACTTGGTTTGGGACTTCAGCCAACACACTCTTTGCCAGGGCAGCTGGAGATGCCTGTAGGGAAGAAGAGATCATCATGATTTTGGCTTATGGTCCAAGGAACCAGACTCAACCTAAAAGACTTGAGTCCTGCTCAGAGCAACTAAATTTCATTTACTTTCATTCATTCGTTGTTTGTCAAGGGTCTACTTCAAGCAAGAGTTATCAGATTATTGGAAAATTGACCTTTAATTTCATTATTATCTATTTTATGCCTGTCTCAAACTATGAAACGATTTACATCTGAAGATGAGTAAAAATTGGATGGGAGAATGAATTGTTCTGCAGTTTTATTTCTAATTGGCAGTCAATTTTAGGCACTTATTTATGTTCCAGGTGCCTCACTAGGGTTTAAGGGTGTGTCCTACAGTTCTTGCCTCAGGAAGGTTGTAATCACATGAGGGGAGCTAGGCATGGCCATTATTAACCCCACTATGCGGTAGAATATGAAATATGCTATAGAGCAACAGCATCACATCACATGGGAGCTTATTAGCAATGTAGACTCTCAGACCCAACTCAGAGCTAGTGATTCATATGCATATTAAAATTTGAGAAGCACTTCTCTAGACAGTCACAAACAGTGAGGCCAGGGCATAAAAAGCAAAGAGACTAACTTATCTTGGAAACTTCCAAGAGGAGGTGGTTTTTAAGCTGAGTATATTTTAACACACAGAGAAGGGGTAGGGGAATAGCATTTGACCATTCTAGGGACAGGGAGTTATCTGACGGAGCTGCAGGAAGTGTGTATGGTGGGTTGTGGGGGAGGGGGCTGTTGGGGAGATGCAGGATTGGCTGGGTGTTTGGTTGGAAAATTGGCTTGACACTAGGTGATGGAGAGTCTTGAATACCACACTAATTCATTTATCCTTTATTCTATCAGCCTTGTGGATCTACTGCATGGTTTAGGGGCAGTGGCACAGGAGGACCATGTGATTTATGGTGATGATTCTGCAGCAGAGAAAGGTTGAGGCTGACATCATACATGGACTCTGGAGTCATGCAGAGCTGGACTTACTCCTGGCTCTGGGTTTTACTACTAACTGTACAACTCCTGGGCAAGCAACTTCAATGGCCTGAGCCTCATTATTAGCTATTATGGAAGGATTGAAAACTTGAGGCACACTTAACAAATGTTTGAGATTCCAAAAGAAAAAGGGCTGGACTAAATACAATGTAACCTGGTTTTCAGTTCTTTCTTTCCTGTGTGGCTTGCCACTTGGCCATTAAACTTTGCTAAGCCCCAGTGTTCTTAGAGGCAAAAGAGAAAAAAAGATTCCCTCTATATCACAGAGTCTCACAATGAGAGACATGTGTCTTTAAAACAATCTGAAAACACTGTAAAGAGTTTTCCTAATCTTTCACATTTTGAAGATATCATAGCATGATGGACATTTGTGATCTACAGATGTCCCATTATTTTATAAACAACTTCAAGGTTGCTTGTCAGATCATGGTCCATGTGAATACCGGGGCAGATGCAAAAGTCGTTTGTACCCTTTTCTCCCTGGCTGTTTCTCATACAAGGGTTAGAAAGTCAAATCCTTGATTTTCCAGCTTCCTTTACATCTAGGGATGACCATATGACCCAATTCTATCCTTTGAGATATAAGGGAAAATTTCCTGGGGAAGGTTTTTTGGAAAGCTTTTCTTTACTGGTTAAAAGTTAAGACCTTTTCCTTGTAAAAAGTCTTTAACAATACAAGAGTTTAATAGATTCTGGCCTCAGGGCTACAAACAAAAAAATTGTCAGATAGTTAAAAATCACCAAAGCATGCTATTTTTCCAAGGTGTATGTGTTGTTGTTTTTTTAAGTACTGTAGTAGAAGTATTAAATATGAAATATTAGCAGGAGTAATATTTCAAACTCTGTAAAAGCATCTGGCGGTTATGGTGCCAGTATTCTGGAAGATTTGTACATTTCTTTCTCTTTCTTTTTTTTGAGATGGAGTTTCACTTTTGTTGCCCAGGCTGGAATGCAGTGGCACGATCTTGGCTCACTGCAACCTCCACCTCCCTGGTTGAAGTGATTCTCCTGCCTTAGCCTCCCAAGTAGCTGGGATTACAGGCACCTGCCACCATGTCTGGCTAATTTTTGTATTTTTAGTAGAGACAGCGTTTCACAATGTTGGCCAGGCTGGTCTCGAACTCCTGACCTCAGGTGATCCACTGCATTGGCCTCCTGAAGTGCTGGGATTACAGACATGAGCCACCAAGCCTGGCCTTGAAGACTTGTAAATTTGTGATGAACATTTCTGTGTAATCCCTTTGCCATTGTAATAGTCCACAACTTGGTTTGGGATTTCAGCCAACATGCTCTAGACACAGTTGACTCTATGTCCCTCTTCTCTTCCTTTCTATCTTGAAAAAGAATGTGATTCCTGGAGTTATAGCAACCACTTTATCATTATGTAGGCAGAGCAAAGAGAATCACAAAGTGCTGGCTCTCGCACCGTTGTATCACTGATGTCAGCAGCACTGAGCCCCTAACTTCTAGTTACATGAGAAAAATGTTCTATTTATGTAGTTCAGGGTTTCTCAATCTTGACACTATTGACATTTGTGGCTAACAATTCTTTGTGTGGGGGACTGTCTGGTGCATTGTAGCAGCATCATTGGCCTCTACCCACTCTATGAATAGTGCCCCATATTTGTCACCATCAAAAATGTCTTCAGATATTCCAAAATATTTCCTGGAGCATACTGTTACCCTTGGTTAAGAGCCATTTATGTAATCCTTGTAAGATGGATTTACTGTTGTTTGCAGTAAAAAATATTCTTAGGCCAGGCTGTCAAATAGATCTTCCTCTGATGATGGTAACATTCTATATCTGTGCTGTCCAATATGGGAGTTCTTAGTCTCAAGTAACTATTGAGTCCTTGAAATAAGGCAAGTCTGACTGAGGAACTGAGTTTGAAATTTTATTTTCTTTTAATGAATTTAAATGTAAATAGCTACACGTGGTTAGTGGCTACCATATTGGAAAGTATTGTTCCCAAAGGATTCCCCCATCCCCTTGCTTATCTGTGCAGGCAAGCAAATAAGGCTTTTGGGACATGTATTGGATGGGAAAGGGTTAAGACTATGAATGAAGCTGGTAATAACAGTAATAAAAACTCTATTTATTAACCACCTACATGGACCAGGCACTGTCTTAAGCTTTATATAGACAGCACCTTATCTTTGCAATGGATGTATCATTTACCTCATTTTATAGATCAAAGTCTGTGGCATGAAGAGGTTAAATAACTTGCCCAGAGTCACATAGCTTAAAGCAAACATAGTTTGAGTGTGTCTCCTAAATTAATGTGCTGGAAACTTAATTTTCAATGCAACGGTGTTGGGAAGTGGAGCCTAATATGAGGTCAGTATCATGGGAGCAGGTTAGTTATCACGAGAGTGGGTTGTTACAAAAGAGAGTCTGTCCCTTGCGCTTTTCTTCTCTCTGTGTCTTCCATGTTTGCTTGTGCCTTCCATACTTCTGCCATGAGATGACCCTTGCAGATGCTGGTGCTATGCTCTTGGACTTCCCAGACTCCAGAACTATGAGTCAACTAAACTTCTGTTCTTTATAAATTACCCAGTCTGTGATATTCTATTACACAAGCAGGAAAAAAAGACCGTAACTTCACTTGGGCCCTGTAAACTCTAAAGCTCTGAGTTATCATGCAGAGCAGAAAAAGAGAGGCAATTCATGAGTTAATGGCTTACATCAAATGATTTAAGCTGCTACCTTCCCTTTTATTTATGGCTTATTGAATTCAAAGTAGATTAGTTTAGGTAATGAAATGGCTTTCAAAATTTAATTTGAAAATCTGTGAAGATGAGACGGGTGAGTATGCTCCTGGCATTCTTCCTTGGTCATTCACAGAGCTGCCAGAGACTGTAGCACAGAGCCTGTGAGCAGCACTGTACTTCCTTGCTCTGCCCCGAGGATTCCTCTTGTTGCCAATGCCCCTGAAATTCCCTGCTCTTCAAAGCTCTGTCTTTCCTCAAATACGTAACTTAAGCTGTAAGCCTTTTTCCATGGCTACTTCTCTCTGCTTTGAGGTCCCATAGCAACATGTTAATTCTTCTCAATCATCCACAGGTTGCTTAGCATGTGATTTTTCTGCTGACACCTTTGTCCCAGTCATGCAATTCTCCAGTAAATATCTTAAGGCCTGGATCCATGGTTTTATCATTTCATTGTGGTCCTAGAGACTAGCATGTACCTTGTACAGAACAAGCATTCTATGAGTGTTTGGGGGAAGAGGAGGAGGCTTGAGGGTAGAGGTTAGAACCTTTCATAGTTCAGTGACATTGTGTTAGTACACAAGTGTGTGTGGGGAAGTAGGGAGCTGGGGGATGCAGAGGAGAGAGACAGAGAGAGGGTGATTTGGAGAAATTCATGAATCTCCTAGAGAGTGAAGTCTTTGATCCTGCTTCACTAGGCAAAGTTATTGGTATTCAGTGATGTGGCTACCTGTTTGTCTGGATGAAAAGAGTATAGCATTAAAATCAGGAAGAACTCCCTTTCCTCTACATTAGACACCTTGGGTGGAACTAGCTTCATTACTGAACATAATTGCAGCAGATTTAGTCTGCTCCAGCTCATCCCTCTTTGTAAAGAATACAACTTATTTTTGACTCTGCTCCTTGCTGTCCATAGGCAGACAACTTGAGGGCTTAGTGCATCTCTTTCATTAGTGAGTACCTTTATTTGAAAATCTCTTCCTAGGGAAACTTGAAGATGGGATATAACAACAAAATTACCCCTCATCCACATGCATTGCCCTGGGAGCTTGTGGGAAGATTGATTGCTGCTGCTGCTGCTGCTATTTGGAAAGTCTCTCTGTACTCAACTCTGTAGCCAGGGATTGATTTTTCTGCACCTTTAATGATTTTAATTACACTGCAGCTCTCCTTAGAAATAAAGTAGCAATTATGTGGCAGTACAGTTATGAACAATATCTCATCATCCAAGGAGCCCTGGAATGTGCAGTTTCTTCCCTATGAAGTCTGGGCAGGTCATGAAATGTAGGGTTCAGCTGAGGCTGCTGAGCTGATTTATCTGAATTCTCACTTTAAAGCCTGTCCAAAGAAGGTGGCAGAACAAATAGCAATTTCTGAAGAGCATATGCTAAAGGCTCTCACACTAGGACTGGTACCAGGATTACAGTCAGGTATGCATGGGGGTGGGAGGATGAACGGATCATTGTTTTGATGATCCATTTATCTTTCCACCTCTCATCTATAATTTCCTTACACAATGTAGGTGAGATTCCAGTGTGAACTTAAATTGGGAGCCAGATGTGCCTGGACATATCTGATAAACTCACTATGAAGACTGTCAGGGAGTCATCCGAATGAAAGTTTTTGACTGGAGGAGAAAAGCTTGACCAAATAATCTTCAAGTGGATGGGACGGCATCCTGCCTGACCTAAATAACTGATTTGAGCCCTATGGAGGACTGCAGTGGAAGCTAATGAAGATGTTTTCCAGCAGGGATTCTTGAGATGTGGAGACAGACTTCACTGCATGAATGGCTCAAATGACAGAGGGGACTCTGTAGCATGGAAAGGAGAGGATTCTCTTCTTTTCCAAGGAGACCGTGGATATAAGCTTCAGGGTACTGAAGATTCTAGAGATTCCCTCCTGCCAGGGCAGCTCAAGTTTAGTCACCTGCCCCAGTGAGTGGTATTGTTGGCATCTGCAGCAGTGCAGACAGCAAAGCCTCAGGGGAAAGCAGGAGCTGGGCATATGCTCTGCTTTTGGGTGGCTTTCACAAGAAGCACAAAACAAAAAACACAAAGGCTATGCAGGAATACCCAAGTTACCCCCACAGATGCCAAGACACAGCTAGGATACTCTAGAGGGATCTTCAGGACTGCCATTAGCCCTGAGGAAGGCTTCTATGAATTCAAGATGTCCTTCTGGGTGATTGTAGCTCAGTAGGTGCAGGGGTTTATGGAAATTTAAAAAGTTCTCCTTCCTCCATGGACACAATATATCAAAACTTGGGAGTGTGGAAAAATTGTCACTGAGCATTTTTTCCATGTCATACTGGAGCATTACCTAATGGTTCTGCCTTAAGGTTCTTGGGGAATGTAATGCTGCTTGACTGACTTACTATTTCTTAATGGTAAGAGCCCAAGACTGTAAAGTTAGGTATTAATTTATAGAAAAGTGATAGCATGCAAAGTATTTCTGTCCCATAGAGAAGACAATTCAAAGATTATTATTTTTTTTAACCCTCTTGGTCATTAATCAGTTTTCAATCTACCTTAGCCAACTTATTCAGCACTTTAACTGGCTTATATACTCTTTTCTTTTCTTTTTTTTTTTTTTTTTAGATGGAGTCACTCTCATCATCCAGGCTGGAGTGCAGTGGTGCGATCTTGGCTTACTGCAACCTCTGCCTCCCCGGTTCAAGAGATTCTCCTGCCTCAGCCTCCCAAGTAGCTGGGATTACAGGCATCTGCCACAATACCCGGCTAATTTTTGTATTTTTAGTAGAGATGGAGTTTCACCATGTTGGCCAGGCTGGCCTCGAACTCCTGAACTCAGGTGATCCACCTGCCTTGGCCTCCCAAAGTGCTGGGATTACAAGGGTGGCCACTGCACCCAGCCCTATAAACTCTTTTGAACTAACTTTATTATCTTGTTTTGAAGGAGTTAAATAATACTTTGATGCTGCTTACTATATTTTTATAGAGGATTTAGGTTTCTATCATTTTGGAAATACACTTTGCCAAGGCAAACACAGATTTCTGCCAGGGCACATGGCTTGACAAGTAAAACACAGGCTGCTTTTCAGCTTCTCCTTGGTACTTTGGGTGGGCACCTCTGGGAACAAGCTGCTCAACTGTACATGGCAGCCCTGGGTGCACTAAAGATCCTAAATTATATGAATTATAGGGCAAGCATCAGTGAAACTTTGCCTACAATAGTTAGCATGACTCCTGATCTATAACTCAATTTATAATTTTTTTCTTCAAAGAGTCATGCTCTACATATCCTTGTTGTGGGAGATGACATGGCCCAGGAAGGGATAGCTAAGCCAGGCTATCTCCCACAGCAGGGCTATGTAGAACATAGCTGGTGTTGCTTTAAGAATAGATAGATCACCATAAACATTGGTGGACAAATGTGGAAGGTGAGCATGCTTTGGTTCTGCTCTTCCATGGAAAGTGCCCCAGTATGTATATGCATACGTGTTTGAAGTTCCTGAAGGGCACGAACTGGACGATGTCTCGAAGAACAGGTTCTCCCTTGGGTGACCTCAGAATCCCATCATCGCCATCCAGCATCTGCATGTCACTGAAGTCAGCGTTTCCGACTCCCACGATTATGACTGACATGGGGAGGTGGGAGGCGTGGACAATGGCCTCACGGGTATCGGCCATGTCTGTGATGACGCCGTCTGTCAGGATCAGCAGGATGAAGTATTGCTGCAGTCACATGCCCAGTGACGACAGGAGATGAAGAGGTGAGAGAGACAAGGGACAATACAATGCCAGTTAGACACCCAGGTAGCTTCACTGCCCACTGAGCAAAGCAACAGTGCAGACAGACATTTTTTGAGCTTCTGTGCTGATAGTCCTAAAGGCTTAGGTTTTTGGTGAATGGAGCTTAAAGGTAGGCACAGTAATTATAATTTAATTATAATAAGTACCTGACTGACAGTTACAAAGAAAGAGCAGCAGACCAAGAGTTAGGAGGACTGGCTTCAGAGCTTCATTCTGTGAGAACCTGGGACAACCCCTTAACTCCTCTGTGTCTCAGCTTCTTTATTTCTCAAATGGGGGTGGGACTCAACGATTAAGATGATTCCCTTTGCTTGAAGATATTTAAAAATCTAAAGCTGTACATCCAATACAATGACGGCTAGTCCCATGAGACTACTCAGCCCTTGGAAATGTGGCTGGAGCAAGTGAGGAACTCAATTTTACATTTTATTTAATTGCAATGCATTTAAATTTAACGTTAGAAATGGATAACCAATTCAGTTATTAGAAACATTTTAAGTATGTTTGGAACAACTTAAGTACATGAATCTACTTTTTCAACTATCTATGAAATCTAAACAAAGATCAAGTATTTATGATGAAAACTTAGCATCTAAGTTGAGACGCTGTAAATATAAAATACATATGGATTTTGAAGACTTAGCCCACAAAATAGAATGCAAATTATTTCATTAATAATTTTTATATGGAGTACATGCTAAAATGGCAATATTTTGCTTATATTGGGTTAAATAAAATATATAATTAAAATGGCTTTCTCTGTTTCTTTTTACTTTTTAAAATGCAGTTACTGAAGAATTTAAACTTGTGTACATAACTGGTGTTACATTTCCACTGGATGGCACTAGTCTAAAGTCCTGCTATAAGACGGTCAGGGTGCAGTCTCTCCCTCTGAAGACCATGTGCCACGAAAGTGGCAGCCCTTCTCCAGGCATTCTTGCAGAAGCTTGCAGTGCTCCTGTGGCTTCCTGCTTTAAGTCCTGACTTCTGGCCTGCAGGCTGCCTGGCCCCTTTGCATCTGGAAAGCTGGAAGATGACCCAGCTGAGATGGGAATTGGAGGAAAGGTGCTACACTCAGCAGCACAGGGAAGCCTTGGGATGTACTTTGGGGTCTGGAGAATGATGACCCATTGGAGGTCATCACTGTTGTTAGTCAACATGAGAGGTACCATGGTGGCCTTTACTGGTAAGAGGAGAGAGAAGCAGATTAGTCAGATGTAGCTCAGCCTAAACAGAAAAGAACTTTCAATATAATCCTGCAAGATGCCCAACATTGATAGGGAGTAAGTGTGAGATTAAGCCATTCCAAGTTGCCATATTTCAAAGGAGAAAGACTGGATAGAAGAGTGACATTTTGAAAACATCTGGTTTTGAGAATCATATACTTAAGGTTGCAAATAGTTGTGTAGTGCTAAAGAGTCTCACTCATTGTCTTTTTTTTTTTTTTCCATGAGCCTGAAAAAATGTTTTAAACCAAAAAAATGTGAGCTAGAGACAGGTGAACTTCATACTATTATGAAGATAGCCACATGTTCTGAATGCTTTTCATACAGTCTAATGTAAAGGCCAATTCTGTTCCATGTCCATTAACTAACCACTCACCCCTAGTCCTAGCTGAATCCCCAGTTTGGTTTGCAGATTCATTCAAGTTGTATATTTCCATTGATGTCTATACTTTCTGAGTTTTATATGTTCCCAAGGAAGTTGGCTTGAGAGTTTAGAGAAGGATCTCAGTAGGATGAAGTGACGAAGGAGGTAGGAAGGTGCAGAGAGAAGAGGCAGAAAGAGGCAACATTGGTGGTATGGGGATAGAGGGAATGAGTATAGAATATACCAGAATCAAGCCCAGAGGAGCTGAAGATGATAATGAAATGCAGGGAAGGGCCAGTGGACTGAACCAAAGGCATGCAGTGACTGTCCTTCTCTCTAGAGACCTTGGGAATTCTGATCTTTTCAAGTAGAAGAGACTTCAAATTATAATTAAAACAGGAATACTTCATTTTCTGGTGTATAAGATGTGCAATATTTAAGATATACACCAATTTTAAAAAAGAAAATTTAAAGTACTTTTCATCATATACATATGAAAAATAGAGTGGTTTCATATACACTTTTTAAATAAGTATTTATTGAGTGTGCACTATGTGCAGGCACTGTTTCGTGTGTTAGGGATATACTAGTGAACAAGTCTTCTTATTGTAAAGTTTCCATATAAAAGCAGAGAGACATGGCTGGATGCAGTGGCTCATGCCTGTAATCCCAGAACTTTGGGAGGCTGAGGTGGGCAGATCACGAGGCCAGGAGTTTGAGACTAGCCTGGCTGACGTGGTGAAACTCCGTCTCTATTAAAAATGCAAAAATTAGTTGGGTGTGGTGGTGTGTGTCTGTAATCCCAGTTACTCGGGAGGCTGAGGCAGAAGAATCACTTGAACCTGGGAGGCAGAGGTTGCAGCGAGCCAAGATTGCCCCACTGCACTCCAGCCTGGGTGACAGAGCAAGACTCTATCTCAAAAAAAAAAAAAAAAAAAGTAGAGAGACATAAAGTTAGTAGATGCACCTAAAGTATTTCAGATGATGATAACTACTAAGAAGAAAGTAAAGCTGAGACATGGCGTGGGTGGGTGGGTTGGCTATTTTAGATAAGGTGACCAGGGGGAACTTTAGATAAGGTAACCAGGGGGAACTTTCAGAGGAGCTGAGAGTTGAGTAGAGATGTTAACACAGTCAGAGAATGGATCACATGGAGGTTTGGGTGAGAGAAACCCTGGCAGGGGAACAGTAAGTGAAAAGGCCTGGAAGTGGGAATATATTTGGTGCCTTTGTGCAACAGCAAGGAGGTCAGTGTGGCTGAAATCTAGGGAGCAAAAGAGAAACTGATAAGAATTAAGATCAGAGAGGTCGGCAAAGATTAGATCCTATAGTGTCTTCTAAGCTACATCAGGGAATTTAGCTTTTACTCCAAGTATGATAAGAAGTATTGGAGGATTTAGAACAAAGGAATGATGCCATATTAATTACATTTTTAAAAGACCAATCTGGTTTCTGCCTGGAGTGCAGATTATAAGTGGAAAAAAGTTAAGGACAGTAGCTAAAGGGTAATGCAGAGTCAAGGGGGAGATTTTAACTTAAAACTGGAGATATTATAGAATGAGTATAATGGGAATGATACTTCAGTACAAAGGGTCATAAAAGGAAAACAACAGATGATAGGAGAAAGAGCAAGAATATAACTGAAGAATCGAAGTTCCTGGATAATTCAAGAGATGTGCTCAAGTACACAAAAGAAGATGGTGACATGAGGTAGCAGCCCGGTCCTCCATCTATTCTAACATGAAGAAAGGCTGAGAACATGCATACAGTGCAAGAGGTTAGGTAAATTGATGTCAGAATATAAGGGAGTAGTGTTTTTTAAATAAAAACTCAGTACTCAGGATAAAATTACAGAGCAAACTTCAGACCTTGGTAATATTCTACTAAATCTGAAAAAAATCATAAAGCTAAAAAGACATGCATTAATGTTATTAAAATAAATACAGAAGTCATTATGGTAATATATTTACTTCTAGAAGATTAGGGGCAAAACTCAAACTCTGGTCTTGGTTTGCATTTTTCTTAAGAAAACCAATAGAATGTGAAACAAATTTTTGCTGTGATGTTTTGTGCTGCTGTGCTTTACCACCAGGAGGCAGAAGCATCCATTGTTTTACTTCCTTGTTGCTTTGCTTCCATCTGTAGTATGGGTACCTTGAAAAACAAGCTTATTTTTAAAACTTTTTTTTTCTTTCCAAGGACAGGAGGTGGGTATGACATACTTTAGTGAATATAGTAGCTTCCATTGTTTAGTCTCTTTTGTGTTCAGACAACGTGGTAGACATTTGACATGCATCCTCTCTCAGCCTCACAACCCAGCAAAGATGGGTTTGATTGTCCCCATGTTTTAGATGGCAAGACTGAGACTAGGGGGAGGTTAAGTCACTTGTCCAAATTCACACAGGTAGAAACGTTGGAATTTATTGTCAGAGTGAGATGGGTGTGTTGGCCAATATCCAGATGAGGAAGAGAAAGCTCCCTTTAGGAGGCAAATAGCCCCCTCCTTACCGATGCCTCCTTGGTGTTAGTTTCCTCTGACGCTGACTTGGCAACCTTCTGGATAATGGGGGCTATGTTGGTGGGACCGTAGAGTTGGAGCTTAGGAAGACAGCTCTGATAGGCTTCCACAACTCCTTGAATTCCTGAGGTGAAATTGGCAAAGATCAACAGTTCCAGAGTCCCTCCAAATACATTTGTAGCCACACACACACACACACACACAAAGGTAAAGCATTACCTTTCCCAAATAGTCCTCATCAACTCACATTTATATTCTTAAGATAAATAGGAATACTACATCGCTAGTGTTGCTGCCTCCTTCCCCACTCAAATCATTCTCTTCTTTAAAAGCTGAAGTGAAATGCAATCATTTCCACAAAACGTTTCCTAATATCCCGCGTTATACATAAGATTTCATTCAATCCTCATAGCATAATGAAATAGATGTTATACCCATTTTATAAGTGAAAAAACAGAGGCTTAGATCTGTTAAATGATCTGCCCTGGGTCACACAGCAAGTGTATTTAAGACTCGGGATTTAAACTTGGGTCTGCCTGGCTCTAAGTACTATGTTCTTAGCCACTAGCAAGCCAGCTTCAATGCTGCACTTTTCCCACACCATCTTGTTGACTCTAGTAGATACTACCTGTGTCCCCTATAACAGTCAGGAGTTCCCATGACCATCTCTCCAGACGTTATATTCTTTGTGGGCAGGAATCATGACTTACTTATTTCTTTGTATTTCCCCAAAGAGCTTGAGGCACTATCTAGCACATGGTGATGCTCACCAAGTGTGTGATAAATTAGCAAAGTGGCTGATATACGTATCTCCTGGGAGCTGAGTACAGATGAATGATGGTTATCATCAGGGACAACCCCTCCTTTAAAGGCGGGCTTCCATTTTGAGGCCATATGAGCCCAGGAAATAGAAAAGGATGGGACTCTGCAAGGAGAGGCAGTTCTATCTGTGTAGCTTATTACAGCACTTGATACGTCTTGACTGCACATTTCATGTTACCATTCTGATCCCACAGTAATAATCTCATTACAAATGATTTTTATTCAGATGGCTCCTCTTGTCTATCCCTGTGTTATCTTTTGTCTTCCCCTATTTCAGCTCATTCTTTTTTTTTTTTTTTTTTTTTTTTTTGAGACGGAGTGTGGCTCAGTTGCCTGGCTAGAGTACAATAGTGTCATCTTGACTCACTGCAACCTCCTCCCGCTGGGTTCAAGTGATTCTCCTGCCTCAGCCTCCCAAGTAGCTGGGACTACAGGTGCATACCACCATGCCTAGCTAATTTTTGTATTTTTAGTAGAGATGGGGTTTCACCATGTTGGCCAGGATATTCTCAGTCTCTTGACCTTATAATCTACCTACCTCGGACTCCCAAAGTGCTGGGATTACAGGCATGAGCCACTGTGTCCAGACTTCAGCTCATCCTTTTATCCTTTTCTATTCTGAAACAGCATGGTAGTCCTGTTTTTGGCCAGAGGGATCCACACAATCCCCTTCTGAGATTGTTCTCCATAACCGCCATGCACTGCAAAATTGCTCTTGGGTATTTTGGATGAGCAAGTTCTTTTCTATTCTGCTCTCATATACATGCTTCCAATCTCATTGACAATCCTGCACCCACTTGGCCTTGCCCCAAAACCTATTATTCTAAAGACAGATGCCAAGTCATTTTGCAGTCTGGTTCTGAAGTTAAATAATGCTGAATAGAAGCTCCTTATCTTTTTTTTGGTTCTTAAGTTTTTGCCTATGATAAGCAAGTTTGATTTCCTCAGAAATATCAGACAGATGAATTCTAAAAGTATGAAATAAGCAAATACCAGGGTCTATATTTCATTCTGCCGCAGAGGAAACCACTCTTATGGTTTTAGAATGGGGGCAATTGGACATGAGGAAATTCTAAACCATAATAAATTGAGGATGGAGAATACATTAGTGGAAAAAATGGCAGAATGGAGATTGGGTCTTGGAGGTTACTATGTTCAGACTCAGTGGTATTGATATCATATTCTTGGCCATTAACTGCTAGATGCCTTATACACTCTGCTGGATCTGATTTAGCCTCCTTCCTCCTTGACAAGAAGAAAGAGAGAGATAGGGATATTTCTAGTGCAAAAATGTCTTATGATCTTCATTGTAACGTATGTATTTGGCTCTGTTACTTAGAAAACAGAAATAATCATTCTAGAACAAAATTTAATGTAATAAATATCACCACAGTTGCAGCATCATTATTTTGTGAAAACACATTGGAGAATTGTGGCTGGAAACAATGGAATGTGAACCAGAGCTTTTGAGCAGGCTTTCACTGGCACAAAGCCGCAATGCTACTTGTTCAAACTCACTGAGGCCACGTCCTTGGCCAGTATGCTGAAAGTGGGAAATGATTTCCATGTTTACCCCCCTCCTTATACCTGCTCAGAGATGAAGGTGTAAAAAATAAACACTTGATGAAAATTTGAAAACAGAAAGAAGGATATTGTATCACTGCCTACCAGTGAACTTTCCTTTATTATTATTATTATCCCTGGATTGGGATCAATGTTACTGCTGTCAACTCAAGACCTCTTCTGCGTTCTGTCCTTTCCAGTTCTTATTTTCCTTCTCTGTTGTGTTATCATGGCTCTCTCTTGCTTTTGGAGTAGCATGGTTTATGTGGATCCAGAAAGCCTGCTTCTCTGCTGCAGACAATTGTAACTAACATGAGACACCAGTGGAGAGAAACTACAATGGGAAAGGTGCGAAGGGAAGGACTGGGATACTGGCTTTTTCCCATGTTGTGCTTTACCTGCACATTCTGGGTTGTCTTCATTAAAGTTGATTGCAAAGTCATGAGAGACCTAGACACCAATTAAAGTTTAAAAAACAGGAAGAAAGGAGAATTACAACTTTAATCCAGTAAGAAGGCACTGCGGTTTAGAGTTTGCAAACAAAGGCCCATTACATTCATGATGTCTTAAGCAGTAGGAACCATTTCAAGCCTTTACACAATCAATCTGAGATGGAGGGTGAATTCTAAGCTCCCTGTGGAGTTGAGGTGACAGGAAGATTTTCTAGAATCAGATAAATGCTGTCAGAAGGGGAGAGTCAGGCTTATAAAAACTCCAAGAAAAGATTTCAGAAAGATAACTTCAAATAACTGCTAGATAGAACTGGCCACAGACTGGAGGCTTAGATTTGGCTGAGGTCTATGTGGATCCAGTGATTAAAAACAAAAACAACAACAACAAAACAAAAACAAAAACTCAGTAACTCAAGTTGCCTGCTCAACATGGCAATGGTTATGAAGGCTTCAGCTAAGCAGTTGACACTTAAGGATTATTAACATGATATGCAGAACTACAGTGCAGTAGCATTTTCACACATGTACAGGTAAAACAGACTGCATTCTACTTTTGGAAACATAATAAAATAATGTACCTTGTAATCTTCCAATACAAATTCCTCTACCTGGCAGAACCTATGCACCAGGTCAAATAACATATTGTTTACCTTTTTCTTTCCAAAAACCTGATAAAACAAGATGGATGTTCTAGCATCTGGACATTTTTATTGAATCATTTGGTATTTTATGGAGAATTCCATTTCAAAGGACATTTCCAAGCTCTGACTCTTTTGGCTATCTATAAAATAGGTCCCTATGTTAAAAGACATCTCCTTTCTTTGTGGGAGGTGATTAGTGAATCTCTTGGCGCTTATCTTGCCTTTCCTTTCTCTTAGCAGTTCCAGGTAAGCCAGTTGACTTCTACTCATATTATTTGCTTTGTTTATCTTAAGTTTTTTTCTGGTTTTAAGGGACTGCCTTGCTTGCCCAAGTGACAAGCTAAAAGCGACCCTCGAGAGTAATCAGCAATTAATAGGAGATGATGTATACATACCCCAGCTCCCTTATCCCTTGCGGTCTGTGCTGTACATTGTCTCCTAGGGTTCTTCAGCAGAGTTAAGCACTAGTTGCCAACAGCGGTAACTGACATGATGATATACTCTATGCTGACTTCCATTTGCCAACCTCTATTGAGGTTTCCTCCACCTTTCAAATAAACTACTTACATTCAAATCCTTATCTCAAGATCTTTTTTTGAGAAAGTACAAACTAAGACAGAGGTGCTTGTGTTTCAACTTCAATGCATATGCTGAGATTTTGTCCTAAGAAGTAAATTATGGCAACCTTGTAAACTCTCCGGGGACACCTGAGCTGCACAAATCATCAGTGCTTGTCGAGGAAAGGGGAAAATTAGGCATGGAAAAGGGGTATTTAAATATATTTGGGGACCAGAAATAGGGAAATATGAGAGAAGCTTATTGAAACAGGAAGAACCAGAGGATTTTGCTGACAGGAAGGATGGAGTTAGGGGATCAAGTGAGCAAGAGGACTTCAGGAAACAGCCAGAGTTACTCCAGGAAGGGAACCAGGAAGATGCTGTTAATGAGAAAAAGGTATGCTGCACAGCTCTACCCTCAGCCCCGTTGGGCCAACCTGAGGCTGGGAGACCACCTGGTGGGGATGTGATGAAAACTCAAGAATCCCTGGGTAGTCAGCAGCTATAAGAACGCGGACACTCACCTGTTTACATTCCAGATTTGAAGGGATCTATATCTCCTCAGCTCCAGCTTATTCATGTATAGATTATCTTTTAATCTTAGTGTTGCCAGGCCTTTTAGGTTTTCAAGAGAAGCCAGAAATCTGACATTTCGTATAAAATTGCTGAATTGGTCTTTTAAAAGTGTGTCAAATATTACACATTTGTGGCCTGAGTAATGTCTAAAGGCCACCAGTCGATAGCTCTTGTTCTATATTCTTTCTCCCCACGAGCTCTGTTTCCAATAAATGCTTCTAGAATTATGTAGCTATGCCCAGCAGGAAGGCCAGTGTGGAATACAAGGCAAAAAAGAAAGAGAACAGGTCTTGGAGACATGCCATTCCAACCACTGTTCACTCTAGGAGCGACAGGGAGATTGATTTCCTCTTTCAAAAAGGACACATAAGGGGAAAGCCCTTATGTGATGGCTCTAGTGAGGGAGCAAATGTCAGCATCTACCTCCTGACCTGTGGCTCAGACACAGCTAGTAAAAGAGAAATTCAGGATTGGGAGATGTTGTTTCCACTTAGCTCAGACCTCAGAGGCACTGGTAAGGTGGAGGCTGGGCAGGTACCCTGCTGTTTCTCCAAGGCCCTCCCCACCTAGTGAGCATGAGTTCTCTGTGGAGAATGTCCTATAGGAGCGTCTAGAATATCACAGTAGTGTCTCAGCCTCATCACAGTGCAAATTTATCTACACACAATCTTTGCCTTTTTTCTGTCATGAGAAATCATTATCAAAAACAAATAGAATTCCAATGTCATCATAAGAACATTTCAACTTCCCAATTCTCTAAGTCATAATAGTTCTTTCTTCACAACTTTTCTGTGTCTCCCATACAAGATTTGGACTAGAAGACTTGGGATAAGGAATTTTGTAGACTCCACTGTCATGGACTTTCCCAGTTGGCATTGCCAATAGAATTCTGTTTCCCAGGGGATATATGAATGGATAGATTCCGAGCCCCTGGAGATCAACTTCCTGAGTGTTTTCTCAGACTGTGATCACATTTATAAGAAACTAAACAATCAAATTCTTCATCTGGACCTCTGAGAAGACCCATCCAAAATACCAGGAGATAGCGTTTCATCAAGAGACAGGTTCTGGGGAGTTAATCTCACTGAGTCCAAAGTCATTTCTGACTCTTTTGGCCCTACTGACATGGTTATGATAGAGCCAAGAGAGTGAGACTGCTGCAAAGAAAACCCAAGTTATCCTTCGAACAAAGCAAAGTGAAAGAAGATCTCATCTTTGCTCACTCACTGTGTACTCTGGAGGTATCCTGGCACCAAACCCAAAGGCAGGGAACATTTTGTCACTGAAACCAAAATGAAAAAAAGAAAAAAGAAGAAGTTGCTTCATTTATTCATTTAATGAGGAAGAAAAACATGAACCTGCGTTACCTTGCTACGCCATGTTGCTATGCCAGTGCTGACTCATGCTTCTTGATTATCTGTGGTGATGAGGGGTAGCAATAGCATGGATAATTGCAATCAAGAAATAACCCCCTAAGTTCATCACAGTTATTAGTCTACAACTTCTTCCTTAATTTTTTTGCTAGATTCTATACTAAGAAAGAAACTGGCCCTACAGTTTCACCAATGGCCCCCACTCCAACTTTCAGTTTTTTTTTTTTTTGAAAAGGGACCATGAACTAGGTAACTAGGTGACTGTGTTAGAACATTTTGTATGTATTATCTTTTAAAATACTTACAGGGAGAGATTGTTATTCCCCTTCTACAGGTGAGGAAATGCCTTGAAAGGTAAAGTGACTTGCCTAAGATCATGTTCCTAATTAGAGCTAGAGTTCAAATACAGACAAGACTGAATCTAAGTGGATATTAAAAAGCAATGGGGCCAGGTGCAGTGGCTTACGCCTGTAATCCCAGAAGGGATTTAGGAGGCTGAGGCGGGTAGATCACTTGAAGCCAGGAGTTAAAGACCAGCGCAGCCAACATAGAGAAATACCATCTCTAATAAAAATACAACAATTAGCCAGGCATGGTGGTACATTCCTGTAATCTCAGCTACTTGGGAGGCTGAGGCATAAGAATTGCTTGAACCCGAAGACAGAGGTTGCAGTGGGCCATGATGGCGCCACTGCACTCCAGCCTGTGCAACAGAGCAAGATTCCATCTCTAAACAAAAACAAAAATAAAGCAGCAGAAAGCTTGTAAGATTGGCTAATTTGACAGAGCTTGGTTCCCTTTACATGACTCATTGTGCCCACCACTTTATCACATGCAGTGATAAGCTGTTTACATGTCTTGTTTTTTGAACTCAGAGACCCTGTCTTTTGTATTAAAATCTTTATATCTCCACTTTCCTCTGTCTCAACTGCCCCCTGCCCTATCCTTTATTATAGTACTTGTCATAGAATGTGTGCTGAATAAATGGTTAATGAATACATAATCCATGAATTTTAATTATGAAAATGTAGCCACATTCTATGAAAAGAAGGGAGGATTTTCTTGAAAACCCAAGAGAGTCACTTACATATTTTTTGGTTTGAGCTATCTTATGCACATTGGAGTTTCTCTCCTAATTATTCATTCACATATATTGGATCTTAACTCTAACTTTATTGTACTATAGTTGATAGAATGGGGAAGAGAATAATTAACATTTATTGGTGCATACAATGTACAAGGCCCCTGCTAAATGATGTACATACTTATTAAATTCTAATACAATCCTGGAAGCTTCACCTACTTATTATTCCCATTTTACAGGTAAATAAAACCTCAGAAAGGCTAAGTGGCCTGTGGTGATTACCAAGGGAAATTATGTGATTTCAAAGCCCATGCCTTTTCTGTTATGCCATTATAATTTAATGATTTTGTACAGTATTAAACGTGATTTCCTACTGGTACTTCCAGTAATCTGGCCCCCTGACTAGACAACAAATAAGACCCTCTTTAATCAAATACTGTGCTGTCAGGAGGCTATTACCACAGGGCTCTTGGCAAAGGTATGTCCTTCTCATGTTATCTACCTTTCATTTCTTCTCCCAGTAAGAACATAACTGAGATTTGTTCTACATTTTCTACATTTCTCTGTTCTTGGTATATTCAGTCAATTCAGGTTAAGGCTCACTGTTCTACACGTCTGTAAGCAAAAGGGGATGAGCCCCACCAATCCACAGGCTGACAAAGAAGTCAAAGTAGCAAAACCAGATTCTCCTTTATTACCACCTAACTGATTTAGAGGTCATAACTAGCCAATGATGGTTTCGACAAAACTTTACCAAAACATAGTCAACAGTATCAAATTTGGGGTTGGGGTTGGGAGAAAAAAAAGAAGGCAGAATTCTTTGAAATCAAAGTGTAAATTCTCCAGAAAAATCACCAACTCCAGTTTCTCCTCACTGTTGGGTCAATTCAGGCTTTGTGGTGCATTGCATCTAGCAGGTATTAGAGAAGGTATTGATGCGGGTAAATAGAGACTCAACACAGCTTATGAAGGATTAGCTACAGATAGGAGAAAATATACTTCTGGTCCTCGGACATACTGAAATACTTTGCCTCAGCAATTCCTCCTTAAACAAAACAAGCATGGGTGGGTGTGAGAAGAGATCTGTGAGGGGGATTTGGGGTACTTTCTAGTTAAAGCTGAAATGAGGCTTTCCTGGGTGGAGGATGGATCATGGTCCTTCGCACTCGAAGATGACTCACAAGTCAAAATAGAGAAACTGGGAGTCTCAACATCTATTCTTTTCTTTTCTTTCTTTCTTCTTTCATTTTTTTTTTTTTGATGAGTTTAGGAGGGGCAAGCTCTAATATCCACCCATTTCTAATCCCTATGGTGTTGTAGCATTAATGATATTCCTTTTATGCTTTCTAAGCCACCTTTGGGGATTCAAAGTTTGCTGAGCATGATGCACTGTTATGTAATTGAGTTTCAAGAGTAGGAAGGTAGGGAAAACGCCTCACCTACAAGGGGAATGATTAATGAGCCAGGAGGGATAAATTCTCTGAACTTAGCCACCAGAAAGCCTCTAACTAATAAACATTCTAAAGAAAAAGCTTTAAGCCTAAGCACAATGGATTTAAACATCCATTATTTCTGTTTTAAAATAAAACTAGTCAGAGAAGAGTCTTCTTATACAACAAGTAAAAGAAGGCAAGTTGAGCACAAACAAAAGCATCTGTATCCTAACACTTTAAGAACTCAAGATTGGATCCGCTCAGCACCCAGCAAAGGGCCATTTAGCAACTGATGCGAAAATGATTGACAAAGATGCACAATCTGGAAAATTCAGGGGTCTATTACCACATGGGTAAAGGCAATATTTCTTATAAACAGAATAAAATAGTATAATATACAATAAAAAAGCCCAATTTCTTCAGTGGTAATGAATAAGCTGTCCTGACCTTTTTAGGGAATGACTATTGTCAAAGGACCTCCAGAGGGAAGAGTAATTTTTAACCACTATTTTCCCCTTTCTGTTCAGGAAGATTTTAAGATTAATCAAAACATTAATAAACATAAAGAAAACTTACTGTATCCATAAAGAAATGAAATTCAGAGCAGTATGGCATTTCAGAGCACTCAGACATTTAATGAAAACTGTTCTCTAAAGCAAAGGCCTTAAAACTGAGCTACCTGGAAATGCAAAGCACTTCTGGGGATATAAGAACATGGCTTTTTTTTTTTTTTTTTAAAGGGAAATCAGTATTCAGTTCCTCCTCATCCATAGGTATTTTTTGCTGAAACTGATCTTCTGGGAACGCCTGTGATGGAGAGACCTATTCTCCATTCATACCTTTCCTTTCACTTATCCTTCTTTTTTACCTATTCTGAATCTTAACCATCATAGTCCATTGCTCCAGAGTGTAAAAACTCTGTAGCAACAGAGACAAGAATAATTCTAAACATGAATGTTTCACTAGGAAAAAACATCCTTTTGCAAGTCAGGTAGTTGCCAAGCTTTGCTTTAAATAAATTTTGGCAAGTGCTGATGTCAGCTGGTAGATCATTGAAGAAAACATTTTGATGACTGGCCATTATGTAATTTTTTTGGTATATAACTTGAAAGAATTGAGTAATACTGTTGGTCAAATTATTTATTTTCATATATTTATTTATAAGAACATGTTTTCTTAGAATTTACATTGCTAAGAGCAAAAAATTGAGTTAGAATTGATGCTCGACTCTCCCATTCTAGCACTGGGTAGCACTCATCCAAAGCTCTATATACTAATTGGAAAAATGCCCCATTATCTGTTTCAGTAAGAGCTGATTTCTGATAGGTATTTATAGAAAAAAATTATACTGAAATGTCTAGTATGTTTATGTTCTTTTGACCAATTATGCACTAGTAATAATTGTAATAAAACCCAGATATTTTTTAAATACTTTAAATTTTTTCATCTTAGAAATTTTTAGAAACTAAAAAATTTTAAATTTAAATTTTGATTACAGAAATATACAGTGATCATAACAATGTCAAACCAAATATATTAAGATACATTAGGATAAAATTCTTAGGGGAAGAGAAGGGAAATACAAGTTGGTGAAAAGGAAGGAACAATTACAATTCTCAACTCACACTGAAGAGCTTGCTCATTTTTTACAAAATGGATGATGGTGGTTATCAAAGAGTTACAGCATTAAGATTCTACTTGACACAGTCACAAGAGTTATGTAAGAGTTTTGTTATTAAATGTCCAAATTTACAATACACTAGAATTTTCATTCTTTGTCACTAAACTCATGATGAAAAATGTTAGATTTCAGTGAAAAATGTGACAGCTATACATTTTTATAAAATTCTTTTTAAAAGTATATGAGCAAAAATATTTTAAAGATCATTGGTCCAAAGTGAATTTTAGAACTGACTCTATAGTTTTGTCTCCCTTTGTGTTCAGATCATTTTTAAAATGTAAATCTAGGGTATTAAAGATTATAGCCCCTGTCATTTATTCAGTATTTATAAGAGGTGGAACTTGTGTTAACTAGCTGCTTTATATCTAATCCTTATAACTGCTCTGCAAGGGAAGTGAGATACATCTTCAATTTACAATAAAGAAAACCAAAGTCCATGGAATGTAAATCTATGACAACAGAGGTAGCAGAGCTGGGGTGTGAACCTAGGTCTACCCATCACCAGTTCCCCATGCCCTATCATCCCCATTGACTCTGTCCTCATAGAAGGCTTGTCTGGTATAATTATTCAGAATAAGGAGAATAAATCCATCCACATTCTAATAACAACAAAGCTGAAGGCCAAATTCTGATCAGCCCAGAAATTATCATCCCCAGAACTCCCTCCTTGACCACCCCTCTTCCCACATAGGATAGAGTTAGCCCTTCCCTCTTTTATACAGTTCCCATCCCTATACAGGGTAACACTTCCCTGGCCATGCTGGGCTGTAATTTACACAAGTTTCTCCCCAGTGAGATTGTGGGCTACTTGGGGAAAAACTGTGCTTCATTAAATATTCTGTCTTTACAGCTCCCCATGAGGTGTTTGGTGCTTAAGTAGATGCGGCATTGGACCTTAGCCATTGCATCTGACCCATCTCTCACAATTTAACACTGGGTCTCAACCCTGGACACCTAGCTGGACAAAAAATTCTAATTTCCAGGATGCACACCAACAATTTAATCAGAGATTCTGGGGTGGCGTTCAGGCATCACCACATTTTAAAGCTCTTCAAATGGCTTCAATGTGTGGCCAAGGCTGAGAACCACTGACTGATAACAGAGTGGAAAAAGTAGCACTGTGATTTGAACTGCCTTCTCATCACTAAACAAGTGCTCTACACTTGAAAATACCTGTCAGAATGGGTGTCAGTTCTAACTGTCTCCTTGTACCATAACCACCACACCATGGAGAAACCATGCTTTGGTTTCTGATATCTGTCTCATTCTGGGGTAGACACGTCTATAAAATGGCAATCTGTATTTCCACGAAATGTACATGGTCAGTTTCTGTACGGTCTCGACAGCAGATAGGCCATGCTTTTTATTAGAGAACATGTCAGGTTTTCAGACACCCATATCCCTGCTGGTCCTGACGAAAAGTTGTCACCTTGGCCGTGAGCTGTCTAGGGAGACCAGGATACAGAAGCTAGAGAAGTGCTACAACTTGAGCTTGTGAGGGCCTCTGTGTGTGTATGCACACGCATGCATGTTTTTGTGTGTGTGCACAAATAGTTATGCTGGGGTGGGTGGTCACAGCAGAGGGAATGCGCAGTATCATCTCTTTCAGAGGCTGAAGGATAGAACAGGCAGGCAGGCCTGAGGACCAGCTGTCTGTGGGAAACTTCTCTTCAAGGCCATTCTGAGAAGAGTTTTATCCATCACCCAAGCTGTTCTACTTCATGGATCACCTCATAATGACCTGGTAGCAACGACTGTACAAGGCAGAAAGAAAACTCTTGGCTGCTAGAGGCTGGGAGGAATTTCTAAGGCTCATGGGGATTAGAAACCTCTGTGTCACTGCAGGAGGGGGAACAATGCCTTCTGTCAGTTTTTATTCAAGTGTTTCTCTTTGAGCACCAACCTCACTGACTTTGATGTGAGAATAAATTAATTCCAGAGCCCCGACTTGAAATTTCCTGACTCTGCCTGTCTATTGTCTATCCACCCACACAAAGGAGAAACAGCGGAACCTTGTCAGTTTTCAAGCGAGCAGCTTGCAATACACATTCTTCTAGAGAATTCCTTTAAAGGAGCACTGGAGTTTTTCAATCCTCCTTTTTCTTCCTTAAGTATTTGCCCATTTTAATGTTGAGCTGCTTTCTATATATGGAAAAAATAATTGTTCCATTGAGCTGTAGAAACTATATTTTCTTGGCCAGTTGGGGATGATAACGTCAATCTTACTCTATTAAAAGATTTTAAACAATAATTTATGATGATTCTTCATGTAAATCCTAAGGTTTCATATTTTATTTATATATTGAATATGCATTTTTGAGGGATCAAAAAATGCTCCCCAGACTTTGTCTGGCTCACAGAGGGATAAACGCTTTACAAGATATACATGTCACTCTGACTATAGTCTGCATTTTGCATGTGAGGCAATCAGGAAATGGAGATGTTCAGCAGCTTCTTTGCGATCATCCACTAAATCTGCTACAATAAGGGCTCTGAGGCTTAGTATCTTAATTTCTAGAAAACCCATCAGTCTTCTCTTTGTACTTTATTAGACTGCCTTCTTCCCTGCAGATTCAGAGTTAACTTTTAAATTAAGCATCTACTGTTTGAGATATGTGTTAAGTGCATTTACCTACTTTTTCTTTGCAAGCATTTCGAGATTGAAAAGTTACGAATCCCGAAGATACTCTCCTGCTTCTTGCCTCTCAGCATATTCACACATTATTATACTAGATTATTAATGTGTATATGATAGAAAGAAGGAAGAAAATTATTGGTTTTGCGTCTTGGGGAAGTTTGGAGAAGTTTCCAATGTAGTGGATACAACTGGCCTGTCTTTTCTCTCCCTGGTGGAAATACTCATATGACACAAACCTCTCTAGGATCCCCACCACCACCACACCGCCTGCACTGGGGCTTGAAGAAATCAGTGTTGAAATTCAAATTATCTCAAGTTAACTCAAGGGAGTTTTCCACAGTCAATACCTCAAGATTAAGTATATAAGAGGTGTTTTTCCAACAACATAAGTTAAAATAATAATTGACATCTTTCCTAGATGTACAGGAGAGGAAGTGTCAGCAAGGGCCTAAGTGTTTAAAGCTCTTTGATTTTACTGGACATGTTCATTCTCCAACTGCCTTTGTGCTACATTTGAGTTACTGCTGATGACCAAGCTTAATCTAGAGACACAGGCAGGCAGGAGACTGACTGCACCTTTCCCATTACCCTGTTCTATTAGTTTCTCTGTACATTCTAGTCATGAGAATGTGTCATTTCTTATGATATGGAGGATAACAAGTTTTTAATATGATTATCACCAATTATGACATGAGAAGGAACAGAAATCATGCTATCTTACAAAATTCATCTGAAGCCTAAAGGACACAGTTGCTTTCTTTATTTTCCTCTTCTGAAAGGTCAATTTATCGCTGCTCATTACTAACTAGCTTTGGTTTACGATTACATCAGGGAGTTAACTGAGATTTACACATATTTATATTTATACTTTTTTCACTTCAAAAAGCTTTCCTTAAGAAAACAACTAAATTCCTTGACTTTATTCTAAAACTACTGGAAAGGCAGCATACATTCAGTTTAATGTAATTTATGTAAGATACTCTTATTTTTATCATCAAGTAAAAATATATAGAATATTGATCTGATGTTAAATCACATTTTCTATACATGCACATGCAAACATACATATTCATCTGGCTACACACATGTATCAAACCCTCTGCTGAACTTACCAATAGCTTTTGAGGTCAGTGAAGCATAGTGATTATAGACTTAAGCTTTGGAGTGGGTAGACCTGGGTTCAAGTCCTGTCTCTGGCTATGTGATAGCACACAAATTACTTAACCACCTGTACAGTATTCCCTTCTTCTAAGGAATACATACTATATAAGGGTTAATGTGAAGATTAGATGTGGTAACATCTAATAGACCTGTGCTTCTACAACTCTAAAGTATACACAAATCATCTGGGGATCTTGTTAAATGCAGATTCCAATTCAGTAGGTCTAGAATATTACTAGCTCACAAACAACTTTGAGTAGCAAGGCACATGCTAAGATTTCACAAAATGGAAACCAAAATTGCTATCCAATTGTCTTGCAAGCCAATTAAGATAAGAAAACTGAGAAAGGTTTTTGTTTGGTGACCAAAGCGAGCTAGGTACAAACTTAGTTTTTCTAGTATGGAGAGGATGAAGATTTTGAAGCCACTGCATAAGAAGTTACTTGACTAAATTTCCATTTTCTGCCCAGGATCAGTCAAAGACCATCTCACCCCCATGAGAGATGATAAGGCTTCAAATGCCCTGAAGTCTCTTACCTGTCATAGTCTTGGCAAATCTCCCCCACAGCTACCAAGGCTTTCAGATACTCATTGGGTTGGTAAGGGTGGATGTAATGCAAGGAACAGCTGTTCCTGGGGTCCCCATTTGAGGCAGTGAAATCTATAGCTACCTAAAAGAGAAAAATATGAGAAAAGGTAAATTTAAAGTGAATGCATCTCCTAGGAATTGTGATCAGCCACGAGAGAGACATGGCCTCAGGTAAAAATCAGCACATTACATATTCTGCCAATAAAGGAAGAGCATAAATTAATCAGCTTGAAAACCTAGTTATTAACTTGGTTGAGGCCATTTCTGCAGTCTTCAATCTCCCTCCCAACCAGTGCCCTCTCTTCTCCCTGTTTAAATAGGAATTTGAGATTGACATATAGATCAGAAAGCCCAGATGCTATTGATCCATCTCACCAGGCAGCAAGAGTAAGAATAGAATATCTGTCCTCCATTTTCACAATTCACTAAGAAAAGACTTCTGTGCTCCCTGGGTAGAACAGTTCCATCTATGGGGCATAGGTAAGATCCCTTCAAACCAAATTCTGTGTTAAATGTACAGTTTTCATAACAAAGCCATTGTTATATTTCTATGAGGGGCCAGATGCAGAGATTTGTTAGAGTGGTTATAACAAATTTTCTGCAAGGAGCAGCTCTGTGTAAAGGCATTCATCATTTTGGTTCCCATTCATGTAAGAACTCCTGCCTACAACAAAGAGGATGCCTGAATGTTACCGCATTGTGAGTGGAAAGTGGAGAAGGGAAACCTGTCTTGCCACCAACTAGTCACTTATACTCCAACTTCTTCAATTTCTTCTGACCCCCAGTATCATAATCATCTAAGTACAAGTTGACTCATGGAACACTTCTTTATAACAAAAGAAAGAACAATAAATGCTTAAGCCTGAGGATGTTAACATGAGAAGAAATACTACTTCTAATTTCCAACATCACCACGATCTAAATAAAAGTTAACCCAGCAAAAATAGCTTCAAGGGAAGAAGGTTTAAAAAAAAGTCATAGGGGAAGAAAGAAATGTTTGCATAATTTCATTTCCTTCTGGGGTATGGTAGAATGCACTCATTGACTTACTGTGGCTGAAAGGCTCTATTTTCTCATATGATCCTGGGGATCATAATGGGAAATGTAATTTGTGTTATATTTGGTAAATTCCATTATAACAAATAACTGGAATACCATTGGATGTATGAAGGTTGGACATTATTTCTTTTTTTTTTTTTTTTTTTTTTTTGAGATGGAGTTTCGCTCTTGTTACCCAGGCTGGAGTGCAATGGCGCGATCTCGGCTCACCGCAACCTCCGTCTCCTGGGTTCAGGCAATTCTCCTGCCTCAGCCTCCTGAGTAGCTGGGATTACAGGTACGCGCCACCATGCCCAGCTAATTTTTTGTATTTTTAGTAGAGACGGGGTTTCACCTTGTTGACCAGGATGGTCTCGATCTCTTGACCTTGTGATCCACCCGCCTCGGCCTCCCAAAGTGCTGGGATTACAGGCTTGAGCCACCGCGCCCGGCCTCGGACATTATTTCTAAAAGAACAGAGAAAACCTGCCATGTGTTTGTTTGTGCTTCTTAACGTATAAGTTAATGGGGAAAGAACATTACTCACATCTGATATTATACCCTGTAATCAAATCAAAGTGACTAGGAAAGAAAAGCATAGGCTAACTAACAGTAATTCTTTTATAACCTTTTTAATTTTCTTTCATGAAATTACTTTTTCATCTGTTATTTATTTATTTATTTTTTCTTCCTTGCCTCTCCATGGGACTATGCAAAAAATAAAGCCAGGTAGGATTCAAACTCTGTTTTCAGAATACCCAGACTTTTTTAAAATTAGGGGATACCTACTGATAAGTGCCTACTGATAAATTCTGTTTTCAGAATACCCAGATTTTTAAAAAATCAGAGGATGCCTACTGATAAATGCTAGTACTAAGAGTATGTTTTTTTTTTTTTTTAAAAAAAAAGGTTATGTGAAGAAAAATTGCAGTTTCTCCCTGACTCTTAGATGTCCTTACTTTGAATAACAAAGGAAAGAAGAGAGAAGTCATCTCTGTGCCAGGCACTGTGCTAACTGTGTGTGACACAGAGGGCATGATATTACTTCATTTTCATGTGACGTAGGGTAAGAGGGCTTGGAGTTGGATTTATATTCAGGCCTATATGGCTCTTTTCTACCTTTCTCCATTATGCTAACATACATCCAGGAGAACATGTATGTCTATGACCAAAACACCAGGACTTCTCATGGGCATAACTATTCTAATAAAAAATAGAAGAGATTTGGCCTGGAGGTAGGGAGATTAGCTAGGAGGCAATCACAGTAATTTGGGGAAGAATTTCCTCGAATAAACTCTTTGTTACCGAAAGAGTTGTAAAAGTTAAGAAAAGGAAAATTGAAATATGTGTGTATATATGTTTGTACACACAATAGTGGGAGAATTGTTACGAGGATGACTGGAGGTAACCCAGGAGGACCAGTAAAGTCCAGTGTCTTCTGAGATGGGTTTATCCTGAAGGCGAGAGCCAACCCACTGGAAAAAAGAAACAAAGACCTTAGGGTGAGGTCCTTTTAATCAAGGACTATGATGAAAAGCTGGTGGGAGGGAGGAGCCTACATGTATTTTCTGAATGCGAAGGAAGGGAAAAGCACCCCAGGATCCACCCATGAGGCCTCAGCAAGACAGAGATCCAAACACATGCAGATAATTCCAGGGAAATTTCTGAGAGGAGCACTCCAGAGATGTTTGAGAGACAATGTTTGAGAAAATCACATTTTCAGGGGCCTCCTGGGTTTACCAAGCTCAACTCACAGATGCCATTCTCAGCCTTTTACTCCTAATGGGACATGTTTAATGGATGACGGCACTTTGCACAGGTGTACATAGTGTTTAAAACGTTAAAGTAAAAAACAAATAAATAAAAACAAAACAAAAAGGTAAAAGTAGTGCTGGAAAGGCCAGATGTAAAGCCACTTCTTTTCCACTGAGGAAAGCATGTTAGTACTCCAGGGAATTCTAGAGAGTGTGAAGATGTTGTTATGGCGATTACCTTGATTCTGCTTTAATTTATCTAAAAAGTGAATCGTTGACAGGTGTTGATACTTTATTATTAATAACAAGCACCTCGCGGCCCACCTCACTTCTGTTCATGGTATCTTTCATCATGGATCACCACCTTCTCACCACTGTCATGCTTCTGCCTCTTGATACTGAAGTTAACAATCTCCCATGTGCTGGCTGCCTGACTGAGACTCCTAGAGTGTTAACGGTGTTCTGTGATGACAAAAACATGCTGGTGTCTTGATATAAAACCAGAAAATGAAATCAGGTTATAACAGGCCAGAGGAAAAAAATCCATAAAGAAAAATGGCTGCTCAATAAACATTCCTAGGCACTGGTAAAATTCTCCACGTATGCAGGCACCCAGTGGCAGCATCTGAGCCCGAGTATATCGCCTGGATGAATTTGTTATATCTAGATAAGTGTGCGTAATGTCTGGACAAGCATACATAGATTTTGGCAACAGTAGTTTTTAAAATAATAGAAAAAAACATATCACAGAGCTGGGGATGGGGTGAGGCAAAAAGAAGTACCTAGTTTGTAAAACCCAAGGAGGCACTCACTCTCAGCAGGCCCTACACTTGCAAAATCCACAGATGAGAGTCTCCTTAAATTTTGCACCCCAGTTGTGTCTCTTGCTTTACCTCCATCCTGGCCCTACTATGTCATTTTCATTCCTGTCAACTCTTCATCGTCAGGCTTGGAATAATTTTCTTACGCTTGACTAGGGTAGGGCAGAGATGATGGTGAGAAGGGAAGAGTGATTGAAGAAAGTAAGGGTAGAAAATGAATAGGGTTTAGTGACCAATTGAATGTGGAGTTGGATGTCAGTTAGGGAAAGGAAATGACTAGATTTTTAGGTGACAGAGGAGGATAATATATTTTGAAGATAGTGAAACAATGTACAGGCTAATGCTAGAAGGTTAGTATTGGGCTGCCTGTTCTTGGTGGTACCATATAAACATTCAACATGCCCTGTTGAAATTTTACTATTTCTTTTCAGGCAGGTCTCTAGGGTTTCCACTTTTCCCATGGCAATAGCCCCTATGTCTATGAAATGAGAGAGGCCACTTCAGCTCAGGAAATTCTCATATAGATGTTGGGGAGGCTATGAACTTAAAAATTAACTGATGAAAAAGGAAATAGGCTTATGATTCTTACCATATAGCTCATTCTATAGTTCTCATGGATCAACACAAAAATATTTTATCGTGTGACTCGACAGCAGTGGACAGTCTTAAGTATGAGTCAGCTAAAATATTTTTATTTTCTGGAAAGTGGTGGTTTCTTTTTTTTTTTTTTTTTTTTTTTAAGTGAGACAGAGTCCCCGGGCTGGAGTGCAGTGGCGCGATCTCGGCTCACTGCAACCTTTTGTCTCCCAGGTTCAAGCGATTCTTCTGCCTCAGCCTCCTGAGTAGCTGGGATTACAGGTGTTCACCACCATGCTCAGCTAATTTTCTGTATTTTAGTAGAGACAGGGTTTCACCATGTTGGCCAGGCTGGTCTCGAACTCCTGACCTTGTGATTCGCCTGCCTTGGCCTCCCAAAGTGCTGGGATTACAGGTGTGAGCCACCGTGCTCAACCGAAAGTGGTGGTTTCTAAAGCCTCTTTTGTGAAGTTGGAGATAAATTATCTATCTTCAGGTGGTGGTCTTCCACCAAGAATTCTCTGTGCTCTTTAAAGTTAGCATTAGTACAAAGAGAACAGAGTGAAAGGTTAGGTTTATTTTAGAAAGCAACAGGGAGGCAGTGAAAGATGGAATTAAGTTGAGAAATAAAAGCAAGAAAATGACTGAAAAATGCCAGTTTGTGGAGGTGGCTACTGATGCCTGGTTTTCTGAATGTCGGCGAGCTCATAGAACCACCACATTTTCATTTCCTGATACGAAGCATTTATGGAGACTTGTGGTTCTGGTATGTGCCCCAATCTTCATGGCAGGCAGCACGAGAACAGCCGCCCAGTGCTTTTTCCTTCTGCCCAGGAAGCCACTGCTCATTATTAAGCAGAGCTGTGGAACAGCTTTGCAAAGCCTTGTAAAGTAAGAGTGCAAAATTCTCCCTCCATGATACCAAGTCCTCAGTGTGTGGAGTTGTTCCTGGGAAAAGGCTGGCTGCAAATGATGAGCATCTTTCTTCGGGCATTTTTAGATTCTTACATGAAACAACTCCGCTCCTCAGATCCCTTCCCTTCATCTGACAAATGGGTCATTTGTGAACATTGTCGATGTTTTGTAAGGGAAGCTGCTGTGTAACGACCTCTGGTTAGCTGTACCTGCAGTCTACCTTTGAAATCACATTCTTGGGCAGCTTTTTTTCTTTTCAAATATCTGCATACAATTTGGACCTATACAATGAATCTTGTAGGTGGAGATACTGTTAGTCTGGACCATTTCTTGAACAATAGGTTACGTTTTTATTCTTTTCTATTTTCAGAAAACTTTCTAAGAGGGCAGTTAAATAGGAAAATAGGGAAAGACGCCTAAGCTTACTTGGCTCATTTTTTGGAAATGACAAAGCATTTGGCTCTTTAACTGATCGTACCCTGGCTTTGCATAGAAATTCAGTAAGCAGGGCTCACTAAGTAGTAAGTAGACTCAAAGGTCTACACCAGAGTAGATCAGTGTTTAATCTGGGATGTACAAGAAAGATTTAAAAATATAAACTGGGCCACAGTGTGCACATAGGATGCCCTAAATGTTTTAGGGTTAGAAGAGATTTCCTGAGGCTGAGCATGGTGGCTCACATTTATAATCCCAGTGCTTTGGGAGGCTGAGATGAAGGGATAGGTTGAGGCCAGGCGTTTGAGACCAGCCTGGGCAACATCACTAGACCCCGTCTCTATAAAAATTTGTTTTAAAAAGCAGCCAGTGTGGTAGCACATGGTAGCAGTCGCAGCTACTTAGGAGGCTGAGACAAGAGCATCACTTCAGGTTAGGAGTTTAAGGTTGCAGTGAGCTGCCAGAGTGCCACTGTACTCCAGATTGGGCAATGAAGTGAGACCCCTTTTTTTAAAAAAAAAAAAAGAAGAAAAGAAAAGATTTCCTGAGAGAAGCTTTAATACGTGATCTAAGTTTTTAGGCTTGAAGATCATTCTGGGAGAAGTTCCATTCAGTTTATTATATTATTAAAATGTAAACAATAGTCAGAGGTAAGAAAAAGCAACATTATCTTCAATTTTTAAAAATTTGAAATGTACATTTCTTTTCTAAGAAATGTCCATTTAAACATAATAAGAAAAAAAATCACTCACTGTTCCACTAGGCTGGTAAATCATATTTTATTTTTCTTTTCCTCTTTAGGTGTTTTATACATGTGGTTGTAATCATAGAGTAACTCTGCTTTGTATTTTTATAACACTATGTCATAAACATGACCTCGTGTTATGATCTAAACCTTAGAATTATAATTTAAATTGGCTTTATCATAGGCAATACTAAATACTATGATACTAAATAACATAGTATTCAAAGGCATACTGTAATTTACGTAGCCATTATCTTATTATTAGACATTTAGGCTGCTGACAGCTTACCTGTGTAAAGACCTGTGTAAAAATCTGTGTCACAATGAACATTTTTGAGCATACAAAAAAGCAATAACTTTCAAAAAGACCTTTGCTTTTTCTACCATTTTTTTCTTTTCCAATACCTTACAGCATCTGTCTGTTTTATGCTATCTATAACTTTGTATTTTGTGTGTGAAATTCGAGTATCTGGTTTTATTTTTAGCTGCTCTACCATGTGCCGAACTCAATCTCTCACCCTGTGGTCTCTGTGTCACCTCCACCCACCTCCTCAAAGCCTGCAATGCTACAGTTGCTCTAAAGTTCTTATGACTCAAGGATTCATGTGAGGTACAAGATTTGTCCTCAGGGGTGCCCTTGACCTCCCAAAATTGCATGCAAAATTGGATGTGTGCACTTTCCAGTAAGAGGCTATAGATCATGTATCAGATTCTCAAGTGGTTCAGGTGACCAAAAAAAGATTAAGAATCACTGATTGTCTAGGACTCTTTTTAGCATCATTTATCTCTTTCCTTCCACTGGGCTGTTGCCTCTGCTTATTCAGATTCTAGCCTAAAATCGCTTCTCTTTTAATCTTTAAATTGCCATCCTACTTGTACCTCCTGCCTTCCTGTCACTGTCAACTTTCTTGAATGAATACTTATACCTGCTGTGTTCACTTCTTTACCTTCTGTTTACACCCCAACTCCTGGATCTCACCCTCCTGTTCTGCTGAAGTTGCTCTTTTGAAGATGATATACGCCTACTCCTCATGTGGTCTTCACCTTCTGACTTCTCTTTAGTGTGCAAGATTGTTGCCCTTGATCTTAACTTTAGCTTTTTCCTCCTGGGCAACTGAACTACTGCCTCCTCTTGGGCCTTCCTCTCCTTTGGCGTTTCTTCTCTCTTTTTTTTTTTTGAGACGGAGTTTTTGCTCTTGTTACCCAGGCTGGAGTGCAATGGCGCAATCTCGGCTCACTGCAACCTCCGCCTCCTGGGTTCAGGCAATTCTCCTGCCTCAGCCTCCTGAGTAGCTGGGATTACAGGTACGCGCCACCATGCCCAGCTAATGTTTTGTAGTTTTTAGTAGAGACGGGGTTTCACCGTGTTGACCAGGATGGTCTCGATCTCTTGACCTCGTGATCCACCCGCCTTGGCCTCCCAAAGTGCTGGGATTACAGGCGTGAGCCACTGCACCTGGCCTGGCGTTTCTTCTCTTAACTGTTTGCCCCTCTTTCCTCTGCTGCCAGATAGAGTTCTCTACAATTTCCTGTCATCAGGTCCCTTTTCTGTCTATATTTTTCTCTTGGGACATCTCATCCAGACCCACATACATGAAGCTCCTGACTCTCTCCTGAAACCCAGGTCCATATTTATAAGTACCATCTCCACTGGGATACCTGAAAGTACCTCCAACGTGTCCAAAGCCAAATTCATCATCTTGCCTGCAGCTGCTCTTGACTTGCATATCTCCCTGACCAGAACCACCATGCTCTGTCAGTCAGGCACAAAAGCTTTGATTGCTTTCAGTCTTCTCATTGTATCCTAGGCAGAGGCTTAGTGCTGTTCTTCCCACAGTACCTCTCCAGCTGCTGCCACTGTTGTTTAGCCTCTTTTTACCTGGCACCAGGCCTGTGGCAGTGGGCTTCCATCTTTCCGTGCTTCACTTCTCATTCTCCCTTCACCACCATCAAACACTCCCAGCTTTACTCGTCTAAAGCATGTGCCTGTTGCTTCAATGCGGTCCTCGCTGTCCTTTTGATCATGCAATATCCACCCAATTGCCTCAAAATTCAAAGCCCTTCAAGTTCTTCAAAGCTCTTCATCCGCAATACTTCCCAAAATACATCCTGTTTGTTCATATTAACCTAAGTAAGGCTTTAGTATTTATAACTAGAATATAGGGGTATACAAATATTTAAGTTTATGGGGGATGCTTTTTAAAGCAAAACCCCAATATCATAGTTATTTATCCAATTTGTTATCTTTTCTAAATCTTACCTCCCTTTGAAGGTTTAGGTTTCAATTTATTACAATTTGACAAAAGTATTTTGAGCAGCTCAGCAGCTGAGGAGAAAGATGCCCCATCATTAACACTTTTAAGGTTGAACAAGAAACACTAGCATCTGTGGAAGATGCAAAGGCTTTCTCCCAGTCCCTGCTTATACTTTGTATTGGTCAGAGCCACTACAGGAAACAAAAATCCACCCAAAAGGTGTTTGAGGAAGTTTAACAAAGGGAAAATTTCCGAACATGTGGAAAAGATTAATGGAAACTGACCAGAAACAGTGGGAGGGAGCAGTTAGTAGAATTCAGTAAGAGGAGTATCTTCAGGACATTCTGTCAGGAACAAGGTTGCTGCCAAACCACAACCTGGTGGGCAGACAGCTGGAGAAATACATGTTCCAAGTTCTCTGTCCTCCTATTCTTTGATCTCTGATGGATGCCCCTTGTTGGACAAACCCAACCAAAATCTTAAGAGCTGGAGAGCTTGGATAGTGCATCTAAGGAGGCTGGCTTCCTGGGGGCACAGAAGGGAGAGTGGAGGAGGATGAAAAGTGGCTTTAGGGAAGGAAATGGGGAACATCTAGAACTTTGTGTCACTTCTGGTGCTTTAAGGCCTTTCTCCAGGGAGACAAAAAGTTTGTGTTGACTGAAGCTCCTGGTTGCTCAGGAGCCAAGGGCCACATAACGTGCCAATTGGGATTTTTGCCTCTGAAAGCCTCTGAGGCATAATTACTGCAATGAAATACCCTTTCTGTCTCTCTCCTCTGCCAATCCCCATGCCAGGAAGCCTTCCTCTCTTCACTTCTCATCTCTCTGCCGCTTCCCTTTCATGTTGCCAGATTTCAGTAAAATAACCAGGCATATAATAAACACTTACAGACCAAATTAAATAAGACAGGATACTTTTTCTTAACAATTTGCATTACAGCTTATAATTTACATTAAGTTGCACCACTTGAGCAATAAAAAATTTATAATGAGAAAGCCAACTTAATTTTGGAAGAAAATGACAGAGAAGTGACTGGTATGTTTCCTTTGGTAGAACACTTGGAGTAGAATACCTAGCAATTCTCTTCTGAGGCTCCAACCTGAAACCCTACAAAAGGAAGGACTTTGTGGAGGAACTATTGTTGGCTGCCTCCTTCTCCTTGGCACTCATCTGTACATTCTCCTCTTCTTATTCCTGGCTCCAGACTGCTCTCCTCACTCACACCTCCCACAGGTCTATCAGTTGACACTGCAGGGCATGGGAAGCTGTGGCTGGGGTGTTTTTGATGACAGACACTGAAGTGGTACTCCCAGTGGGGGAAGGTCAGCAGGCTGAGACAGGAGGGGAGAACAAAGCAGGACACAAGGACATCTGAAAGTCAGGAAGTGGAGCCGGGAACCCTTTGGGTTGGAGTTCAGTTCCTGATTTTTGTTGGGGCAGATTCTTTGCAGCACAACTTGAAGGGCAAAGCAAGCCCCTGAAGGTTGAATTACAGAGTTGTTCAAGGGCATGGGATCTACAAAATCTAAACCAGACTAAAATCAATGGAGCTTCCCCTTGAAAACCTATAAATAGTTTCCTGAAATCACTTTTTTTTTTTGCCTAAGATCTTGGGAAACTATTTCCCATAGGTCTCCTTTATGACATTGCTTGCTTCCATACTTCCATTTGGGTATGTTCAGAGCAGCAATAAGCCCGCAGGACAGCTAGAGTTAGATGTGTACCCTCAGTGAACAGAACGTGCTTGTTACCTTCTGTATGTGACAGTGTGAATGTAGGAAGGCTTGCTGGCTGTGCATTAGAGAATCTTAGACTTTAAAGAGGTGGACAGACTCTAAAATTAGCTCCTGTAAGTGTTCAGAGATAAATGCACAATATCCCAAGTTTAGGCACGACATAGGTAGACCTCCCTGAGATTAGCGCAGAGGACACTTCCCTAGTTAAGGAGAGGCTGGTTTAGTTAATGGCCATTTATCTCATTCCTTTGAGACCCCTTTTAGTCCTTTGAGTACCACATCCCTGGTTCCAGGAATATATTGGTCCCTTCTACTCTCTTGGGTCCAAAGCTGGACTAAAAACTCAAATTCATTTTCTTTTCTTTTTTCACATGACTGAGCCAGTCAGGGAGCTGAACAGGGCTGAGCTTCATTAGTACACTTCTGTAAGATGAGAAAGAAATGCTGTACAAGTTGTATCTCCTTTGTTTACATCCACATTGCTTTCTAAAGGGTTCTAGCACATCTGTCTTTTGCCATCTGGAGATTCTTTCTGGAAGTCATATTTGACCAAACCTAGGAGGATTTTGTATATTAAGTCAATGAAAGCCAGTTGTTCCAGTACAGATGGACTCACAACCTTGACCTACCTAGGCATTTTAAAAAGACTCAGCCTACCCAGTCAAATATACATCAGGGGTTTGTAAATCCCAAGGGCACACAAATTACACACAGGGGATGATCCTCGATCTACCCACTGAGTCTAAACACCCATTCTGCTTTTCAACCTGGACCTCAGCCTGGTCCTCCAGTCTTTGGAATTCATCTTTTTATTGCCGTATGGCTTACTCTTGGTACCAATCACTGGGTATGACATTGGTGCTTGTGGTCTGGTCACATGAACGCAACCATGGTATCTTCCTTGGCTCAGTGGAACTTACTTGCATGGCTTACTTTCTTCTAATTTTTCTCACCAGGTGATGAAATCTGACAGGCTATACTGCTTCATGCCTCACATAGTTACTGAAGAAGTGGGGAGCATTAGGAGGGTTCCCCAGACCACCAGAGGTTGAGTGGGAAATATTTCCTGATATGATGCTGAAAACTATACTTACTAAAGAAAACAGAAGTGCGAACACATTTCAAAAACATGATACCATACGACCTTTCAACAATGAGACTTAACAAAGCTGACTGAAGGTTTTGATAAGCTTTTGTCTCCTTATCCCCCAAACCCAGTGGCACTCCTCATCTCTTGCTTCCTGAATAAGAACAAACATGAAAACAACTTACTGTAAACTGGATTTGGCAGCCACCCATGATGTAGTCCAAGAAAGAGTGCATCTTGTGGATCTGCATAGGAGGGGAGAGGAAACTGGGTTAATAACAGCACAGTCTATTTCCTGATATATCAGAGGCCTAACGGTTGGTGACTGATAGGCTGCTAAACCAGAGGAAAGGGCAGACAGGCATAGTCAGAAAATGACGGGTCAGTTAAGTTTGTTCTGTTAAAGGGGAGAAGGAAAACAATAGCAATACAGATGAGCCTATGAGAGCTGCCAATATCTATCCCTTGCTCCCCTCTATTACAATTTATGCAAATTTTAATCAGCTTCTGCCTCTGAGATGAGACTAAAACTATATTTTCAAGTGTCACTACTGTTTTGAAATCAATAATGTCTCAAACTTGACTTCAGTCTTGCCTCCCTGTGTCTAAGTCCCAGTCCTGGTGACATCTTTAATATGCAGGTGATTTTGACAGGCAGTTTTAAGAAACCATTAGCTGAGAAGGTAATCTACTGACAATTTCCAATTAGTTAAACCCTTCCCCTGCCATGAACACCGACTAACATTTATTGGGCTTTACTGAATGTCACGTACTTAGCATCTTTCACCTCATTTAATTCTCGGAACAACCCTATGATTTACTGAATATTTCAAGCCTACTGCTGAGACCTACTGCTCAGAAAGAAGATTCCTTTCAAAATATTACAGCTCATCAGCAATAGACCTAGTTACACAAAATCTCTGATGGAGATATGCAAGGAGTTTTATTGTTGTTTTCATGTCTGCTAACACAATATCCTAATCTGCACCCCATGAATCTAAGGGTAATTTTGACTTTCAAGTCTTCTTATTTAAGAAATATATTTCATAAGGTTATAACTATCATTACAGTAGTTTTTCTGATGCATCGGAGAAAAGTAAATTGAAAACTTTCTGGAAAAGATTCATGATTCTAAATGCCACTAAGAACATTCATAATTCATGGGAGGAGGTTGAAATATCAAAATTAATGGGAGTTTGGAAGAAGTTCATTTTAAACCTCTAGGATGACCCTGAGGAGTTCAGAACTTCAGTGGTGGAAGAAACTGCAGATGTGGTAGAAATAGCAAGGGAACTGGGATTATAAGTGGAGCCTGAAGATGTGGCTGAATTGCTACAATTGATAAAACTTGAATAGATGAGGAGTTATTCTCATGGATAAACAAAGAAGGTAGTTTCTTGAATCTACTCCTGGTGAAGATGCTGTGAGCACTGTTGAAATGACAGCAAAGAATTTAGAATATTCCCTAAATTTAGTTGATAAAGCAGTGGCAGGGTTTGAGAGGATTAACTTCAATTTTGAAAGAAGTTCTACTGTGGGTAAAATGCTATCAGACAGCATCACATGCTACAGAGAAATCTTTCACGAAAGGAGGAGTCAATTAATGAGAAACATCATTGTTGTTTTACTTTTAAGAGTTACCTCAGCCACCCCAACTTTCAGCAATTACTACCCTGATCAGTCAGCAACTATCAATATCCAGATAAAATCCTCCACCAGCAAAAAGATTATTACTTAAGGCTCAGATGACTGCTGTATTTTTTTTTTAGCAATAAGATATTTTTAAATTAAAGTATTAAATTTTTAGACATAATGCCATTGCATATTTAGTAGACTACTGTATAGCGTAAACATAACTTTTATATGCACTGGGAAATGAAAGAATGTGTATGACTTGCTTTATTGCATTGGTTTGGAATGGAATCCAAAATATCCCTGACACAGGCCTTTATACATACACATACACATATGCATATACATACACATATATGTACGTATGCCTGTACACACACACACACACACACGCACACACACCCCATGAACACACATCTATCATCTGGATAGCAACTGAATCCTGTATGATGGAGTCAGAAACACATGGGTTAAAATCTCAGCTCTTAAATTTACTACTTGTGTGACTCTGAGCTAGGTACATAACCTCAATTGAAAGCAGACATCTCAGGGTTGTGGTAAGAGTTAAAGAGAGTTTATTGTAGTTATTCTTATATAGTAAGTACTCAATGAGTGGCAGCATCACTCCTGGCTTTGAGTTAAGCAGTTTAATTATTACCACATGTGATTCTCTGCAAAGCTATAGCCCCTTTGGAAGGAATTAGAAAGACCTTTAATCTTCTTCTGTTGTCATGTTTTTATGGTATCCTTTTAGTATGAGTAAGATACCACATATAAAGCACTGGACAGGCTGGGCGCAGTGGCTCACACCTGTAATCCCAGCACTTTGGGAGGCTGAGACAGGTGGATCATGAGGTCAGGAGATCAAGACCATTCTGGCAAACATGGTGAAACCCTGTCTCTACTAAAAATACAAAAAATTAGCCGGGTGTGCTGGCATGTGCCTGTAGTCCCAGCTACTCAGGAGGCTGACGCTTGAGCCCAGGAGGCAGAGGTTGCAATGAGCCGAGATGGTGCCACTGCACTCCAGCCTGGGCGACAGAGTAAGACTCTGTCTTAAAAAACAAAACAAAACAAAACAAAAACCACCACCACAACAAAAAAACCACTGAACACTGTGAAGGGCACATAGTAGGTGTTCTAGAAATGTTGGCTTCGCCCTTTGGAGATCTCCCTCTGGCACTGCTCTGGGCAGAGAAAATCCTGACCTATCAGTGGACCTCTCTTGTCTTTGGGGCAGGATAGTCCCTGGGGAGAGGATGGTGGCACTGGGCTGCCACAGCTCCATGATCACCCATGCTTACGTTTCTCATTTTATGTTCCTTAATACATGACATTTTTTATTTTTGTTTTAGAAGATCACATCTTTTTGACACTCTTCCTCTGACCACACCACTTGAACTCTTCCTCTCAGACAGCCCTAGCTTTATACTCCTGGAAGAGAGGGCTGCATACCTACCTTGCACAGATTCAGAATCACCGTGCCTGAGTTCTTGTAATTCTTCTTCTTGGCTTTATACTTGGGATTGATGCACTCCCACTGCACCTGAAAGAAGGGTCACAGTATGAGAATCTGCTTAGGGAAAAGCTGAGGCATTGAATAGGGCCAAGCTCCTAAGGTGCTGAGGACTGGAGGGCTGACAAATAGTCTGTAGGTGGTAACTCTTGCATTTACAGGAGCAATAAGGGGGGTGGTTGAGGGTGAGACTCTGCTGTCAGACTTCTAGGTTTGAATCCCAGCAACTCCATTTCCCTACTGTGTGATTTTTGGCAGATTACTTGTTTGCTCTATGTCTTGGATATCTTCTTTGCAAAATGGAGCTTATATCTATCTCATAGGATTATTGTGAAGACTGATTAATCCATGTAATAAATTTGGAATAGTACCTGGCATATATCAATGCTTACTATTAATATGGTCAAATCAAGCAATAGAGGGAAGAAGAAATCTGTAGGAATACAGTTGAGTGATACCCAGATACTAAGACTTACTGCCTGAGAATTGACTCAAAAGGTAGAAAAATTTAGGAATAGTGAATGCTGACTACAGAAATTTCATAGGGACAGTAATAAATTTACATAGAACTTAACAAAGAACTAAAATAATGGATTGACATATGTCCCAACAGTGACACAATAGATCTCCAAAGGGGCCTTTTTGAGGGATATGATCAGAGCTATAGGAGTGGCTGGGAATTGAAGAGTCACCTGGGAGCTAGTTGAAGAGTCAGCTGACTAGGAGAATAGGTATCCAGCCTATAGAAGATTTAATGAGACAAAATCAACTGTGAATAAAATATCCAAGAGTTGTTGCCCGCTATTCCCCACCATCCTATGAAAGATGAATCTCTGGATTTCTACTCAAGAGAAAGAATTTCTCTCCCTGAGAATTAGAAGTGTCTGAAACTGAAGTAGTTTCTGAGGCAGATGCAAATGGACAGACTGATATAGCAGTGGCCTTCAATAATCTATTCCTCTCGGTGTCCATGCATTTATATAGTTCCCTCCCACAAGGATGCGGCGTTTAGTCACATGACTTGTTTTGGCCAATGGGACATTAGCAAATGTGATAATAGCAGAGCCTTGAAAAGCGCCTGTGTATTGGGGCTGGCCCCTCTCCTGCTTCTGTGAAGTTTTCAGGGTCATGTTAAAAAGCCTACAATGGTCTCCTGGAGGATACAAGTACACCTGGAGAACTATCCTGGCCATCCTGGCTGCTGAGGCACAAATGCAAGAGTGAGTTCTGTTGGCACCACATGGAGCACTATGGGGAACAGAGAAGATTTCAGCTAAAATTGCCAACCCAGAGAATGGTGAGTACATAGTGATTGGTGTTTTCAGCCAGGAAGTTTTAAGCTAATTTTTCACTCAGCAACTGATAACTGATACCGTAGTTTCTCATCACTGGGAAGGTGGCAGCAGGACTGGGCAACTACATAGGATTTGGAAGACGGAGGTCTTATACCAGTGAAGGGTTCTCTATGATTCCTTCCAAATATGGGATTTTTGGGTGAAAGAAAGAAAGAAGAAAACATTCAAAGCAGAATCTAAAATCAGATCCCTAACCTTGTTTTTTTCACTTAAAGGCCTAATCTCTTAATATGTCCATAATGAATGTTGCCTTTAATTCCTCCCTTTTTCTTTTCATTTACTCTCCAGGTGTGTAGAACTTGATGAACAAGGATTACAGTGCATCTCAAAGTAGATGTAGTATTTCTATACAAAAGAGCCCAAGTTCCTCCCAAACCCATCAAAACTGAAATTGTCTTTCCCCCTAAAGCTTCCTCTAATATTTCAGTAAAACAGGTGCCTTAGGGATTTACCTAACAGTTGGAAAGAAAAGATACTAAAATTAGCTGTGCCATTTTTTGTTATTCTCAATTATTTCTATTAATCTCAATTTCTGCCATCAAGCAGGATATATTGAGTTAAAGATTTTGAATTCTATTAAAAGTTATAGTGATCATCCATGAAAAGTCTACTCACTTCCTTCTCAGGCTAAGATGAGGAAGGCCGGTTGGCTTAGTCAGGAGAGGGCTCCAAGGAAGTTGAAACAAACCTGTTGATATTCGGGGTCCTTGTGCTTGTCAGATGGGTAGGGAGTCCTGATGGACCAGATCTAAATATTTTGCATCTGTCTTGGGATGAAGTTGGCATATAACTATGGGCTATACACTCTACTTTCCCAATCCCATTTAACTCTCCCCACAGCCCACTTTGATAGATGGAAGATGAGGCTTGGAGAAGAGAAGGGAAACTTGCCCAGGCCATACAGGTAGTAACTGATAGACCTGGGATTCACACCCACATCAGTCTCATTCCTAAGCCTGGACTATTAACCACAATGCCTTCTTCTAGGAAGGTCCTGGAGTAACTCCCCTATTCTTGCAAGCTTCCCCTTTGGCCACCCCAAACTAAGGATGCTTACAAATGTTATTCAGGAAATAATCAAGGTTAATTAAGAATTTACCCTGTACCTATAGAATCATAACTCCCACAGGAAAAGGAAAGTTGAAAGATGCTGTCTCTATTCTCTCTGATGCTACATAGTGAGATTCCTCAGGATTTCAGTTTCCTCTATCCTTTCTTCAATCCCTTCTCTCTAGGTGTACTCAACCATTCTCTTGATTTTAAATATCCTCTCTTAGTTGATGGCTCCTAAAATACATTTACAGGTAAATGTCTCCTCTGAGTGCCAGTTTTTGAAACCAGATTTTGAAAACTTCCTCATAAACTGGACCTCCCTGCCATAATTATTCCTCATCTCAGAAAATGGCACCATTTAACCATCTATCCTTGAGTCATTCTTTTCCACCTTCCCTATATCCAAGCCTTCAACGAACCTTGTAGCCCCTAGTTCCAAAATACGTCTTAAGTCTATCCAATTTATCTATCTCTATGTTTTCTTAACCCAAGTCATTATCACCTCTTATCTATAGTAGTAGCCTCCTTACAGATCTCCTGTGCCTCTCTTTAATTATCTGCACAGTAGCAAAAGTAATCTTTTAAAAAATTACAACCAGTCATGTCATTCTCTAGCTAGAACGCTTTGCAGCACTGTCCAGTAGAATTTTCTCAACAATTGGTATATTCTGAATCTGCACCAGCCACATGAGAATATTGAGTATTTGAAATGTGGTTAGCATGGCCAAAGAACTTAATTTGCTACTTAATTTTATTTTGATTAATTTAAAAATTTAAATAGCCACATGTAGCTAGTGGCTACTGCATAGGAAAGCACAGCTTCCACATGCTCTTGGTACATTTAGAAGAATCTGCCTTTCCTGGCCTCTGGCCTTGTTTCTCACCACATCCTATGAATGGTCTCTTCACTCTCTGCTTCAGATATACTGGTCTCTTTCCAGGTCCTCCACCACACCAAGCTCATTCCTGCCTCTGTACTTTGCAATACGATTCCTTTTGGTTCAAAGCCTTAATTATGGTGCACATAGAGCCTGGCACAGTGCTTGGGATTTAGTAGATGCTACTCGATAAATATTGCAGAATCAATAAATAAGAGAATATTTCCCACTATATAAATAACACCAAAATGGGGGCTGGGTAGTTGAACTAAAGTTTTTCTGGTATCTCAGTGATACAGAAAAGCGCAATAGCATATGGTCCATTTCCTCAGTGGAACTTAAAAGATTTCTCTCTGTTTGACAGCATTAGGTTTTGGTATATTTCACTTATGGTATGTGTTACGTTCTTATTTTTAATATCCTTTTAGGAGCCTAAAAATGAAATATTTCCTATATTTACTGCTTGGGCTGTTTCTATTTATAGAAGTGGATAAGGCAAAACTTTATAAAACTCTTTAGAACTCTAGCAAGTGGTATGAATACTGTCATTGATTTATTAGCTAAATAGGTGTAGTTCTGCAAATTCAATAGAACAACAGTTTCTCTAGCTATAGTCCTTGTTAACTTGGGAATGACTTTGGTTATAATTTAGTGTGGTTTTAACTGTGGCTCTGAAACTCTGCATCCTGGCTTGTGGGTGAATGTCTCTGTGCGTTTGACAAGTTTCTTGTAATGCTGAGTACCTAATAGAGCATTTACAGCAGGTTTTGCAGGAGCTAAGTAGAAAGCTGTCATTGTTTCCATTGAGTTTCCAGACCAAGGGTATGTGTTCAATAAATGGTCTGATTCAGATTATGTTTCTGACTCTAAAAAAATGTTAGTTCATTTCCATCCAGTTTGATTATATCCTGACCTTGCATATGAGAAGTTGAAAAATGAGTTGGGGCATCTTTAATCAGCACTTCTGACCAGAGCAGGCACAGAGGATTATCTCTAAAGAAGAAGACTTTCTCAGCCAAGCGCAGTGGCTCACACCTGTAATCTCAGCACTTTGGGAAGCTGAAGTAGGTGGATCACAAAGTCAGGAGATCTAGACCATCCTGTCCAACATGGTAAAACCCTGTCTCTACTAAAAATACAAAAATTAGTCAGGCATGGCACATACCTGTAGTCCCAGCTACTCAGAAGGCTGAGGCAAAAGAATCACTTGAACCCAGGAGGTAGAGGCTGCAATGAGCTAAGATTGTGCCACTGCACTCCAGCCTATGTAACAGAGCAAGACTGTGTCTCAAAAGAAAAAAAAAAAAAAGAAAGAAACAAAGAAAAGAAAAAGACTTTCTCAAAAGCACTGAGCCCTCAGCTTTCACTCCTTTCTGCTCCAGAAGGAGAATGAACTCTAGAATAAGAATGGCAGGTATCTTGGGTTGAGTTGCCCAAGAAGCAAACTTTGAGGCAAGAATGTTAAAGTAAGTATTCTGTCTGGGAGGTGATACCAGGAAGTATGAATAGAGGGATGGGGAATTAGACAGAGGAGGCATCCCCAAAAGGGTGCACCTTCAGTTACCACTGTGGATAACTAGGTCCTGCTGGGGAACTCTGGAAAATTGTATAGAGAACATACCTCAGAGTTTTGCTAGTTGAAGGGCAAGGGAGCTGGGGTATCTATACACCAACTTCCATTAGTTATTTGTTGGGGGATACCTCCTGGAAGGTGTTACATCTCTGTCCACACTTCTAGCCTGCTCTGGGCATGGATAAAACAGGCTCCAGCAGCTAGAGAAAGCCCTCAGGCAAAGAGGTACTGCAGCTGGACATTGGGCAAGTGAACAATAAACAGGTAAAAGGAGAAGTTTCATGAATAGAGCTCAGATGACTTCTTGATCGATATATCTACCTACCTACCTACCTATCTAGATATGATAATGATATATGATATGATATGAAAGCGTGTGTATCTGAGGAAAACACAGAAGGGGTTTGGGTTTCTGTGTGGGACAATGTGTCTTTGTGGTATGTGGTAGTGTTTGGGTACAGGTCTTGGCATCAAGTGTATAAGAGTAAAATGATGGCATTAGAAGAAAACCTGGTACCCCTACGAAAATTTAGAGAATTTAAATAATTTCTCCAAAGCATTAAATTGTTGTTAATGTCACCAAATCATAGAAATATAGACCTAGAAAGAATATTACTGTTAATAGCAGATATTTTGAAAATGCTAGCTATGTGCTAGGTGCTCTGTTAGCACCTGGGATTATCTCATTTAATCTTCACAAAATTCTATGAAGTAGGTGCAATTATCACTCTTATATTTTAGGTGAGAAAAATGAGGCATGGAGAGATTAAGTCACTTTTTCAAGTCTACACAGCTAAAGTAGATTAGAAATACTCTCATCTCACCTTTCCATTTTACTAATGGAGAAACTGTAACGTTTGGGGTCAGTGTCTTTTCCAAGGACACACAATTGCTTAGGGTTGGGCTAGTTCCAGAATCTAGGAACTCACATCCCACGATGCTCCCTTCTTATCACATGTAATCATGCATTGATATTTTGCCTCTCACTGTTTCATTTGTAGCTGGGTGCTAAGGATTATCATAGAGGCTGCCTGGAGGCAAAAACCCACACAAGTGGTTGACCATGTACCTGTTTCCCTTCCATTGCTCCTCTCATCTCCTTGAACGTCGAGGTGAATTCTCCAATGAAGTCATGCTTGCCATTGGAGTCCCAGTCCCATACTATGCACTGTAAGAGAAAACAATTATCTTTCTTAAAAGATTAAGAATGTAGCCACAGCAGCTGAAGACGTCGTAAACTTTATGACAAAGAGTAGATGAAAGATGTTTGGTCTGGAACCAAAGCCTGGGAGTCTAAGATTGGAGCATGTAGGTTGTCATTCTGGTTTCTATAGCCCTTTGCTTGGACTTTTTGCCACAATTTGCAAATGGTCCTGTGATGCAGCAGTGTCTACAATGATGGCCCATTTTTCAGATAAGGCCAGCAAGACCCATAGGAGGTAAGTGACCTGCCAAAGGGACCTTCTAGTGAATGAAAACCTGGGACTTGAAGGCAGATGTCCTGCCTCCAATTTCAGTGCTGCTTTATGAATAGCAGATAGACTCCCTGGTTTGCACTGGAATCAAATGCCTGAGTCCATGTATGTAGCTTCTACAATGGCAGCTCCTGCTTCATGATTTGAATGGGGCCATATTAATGACATTTTTCTTTTTCTATTTTTTGCTGAAGTCAAAAGAGCAATAACAACAAAAATTATTAAGAAGGCAAAAAAGTGAAATCTTTAAATGTACCTATGTGAAAAATGGTTGGAAAATAGTGGACACACAATATCAGATATTTACCACACTGGGAAATATTATGTACCCATTACACACAAGATGCAACCATTCCGTTCTAACAAAAGGGCTCCTTATAACAATGTTAAGGATAAATCCTGGGCTCCCGAGTGATACTTTTTAAAGTGACTAGATTGAATCAGCAGCAATCCCTCTGCTTGGTCACACGTCTAAGCGAAGAAGAAGGTCTGCATGTATTCCCAGGGTGGAGGCTGTACTGGTATCTTAGCTTACTTTAGATATCATTTCTATATCTTAAGTTAAAGATTTGCAGCAAAGAATCTCAGATCTCAAATAAGATCAAGGCAGCAAAGGGGACCTTTTGCTCAAAGGTTTTCCTTGTAATATTGGGGATCAAAGAGGGAGCTCAGTCCTTCTTCAGGATGCAGATCCCACTAGCCAGTCTTGCCTGAAAAAATAGGACTTGGTAATCTGCAGATGCCTCACAAATCTACAATATGATCTGTCTAAAATGAAACATCATTTCCCCCTAAATTTATTCCTACTCATTTATTTTCTGTCACAGTGAATTGCACCAGCACTTATACAGTTGCCACAAACAGAAAACTGGGCATCATTCTGGATATTCCTGTCTCCACTCACCCTCCCACATCAGGTCCTCACCATTCTGTTTCCTAACTATGGCTTGACTCCAGCACTCCTCTCCATTCCTGCTGCTCCTTCTCATCTGCATTCCTACAACAGTCTCCCAGCTTGTCTTCTTATGGCACTTACACTCTCATACTCCTTATAACCCACTAATTATGTTAATTCCCTGCTTAAAATCAAAATGTATATAGGCTAGCAAGTCTTTCATGATCTGACTTCCTCAATACTTCCCAATTCACCCTTTATGATCCATGCTTACTGTTTTAGTCAGGGTTCTCCAGAGGGACAGAATAGGATACACGTACATATGAAAGGAAGTTTATTGAGGAGAATTGGCTCACATGATTACAAGGCAAAGTCCCATCATGTTAGCCCATCTGCAAGCTGCGAAGAGAGAAGCCAGTCGTGGCTCAGTCCAAGTCCGAAAGCCTCAGAACCACGGAAGCTGACAGTGCAGCCTTCAGTCTGTGGCCGAAGGTCTGAGAGCCCCCAGGAAGCCACTGGCACAAGTCCCAGAGTCCAAAGGCCACAGAACCTGGAGTCTGGTGTCCAAGGGCAGGAAGAGTGGAAGGAAGCATCCAGCATGGGAAAAAGAAGGAAGTCACAAGACTCGGCAAGCGAGGTTACACCACCTCTTCCACGTGCTTTGCTCTAGCTGTGCTAGCAGCTGATTGGATAGTGCCCACCCATATTGAGGGTGTCTTCCTCTCTCGGTCCACTGACTCAAATGTCAGTCTCCTCTAACAATACCCTCAAAGACACACGCAGAAACAAGACTTTTCCAGCCACCTAAGCGTCCTTCAATCTAATCAGGTTGACCCCCTAATATTAACCATCACACTTACAGTCTTTGAAAGTTTCTCTAAAATGGGGTTGGTAGGAATGAAAAACATTTGCAATGACCTTTTTAAGACATCAAGAAAAACTAATTTCTCAGCTCCTGCTATCTCTTTAAATATGGAGGATTTTGCAGATAATTATTTTGCCTAAGAAATATTAAGAAGCCCTTTGGTTAGGAAGGAGAATGCATTAGAATAAGTAAGAATGGAAGAGATTAAGACAGAAGGAGCTAAATTTATCTGCTGAAGAAAGTAATGGTCAAGTTGAATTTTCTCTTTGATAACAACTAGAGACACAGAAGTGAGTAAATCCAAGACATGCGAATTGAGAAGAAATTAGGGTAGGTTTCCTCAGAGGGCTGAAGATGGACCCAAGTTTGGGGTACGAGGAGGAGAGACACATAAGGAATTTTGAAAACTGTGATGTCTAATTTTCAAGGTGAGATTATTTATATATGTCACCTTTCTATTCCCCCGCTCCCAACTTGCCCTTCTTCCACAACCCCAAGATTCCAACAAATCTGCTACCCATAACATCATTATGCTGATGATGACTTGCAGAATAAAGAAGAGGGGCTGTGTCCATATCATTGGGGATAAAGCAGACCAGAAAGTAGTGTGAGATGGCCCACAACAATGACTGAGAACTGAGTCGGGGGCAGGACTGCGGAGAGACAGTTTGACAGGGAAATCTCAGAGTGGAACACTACAGAAATACTATGGAAGGTTGTTGGCTGTTCTGCTAACCTGGGTCTCTAAGTGAGGGTAGTGCAGAACTCCCAGATGACCTATGTGTAGGTAAGAAATAAACCTTTGTTGTTTTCAGCCATTGAGATTACTGTGGCATAACGTAGTCTGAGAACCATCTAAGTACTTAAAGTACTGTCATAGAAAAAGTTATGACAATTTATTTTTTCTCATTCCAAAAGTGGGATAAATGGAATTTTAAGAGGTTACAAAGAACTAACAAAGGAAGCATTTTCCAATAAACCTGTACCAAACAAAATAATCTATTTGTGAAAAACTGTTTTATTGCTAGAAATGTTCAAGCAGAAACTGCAGGAACACATGCAAAAAATGTAGCAGAGAAAGTCAAGCAGAGAGTTATAGAAAAATCGGTGGGATGTTTTTGAAGTTTCTTCTAATTCAGAGATGCTAAGAGTAGTCCTAGTTGTATGGGATGCAAAATGAAGTCAATGCAAGGCTTAGCTCACTCTGCTTGAAATGCTATGCAATGCAATGTAGCTTTGATAAGAGTGATGGGAACCCCTTGCATTCAAGGTAGGATGAAGTTTTACCTCATTTTTCCAATAAACAGTGGAACAAATAAATGATTCAGTCATTTGGGAAAATTGCTCAGGGTGGGCAGTGTGATCATCACAATGTGGAACACTGAATTGATCCACTGGCTGTTACAATCAGGTGTTTTACTCTCTGCGTGCCAGCTCCTTCTTATTGACCCTGACACTCACACACTCCTTACCTGGAGAAAGGAGCAAAAGAAAGTTTGCTGGGCCTAGACATAGAAAGAAGAAGGGTGGCTCCTGGGACCTTGTATTTGAGGCTCATAACTTTGACTGATAGTAAGTATAGCCCACTGAATGCCTGCATCTGACACTCAGATAATTATTCTCTTACCTTTGGAAGGAGCAAATAAAAAGGCAAAGGAGGCAGAAGCAAGTAAAAGAAGTGGGAGCAGCCTTTTTAGCACTCTCCTGAACTGGGAAAGAGCAGGAGTCCCCTTCTTTAGAGACAGGGCACACACCCCATTCACCCCTTCTTTGCCGGCTCTTAGATTTCCCATCATGCTTTGGTGAATTACTGTCCCCCCTTAACCTGCCAGCCACAAGCTTTTAAGATGTTTGCAATGTGCTCTCTGGCTGGGGCAGAAAGGGAGTGACCACCAGGCCTCCCTGAACTGGAGGATGAGTCAGGCTTGACAGAATTCCATGGGGGGGCCTCTCAGCAGCAGCAGTGCTGCTTACAGGGGCCTGTTCCTTCAATCAGCTGGCATTCCTCATCAGGGCAATTGTAGAATTTTATTTTGACCTTTCTGAGAAGGAATTGCAAAGGAAGAAAGACACAGTGAAGCAGACAAATAAAAACACTGCCTTTCCTTCTCTCTATGGCATAAAGCTGGCTTATGACAGCTCTGATTCAGCAGACAGAGGAACGTATCTTGGTGAAAAGTAGACAGATCAACCACCCTGCAGAAAAACTGAGACAGAGGCAGAGTCTTTGGTGTGAATCAATAAGAAGGCCTTGGCACATCTGTGAAAGTATGGCACCTTCAAACTATCTACAAGTCAGAAAACCTTCTCAGGTTCTTCATCGCACAGAGAAGTTTAGGAATAAAATCTTTTAAAACATGTGAGCTTGACAGATGGCCTAGTTAACTCCTTCCTTTTACAGAAAAGAAAATTGATGGCAGATAAGTGACTTATGCAAGTTCACCCAGTACAGGGTGGACTAAAATCTGGTTTTCTTACCTCCCTAATTTCACCACTACAACACAAGCACAAATGATAATAGTTAAAAAGTATATAGTGTATACTATGTGCCAGACATTGTTTGGAGCACTTCATACATATTAACTCACTTAATGCACAGAACAGCTTATTTTATGCTTATTTTTACAGATGAGGAAACTGAGGCACAGAAAGATGAAGGAACTTTCCAGAAACTACACAACTAACACTAGGTACTAGTTGAACTAAAGGAAGTTTAGCATCATAGCTTGTCTTAACTGAGCATCTTTTATAAAGCCAGGCCATTTGTGTGTATGGTCTTACATTCTTTACAATAATCATGACATGACAATATTATTACCATTTATAGGTTAACTGCCATTCACAGGTGCCATTTACAGGCTTGGAGAGGGAATGTGACTTGACTAGACACCTGGTAAGTGACAAAGGTGGATCTGAACCCAGGTATTTAATGTCATCGTTGATATTTTTTGTTATGCCATAATGCCTCTTAATAGAAACAAGAACTTAGAATCAAGTTCTCGTGAGTCTGCTCTGTGTAAAATCCCCATTCTTTTGTAAACTACTAGAATTCTCTATGGTTTTGTGAGCACACTAAGCAATACAGAGAAAGAACCTGCTCACCGTTTCCCCACAAAAGGATACAAGGGCAAGTAGTATGTGCACTGTCCCTGGGGTTCTCAGCTCTGTCTGCAGAATGCATGGATAACTGTGTCTGAGAGATCGGGTTACTCCCTCCAACTCTTGTTTTGCAATTGCCTTGAACCCACTAAAAGAAAGGTTCTATGCCAAATTACTGTACATTAGCTTTTTGTGATGATCAGCTTCATACATCAACAAGGCTAATTGGCTAACAGTCCCCAGTTGTTCAATCAAACAATAATCTATTTTACAGATGTGGTTGAACAGTTTATAATCATTTTACTTTAAGGTAAAGGAGGTTTGTGGTTTATATGAATTTTAGGATTGCTTTTTCCATTTTTGTAAAAAAATGCCCTTGAGATTTTAACGGAGATAACTTCAAATCTATAGATCATTTTTGCAGTATGGACGTTTGAACATTAAGTCTTTCCATTCGTGAACATGAAATGTCTTTCCATTTATTTGTATCTTCTTTAATTTTGTTCATCAGTATTTTAGTAGCTTTTAGAGTAGAAGTCTTTTAATTCTTTGGTTAAGTTTATCCCTAAGCATTTTACTGCTCTTGATGCTATTGTAAAAGGAAGTATTTTCTTAATTTCCTTTTCAGATCATTCATTGTAAATGTATAGAAATGTTGCTAATTCTTATATGTTGATTTTGTGTCCTGCAACTTTATTTTATCCTGAATTCCTTTATTAGATCCAACAGTTTATTTTCGTGAAGGCTTTAGGGTTTTGTACATATAGGATTATATTACTTGTGAAGAGAGATAACTTTACTTTTTCTTTCTCATTTGTTTGCCTTTTATTTCATCTTCCCTAATTGCTCTGGCTACAATTTCCAGGACAATGTTAAATAGAAATGATGAAAGTGGGAATACTTGTCTTCTTGTTGATCTTAGAGAAAAGCGTTTAATTTTTCACCATTAGGTATGATGCTAGCTGTGAGCTTGTCATAGATGGTCTTTATTGTATTAAGGTACATTTCTTCTATACGTAATTTGTTGAGTGATTTTATCACAAAAGTGTGTTAAATTTTGTCAACCCAGAATAGCAAGAATGATCTTGAGAAAGAAGAACAAATCTGGTGGCATCACATTTCCTGATTTACAAATATATTACAAAGCTACAATAATTAAAATGGTGTTTATTCACGTCAAGATAGGCAAATAGACCAATAGAACAAAATCAAGGGGCCAAAAACAAAGCCATGTATATATATTTGACTGAACTTTGAGAAGAGTGTCAATAATACACAATGGGGAAATGATAGCTCTTTAACAAATTACGTTGGGAAAACTGGATATTCGTATAAAAATGAAATTAGGCCTATACCTTATATCATATACAAAAATCAGCTCAAAAACGGATTAAAGACTGAAACATAAAACCTGAAATTATAAAGCTCCTAGAAGAATGCATAAGGATAAAGTCTTGACATTGGTCTTGGCAGTTATTTCTTGGATATAATGATAAAAGCACAGGTTAAAAAAAAAAAAGCAAAAATAGACAGGTAGGACTACATCAAACTAAAAAGCTTCTGCACAGCAAAAGAAATAATCAACAGAATTAAAGGGCAATCTACGAAATGGCTTAAATATTTGCAAACCAGGTATCTCATAAAGGATTAATTTTCTAAATAAATAAGAAACTCCTACAATTTAATAGCAAAACAAACAACTCAATTAAAAAATTGATATAAAACATGAATAGGCATTTCTCACAGAAGGCATACCAAACAAGTGTATACAAAGATGCTTGGCATCATTAATTATCAGGAAAATGCAAATCAAACTCCAATGAGATACCACTTTACACCTGCTAGAGTGGCTATTATTTTTAAAAATGCACACACACAAAAGGTAACAAGTATTGGTGATGACGTGGAAAAATTGGAACCTTTGTACATTGTTAGGAATATAAAATGGTGCAGCAGCTATGGAAAACAATAAGAAGATTCTTCCAAAAATTCAAAATAGAATTACCATATGATCCAGCAATCCCACATCTGGGTGTGTATATATATATATATATACATATATATATAAAAGAAGTAAAATCAGGATCTTGAACATGATGTCTGTACTCTCATTGCAGCACTGTTTACAATAGCCAAGATACAGTAATAACCTAAGTATTCATTGATGAATGAATGGATAAAGAAAATGGGGTACATATACCTACAATGAAATATTATTCAGCCTTAGAAAAGAAGGAAATCCTGCCATTTGTTACAGCAGCAACTGTGTTAGTCTGTTCTTACATCATTATAAAGGAATATTTGAGGCTGGGTAATTTACAAATAAAAGAGGTTTAAGTTGGCTCATGGTTCTGCAAGCCGTACAGAAAGCATGGTGCTGGCATCTGCTTCCGGTGAGGGCCTCAGGAAGCTTGCAATCATGGTGCAAGGTGAAGGGGAGCCAGCATGTAATGTGGTGAGAGCAGGACCATGAGAGAGCAAGGGAGGAGGCAGATTCTTAAACAAGCAGCTCTTGTGTGAACTCAAGGCAAGAACTCACTCATTACAGCAAGGAGGGCACCAAGCCATTCAGGAAGACTCTACCCCCATGACCCCAAAACCTCCCACCATGCCCCATCTGCACATTGGGAATCACATTTCAACATGAGATTTGGAAAGAACAAATATCCGAACCATATCAGGCATGAGTGTGGAGAACACTATGTTAAGTGAACTAAACCTGTCACAGAAAGACAAATACTGCATGATTCCACTTACATGAAGCACATATAATTGTCAAACTGATAGAAGCGGAGAATACAATGGTGGTTGCCAGGGGCTGGCAGGTGGAGAACTGGGGAGTTGTTGTTCAATAAGTACAAAGTTTTAGTCATGTTAGATGAGTAAGTTCTAGAGTGATAGTATACAACATAGTGGTTATAGTGAACAGTATAGTATTGTGCATGTCACAATTTGTTAATTGAGTAGATCTCATGTTCAGTGTTCTAACAAACAAACAAATAAATAAGTAAATGAATATAAGGAACCTTTTGGAGGTGTTGGGTATGTCAATCAGCTTATGATGGTATCACAGGTATTTGCATATGTCCAAAGTCATTAAATTGTGCACATTCATTATATGCAATTCTTTATATGCCAATTATTTTTCAAAAAAGCTGTTACAAATTAAGTAAAGCAAAATTTTTCTAATAATCTGGGTGGGCCTGATACAATCAGTTGAAAAGCCTTAAAAGCAGCACTGAGGCATTTCTGAAGGAGAAATTCTGCCTGTGGATAGGATCTCTAGCTCCTGCCCTAGAATTTCCAGTCTGCCCTTCCTAATGGTCTGATATACAGACTTTGGACTTGCCTAGCCAGCCCCCAAAATTACATTAGCCAATTCCTCACAATAAATCTCTTAATATATGCCTATTCTTATGGTTCTGTTTCTTCGGTGGAACTCTGACGGTTACAACTTTCTTTACCTATTCCCTGGTTTTCATGCAGTAACGTTCTGAAATGAGTCTTCAGTGACACACAGTTGGTCCTCTCATACTACAATGTCAACATTTATTGAACATTCACTTTGTCCCAGGTGTTGTTGTAAGCATTTGTCATGCTCTGACTCACTTAATCTTCACAGTAATCCTCTCAGTGAGACACTATTATTGTCATTCCCACTGAATAGATGATGAAACTAAGAAACAGAGGGGTTAACCAACTACTGCTGTTATAGAATATCCAGGGTGTTGAAAGTATGACTGACTTTGACATCAGAGTTCAAAGGTTCTGAATGTGATTCAGTTTCTGGTGGACAGAAACCAGCTGTCCAACCTGTGATCATCAAGTAACATAACTGCTGCTGATCAATGCACAATTCCTGTAGTTAAAGGAAATATGTTCTTTTTCTCTTTGCTTTAAAATTTTTAATTTTTTAAGATCACAACTTGTCACTGGTTTATGGGCTAATACAAGGAAAGCGAAGAAGAGCCCTTAGCTATTATTAGCTTCAAGGGTAGTATAAACAGGAGATAACGCACAGGAGAAGTATATGGCATGATCCATGCCATTATATAGCCAAGCAACCTGTAGATGAACATGTCCAAAGACCTGTTTGACATTTGCAAGGAAAAAATTGAAGAGTTGACTTTAAAGTGGGAGGGGAATCAGAAGTCTGCTTTACTTGATGGAACAAGATCAAGTAAAATCCAGGTCTTCCCACTAGCCTTTGTTTTAAGATCTATTTTAAATATTGGGCATGCCACCAGGAACAGGCTTCATAAATGAGTTTGTGCACAGTCATCCACCACTCATTTTCCCTGCCTAGCCTGTTCTCCCACTCTGACCCCAGCCTCTAGAGGAAACGTGGAGCATCTAGGGCATAAAATCTGCGTGGAGTGCTCTGTGCTGTTTTGGGGTTATACCACCTTCCTCATTAGCACCATGTGTTCAGACTAATAAGGCTTCCTCTAATCTGAAACTCAGACCTTATATTTAGTAAAAGGGTCATCTCAAAGCACAAACTTCTTTTACAGACTTTGATCGCACCATTTACCTCTATGTGCTCCTTATATCTTGCTCCCTATCTGATTCCAGACTCTCTGGCTGCGGACTTTCCTACTTTTCTTTTTCTTCTAAATCTGTTCCCAGTTTACATTTTGCATTTGTCTCACTACATTTTCATTAATGGGGCAAAACTTCCTTTTCCAAAATCAGAGAATTGGTTAAAGAAGTCAATACTCTCGGGGGAGTGGCTCACACCTGTAATCCCAGCACTTCGGGAGGCCGAGGCAGGCAGATCACGAGGTCAGGAGTTCAAGACCAGCCTGACCAGCATGGTAAAAGCTCATCTCTACTAATAAAAAGAAAATACAAAAATTAGCCAAGTGTGGTGGCGTGCACCTGTAATCCCAGCTACTCAGGAAGCTGAGGCAGGAGAATCGCTTGAATTCAAGAGGCAGAGGTTGCAGTGAGCCGAGATCATACCACTGCACTCCAATCTGGGTGATGCAGTGAGCCGAGGTTGTACCATGGCACTCCAATCTGGGTGACGCAGTGAGACTCTGTCTCAAAAAAAAAAAAAAGTCAATACTTTCAGGAGAGAGAACACTCTGATGGTGAAAGGGAACTTGGCAGTGCCCTGGTATGGTGGAAACAGCAGTATTCTTGGGGTCATTCAGAATTCAATTCAAATCTCTGCTTGGCTGGACAACTATGTAATCATCCTCATATCACTTTGCCTTTGTCTACCCAGTTTATCCATCTTTAAGGTGGGAATTAGTTTTTGTTCTATTTGCCAGGTTGCTGCAAGGATTTTTCTTTTAAAATCAACTACAATAGAATAGGAATTGAGCTGGTAATGAGGATAAAAAAATGAAAGACAGCTCCATCCCTCAAGATGTTGATGATATAGTGCAAATAAGTAATAGTGATGTGTGGAGGTGGCAAAAATGGAGGGTTGCACCAAGGGTTGTTTGGGAGTGTTCATTGCAGATAGAGAAGGCTTCCAAGAGCAAGTAAAAACCTGGTAGTACCTGGTAAACAGCATATGCAAGTATAACATTTCTTTATCTTATTTATACAGAAGAACAAATTACTAATATTAGACCCTCTCCTAAGCACAAGGTAAAGAAAGGTAGAACAGGAAAATATTCTGGGAGCCTGAAGGGACAACTGACGGTACCGAGATACTTCCTCTACTCTGTTGTTTACATGAAAGCCTGCACAAAATTGGAATGTAATCTGTCCAGTTAGGGCTCTCCTCTTCCCTCAGATTGCATGCCTCAGAGATGGTGCAAGCATCTCAAAGCACTTCTCTACAGGACTTGTGCTATGCTCTGGTAAATGTCTTAGGAGATGAGGAGGATGTTGTAGAGAATAAGGACAGACCTGGGAAGGCACAGACTTTGGTCCCAGTGTGGTCTTCAATGTTAACCAGCTGTGAGACATTGGGCAGGTCATTCTATTCCTCTGGGCCTCAGTCCTCATCTGTTAAAACACTAATTTGCATTGGAGAAACTGCAATAAAAAGTTTTTATGCCTAAAAATTTAGTATGCCTAAGAAGGGCTTGTTAAATTTCAGATTTCCAGGCTTTACCTATAGAGATTCTGATTAACTTGTCTGGAGTGGGTTACAAGAATCTGCCTTTGAAGCAAGCAACTTGCCAATTTGGATGCATGCGGTCTCTGGACATACTCAGAAACACTACCTAGAATACCCAGGAGTCTGTGGTTTGTGACTATTATGGCAATTATATCCTGGCTTGCACTGTATTCTTCAACTTAACAACAACAGAAAACCCAACCATAGACAGAAAACAACAATCAAGGGCCATCCTGGTTCCTTAAGATAATTCAATACAGTGTTGCTGTAAGTAGGCAAATACAGTCCTAAAATGTTACCACACTCACAAAAGCCAGACTCAGAAATGACCAGGAAGGGAGGGAAGGGCAATGGGTATGTTGGCTTTATCTCGTCAGTTCACACATTTCTGCTCTTCTGGATTGCAGCCAAGCTTGGGGACATTCTGCAAGAAGTATGTCACTCTTGGAAGCTTTCATTGGAGATTTATGGCCTTGGGAGGCTTGGTTAGCTCAGATAAGACTTGGAGGCTCCCAAATGCTTGTCCAAACCTTTTGAACTTTACACCTCACTACTCTTTAGGAGGATTGAAACTTTCATGGCTGTGTGGGCAGAATGAAGAGACAGGCTTTGACAGTGATTTATGCCCCAGGCTTTCAACAAGAGCTCTATCTTCATTATCAGAGTCACTCTGCACTGGTTCAACCTGCACCACTCTCTTCTACCCAATTTACAGGTGTAAGATCTATTTGAGAACCAGATATTTTATTTGGGGACTGACGGGTGGTTGGATTCAGGAAACTTTATTATGTGAATTGCAAATATGAACACAATTCCTAGTTAATGCATACTCAATAATACAGGACAGTCAAGTTGGCTGTTGGGGTATGATGCATACTACTTTTAACATCTGATGAAGCACTACTATGAAAAGTATTGAAATTATGTTTGTCATTTATCTTCTTTTGTTTTTTGGGTCTCTCTGTCTCTCTGTCTTCTATCTCCACCTATTTCCTAGACCTCCTTTGGATGAGTTGGATCTGTTTCATAGCAGGAAGCACAAAAAGTGATTGTGATTTTTTTTCCTATTTGATGGTTTATTTTGATCCATTATCAAGTCTTCACTGAGTACCTAAACTGTGTTGGGGAAATGATTAGCTACAGTATACAGAACACTAAAAATGATACATAAGTGCAGCAAAACAGCAATAAAGATGGGAAGATAGATGGATTAATCTTTACCTATATAAAGCTTACAGTCTAGTCATAAAAACAGACTTTAATTATGTGTGAAAAATAAATAAAATTAAAGTGGGTACCGAAGAGGGACTCCGTAAGTGTTGATTGGATGAATGAATGAGTGAACAAAAGCAAAATGTGAGGGATTTTCAAATGCAAGAATCTTGGAGCACTTTTTACAAATGCTAAGTAAGTAATAAATCTCTTCAAATGTTTTAGAGTATCAGTAGGAAATGATATAGAAAACAATATTTTATTTAGAATTTAGGTTCGGTACACAATTTGTAACTTCGTAACTTTACAACCTCAGGGTTATACGACAGAAAGGCTGTGCTAGTTCCAGAGCTCGAGAGGCTAAGCCACAGCACCCATCATATGCGCTATGAAAACAAACAGAAATCTGTCCACATCTCACAATGGAGAGACACCATGAGGAGACAGGCATTTTAGCCAAACAGTCTCAGCATTCTGAAAAGATTTGCCTTTCAAATCCAATCAAGATTTACAAAAACAATTGTTCCGCATAGTCCTCAGTGGAAGAAGCATTGGTCAGATAATGGCCATTACCATTTTAAGATAGGATTCTTCATTTTCCAGGGGCTAAAGGCTATCTTATCTGGAGAAAGAACTGCACTCAATTTTCCTTAAATTCTTGTCCAATTCTTAAAATGATTTAGATATCTAAGGATTTCCCTTTTCTTCACTAGTGTCATTTTTACCTATCAGTGGGATCATATTTGATCAACTTTGGAAGAGTAATTGCATCATGCTTCTTATTAATAGAGCCCCACACTTCCAGATTTCTGTTCTATGTCGCTGCATCCATTCTAGATGGTAATGGCTCACCAAAGACAAATCTAATAGAAGGCAATTTTAGAAAGTGAGCTGCAAAATCATTCATTTCTACTTAATATAGCTCTAACTCCAACAGATGTTGATCTTTCCACTGGAACATCAAACTAAACTTTAAAAATTGCAAAATCCTTATTTGATATGGGGGAAAGATTTCCTAATCTTATTGAAAAAGGTGAATTCCAGTTGCATGATGAGCCCTGAGTAAATGCCTTTGGATCGACTGATTAGGGGTTGTGATGGGTAATACAGAATGTCAACTTGCTTGATTGGATTGAAGGATACAAAGCATTGATTCTGGGTGTGTCTGTGAGGTGTGTCGTTGATTCTGGGTGTGTCTGTTGCCAAAGGAGTTTAACAGTTGAGTCAGTGGGCTGGGAAAGGCAGACCCACCCTTAGTCTGGGTGAGCACCATCTAATCAGTTGCCAGCAAATATAAAGCAGGCAGAAAAACATGAAAAGAGAGACTGGCCTAGCGTCCAAGCCTACATCTTTGTCCTGTGCTGGATGCTTCCTGCCCTTGAACATCGGACTCTAAGTTCTTCAGTTTTGGACTTGGATTGGCTCTCCTTGCTCCTTAGCCTACAGACGACCTATTGTGGGACCTTGTGATCATGTGAGTTAATACTTAATAAGCTCCCCTTTCAATACACACACACACACACACACACACACGCACGCACGCACGGTCCACATCACCTCTGTATTAGTCAGGGTTCTTTAAGGGGAACCTATATACATATATGTATATATATTCCATTAGTTCTGTTCCTTTAGAGAACCCTGACTAATACAGGGGTGATGTATGCAATGTGGGTTCCAAGTCTTGTCAGTCAGAGGTCACAACTCTCCAATTTCCTGGTAAAGTACTCCGTATAGGTGATGCCTAAAAAGCACATACCTTTTATGCTGTTAACCTATTTGCTACTAATACAGACTGCATTTAAATTATTTCAGTGTGCCAATAAGTCATTGGCTAAGTCCTCCAAGTACATCTCATTTGATCCTAATGGTGTTGGTAACCACATTTTGAAGGACACTGAAGCCTAGGTAATGTTCTTGAGATTATTAAGCTAGAAAGTGATGAAATTAGGATTTAAATCTTAGTCTTTTACATGGCCCATTTATTCTTCACTGAATGAATATTCAATAAGTGTTGTCTATTACTGGAATGAATATTTTTTGAGTGTCTCCTATATTTTATGTGACTCTCTGGGCATTGATTATATCAGGCTGAGACTGAATGCTATTTTATTATTTTTTAATAATTTCAACTTTTGATTTAGCTGCAGCTTTGCTACATGGGGTATGAATGATTCTGTCATCCAGGTAGTGAGCATGGTACCTAATAAATAGTTTTTCAGCCCTTATCCTCTTCCTTCTCTCTCTCTAGTAGTCTCCAGTGTCTATTGTTCCCATCTTTTAATCTATGTATTTCTCTATTTTTATAAAGTCAATCCACCCAGCATTTACTAAACCTTAGAGCATGCCATAGAATTCTTTGGTCAGAGTAACTCTCTGCAGGCAATTCAGTGTGAAATATTTTAAACAGAGAAATGACATGATCAGAGTAGCAATTTAGAAATATCATTCTGGCTGTTCAGTAGAGAATGAATGAAGTGGGAGGGAAATAAAAGTCCAATGAGAGGTTAAAGTAAATGTGCAACACTGGAAAGATTATAAAGATATTAAGGATGTAGAAACTTTAAGTTTCAACATCTATGTAGATGTTGGAGTTGAGGAAGAAGAAAAAGAGGAAGAAGAAATTAAAGATTAGTCCCCAAACTTTTGGTTTGTGTCATTGGGCATACCATTCACCTACATGTGAATCACAGCAAGAACAGGTTTGAGGGCAAAGGAATAGTTTAGTATTTGGCCATGAAAAGTCTCACATTCTTTAACTTCTAATAAGTACCATAATTCTCTGAACCCATGACATGTAATCATTGTTTCTTCTAGCAAAATGCCTGTGTCTCTGTTTCTAAATAAGCCATGCTGCTCATGGTGGTGTATTGATTGCTGTAATTTGATGCTGGAGGCAACTTTCCATTGGATCCCTGAAGAGGAAAAGGTGCTTGAAGACCAAAAAAGAACAGCTGATTCCATTTGTATAGCTTAATCAGTCTGGAAACCACAAATAGGCAATGTGGGATTTACTGACAGATAGGAGGAAGTTTTGGCACAGCCAGGCAACTTGGTTACTATGTATTTCAAACTCATTTACTTGCTTCTCGTTTAATTGTTGCCTAATGCAACCATCATAGGTGTTCAGGACTTGAATTTTTGTTTTAGGATAAGAGAACAATACAGATTCCAAAAGCATGGAGAAATTAGCCACTTCTAACTCATCATACAAGAATGATCCACACAAAGCAGCTTTGCTACTGCTATGTCCAAGTCAATTCTGGGTGTTTATAATAGACTGGACTGACCACCCTCAGACAATGAAAAGACACTCAGGCATCCAGCCAGATTCACACACATGGTTCTGGACCAGATTCACTACCCCTGGTCTTGGTCTCTGCTCTGGTCTAGTGTCCACAACATTTCTTTGGTTTACTCGGGCCAAATGTCTAGTTTATCCCTGGATACAAAAGCATCAGGACATTTTAGGGCCTTGCCAATCCTTGGGATTCTCTCACCCTTGGCTCTTTAGGGCAACCATCACATCTAACCTGGGTCTGGATCCTGGGTTCTCCTCACTCAGGAACCTGATGCTGGCTGGAACCTTATATAGACTTACTCAAGCCACCCTCTAAATATCTAGAAACCAAGTTTAAGATACTACAATTGTTCTCTTTTTTCCTGAAATTTGTTTAGTTATTTGTGATGGGGTCTTTCAGTCTCCAGAAGCTTATTTTCTACATCACTTAGCCTTTCTGCATAGATTCAGCCATTCCTGGCCAATGTTTTCCTCATTGAGTTATGATGCTTAATTATCTAGTGTGAGAAAAATAGTTTGGAAGTTCCTTGATGAAATGAGGAAACCAAAAATTTGTACTAAGCTGTTAGCCTAACATTGCTACTGCTGAAACTCTGTTTGTCAAAGGGAATCAGTTCTCCTCTTTTATACAATTATTACAGACAGACTTTTGGGTGGATCACTTTCCTGGGAGATAAAATGACTTGGCTCTTTGAGTCAGCCAGGAAGACATTTTATTCCTTTCACTGGGATGGAGTCAGACACACATTTGCAAGATGGACAAGCAGAGAGCTGAGATTTTCACACTGTTAAGCAGGGCCACTGACCTATCTTATCTGGCTTATTTCCAAAGTAATTGAACTTTTCTTCTCATTTCATCCCATCACTGGACAGACCAATAGCTTTACTTGTCTTTGGAGAGATAAAACAGGACTTCTTTACCTGGAAGTGTAAGCCAATCCATTCACTGATGGGAATGGCCCTCCTTTTAAAGTGGTCTCATCTATAACTACTTTGAGAGACCAGGAACATTATTGGAAGCTAATTAGAAATTTCTTCTGGCTATCATAACATTCAATGTATTTTCAAAGGTAGCTGTGATAAATGGACCCACGTTTCTATCTAAATTCCATTTTCCACATCAAGGTTATCATTAGAAAAAGCAGACATCAAAATGTATTAATCCATGTAGCAGCAAAGCATTTTAAAAGTTCATTTAAAAGAGCATCAGTACTATGGGAGGTTAATAGGTACTAATTAAAAATTAAAAAGGCTGGATTTTCAAATAATTTTGGATTACCCTGAGATATTAGAAGTTGAACCATTTTTGCTATTGCAGAAGCCCTCAGAGCCTTTGAAATGCCAAGGTGAGGGGGAGGATCCAAAATGGCCGAATAGAAACAGCTCCAGAGTGCAGTTTGCAGCAAGAACAATGCAGAGGGTGAGTGCCCACTGCATTTCCAAACAAATTTTCACTGCCCATAGACCAGGAGATACCCGGGCCGAAAAGCACCACGAGTTTTTAGTACAGCAGTTTCAGCCGGTGCCAGGTTGGCACACAGAAACTTACACAAATCTGGGTGGCCATTTCAACTGGTACATGGAATGCCTGGAAGACAGAGCCACCCATTCAATTGAAAGGGAGGGGGCAGAGACAGGGAGCCAGGCGATTTGGCTCAGTGGGTACCACCCCCACAAAACAAGCAATCTGAAATGCTCTGGATTGAGAGTTTTGCAGCAAGCGCAGCTGGACCCAAGATAGTCCAGCTCAGTGGAGGGAAGAGCGAGGCAGTCCACCACTATTGAGGTAGTTCACACAGCAGCTGGGCAGAGCCTGTGGCAGCTCAGCAATGCCTCCTCTGGCAGACTGTGACTAGACTACTCTGTGCAGGGCAGGGCATCTATGAAAAAAGGCAGCAGCATGACAGGAACTTATAAATAACGACAACCTTCCTAGAACAGAGCACCTGGGAAAAGAGGTGATTATGAGTTCTGCTGCAGCAGACTTAAAAGTACCCACCCAGCAGCTCTGCACAGAAAAATGGAGCTCCCGACACAGCACTTGAGCTCCTATAAGGGACAGACTGTCTCCTCAAGCAGCTCCCCAACCCCTATATACCCAAAGAGATACCTCATAAAGGAGAGCTCAGGCTGACATCTAGCAGGTACCCTTCTGGGACAAAGATAACAGAAGAAGAAACCAGCACCAACCCTTAGCATTCGGCAGACCCCATGAGTGATCCCCAGGGAAGCAAGGTCTGGAGTGGACCTCCAGCAGTCCTGTAGCAGAGGGGCCTGACTATTAGAAGGAAAACTAACAAACAGAAAGAAATAATTTCATCATCAACAAAAAGGATGTCCACTCAGAGACGCCATCTGAAAGTCACCAACTATGAAGACCACAGGTAGATGAAGCCACTAAGATGGGAAGAAACCAGCACAAGAAAAGGATGAAAACACCAAAACCCAGAACGCCTCTCCTCCTCTAAAGGATCACAACTCCTCACCAGCTAGGGATCAAAGATGGATGGAGAATGAATCTGATGAATTAACAGAAACAGGCTTCAGAAGGTGCGTAATAACAAATTTCTCAGAGCTAAAAGAACATGTGCTAACCCAATGCAAAGAAACTAAACCTAGAAAAAAGGTTAGATGAGATGCTAACTAGAATAAACAGCCTAGAGAAGAATATAAATGACTTTATGGAGCTGAAAAACACAGCCTGAGAACTTTGAGAAGCATACAGAAGTTTCAATAGCCGACGACCAAGCAGAAGAAAGGATATCGGAGATGGAAGATCAACTCAATGAAATGAAACGAGAAGGCAAGAATAGAGAAAAAAGAGTGAAAAGAAATGAACAAAGCCACAAAGAAATATGGGATTATGTGAAAAGTCCCAATCTATGTTTGATGGGCGTACCTGAATGTGATGGAGAGAATGAATCCAAGCTGGAAAACGCTCTTCAGGATATTATCCAGGAGAACTTCCCCAACCTAGCAAGCCAGGCCACCATTCAAGTCCAGGAGATACAGAGAACACCACAAAGATATTCCTCAAGAAGAGCAACTCTAAGACACTTAATTGTCAGATTCACCAGCATTGAAATGAAGGAAAAAAATGCTAAGGGCAGCCAGAGAAAAAGGTCGGGTTACCCACAAAGGGAAACCCATCAGACTCACAGTGGATCTCTCCGCAGAAACCTTACATGCTAGAAGAGAGTGGGGGCCAATATTCAACATCCTTAAAGAAAAGAACTTTCAACCCAGAATTTCATATCCAGCCAAACTAAGTTTCATAAGTGAAGGAGAAAGAAAATCGTTTATGGACAAGCAATTGCTGAGATGTTTCGTCACCACCAGGATATCCAGGACTTGCACACAGATCTGCCCCAAGTGGAACTAACAGACATCTACAGAAATATCCACCCCAAATCCACAGAATATACATTCTTCTCAGCACCACATTGTACCTACTCTAAAGTTGACCACATAATTGGAAGTAAATCACTCCTCAGCAAATGCAAAAGAACGGAAATCATAACAGTCTCTCAGACCACAGGACAATCAAATTAGAACTCAGAATTAAGAAACTAACTCAGAACCGCATCTTCATGGAAACTGAACAACTAGCTCCTGAATGTCAACTGGATAAACAATGAAATGAAGGCAGAAATAAAGATGTTCTTTGAAACCAACAAGAATGAAGACACAATGTGCCAGAATCTCTGGGACACATTTAAAGTAGTGTGTAGACGGAAATTTATAGCAATAAATGCCCACATGAGAAGCAAGGAAAGATCTAAAATCAACACTCTATCATCAAAATTGAAAGAGCTAGAGGAGCAAGATAAAAAAAACTCAAAAGCTAGCAGAAGACAAGAAATAAGAGTAGAACTGAAGGAGATTGGCCGGGCGCGGTGGCTCAAGCCTGTAATCCCAGCACTTTGGGAGGCCGAGGCGGGTGGATCACGAGGTCAAGAGATCGAGACCATCCTGGTCAACATGGTGAAACCCCGTCTCTACTAAAAATACAAAAAATCAGCTGGGCATGGTGGCACGTGCCTGTAATCCCAGCTACTCAGGAGGCTGAGGCAGGAGAATTGCCTGAACCCAGGAGGCGGAGGTTGTGGTGAGCCGAGATCGTGCCATTGCATTCCAGCCTGGGTAACAAGAGTGAAACTCCATCTCAAAAAAAAAAAAAAAAAAAAAAAAAGAACTGAAGGAGATAGAGACACAAAAAATCAATAAATCCAGGAGCTGTTTTTTTTGAAAAGATCAGCAAAATAGACAGACTGCTAGCCAGATTAATAAAAAAGAAAAGGTAGAAGAATCAAATAGATGCAATAAAAAACGATAAAGAGGATATCACCACTGATTCCACAGAAATACAAACTACGATCAGAGATTACTACAAACAACTCTATGCATATAAACTAGTAAACCTGGAAGAAATGGGTAAATTCCTGGTCACTTGCACCCTTCCAAGCCTAAAGCAGGAAGAAGCTGAAACCTTGAATAGACCAATAACAAGGTCTGAAGTTGAGGCAGCAATTAATAGCCTACCAAACAAAAAAAGTCCAGGTCCAGACAGGTTCACAGTCGAATTACACCAGATGTACAAACACGACCTGATACCATTCCTTCTAAAACTATTCCAAACAATCCAAAAAGAGGGAATCCTTCCCAAATCATTTTATGAGACCAACATCATCCTGATACCAAAACCCTGAAGAGACTCAACTAAAAAAGAAAACTTCAGGCCAATATCCATAATGAACTTTGACGCAAAAGTCTTCAACAAAATACTGGCAAACCGATTGCAACAGCACATCAAAAAGCTTATCCATCACGATCAAGTAGGCTTCATCCCAGGGATGCAAGGCTGGTTCAACATACACAAGTCTATAAATGTAATCCACCACATAAATAGAACCAAAGACAAAAACCATATGATTATCTCAATAGATGCAGAGAAGGCCTTCGACAAAATTCAACAGCCCTTCATGCTAAAAAACTCTCAATAAACTAGGTGTCTAAGGAACATATCTCAAAACAATAAAAGCTATTTATGACAAACCTACAGCCAATATCATTCTGAATAGGCTAAAACTGGAAGCATTCCCTTTGAAATCCAGCACTAGACAAGGATGCCCTCTCACCATTCCTATTCAAATAGTATTGGAAGTTCTAGCCAGAGCAATTAGGCAAGAAAAAAAAAATAAAGTGTATTCAATTAGGAAAAGAGGAAGTCATACTATCTCTTTTTGTAGATGACATGTTTGTGTATTTAGAAGACCCCATCATCTCAGCCCAAAATCTCCTGAAACTGATAAGCAACTTCAGCAAAGTCTCAGGATACAAAATCAATGTGCAGAAATCACAAGCATTTCTATACACCAATAACAGACTAACAGAGAGCTAAATCATGAGCAAACTCCCATTCACAATCGCTACAAAGAGAATAAAATACCTAGGAATACCACTAACAAAGGATGTAAAGGACTTCTTCAAGGAGAACTACAAACCACTGCTAGAGGAAATAAGAGAGGACACAAAACAGATGGAGAAATATTCCACGCTTATGCTTAGGAAGAATCAATATTGTGAAAATGGCCATACTGCCCAAAGTAATTTATAGATTCAATGCTATCCCCATCAGGCTACCAATAACCTTCTTCAAGGAACTGGAAAAAAACCACCTTAAACTTCATATGGAACCAAAAGAGAGCCTGCATAGTCAAGACAATCCTAACCAAAAAGAACAAAGCCAGAAGCATCATGCTATCTGATTTCAAACTATACTACAAGGCTGCAGTAATCAAAACAGTACTGGTACCAACACAGAGATATAGACCAATGGAACAGAACAGAGGCCCTAGAGGCAATGCCAGACATCTACAACCATCTGATCTTTGACAAACCTGACAAAAACAGGCAATGGGGAAAGGATTCCCTGTTTAATAAATGGTGTTGGGAAAACTGGCTAGCCATGTGCAGAAAGCTGAAACTGGACCCCTTCCTGACACCTCACACTAAAATTAACTCCAGATGGATTAAAGAGTTAAACATAAGACCTAACACCATGAAAACCCTAGAAGAAAACCTAGGCAAAACCATTCAGGACATAGGCATAGGCAAGAACTTCATGACTAAAACACCAAAAGCTATGTCAACAAATAGACAAATGGGACCTAATTAATCTCCAGAGCTCCTGTACAGTAAAAGAAACAATCGTTAGAGTGAACTTGCAACCAACAGAAAGGGAAAAAATTTTTACAATCTACCCATCTGACAAAGGGCTAATATCCAGAATCTACAAAGAACTAAAACAGATATACAAGAAAAAAACCCATCCAAAAGTGGGTGAAGGATATGAACACTTTTCAAAAGAAGACATATATAAGGCCAACAAACATATGAAAAAATGCTCATGATCACTGATTATTAGAGAAATGCAAACCAAAACCACATTGAGATACTACCTCATGCCAGTTAGAATGGCCATCATTAAAAAATCTGGAGACAACAGATGCTGGAGAAGATGTGGAGAAATAGGAACAGTTTTACACTGTTGGTGGAAGTGCAAACTAGTTCAACCATTGTGGAAGACAGGGTGGCGCTTCCTCAAGGACCTAGAAATAGAAATTCCATTTGACCCAGCAATCCCATTACTGGGTATATACCTAAAGGATTATAAATCATTCTATTATAAAGACACATGCACACGTGTATTAACTGTGGCACTGTTTACAATAGCAAAGACCTGGAACCAACCCAAATGCCCAACGACGAAAGACTGGACAAGGCAAATGCGGCACATATACACCATGGAATACTATGCAGCTATAAAAAATGATCAGTTTGTGTCCTTTGTAGAGACATGGATGAATCTGGAAACAATAATTCTCAGCAAACTGATACAAGAACAGAAAATCAAACACCACATGTTCTCACTCATTGGTGGATGTTGAACAATGAGAACACATAGACACCGGGAGGGGAGCATCATACACTGGGATCTGTTGTGAGGGCAAGGGAGGGAAAGTTGGGGGGTTGGGGAGGTTGGGAGGGATAACATGGGGAGAAATGCCACATGTAGGTGTTGGGGGGATGGGGGCAGCAAACCACATTGCCATGTGTGTACCTATGCAGCAATCCTGCATGATCTGCACATGTACCCTAGAATCTAAAGTACAATTACAAAAAAAAAAAAAAAAGAAGAAATGTCAAGGTGCAATGCCTATTACTAGAATGAGGTAGACCAGCCACCAAGGGCACAAAATTTAAGAAAGCACTCATTCTCAGGGCATTGCAAGTGCAGGGTTGGCACCTGCATTAAGCTAACAGCAGCTACTTCCTTAAATTGTGTACTCTATACATCTATATACAATTATATACACTGTGAATAATTGTTAAGATTAGGGCATAATACACAATCTTCCCCAAATTATTTGACCAAGAAAGGAACTTGTTTATGTATTTGAATTTAGGTAAAACTTGCAGTGAAATTAGTGTTTTGAGAATGAAGTTTGAGAAATAATTTTTTTCATTCAATTAATACTATCTTTTCAGTGCTTCTATGCTTCTGTGTACCAAAAAAAATGGCAAGACACAGGAAATATGAAAACAAAATTAAAAGAATCCCTTTATTTAAAAATGCAACAAGAAGAGCTAATGATCCTAAATATATACGCACCCAATACAGGAGCACCCAGATACATAAGGCAAGTTCTTAATGACTTACAAAGGGACTTAGACTCCCACACAATAATAGTGGGAGACTTTAACACCCCATTGTCAACATTAGACAGATCAACCAGACAGAAAATTAACAAGGATATCCAGGACTTGAACTCAGACCTGGACCAAGCAAACCTAATAGACATTTACAGAACTCTCCACCCCAAATCCACAGAATATACATTCTTCTCAGCACCACATCACACCTACTCTAAAATTGACCACATAATTGGGAGTAAATCACTCCTCAGCAAATGCAAAAGAACGGAAATCCTAACAAACAGTCTCTCAGACCACAGTGCAATCAAGTTAGAACTCAGAATTCAAAAACTAACTCAGAACCGCACAGCTTCATGGAAACTGAACAACTTGCTCTTGAATGTTGACTGGATAAACAATGAAATGAAGGCAGAAATAAAGATGTTCTTCGAAACCAACGAGAATGAAGACACAACATACCAAAATCTCTGGGACACATTTAAAGCAGTATCTAGAGGAAAATATATAGCAATAAGTGCCCACATGAGAAGCAAGGAGAGATCAAAAATTGACGCCCTATCGTCAAAACTGAAAGAGCTAGAGGAGCAAGATCAAAAAAACTCAAAGTCTAGCAGAAGACAAGAAATAGCTAAGATCAGAGCAGAACTGAAGGAGATAGAGACACAAAAAACCCTTCAAAAAATCAATAAATCCAGGAGCTGGTTTTTTGAAAAGATCAACAAAATAGACAGACCACTAGCCAGATTAATAAAAAAGAAAAGAGAGAATAACCAAATTGATGCAATAAAAAACGATAAAGGGGATATCATCACAGATTCCACAGAAATTCAAACCATCATCAGAGATTATTACAAACAACTCTATGCACACAATCTAATAAACCTGGAAGAAATGGATAAATTCCTGGACACTTGCCTCCTGCCAAGCCTAAACCAGGAAGAAGCCGAAACCCTGAACAGACCCATAACAAGGTCTGAAGTTGAGGCAGCAATTAAGAGCTTACTACCCAAAAAAAGCCCAGGTCCAGATGGGTTCACAGCTGAATTCTACCAGACATACAAAGAGGAGCTGGTACCATTTCTTCTGAAACTATTCCAAACAATACAAAAAGAGGGAATTCTTCCCAAATCATTTTATGAGACCAACATCATCCTGATTCCAAAACCCGGCAGAGACTCAACAAGAAAAGAAAACTTCAGGCCAATATCCATGATGAACATAGATGCAAAAATCTTCAATAAAATACTGACAAGGCGATTGCAACAGCACATCAAAAAGCTTATCCACCATGATCAAGTAGGCTTCATCCCGGGGATGCAAGGCTGGTTCAACATACGCAAGTCTATAAACGTAATTCACCACATAAACAGAACCAAAGACAAAAACCACATGATTATCTCAATTGATGCAGAGAAGGCCTTTGACAAAATTCAACAGCCCTTTATGCTAAAAACACTCAGTAAGCTAGGTATCAATGGAACGTATCTCAAAATAATAAAAGCTATTTATGACAAACCAACAGCCAATATCATACTGAATGGGCAAAAACTGGAAGCATTCCCCTTGAAATGTGGCACCAGACAAGGATGCCCGCTCTCACCACTGCTATTCAATATAGTATTAGAAGTTCTAGCCAGAGCAATCAGGCAAGAAAAAGAAATAAAGGGCATTCAAATAGGAAAGGAGGAAGTCAAATTGTCTCTATTTGCAGACGACGTGATTGTATACCTAGAAGACCCCATCGTCTCAGCCCCAAACCTCCTGAAACTGATAAGCAAGTTCAGCAAAGTCTCAGGATACAAAATCAATGTGCAAAAATCACATGCATTCCTATACACCAGTAACAGACTTAAAGAGAGCCAAATCAAGAACAAACTTCCATTCACAATTGCCACAAAGAGAATAAAATACCTAGGAATACAACTAACAAGGAATGTAAAGGACCTCTTCAAGGAGAACTACAAGCCACTGCTCAACGAAATAAGAGAGGACACAAACAGATGGAGAAACATCCCATGTTCATGGTTAGGAAGAATCAATATCGTGAAAATGGCCATACTGCCCAAAGTAATTTACAGATTCAATGCTATCCCCATCAAGCTACCAATGACCTTCTTTGCAGAACTGGAAAAAACCACCTTAAACTTCATATGGAACCAAAAGAGAGCCCGCATAGCCAAGTCAATTCTAAGCAAAAAGAACAAAGCAGGGGGCATCACACTACCAGACTTCAAACTATACTACAAGGCTACAGTAATCAAAACAGCATGGTACTGGTACCAAAACAGAGATATAGACCAATGGAACAGAACAGAGGTCTCGGAGGCAACACAACATATCTACAACCATCTGATCTTTGACAAACCAGTCAAAAACAAGCAATGGGGAAAGGATTCCCTGTTCAATAAATGGTGTTGGGAAAGCTGGCTAGCCATGTGCAGAAAGCAGAAACTGGACCCCTTCCTGACACCTTACACTAAAATTAACTCCAGATGGATTAAAGACTTAAACATAAGACCTAACACCATAAAAACCCTAGAAGAAAATCTAGGCAAAACCATTCAGGATGTAGGTGTAGGCAAGGACTTCATGACCAAAACGCCAAAAGCATTGACAACAAAAGCCAAAATAGACAAATGGGACCTAATCAAACTCCACAGCTTCTGCACAGCAAAAGAAACAATCATTAGAGTGAATCGGCAACCAACAGATTGGGAAAAAATTTTTGCAGTTTACCCATCTGACAAAGGGCTGATATCCGTAATTTACAAAGAACTAAAGCAGATTTACAAGAAAAAAACTAACAAGCCCATTCAAAAGTGGGCAAAGGATATGAACAGACACTTCTCAAAAGAAGACATACGTGAGGCCAACAAACATATGAAAAAATGCTCATCATCACTGGTCATCAGAGAAATGCAAATCAAAACTACACTGAGATACCATCTCACGCCGGTTAGAATGGCGATCATTAAAAAATCTGGAGACAACAGATGCTGAAGAGGATGTGGAGAAATAGGAACACTTTTGCACTGTTGGTGGGAGTGTAAATAAGTGCAACCATTGTGGAAGACAGTGTGGCGATTCCTCAAGGACCTAGAAATAGAAATTCCATTTGACCCAGCAATCCCATTACTGGGTATATATCCAAAGGATTACAAATCGTTCTACTATAAGGACACGTGTACACGAATGTTCATTGCAGCACTGTTTACAATAGCAAAGACCTGGAACCAACCCAAATGCCCATCGACGATAGACTGGATAGGGAAAATGTGGCACATATACACCATGGAATATTATGCAGCCATCAGAAACGATGAGTTTGGGTCCTTTGTAGGGACATGGATGAACCTGGAAACCATCATTCTCAGCAAACTGACAGAAGAGCAGAAGATCAAACACCGCATGTTCTCACTCATAGGCGGGTGTTGAACAATGAGAACACATGGACACAGGGAGGGGAGCACTACACACTGGGGTCAGTTGGGGGGAAATAGGGGAGGGAGGGTGGGGGGTGGGAAGCTGGGGAGAGATAGCAAGGGGAGAAATGCCAGATGTAGGTGATAGGGAGGAAGGCAGCAAATCACACTGCCACGTGTGTTCCTATGCAACAATTTTGCATGTTCTTCACATGTACCCCAAAATGTAAAATGCAATAAAATAAATAAATGGGAAAAAAAAATAAAAATAAAAATAAAAATGTGGAACATACTAGGGAAAATCAGGTCAAATAAACCAACTATACAATTTAATAAGTGCTATGCTAGAGGTGCATTTAATGTGGAGTACAGTGGGTATGGAGTGGATAGCCTCTGACTCAGGCAGGAGTTTGAGGAAAGGCAGTGAAAAACTTACAGTAGAACTGAGTATGGAAGCTGAGTTATGAAGGATGGATGTAATTAAGTCTGAAGTATGATAGGATGTGAGCCTTCTAGGTACAAGGAACAACAAGTGTGTTCTAAGTGTACGGAGGTATGAGAATCCACAGTGTGCCCGGGGCACTGCACAGTGTTGAAATGGAGCCATGGGGAGGAAGACAACTTTTATTGAAATCAACTGGCCTTAAAGAAAGGATACTCTATGAGGTTGATGATAGTGGAGAATTGAGAGGAAGTGCAAGAACAGTGTAGGTTTATATGAATATATGTATATAAACAACCTTCATAAACCAATGTGTGACTAGAAGGGTATAGACACACAACAAGAATCAACAGAACTAGGAAGACTAAAGTCCCCATCACAGCTCATAGAGCCCTGAAGGTCTCTGCCTACCCCTCTAGCCTCACACCACAACACTCCCCCCAGCCCCATGTCCCCCGCTTTCCCTCTCACTCTCAGGGCTTCAACCACACAGGCTTCTTTCCTGCTTATGTCAGGGCCTTGGCACGTGCTCTTCCTTCTGCCTGGCATGTTTTTCTCTCCAACTTTTTCTAGATACTACACCTCAAATTTCAGATATCAGCCCAAATGTTCCTTCCTCGGGTACTCAGGCTAGATTTAGCTTGTTATAAACTTTATTCTATCCCTGAACCTTTCCTTAATTGCACATTTGGGATCATATGTTTTCACAATTACTTGATTAATGTATATTTATCCCCCAAACTGTAAGCTAGCTCCATGGGGCTGCAACCAGTTCTATTTAACTTACCATTTTATTCCCAACAGCTAACAGGGAACTTCATATATTTTAGGTGCTTTACAAGTATTTGTAGAATGACTAACATGATTGGTTAGCTATCCATCAAATATTTGTGCTCCCTTTCCACAGTGTACAGTTGTTGATGGATGGGTACATTTCCTAGTCATTTGACTAGATACCGTCATGGAAATGTAACGTGTTTCACTTCTGGACTAAAGCAGTTAAGAATGAGGTGTGCTTTCTTCATTCTGTTTTCCTATCAACCAGCTGGAGGTATGAGACTTTAAGGCTTTAGAAGAAGGTGGGATGATAAAGCCACAGGTGTATAAAACCAGCATGCCTGAATCACTGTATGAAGGCTGCCCATGAAAAACTTATTACATTTTTTTGACTAAGAAACAAATCTGCATTTTACTAAGTGACTGAAAATTTAGTTTGTAAAAAATACATGTAATTGACATATGTAAAGGAATACATGAAAGGTTAAAACATAATCTACATGTGACTGGAATGGAGCTGGTTCTTTAGCCCATATTACTTAAGAGTTTTCAAGAACATTTAATCAAACAAGCTGAGAATTAATATGAACGTTATTGTTGCCATATTTGTATTTGCTCAGGTTGACCAACAATAACGTTCATATTAATTCCCAGCTTGTTTTGTTATTCTCCCCTCATCTAGTTGATATAAGAGCCCCTACTGGACTGTTACAAATGAACTCTTGGGCTGAATGGACAATATCCAACTTTTAGAGCCAAGATTTTCATGCTCAGAATAAGCAAAATAAGTTTGCATAATTCCTTTAAGAATGTTTTACCAAGATTCATTTGTTTGAGTGTGTAATACATTACACTAGTATAATATTTCCGTCAAACCAGCTTCCCCCTCTCCTTTCCTTTTTCCCTCCTTTCACAAATACATTTTGAATACTACCCATGGGCCAGGTACTGTGCTAGTCACAGTAGATAACATGATGAACAAGGCAGTCATGGCTTTTGCCATCATAACGCCTGCAATCTAGCAAGAAAGATAATTAACTAAGTAACTACAATGTAGCATGGTAAATGCTATCTTAGAGCGTTCAGTGTGCTACAGGAACACGTTGCAGGGCCAGTGTAGCAGATACTGTTAATATTCCTACTCATGTCATATTGAATTACTTCACCATTTTGAGGCACACCAGAGTTCCTGATGCCTTTTCTCTCTCCACACTCAGCATCTCTGCCTGTTTGTTGGAGGACTGTCCTGAGGCTGATAGATTGTTCTCCTTGAGTGTGCAGTACTGGAAGTGCTTGGAAAAAATCCTTACCAGTGACCGACACACATCCAGGTTTAAATGTTGTTTTTGATTGAGACAACTCTGAGATGTGACTACACTGTTTTTAGATATCCCTGGCAGGACTCAGCCAAAATTCTCCTTGAGATTTTGCTTTATATCCTACTTTTGCTTGACTCCTTCTCCTCTCTGGCCCTAATTTTCTACTCTCCTATCAGTTATTTCTGGAAACACTTTCACATGAATCCTTATCTCAGGGTTGCTTCTGAAAGGTCTAGACCTAAGAATGGCATCTTACTCAGTCCAGAAGGTCAGGGAAGACTTCTTGGAAGATATCTACCTAAAATGATGACTGATGGAGGAATGGAGTCATCCAAGTGTACGGGAATGGATGGAAGACAAGAGGGTTTTGGGCAGGTTGGCTGGACATCTAAAGGCTCCTCCTGGAGAGGCCACAGTTAGGTGCAAGTTACCTCTTCAGAATCCATCTAAATTTTCCATTTCAGCAACTTTTATGGCGAGCTCCCATTTTCTTTAACCTTTATGTCTGTGATATAAAATTTCTGTTTTCTTATAATCAGCATTTATCAGGAGTCTTTTTTTAAAAAACACAAAACAAAATATATTTGTTCCTCCTTTACTAATAGATTAATTGCCTGTAACTATAAATAATGTGTTGGCCAAAGGAGAAAGAGATAGCCCATTACACTTATTGATATAAATTATCCTTGATAAAGAAGGTCCATCTTCATCAATACTGATATGACTGTGTCATCAATTTAATAGCTGAATGCTAAGGACCATTAAATTTATCACTATTTGCCGTACCTTATTTATAATAGTGCCCAAGAGAAATACATAATTAATTTCATGACTGATTGACAAAGTAAACTGCAGGGTAATCAGTCATATTGTATAAATGCTTGTCACTGGGCTACATATGGAATACGGAGGTTGACTTGTAATGTTTCAGCACTTCCCTGTCTTGATTGTTGCTCTTGGCTATTGTGAGGCCAACACTTACAGGGACTTTAGATCTAAATTTAAAGCTGGTTGTTGCACCTTGAGATTCAGTCCAATCCTGCTGTCTAGCGTAATCTATAACCGATGTTCTTTGTGTGGGCATATGGAGGACCTCTCCATTCCTCTTGATCTGGAATGTCTTTTTTAGGTCTTCCCGATTCACAACTGTTTTCCTTTACACACCAGCCCCTGCTTTCATTTAGTCTTTCTTCTGACATTAGTATTTAAAACTAGCAATGTGCACTCTCCTGCAATATTTTCTTTTAACTGAAGCCATTTTGTAACTCTTTCTCCTCTCTTAGCTTGCCAGAAATGAGAAATGCCTATAAACTTCACTATGAGCAATGGTAAATGAGCCCAAATCGGGTTTTCTCTCTAAGTATGGACTGTTTTGCGCTGCTTTGCCTGTGATAGGTATTTGTAACTTCAGAAACTCCAGGTTTCATGTGGCCAAAAGGAAGACTAAGACAACTGTCATAATTCATTCCAGGAAGAAAAATGGGCTGGGCGTGGTGGCTCACGCCTGTAATTTCAGCACTTTGGGAGGTTTAGCTAGGCAGATCACTTGAGGTCAGGAGTTCAAGACCAGCCTGGCTAACATGTGAAACCCCGTCTCTACTAGAAATACAAAAATTATCTAGGCATGGTGGCAGGCACCTGTAATCCTAGCTACTCAGGAGGCTGAAGCAGGAGAACTGCTTGAAGCCGGAAGGTGGAGGTTGCAGTGAGCCGAGATCATGCCACTGCACTCCAGTCTTGGCAACAAACTGTCAAAAAAAAAAGAAAAGAAAAAGTCTAATGGAAAGATATGCATCCCTACTAGTGTTTCTTTTGTGTGAATACTGAAGCTACTATGCAATAGTCTAACATAGTTACCCATGGAAATTGGGCCCCTGTGGTTAGGTAAGGTTCTCCCTGAAGTGGGGAGGCTTTAATTCACATATCTGTCACGGAAGAGGAGTCAGATCCATAAAGTGAGGAAAGAGAAGATCCAGTACCTCTCTCGGATCTCTCTCTTAGATCTAGACTAGGATGGCAAATACCAGGCACAGGCATTATTACTCATTCCCCCCACTACTCCCTCTGTATCCTCTTATCTTTATCCATTGCAAGACATCAGTAATCCATCATATAATTACTTCACTGGGCAGAGATAAAACCTACCTTTGACTCCTCCTCAATCCAGCATGACAGTTAGTTGCTGTCTGTTGATCACAGTTGGAATATAAGATTAAAACCCATTTCCTATTGTTGGTCCCCAGTCTGCTGAGTCAGGATGCATGTATGTCTAGAACACACTGATGGTAGGATGTGTGCTAGGGGGAAAAGAACTACCTGAACGTCATCACCTTAGTCACTGGTACAGAGTGGCAAGCCCCGAAGAGGGAGTCATATCTTGTAAATCAGACCATTCTAGTTTCACACAATTCCTAGATTTATTTTCTCTTTGTTATCTTCTCCTGTCTTTAAGTGACATTTGGTTTGAATGATCTGGTCTTGTCACAGCATGGCCACAGAGTACCCAGAGGAGTCCATGGTTGGGTCAGAGTTAAATGGGACGCTGAGTTACCTTGAAACAGAGTACATCTAAGGCTGCTAATTAGTGAATAGCCTTAGGAATTCCAGGTCTATAGTTCAGCTGCTTTTTCTTACCAGAGGTTCTTCTTCCTACTCACAACCTTGGAGCCAGAGTGAGACTACCATCCCACCTCTTTTTCACAAAAATGTATATTTAGCATGGCAAATCCTTCTAGTTTTATATTTTACTAAAGCCACAAGATCAAGTAGCAAGTACCAAAGTCTTCTGATGACTCAAGACCCCAACATCCTATGAATAAAATTATGACGATTTTCTCAGAAAGAGTTTCTAAGAGAGCCACAGGAATCTTGCCTTCTTTTCCTTCTGTCTTTACCTAGAAGTTTAGTTCTTATGGTGCCCTCTGCAGTTTTGATCTACACAGGAGCAAACTGGCAAATATGAGCCTTGCAAAATGTTGATATTTGCAAATAGCCACCTTGGCAGGCAAATATGTGCTCTGTAAACCTAAGTATTGCTTTGGCATGTGTGTCAAAAGGGAATTTGTAAGCAACCTTTGGGCAGTTGCTCTTGGAGAATACAGCTTGGCATGTAACCTAGTTCAGCTGAAAAAGCTTGACACCTCATCACTGCTAAACAGACCATCACTCTTCTTTGTGTCCTTCCGGTCATGTGCAAATCATTTATTTGGCCGGTTCTTTCTAATTCTGCTAATTGACGGCATCCAATTCATCCTTTTGGCCCCAAGTCAGGATTCTACAAGATATTTTTTTAAGCCCAAACATCAATCCAACCGAAAGAAAGGGTACTAAAGAACAGTATTTAAGATTTATTTTTAAACTTAATTAAGAGTTTGGCAAATTGTCATTTGGCCCAGTGGCTGGCCTGGCACTTGTTTGGATTCCTCACCAGCCCAGCATAGAGAAACATGAATCCGCTTCTAGGCAAATGTGTTGTCTTGAGGTTTTTATTGGTTTCATAGCCCATCAGTGGGTAAAGCGTGGATCAAAAGGCAGAGAAATAAAAGACGGTGAAACTTACTGTGAAGGTATAGAATCCATTCTGCACATGTCTATACTATTGTTTCGTGATCTCATTTATTAAACCCAACAACATGCCCCCAACATGTGCTCAGTAGGCTTTCAGGAAACATACTGTATACAAGTGAATTTAACACCATGGTCACTGCCCTCAAGAAACTTGTCATCCAGCAGGGAAGATAAATATATGCTGGAAGAAACTGAAAACCAAAGTGAAATTATGTGATAACTTACTAGGAACTGCAGAGAAAGGTTTGAGTGAAAGCAAAGGAGAGGAGTGATTTGTTGCGCATCCTTATTGGACATGACAACAGTGTTGGATACTCATTTGTCTCTAACGTGTGCCAGGAAAAAAAGTAGGCATTTAATAAATGCTTAATGAATGTCATTGAGAGACAATATAGACAGTTTCCTGCAGGAAGTCATTTTTGAAGTAGGTTGAAAGGAAATGTGGACTTTGGGTTGACAGAAGAAGTAGGAGAAAATTCTATGCAGGAAACTGAAGGAGATTAGAAATGAGGTGGGGTGGGGGCAGCCTGCTGAAGCAGAAGGGAAGGACAGAGAATAGTAAAAGAGAACCAATGTATATGGCATTCATCGTTAGGTAGGGCTTCCTCCCAGATTTGACCCTCACTCAGAAGTAACTAGAGATATAATAGTTATCTTGTTTTTAATACTTGCTCCTAATATCTTATTCAAGATTCTTCATATCTTGTTCTTTATACTCTTATTCTTAGCCAAGTTATGGGCACACCACATTGTTCTCAGGGGAACAATAGAGCCTCCCTGGCATCTTGGGAAGCTCACACAAGCATCGTACATCACTATTCTTAGACTTTAGTATGCACACAGAACACCTGGAGGGCTTGTTAAAGCACAGATTTCTGGGCCCACCCACAATGTTTGTGATTCCGTAAGTCTGGGATAAGGCCTGAGAATCTACATTTTGAACAACCTCAGATGATGATGATATGCTAATTCTAGGACCATGGTTTGAGAACCACTGTCTTAGATAACTATACAGTTTTCTTTCCTTCATATTTGCACTGTTTACGAAGACATGGAGAGAATCAAACACCGTAAGATGGCTGTGACGAGAACCTTTAAACATGTTTGCTGAACGCAGCTGATTCAAAGGTGCTGGCATCAGGTGATATGAGAAGATTTGTAGAGTAAAACTTCATTAATTTTCAATATTTAAACAATTATACTCTGGATGTTTCTATGGTAAATTGGGTGTTTGAAATTCAGAACACTATTTTCCTTAGAGAATTAACACTGCTGTAAATAGAGTTTAGGTCTCCAGCTCACATAAAAGTCCAGGTCTTGTGGAATACATCTAAAGCACTCAGTTCTACAGTAGATTATCACAGAAAATAACACCATAGCAATACCACTAGTTAAATAAAATGCATCCTTGAACATACTTCACTCTAACAGATGATGCTTAGAAGTTATGTGACCACTAAATTTTGACAAATTGTATTTTAACACAATAGGAGCCTCACTAACTCAAGGACCCTTAGTCAATGAATAATAGAGTGGTATAGAATGCATTGTAAAATAACATGTTGCATAAAAGTGTTCTTAAAACCTTTCTTTATGTGCTCTTTGAGTTGGAATTTATTTTTACAGATTATAGTTTTTTTACAGGAAGAGAAGTTTGGTTTATATAGGCATCTCAGGCTCTATTATGACACTGACTTTAAATACTTTACTGGGCAGTCCAGGCTTTAGAACATCTACTATCCCCACAATCCCCCATGTAACTTGCCATAATGGTCTCATGCCCATGCTCCCCTGGCCACAGGTGAAAGACGAGAAGTGGATACCTTGTTTAAGGACAGCCAAGCTGTAGGTTGACCAGAGCCTATGAGGTGACTTGGTGTAGAAGTTTTACTCATCATAAACAATGGAGACCAACAGGACCAATCAGAACTTAAGACAGAGAAAAAGAATAAAGCAATTAGCTGTGGAAGTAGGAGTACTGAACAGTGAGAACAATGTGAATAGCTGGGTTGCCATAATGGTGGGGCATGAGAATAAACGTGAACCTCTGCTACTTAGGAGGTTAACCAGATGACCCAGTTGTTAGGGCTGCTCTGAATTCTGAAAGATTTTCTGAGTCTTGGGCTATTTAATAAGGCCTGTTAAGCCCTGGCTGTTCAGCCCTTCCTGAAATCCTGGGAGTGTGGCCAGATTCTACCTGTATGTTCCATAGTATCGGGGCTTTCTTGCAGCATTTCTAGAATATTTGTGGAAAGAAAGTACTGTTTAAGGTAGAATGTGTTTTCTCTGCATTTGCTCTGACTATCCAAAAACCTGTTCCATTGCCACTGGATGTGAGGTGCTGAAGCCTGAAGTATTTGTTAGAGAAGGCATTTCACAGTGCCTGGAATATCTGTAAAATCCATGTGTGTTTGTAGAGCAAACACTGTTGAGGTAGGGGAAGCAGAAGTCCCTGCTACCAAAGAGAGAGACAGCATTGGCCCATGACTGCTGGCTGACTGAGCAACATAGAGTGGTTCACATTTAAGGGCTTGTGTGTAACTCAGGATTTAAGGACAACCTATATTCAGGGGGGTGTTAGTCTGTGGATATTGTGGAAGGTTTTATGGAAAGCAATAGGATGTGAGCTTTGAAGAACAGTGTGGCAGGTGAACAGGCAGAAAACATTGTGGAAAAAGTTGTAACGTTGTTACCCATAGAGTAAGAGGAAAATGACCTGGTCAAGCAGGGATTGCTTGCAAGGAAGCAATTGTTGGGGAAGGGGATATGATAGTAGGTAAAATTGGGGGGCAGATAAGGATATCTAGTTTGAAGACCTTTGGAAAGGACAACCACAGAGGACTGGAAAAATCCTAAATCCCCAAGAGAGTGCACAAGGTCTCACATGACTAAGCCCACCATCAATTACCTGACAACATCACCTACCATCCTCCTCCTCATTCATTCTGCCCCATATATGGTGGCTTTCTTACTCTTCCTCAAATTTGTCTGGAATGTGCCCAAGTCAGAGGCTTTGTACTTGTGTTTGCTCTGCCCAAAATGCTTTTTCCACAGATTTTGGCATGGCTTGCTCCCTTCTTTCCTTCTGGTTTGCATTAATATTTCACCTTCTTAAGAGGCCTTTCTTAACCATTCTATTGTAAATTGCATTCCTCTCTGCTTTATTTCTTTATCTTATCTGCTTTATTTTTCTTGTCACCATCAGACATGGCATGTATTCTACTTAATTATTTGTCTCTGTCTCTCTTACTAGAATTCAAGAACTATGAAGGGGGAGGGATTTTCATCTGTTTTATTAACTGCTGTATCCCTAGTGTTTATAAAAATGACTGTCCTTAGTATGTTTCCAGCAAAAATTTGCTGATCAAAAGAAGAAAGGAAGGGTGAAAAGAGGAAAGAAAGAAAGAAAAGAAGAAAGAAAGAAAAGAAAGAAAAAAAAAAGAAAGAAAGAAGGAGAAAGAAAGAAAAAGGAAGAAGGGCAATGCTCACTTTCACATGTAAGAGAGATTGACAAGGAAAAGTCATGAGACATGAACCTCTGTGATACAGGTTAATATGTTAATTGCTGGTAGAAATCTACAAGTGTGAAAATTGTGATGGAGTTCAAGAGACAGAGCAATGGAGAGAAGAAGGAGGAGCAAAGGGAAAGAACATTAGTTATTCCGGGAAGAGCATTAGACATAATTTCTAGATTTAAGTTGAAGCTCTGCCACTCACCAGCTATGTGACTTTTAACAAGTCACTTCATTTTTCTGGGCTCTCAGTCTCCTCAACTATAAAATGAAGCCATCGTGGCTCATGTCAGGTGAGGCTTTTATGGAGCACTTGTGCTGATATCTTCTCTTTTATAACCTTCATGGCGCATATCAACAATCTTTCATGGAGCCTTTACTCATTAAACTTGGACTTGACCTTAGAATATTGCTCAACATGGGAGTCAGCTAATTAATGGCTAGTCCTACTGTTAATGGCTCACAACTCTCACAACTGAGAAGACATCACTGCTAACCTTGGCTTAGGTGATCTCTCAGGTGACTTTCAGTTTATTGAGTTTATTATAATTCAAAGTTTGAGAGAAGTAGTATGGAGAATGACATAGTTACTTGATGTTCATGGGGATGGGGAAAGAAAATAGGAGGGAAAAGAGAATGAAATGAAGTAAGTCGGCATAGAGGAATTCTAAGCATTCTATAGATAGATCGGCAGTATTCTAAGCTATTAAAACTCAAATAATGGTGAGGCTGCTTTTAGGAGATGGTTGAAATATAGAAAAAATGAATATAATGCAATAAAACTCAAACTGAATCAACTAAGCCTTTAAAACGAAGATTTCTAGGCCCCAGTATATCTTGAGTGTAGCCTAAGAATTTGCATCTCTTACAAGTGTTCAGTTGATACTGGTGGTTTGGGAAACACACTTTGACACTTTGTCAGAAGTAGGGGATGTAGAAAAAAAAAGGATCACAATAGTTTGGGCAAAAATTATCTCTACCAATATCTAGTAAAGAACCTAATTATTATGCTGAACTCACTGTCATCACATCAAGGAGAAAAAGAGGGTTGGGACAAATAGTAAAGAAAGAGGGGGATAAAATAGAGCATGAGTCACAATATACTCCCAAGATTCTTTGAAGCCACTGAAAAATAGAATTGCTTCCTAGTTTATGTTGAGCCTAAAACCGCCAAAAAGAAAATGGAGATGTCTTTAAAATTTAGCTCGTCCCACAGCAGGTGCTAAATATATATTTTACAATAGCATGCAGCATGTCATATGTGACATGAATTTCTGTGGTTGCTCTGCTGCAGGGGGAACTTGAAAGTTTTTACAGGAACTCTTTGGCTAGCAGTATCCCTGTCCAAGATGCACTTGTAATCTCAACCTGCTGGGTAGTAAAATTGCCAAGCTTTTTTTCCCTTGGAGAATAAAAGTCAGTCACTTACTGGAGACACTTCCTAGAAAAACAATTGACACAGCTGTGGGGAATGATTAGCTTTCTTTGTGCAATCAGGTCCCCTGAAGAAAGGTGACATTTTCTTATGAATGAGAGGTAGCTGTGTGGCAGGGAGAGCCCTGAAAGCCCATGTAATTACACAACGAAGTTGACAACTGGACAAATAGGGAAGATCCTGGCAGAGGACTTAGACAAGTGTTTCTGGTTCTTTCTGTGACATTTGCAGAGTCAGTCAGCATCTCTCAGCTGTGAAAACTATAATATGACAGGTATTATAATAAAGGGAGAGACATGAAGAGTGGGAAGAGAAGATAATTCACAGTTATTGAACTCTAAGCTTTGTGTGCAGCGAAATGCAAACATGATTCCATTCAACACTCCAAACAACCAATGAACTCTTCACTGTACAGGATCAGAGCAGCTAAGTAACTTTTCCAAGTTCATTGGCTTGAAAAATGTTCAAACAAAGGTGTACCTGATTTCTAAACCCATCCTATTTCATCATGTCAGTCTTGCCCATCCTAGCCTAATGATAAGAGTCACTTTGGAGTATTTATTACATACTTAGAGTCCAAAGCCCCTGCCAAGAAACAGAATAAGAATTTTAAGTGAGGTGCCTAGGAATCTGTATATTTAATATACACCCTAGATGGTTAATAGGATTAAGTCATTTTGGGGAATTCCTGCAATGTGTCACACTGCCTTGACAAAAGGCATAAGGTTGGAGAGGAAAGAAGGGAGGGATGAAGAGATTAAGGAGGTAGAATTGACAGGACTTGCATGTGATTGCAGGAGAATTGAAGTCTTCAGTCTCTGATTATCATTTTTGTCTGAAGTTTTGTTGGTGTAAGCCCCTACCTTGCAACAAAAACCTCTTCTAATTAGGGCAAAAGTAGTGAGTGGCCATTCTGCCATACTCCTTTGGGTGTGAGCATCCCAGGAGAGTTTTAGCCAGGACATAGCAACATACAAGTGCACTGCTCTGGTTGCATCTGTTGGAGATGATTTTCATAATACTCATAGGCAAAAAGAAGTGTAAAAGGTTTCTGGGAGAGAAGCCAACTGCCATGTTCCTGCTTTCAGAACACAAAAATTGCTGTAATTGTTTGGTTAATTTAAAAAATAATAATGATGTATTGCAAGAAAATGACTTAAGGAGAGGGTTTCTTGGAGCAAGAAATGATGTTAAGTGTTTAAAGGTTGTAAATGGACAAACTGGGCTAGAATAAATCCTTTTACTTTTGGAACAGTGAGCCATTTTTCTTGAGCCCTTTGGGTCATGAGTTACTCACCATGTTCAGCATAGATAAATGCTAATTTTTTGTCGTTCAGTGAAGACACTGCCTATGGTAGGCAGAATAAATGTTCCTCAAACATGTCCATATCCTAATCCCCAGAACCTGTGAATATGTTACTTTAAATAGCAAAAGGAACTTAACAAATATAATTAAGTACTTTGAGACAAGAAGAGAATCCCAGATTATCCAGGTGGACCCAATATAATTACAAGAGTCCTTATAATAGGGAGCAGGTGAGTAAGAATCAAAGCAAGAGATGTAATAATGAAAGCAGAAGTCAGGGTACTATGATTGCCAGAAAGGGGTCACAGGTTAACAAACGCAGGTAGCCTCTAGTAGCTAGAAAAGTCACAGAAATTGATTCTTTCCTAGAGTCTCCAGAAGGAGTGCAGCTCTGCTGACAGCTGTTTTAGCTTAGAGAGAAACTCAAAATTATTTGTTTCTAACCTCCAGAACTCTAAGATAATACATTTGCATTGCTTTAAGCTGACAGTTTTGTGGTAATTTTGTTACAGTAGCAATAGGAAACTCATAACACCATCATCAAGTGGCTTTTGTCTGTTATTTCCACCATAAGTAGAAAGGCTCTTGTATCCAAAAGGGATCCTTGGCAAAAACCAGCATGGTTTTTAAATTAAAACTCTGGGAGGTAAAATTAAGACCCAAGTTCAAAGTTGATTGTGTTGACATTGACTTAGAACCATCATTGGGCGAATAAGCCTAATTTCTTCCTTTGACTCTGAGACCCATGGAGTTTTTGTTCCTAACTACCACTGACAGTGTTCCACTGCACCGTGCCTTTCTTATGGTCATTCATTTGCTCTTTTGTAGACAGTGTCTCTTACTGTCATCCAGGCTGGAAGGCAGTGCCACAATCATGGCTCACTGCAGTCTCAAACTCCTGGGCTCAAGTGATCCTCCTGCCTCAGCCTCTGGACTAACAGGACCACAGATGTGTACCACCACACATGGCTAATTTAAAAATATCTGTATTTTTTTTTTTTTGAGACAGGACTTTGCTATATTGCCCAGGCTGGTCTTGAACTCCTGGCCTCAAGCAATCCTCCTGCCTAAGCCTTCCAAAGCACTGGGATTACAAGCATGAGCCACCATGTCCAGCCCTCTCTTACTTCTCTTAATGCTACCATGTCAGATGTTGTCTAGGCCATTGTCTTTCAGATACTGCAGCTTTTAGTGCCAGCTTCAGAGACTCTTCCCCATGATCCTTTTAGTCCGTAAATCCTATTCTGAGGAAGTTACAATGTTTCCTAAAAGTTATTCCATTAAATGGAATGTAGGCCAGGCATGGTAGCTCACACCTGTAATTTCAGCACTTTAGGAGTCCAAGTTGGGCAGATTGCTTGAGCTCAGGGGTTCGCAACCAGCCTGGGCAACATGGCAAAACCCCATCTCTACAAAAAGTATGAAAAAAAGAGCTCGGCATGGTGGTACATGTCTGCAGTTCCAGCTACTTAGGAGGCGGAGGTGGAAGAATGGCTTGAACCCCAGAGGCAAAGATTACAGTGAGCCAAGATTGTACCATTACACTCTTGCCTGGGCAACAGAGCCAGATCCTGTCTCTGAAAAAAAAAAAAAAAGGAATGTTCTTAGCTGTCACATTCCATTGTGTCTTTCCCTAATTATAATCAATCAGTTTCCCAAGCCCATGCTTCCTGAGTCTACGTAACTCAGAGATTTATTATTTGTAAGCATTGGCCCCATATAAGGATAGACCACTAGCTGTGGTCTGTTGTCTGGTTTCATCACTCTCAGGAACCTCCTTTACCTCACTTCTTTACTCTCAACTTTGATTTTAGGAAATGCAGTTAATCCCCTGCTGCAAACATGATTTCATTTGCTATACTACACTAGGAAGAATAGCAACATAAGTTTGCTCAGTTTGTCAATAAATTAGAATCTTGATGATTCACACATGACCTTAAGATTGTTATGCTATGAAACATATTGTGAATCCTATCCTAAAGTATGCCTCATTTAAAAGTCTTGAAGGCCACCGCCTAGACTTACAAACATGAACAGATGTAGGTTCACAGCCAATAGTTGAGAGACATATACTGAAGCAGAGCAGGCACTCCATGTGAAACAGACAAGGAGCTACAGGTACATCCTGGAAAGCTTGTTTAATATATGGGTGCCTAATTCTAGGAATATACAGGCAACACCTGTCTATGAGAAAAAGACTATGTTGGCTTGTGTGTATATGCATAGTAGGGAATAATATAGGTAAGGGGGAAATAATTTACAGGAGAGGATGGACACTTAGAGCAGATCAAAAATGGTTGTCCTTTGCACAGTGGCAAGAGAGAGATGGCTGCAAGGCCATTATACTGAAATCAAAGAGATCTGTCTCCACAGGAGTTTGCCTCTGTCCATGGTTCTGAAAGTGCTGCCCTAGCACACACGTTTATCATAGCTCAAGTTGGGTTGCATCAGGTTTTTTTTGTTGTTGTTGTTGTTGTTGTTCTGTTGTTTGATAGCCAGAGACATCAATAGGTATCTAGAAGAGGCAGAAGCATAATGCAAATTTTCCTTAAATGCAGACCACATGCTATAGTTCATAGAGGACAGTAAGCTCGAGGATGGAGGAGGGGCCAGGTATTTAATAGGAGACTACAAAGAGTTAATGTGATAATTCTGTATGTAATGTCTATAAAGTCTCCATTTCTACCTTTTGCTACACCATCAACTCTATTTTTATCTCATCTTTTTATGTCACTAAACTCTACTGTAGTGACATACTTAAACTGAAGAAGAAAAAAAAAAAAAAAAAAAACCCTGAACTTTTATTTTTATGCAACAAGACAGATGGAGTGTGCTGAAATGAAATCTATCATTGGGTGATGATTTTTGTTCAGGTTATGAAAACTTGTGATGACTCCTGTGAATAAGCAATTTTAAAGATTCCACCTCCCCTCCCTACTCAAAAACAAAAAAGTCCTGCATATGCAATTCTGGGCTACTCAGTTCTCTTCTTGCTGGGGTAGGAGCTGTCAGCAGTCAGAAGAGAGTTTCTGAAATCACTCCTCTCCAGAACTGTCATTCTTGGCTAGACTTCACTTCCTTACTCCTGGCAGGTGCTTTCTTTATTTCTACTTGCAGTCCTCCCTCCTGAAATTGATTTATGCCTTAACAAAAAGCTAGTTCAAGCTTCTGCAACAAGGCTTTTGTTATTCAAATCCTGGTGTGGATCAGTGAGATCTATTGATCAGCAGCATAGCAGTCACAACTGTATTAAATGCATATTCCCAGGTCCAATCCCAGATTTATTGGATCAAAATCTGCATTTAAACAAAATCGCCAGGTGATTTTATGCATATTAAAATTTAAGAAGCACTGGTTTAGGTGATAGCTAAACCAGTTCAGTTTGCTGAACTAGGAAGGGCTGTTTCCAACTAAATTTGCTTCTTGGGCCTATGTATTCATTCAATAGGTAATGGGTATCTACTCTGTGTTAGGCATTACCCGAGGTTCTATGGGTAAAACATAAAGAGAGTACCTCTTCTTTTCTCCTAATTTGTCATGGCAGTTGTTTACCATCTTGCCCTGCCCATTGGCTCTGGAAGGTCTGAGCCTTCTCATCATCCTCCTTAGTTTTGGATGCCTGGCCTTGCTTTACTCTCTGCTATTGTTGTCTTTCTGAGTTTTGTCTGTGAGTCTGGATATTGTTTCCTTTTGTTCTGCTATGACTCTACCTGGGTTTTCTGAGTTTGACTTGGCCATCTTTCTGACCATTGCTTATCTCACACACCAAGTTTTCTGAGGCTGCTCAGATCCTGGCTCTCTTCCTTGTGACTGTGTCCCACTGCTACATATGCCCCTACAACACAGCTTTCTCATTTTAGCCATGGGGTACATATTATCATAAGTGCTGATATCTGGGTCCAGGTTTCTAGGAATTGTGGCTTTCACCAGAAATTACCAGGGTCATACCTTGGGGAGAAGTAACCTGTCCTTGCACCAAAAAACACAGGGCTTTATTTTCTTACCATGAAAAGTACACCCCTTTCCCCAGAGTCTTTTTGTTCCTTCCTCAATTTAACTCTTTTTTGTTTTTTTTTACATAGAAGAACAATGAATCACAGTTGGAATAACAAATGGCTATATTTTCTAGAAAGCCTATTAACTTTCCATATTCTTTTCATTCTCTTTTATAACTAATAGAACACACTAAACATTGAGCTTCAGCCCAAATCCAAGTAGATTCAATTAATTTGAGAGATCTAGGACCTATAAATCTTAATGTGGAGTAATTTTTTGGGAGGCAAACGCTGCCTGTGCTTTCTAGTTTCTTCGGTGGAATAACATTTCTCCTTAGATTGTTTCTGTTTAAAACATGCTCTTTCCCTACACTCACACAGCACTTTACTGGGCGACTTTTATCTGATTGGATGTGACAAAAACTGTAAGGTCTCATAGGGATGCATCATTGTTGCCTTGACTCCAGAGCTGCATTTCTCATGCACAGAAGCTCATAGAGATATTTTCGAAATGGTGTCATTAGCTTCTGGTCCTTCCCCTGTGCAAACAGAGCTCTAGTCCAGTTTATAAAACCAGGCCATGGCAGGCGCTATTCCATCCATCTAGGTTTGCCATCTTTCCTGCCAGAAGTCTGACTGACACATTAATTATTAAGCCTTTCTCTCTCTCTTTGCACCTTGGCAGAGTCTCATATATATCCCCTTCTCCAATTCCTCCTTTTCTCAGCTAAACAAAATTAACAGTACAATTAACCACACTCCTCCCCACAAACATCTATGGGGTCAAGGAACTATTATCCAGAAACATCTAAACTCTATGGCCCAATTGGTCCTTTCATCCCTTCTCCATTTTCTTTAAACATTTATTAGGCCTCTATTATGTATCAGAAATTATATTACCGTATTTTATTGACTTCAAGTCATTATTGATTAAAGGAAGCACCATTATTTCAGGTTCTACTATAACATCAAAAGCATCCAGAATTAGGATTTTAACAGAAGACGTCTGCTTAATTCTGGGATGTTATAGAATTATCCTTTAGGGTCAGAGTAAATAAGAAAAAAGTTCACTCTTCAGAAAGAGGCAGTAGGAAAGTATATATATATCAACTTTGGTATTGGCTAGAGATAGAAAAAAAAATCTCTTCCAAAAATTTGAACCACATTTGGTAGAGTAGTGCCCATTTATCCATGAAGGATACGTTCTAAGACTTCCAGTGAATGCCTGAAGCCATGGATAGTATTAAACCTTATATATGCTATGATTTTCTTTATATGTACCTAGAGGTTAATTTATAAATCAGGCACAGTAAGAGATTACCAACAATAATCAATGCAGGTATACCTTGTTGCTTTTCTTCTCAGATATTACATTTTTTACAAGTTGAAGGTCTGCAGCAACCCTGTTTTGATTAAGTCTATCAGTGTCATTTTTCCAACAGGATGTGCTACTTCATGTCTCTGCATCACATTTTTAAAATTATTTCAATATTTCAAACGTTTTAGTTATTATTATATCTACTATGGTGATCTGTGATCAATGATCTTTAATGCTACTATCGTAATTGCTTCGAGGCACCACAAACTGTGCCCCTATAAGACAATGAACTTAAACAATAAATGTGTGGGTTCTGACCTCTCCACTAACTGGCCATTCCCCCTTCTCTCCCTCTCTTTGGGCCTTCCTGTTTCCTTAGATACAACAATACTGAAATTAGGTCAGTTAATAACCCTTACGTGGCCTCTAAATGTTCAAGTGAAAGGAAGAGTCATATGTCTCTCACTCGAAATCAAAAGTTAGAAATGATTAAATTTGGTGGGGAAGGCATGTCAAAAGCCTAAATAAGCCAATAGTTAGGTCTTTTGCAACAAAGTTTAGTCAAGTTGTGAATACAATAAACAAATTCTTGAAGAAAATTAAAAGTACTACTCTAGTGAACACATCAATGATAAGAAAGCAAATAAGACTTTTTGCTGATATGGAGAAAGTTTTAGTGGTTTGGATAAAAGATCAAACTAGTCACAACATTCTGTTAAGCTGAAGCCTAAGTCAGAGTAAGTTTTCTAATTCTCTTCAATTCTGTGAAGGCTGAGAGAGGTGAGGAAGCTGCATAAGAAAAGTTTGAAGCTAGCAGAATTTGGTTCATGAGGTTTAAGGAAGGAAGCTGTCTTCATAAAATAAAGTATAAGGTGAAGCAGCAAGTGCTGATGGAGAAGCTATAGCATGTAATCCAGAAGATCCAGCTACGATCATTGATGAAGATGGCTATGCTGAACAATACATTTTCAATGTAGACAAAATAGCCTTATATTAGAAGAAGATGCCCTCTAGGTCCTTCTTAGCTATAGAGGAGAAGCCAATGTCTGGCTTCAGATCTTTGAAGGACAGGCTGACTCACATGGTGACTCTAAGTTGAAGTCCATGCTCATTGGCCAGGCTGAAAATCTTAGGTCCCTTAAGAATTATGCTAAATCTACTCTACCCGTGCTCCATAAATGTAAGAATAAAGCCTGAATGGCATTATATCTGTTTATAATGTGGCTTTCTGAATATTTGTAGTCCACTGTGAGAGCTGTTGTTCATAAGTAGAGTCCTTTCAAGATATTACTGCTCACTGAAAATATACCTAGTCACCCAAAAGCCCTGATGAAGATGTACAAGGAGATTCGTTGTTGTTTTAGTGTCTGCTAACACAACATTCATTCTGCAGACCGTGGATCAAGGTGTAATCTTGCCTTTTGAGTCCTCTTATTTAAGGAGTTCATTTTGTAAGGCTATACCCACTGTAGATAGTGATTCCTATGATGGATCTGGGCAAAGTAAATTGAAAATAGTTTGGAAAAAATTCATGACTCTAGATACCTTAAGAACATTCATGATTCATGGGAGGAAGTCAAACTATAAGCATTAATAGGAGTTTGGAAGTTGATTTTAATGTGCAGGGATGACTCTGAGGAATTCAAGACTTCAGTAGAGGAAAAAGTTGCAGATGTGGTGGAAATAGTAAGAGAAATAGAAACAGAAGTAGAGCCTGAAGGTGTGTTTGAATTGCTGCAATTTCATGATAAAATGAATGGATGAGGAGTTATTTCTTGTGAATGATCAAAGAAAGTGGTTTCTTGAGATGAAATCTACTCCTGGTGAAGATGCTGTAAACATTGTTGACATGACAAGTAATTTAGAATATTACATAAAATTAGTTGATAAAACAGTGACAGAGTTTGAGAGGATTAACTCCAATTTTGAGAGAAATTCAACCATGGGTAAAATGCTGTTAAAAAGCATCACATGGTACAAAAAAAATCTTTCATAAAAGAAAGAGTCAACAAGGCAAACTTAATTGTTATCTTAAGAAATTGTCACAGCCACCCCAATCTTAAGCAACCAGCACCCTGATCATCAGCAGCCATCAACACTGAGGCAACATCTGAACGCCCTCTGTATTAGTCCATATTCATGCTGCTGATAAAGACATACCCAATACTGAGAAGAAAAAGAGGTTTAATTGGACTTACAATTTCACATGGCTGAGGAGGCGTCAGAATCATGGCGGGAGGCAAAAGGTGGTAGCAAGAGAAAATGAGAGAGAAGCAAAAGCAGAAACCCTTGATAAACCCATCAGATCTCTTGAGACATATCCACTATCATGAGAATAGCACAGCAAGACCAGCCCCATGATTCAATTACTTCCTCTTGGGTCCCTCCCACAACATGTGGGAATTCTGGGAGATACAATTCAAGTTTAGATTTAGGTAGGGACACAGCCAAACCATATCACCCTCCACCAGCAAAAAGATTATGACTCACCGAAGGCTCAGATTATTATTAGCATCTTTTAGCAAGAGTATTTTTAATTAAGGTACGTACATCTTTTTTTTTTAGATATGCTATTGCACACTTAAAAAAGAACAGGATAGTGTAAACATAACTTTTTTTTTTTTTTTTAAACAGAGTCTCACTGTGTTGCCCAGGCTGGAGTGCTGTGGTGTGATCTTGGCTCGCTGCCTCCCAGGTTTGAGCAATTCTCATGCCTCAGTGTCTCAAGTAGCTGGGATCACAGGCATGTGCCACCACACTTGGCTAATTTTTGTACTTTTAGTAGAGACAAGGTTTTAGCATATTGGCTAGGCTGGTCTTGAACTTCTGGCCTCAAGCGATCTACCCCCCTTGGCATCTCCAAGTACTAGGATTACAGATGTGAGCCACCATGCCTGGTCAATAGTGTAAACATAGCTTTTACATGCACTGGAAAACCCCCAAATCTGTTTGACTCTCAGTATGATATTCACTTTATTGCAATAATTTGGAACCAAACCCACAGCATCTCTGAAGTATGCCTGTAATAGGCATTTGTGAATGTGATATCTCTCTCTCTCTCTTTCTCTCTCTCTCTCTCTCTCCCCTTCTTTCCCTCTCCCCCACCTTTCAAAATATCTTATTGAACTGTACTCATCCTTCTTCTTGTGATGATGTGAGATGATAAAATTGCCGTTATGATGAGATGAAGTGAGGTGAATGATGTAGGCATTGTGATGTAAATGAAAAATGCTAGAAAAAAGCAATTCAGAAGTTTTAAATTGCATGTGTTCTATCGCATGATGAAATCTCACGCTGTCCTGCTGTGTTCCATCCAAGACGCGAATCATCCCCTTTGTCCAGGGTATCCTGTCTATTCCACCTGCCAGTTAGTCACTTAGTAGCCACCTTGATGATCAGATCTACTGTCACAGTATCACACTGTTTTTGTTCAAGTAGCTATTATTTTACTTACTCATAGTCCCAAAGGGCAAGAGTAGTAATGTAATATTTTCAGACTGTGGCTGACCAATGGCAACCGACACTCTGGAAAGAGAAACTACAGATAAGGGGGAATTACTGTACTCAGGGCCTCTGTCTGAACTCACTACGGGTGCAGTGAAGAAACCTCAAACAGAGAATTTAATTTAAAGGAGCTCAAGTTGTTCATTTCTCAAGTGAGTGGAAGAAACAAAGTCAAATCCTTCCTGTAAGAATTTGACTTGCACATGTGATGTCCGTTAGGGACACCACTAGACACATGTGGCTATTTAAATTTTAAACAGTGAAAATTAAATACAATTAAAAATTTACCTCTTTAGTTGCACCGGCCACATTTCGAGTGCTCAAGAGACATATGTGGCTGGGGTGACCATATTGAATGGAACAGTGTAGAATATTTCCATCACACAAAGTGTTCTTCTGGACAGACTGACCAACAGCAATAGATTCTAAGATAAAGCCTGATTTCCAAGACATAAGACAAATGCAAATAAAATGTGTGTCTTAGACTCAATGAAATATAGTAGATGTAGAGATAGGGAGATGAAAACCTTTCTTTGGGGACTGAGCAGACAGGAGAATCAGGCTGCTGATTATGACTAAATCAGGGTACCCAGAAGTTCTAAATCATGGAGAATCCCTCTTCAGCCACCTCAGCTTCAAGAGAGTCTGAAGCCACTTGGACTGTGTGCTCACTGTGTGTCCAACTGGGGAATTAGCACAAAATCTCATTACTTGGTTGACCTCCCAGGCCTTTACGTCTATGAAAATTAGAATTGCATGCAGAATGACATATTTTCAGATATCCTTTTTCTCAGAATATAGCTACCCTTGACCTTTTAAAATTAAATCCATTTTTATAAAGTCACCAAAAAATCATTAAAGTTAATATAATCATGCCCTAAATCCCAAGAGAATACAAAACCAGTTGAAATTTCAAAGTAAAATATTTTAGAGAGCAATTTTCCACCTCTCTATCTTTCCCCAGTCCTCATCCTTCGAAATGTCTCTGGGGATTTTTGGTTTTGATTAAAAGTTTAGTATATAGTAGTTTTATGTGGAAAAGATATATGGAACTTCAGTTTCAAACTGAAAAATGTCTTAATAAATAATTCAATTTAACAATGAAATATTTAATTTAATTATTTTGTGACTCTGTATTTTTAAATTGTTACCTGTTTTTCTTCTAGTCCAATGTATCACCTTATACAGAAAAATTAAAATCATTAACATTTTTCTTTTTCTTCAGTTAATAATAACGGGTCATTGAAATATGGGCTCCATCATAAAGTGTATTTTGATGAGAGAATTGTCTCCTATAATACTAAATAGTCCCTGGAATGTGATAAAACATCCAAGTATCAGTTTTTGTGTGTGGGGGGGAAGGTGGAAGGGGTTTGCAGGAGAAGAGAGATGAGACGAATGGGAGAGTTGTGGAAGGAGACTTTAGATTTTTTGAGGGGCCTACTCTGTGCCAGTTCTGTGATAGGTGCTTTGCATACATTATTCCCATTTTTTCTTTTTGTTTGTTTGGGTTTTTTGTTTTTTTTTTTTTGTTTTTTTTTTTTTGAGACAGAGTCTCAGTATGTCACCCAGTGTACTCTGTTGCTCACTTGCTGGAGTGTAGTGGCAGGATCTCGGCTCACTGCAGCCTCCGCCTCCTGGGCTCAAGAGATTCTCCGACCTCAGCTTCCCGAGTAGCTGGGGTTACAGGTGTACACCACTATGCCTGGCTAATTTTTGTATTTTTAGTAGAGATGGGGTTTCACCATGTTGGCCAGGCTAGTCTCAAACTACTGACCTCAGGTGATCCGCCCGGCTCGGCTTCCCAAAGTGTTGGGATTATAGGCATGAGCCACTGCACACCACCACATTATTCCTATTACCTTATGCAACCCTATGAAGTAGATTGTTACCTTCATCTTATGAGGGAGGAAACTAAAACTCAGAGAGGCTAAGTACCTTGCCCAAAGTCACTCAGTCAGTAAGAGAGCCAGACTTTTGCCAACACCACTCTATTGAAATTACTCTTGTTAATATGGGGGTCTTTTCAATTACCTCACAATGATAAATTCAATAAGCAATTTTCAGTCCTCACCTCTGTTGACCTATCAACAGCATTTGACAAGGCTGATCAATTCCTCCTCCTTAATACACTCTAAATACTTGCCTTTCAGGACATAAGACTATCTTGTTTTTTTCCCCAATATTACTAGAAACTTTACATCTGCTGAGCATTTATTTGCTGACTTAATAAGTTTAGAATATATAAATGCAAAGATTGGCAAATATTTTGCCAAGGTTTACCCATAGGAAATCTATATTAGAAATAATACTTGACTTTGAATAATTTCTTCAGGTATAGCTGTCAGAATCAATGAAGAAAGTAAGTAATCAAACCCATTTATCATCACAATCCAGTTTTGCAGAATGTCGGCCAGCAAAACAATTCTAGAGACAATTAAACCTAGGTCTCCGGTTTAGGGGCCAGTAATATCCAGTAACTTCACAGTCAGTTCTCATTTGCTTCCCACCATTCTTGAGATGAATATTTTAGATTGGGTAAATATGATTACTTTCACCTTGAACCTACCCAGACCTTCAATATTGTCATCTTGAGCCTGATAATATCTCATAACTGGAAAGAAGATTAAGAGAAAAAAAGGTAAAAATTGAAGCAATGTTCTTTCAGAGTTCATGTGAAAAACTGTAAAACTTAAGAAATTTTTAGTTGTGCTTTAAGAGAGACTATCATAGGACTCATGTCATTACTTCATAAGCTGAAATCATCCTAAGTGGAAAATGGGGAGATTCAGTGTCTTTCCTTTTGGCCGAGGAAATTATCAAACACTTAAAAATGTCTGAAAAAAATCAATCAATTAGTAACACATCAAATGGTACTCAGATGCAGTCACACATGAACTTTTAAAATTCAAACTCTTTCATTTGTAGCTTATCCCTTTGAAACTTGATTATGACAGGTCTTTAATAGGTGACTTACTGCTCAATCACAAGAATCAAAAATAAATTTTAATTTTTGGAATGGCTTTGCATGATTTCTGTAGAAGAACATTTGCGCTTTCCATGATTCTTCTCAAATTTGGGTTCAGTAACCTCTTCCAATTTAAAATAAATTTCCAAGAGCTGAAGTTGTAAAAAGTCTCAGAAAACCTGCTGGTCATAGAATGACTGAACACCCATCATAAACAAAAGGCTCCTAACTTTGTCAAACTATTCTAATAAATGATTTAGACATAATCACTTTTGGAGTGGCCCTAAAAGTACCCCACTAATTTTTATAAAGACTATTCTAGGTTATCAATTTATAAGTTTTCTAAATACTATTCAAAAGTGTATAATTATCTTTCTACTTAATCAACTATGTGTAAAGTATTAGATCAATACATCTATTCCTGTGCTCTCTAATAGGTTAGCCACTAGCCACATGTAGCTCTTTAAATGTAAATTCATAAAAATTAAATAAAATAAAAACTAAATTCCTCTGCTTCCACTAGTCATATTTCAAGTACTGAATAGCAACACATGTCTTGTGGATAGCTCTATCGGACTGTGCCACTATTGAACATTCTGTTGAATGCAGAATAGGACATCACAAAAGATCTACTACGCAGTGTTACCTGAGACACATCAATCTAATATCCTGCATAAAGGCTAAATAGGGGGAGAGGGATTGTGATGGCAGATAGGAAGCAGGACAAACTTGCATCACCTGCTTGGATGGACAGTGCAGCCTGTGGAGACTCACACCGTGAACTTTTGCTCCAAGAATTACTGTGGGAACATACCATTAAAGCCAAGAGACTCCACAGACCCTTTGAAGGAACTGGATCACTGCTGCAGGCTCCCTGAGATGCCAAAAAAACTATGACTCTGCTTGCTTATTGGCAGGGAAGCTCGTGGTCTGGGGCAAATTCTCAGCCCTAGTCACTGCCTGCCTGGAAATAGATTTGGTGCTGTTGAGGGTGGGGGCACTCTGTAAGAGTGAATCTGGCCTTTAGGATTATAGGCTGCATGGAAGTAAGGTGGGGCCTGTGACTGCTGTCTTTCCCCCACTTCCCTGGTGACCTGTATGACTCAGCAGAGGCAGCCATGATCCCCCTGGGAATATAACTCCAATGGACTGGGAACCACACTTCCAATCACCCACAGCTGCTGCAGAAGCCCTGCCCAAAGAGAGCCTGAGCTCAGACACACCTATCCCTGCCCCCACCTGGTGGTCTTTCTCTACCTGCCCTGGTAGCTGAAGACAAAGGTCATAATCTCTTGGGAGCTCTGTGGCCATGTGTACCACCTGAGAAACCTGAATACTTAACCAGGTGTTCCTAGGGCAAGTCTGCATCCTCCCTATAGGACCACAGCTGATGTGCTCTTGAAAGTGCCACCTCTTGGCTGGGGGCCAATCAACACAAAACCAGTGCACCAAACAAAAACACAACCAAGGACCTTCATAGAGTCCACTTCTCTCCCCTGCTGCCTCCACCAGAGCAGGTGCTAGTATCCATGGCTGCAAGACCTGAAGATGGATTACATCATAGCACTCTTTGCAGATACTCCCCAGCACCAGCCAAGAGCCCGAAAGCGCTGCTGGGCAGTTAGACCCAGAAAAACAAAAACAATCACTATAGTTCAGCTCTCAGGAAGCTCCATTCCTAGGGGGAAGGGGGAGAACACCACATCAAGGGAGCACCCAGTGGAACAAAATCTGAACAGCAGCCCTTGAATCCCACATCTTCCCTCTGACATAATCTACCCAAATGAGAAGGAACCAGAAAAACAATTCTGGTAATATGACAAAACAATTTTCTTTAACACCCCTAAAAGATACCAGTTCACCAGCAATAGGTCCAAACCAAGGCAAAATCTCTGGACTGCCAGATAAAGAATTCAGAAGGTTAATTACCGAGCTAATCAAGGAGGCACCAGAGAAAGGTAAAATCAAACTTAAAGAAATAAAAAACATGATACAGGATATGAAAGGAAAATTCTTCAGTGAAATAGCATAAATTAAAAAAATCACAACTTCTGGAAATCAATGACACACTTAGAGTAATGCAAAATGCAGCAAGTCTCAGCAAGAGAATCAAATGAGCAGAGGAAAGAATTTCAGAGCTCAAACAACAAGGCTTTCAAACTAACCCAGTCCAACAAAGACAAAGAAAAATTTGTTAATGAACAAAGCCTACAAGAAATTTGGAACTATGTTAAATGTCCAAACCCAAGAATAACTAGTGTTCCCAAGGAAGAAGAGAAATCTAAAAGTTTAGAAAACATATCTGAGGGAATAATTGAGAAAAATTTTCCAAGCTGTGCTAGAGATCTAGACATCCAAATACAAGAAACTCAGAGAACACCTCGAAAATTCATCACAAAAAGATAATCACCTAGGTACAAAGTCATCAGGTTATCTAAAGTCAAGATGAAGGAAAGAATCTTAAGAGCTGAGAGGCAAAAGCGTCAGGTAATCTATAAAGGAAATCCTATCAGATTAAGAGCAAATTTCTCAGCAGAAACCCTACAAGCTAGAAGGGATTGGGGTCCTATTCTTAGCCTCCTTAAACAAAACAATTATCAGCCAGTAATTTTGTATCCATAAAACTAAGCTTAATAAATGAAGGAAGGATACAGTCTTTTCCAGACAAACAAATGCTGATCTAATTTGCCACTACGAAGCCAGCACTACAAGAACTAAGGAAGTTCTAAATCTTGAAACAAATCCTTGAAATACACCAAAATAGAAACTCCTTAAAGCATAAATCTCACAGGACCTAAAAACAATAACACAGTGAAAAAAATGCCAAACAAACAAGGTATTCAGGCAACAAATAGCATGATGAATAGAATAGTTCCTCACATCTCAATACTAATATTGAATATAAATTGCTCCACTTAAAAGATGCAGAATGCCAAACTTAAAAGATACAGAATGGATAAGAAATAACCAAGTTTCTGCTGTCTTCAGGAGACTCACATAACACAGAAGGACTCCCATAAACTTAAGGTAAAGGGGTGGAAAAAGATATTCGATGCAAACTGGACACCAAAAGTGAGCAGGAGTAGCTATTCTTATATCAGACAAAACAAACTTGAAAGCAGGAGCAGTTAAAAAAGACAAAGAGGGGCATTATAAAATGATAAAAGGACAGTCTGACAGGCAAATATCACAATCCTAAATATATATGCACCTAACACTGGAGCTCCCAAAGTTATAAAATAATTACTTATATTAGACCTAAGAAATGAGATAGATGGCAACATATAGTGGGGACTTTAATACTCTAAGAAATCACTAGACAGGTCATCAAGACAGAAAGTCAACAAAGGAACAATAAACTTAAACCATACCCAGCAACAAGTATGGCTAACAGATATTTACAGAACTTTCTACCCAACAACTGCAGAGTATACGTTCTATTCATCAGCACATGGAACATTCTCCAAGATAGACCATATGATAGGCCATTAAACAAGTCTCAGTAAATTTAAGAAAATCAAAATTATATCAAGTACTTTCTCAGACCACAATGGAATAAAATTGGAAATCAACTCCAAAAGAAACTCTCAAAACCATACAAATACATGGAGATTAAGTAGCCTGTTCCTGAATAATCAACAATGAAATCAAGATGGAATTAAAAAATTCCTTGAACTGAACAATAATAGTGACACAACCTATCAAAGCCTCTGGGATACAGCAAGAGCAGTGCTAAGAGGGAAGTTCATAGCATTAAATGCCAACATCAAAAAGTCTGAAAGAGCACAAATAGACAATATAAGGTCACCTCACATGGAATTGGAGAAAGAAGAACAATCCAAACTCAAACCCAGCAGAAGATAAAAAATAAAGAAAATCAGAGCACAACTAAATAAAATTGAAACAAACAAAAATAATACAAAAGATAAATGAAACAAAAAGTTCTTTGAAAAGATAAATAAAACTGATAGACCATTAGTAAGATTAACCGAGAAGAGAAAGGACCCAAATAAGCTCAATTAGAAAACAAAATGGTAGCTATTACAACAGATAGCACATAAATACAAAAGATTATTCAAGGCTACTATGAACACCTTTACATGCATAAACTAGTAAAACTAGAGGATATGGATAAATTCCTGTATATATACACAACCCTCCTAGATTAAACCAGGATACCATATAATCTCTGAACAGACCAATAACAAGCAGCGAGATTGAAATGGTAATAAAAAATTGCCAACAGAAAAGTCCAGGACCAGATAACTTTAGAGCTAAATTCTATCATACATCCAAAGAAGAATTGATACCAGTACTATTGACACTATACCAATATATAGAGAAAGGGAGAATCCTCCCTAAATCATTCTATGAAGTCAGTATCACCCTAATGCCAAAACCAGGGAAGGACATAACAAAAAAGGAAGACTACAGGCCAATATCCCTGATGAACATAGATGCAAAAATCTTCAACAAAATACTAGTGAACCAAATCCAACAGCTTATCAAAAAAAGATAATTCACCATGATCAAGTGGGTTTCATACCAGGGATACAGAGATGGTTTAACATACATAAGTCAATAAATGTGATATACCACATGAACAGAATTAAAAACAAAAATTACATGATCATCTCAATAGATGCAGAAAAAGCATTTGACAAAATTTAGCATCCCTTTATGATTAAAACCCTCGGCAAAATCAGCATAGAAGGGACATACCTTAAGGTAATAAAAGCTGTCTATACAGGGAAATGTTGAAAGCATTCTCCCTGGGAACTGAAACAAGACAAGGATGCCCACTTTCACCACTTCTATTCAACACAGCACTGGAAGTCTTAGTCAGATAATTCAGACCAGAGAAAGAAATAAAGGGAATCCAAATCAGTAAAGGGGAAGTCAAACTGTCACTGTTTGCAGATGATATGATTATATATCTAGAAAACCCTATAGACTCATCCAAAAAGCTACTAGAACTGGTAAATGAATTCAGCAAAGTTTCAGGATACAAAATTAATGTACAAAAATCAGTAGCTCTGCTATACACTAACAGAGACCAAGCTGAGAATCAAATAAAGAACTCAACCCCTTTCACAATTAATTGGAAAAAATAAAATACTTAGGAATATACCTACCCAAGGACGTGAAAGACCTCTACAAGGAAAACTACAGAACTGCTGAAAGAAATCATAGATGACACAAACAAATGGAAGCACATTCAGTGCTCTTGGATGGGTAGAATCAATATTGTGAAAATGACCATACTGCTAAAAGCAATCTACAAATTCAGTGCAATTCCCATCAAAACACCACCATCATTCTTCACAGAACTAGAAAAAAACAATCCTAAAATTCACATAGAACCAAAAAAAAGAGCCTGCATAGCCAAAACAAGACTAAGGGAAAAGAACAAATCTGGAGGCATCATATTAGCTGAGCTCAAAGTATACTATATGGCCATAGCCACCAAAACAGCATGATACTGGGATAAAAACAGGCACACAGACCAATGGAATAGCATAGAGGACCCGAAATAAAGCCACATATTTACAGCTAACTGATCTTTGACAAAGCAAACAAAAAACATAAAATGGGGAAAAGGGAAAGGGCAATTTATTCAACAAATGGTGCTGGGATAATTGGCAAGCCACATATAGAAGAATGAAATTGGATTTTCCTCTCACCTTATACAAAAATCAACTCAAGATGAATTAAAGACTGAAAACTAAGACCTGAACCCATAAGGATTATAGAAGATAACATCGGGAAAACCCTTCTAGACATTGGCTTAGGTAAAGACTTATGAACAATAACTAAAAAGCAAATGCAACAAAAACAAACATAAATAGATGAGACTTAATTAAACTAAAACGCTTCTGCACAGCAAAAGAAATAATCAGCAGAGTTTACAGACAACCCACAGAGTGGGAGAAAAATCTTCACCATCTATACATCTGACAAAGGACTGATACCTAAAGTCTACAAAGTACTCAAACAAATGAGCAAGAAAAAAACAAACAATCCCATCAAAAAGTAGGCTGAGGACATGAATAGACAATTCTCAAAAGAAGATACACAAATGGCTAACAAGCATATGGAAAAATGCTCAACATCACTAAGTATTAGGGAAACACAAATGGAAACAATGCAATGCAATACCACCTCACTTCTGCAAGAATGGCCGTGATAAAAAAAATCAAAATTAAATGATGTTGGTATGGATTCAGTGAAAAGAGAACACTTTTACACTGTTGGTGGGAATGTAAACTAGTACAATCACTATGGAAAACAGTTTGGAGATTCCTTAAAGGACTAAAAGTACATCTACCTTTTGATCCAGCAATTCCATTACTAGGTATTTACTCAGAAAAAAAGAAATCATTATATGAAAAAGATACCTGTACATGTATATTTATATCAGCATAATTTGCAATTGCAAAAATATGGAACCAGCACAAATACCCATCAATTAGCGAGTGGATAAAGAAATTGTGGGATTTTTATATGTCACAGAATACTACTTAGACATAAAAAGGAACAAAATAATGGCATTTGCAGCAACCTGGATGGAACTGGAGGCTATTATATTCAAAGTAAAGTAACTGAGGAATGGAAAACCAAAGATCCTATGTTCTCATTCATATATGGAAGCTAAGCTATGAGGACACAAAGGCATAAGAATAACACATGAGACTTGGGGGAAAGAGTGAGGGGTGGCAAGGAATAAAAGACTACATATTGGGTACAGTGCACACTGCTTGAGTGATGGGTGCACCAAAATATCAGAAATCACCACTAAAGAATTTATTCACCGGGCGCGGTGGCTCAAGCCTGTAATCCCAGCACTTTGGGAGGCCGAGGCGGGTGGATCACGAGGTCAAGAGATCGAGACCATCCTGGTCAACATGGTGAAACCCTGTCTCTTCTAAAAATACAAAACATTAGCTGGGCATGGTGGCGCGTGCCTGTAATCCCAGCTACTCAGGAGGCTGAGGCAGGAGAATTGCCTGAACCCAGGAGGCGGAGGTTGTGGTGAGCCGAGATCGCGCCATTGCACTCCAGCCTGGGCAACAAGAGCGAAACTCCATCTCAAAAAAAAAAAAAAAAAGAATTTATTCATGTAACCAAATACATGCTGTTTCCCAAAAACCCATTGAAATAAAGAAATTTAAAAAAGACCAAATAGTATTCAGAAAATTCAAATATCTTCAGGGACCAGGAAGGTAATGTATATGTGCAAAACAACATGGTATAAGACTATAGAGGAAATTTGATGTCTGCTGAATTGGACAGCAAAGAGTATATGTTCCATCAAGAGGATTACCTGCCTGCCTCTGGCAGTGTCTCCCATAAATTTTGTGTTCTTTTTTTCCGTCAGTCCATGATCCTGCAGGACCCTAAGAACACTTCTGCTAATTTAAGTAAAACCTTGGACCTTGAAAAGTGTTATCTTACCTTGTCTTCCAGGTAAAATAATAGACTTAAAATTAAATAAGGGCATAATACAATTTCATGCATTAGTGGCTGATATGGTTTGGCAGTTTCCCCACCCAAGTCTCATCTTGAATTGTAGTTCCCCAAATGCCCACGTCGTGGGAGGGACCCAGTGGGAAGTAACTGAATCATGGGGGCAGTTACCCCATGCTGCTGTTCTCATAATAGTAAATTCTTATGTGATTCGGTGGTTTTATAAGGGGCTTTTCCCCCTTTGCTTGGCACTTCTCCTTGTTGTCGTGTGAAGAAGGAGAGACCTGGTGGGAGATAATTGAATCATGGAGACAGCTACCTCCATGCTGCTGTTCTTATGATAGTGAGTTCTCATGAGATCTGATGGTTTTATAAGGGGCTTTACTCCTTTGCTCAGCACTTCTCCTTGCTGCTGCCATATGAAGGACATATTTGCTTCCCCTTCTGCCATGATTGTAAGTTTCCTGAGGCCTCTCAAGCCCTGCAGAACTGTGAGTCAATTAAGCCTCTTTCCTTATAAATTACCCAATCTTGATATTTCTTCGTAGCAGTGTGAGAATGGGCTAACACAGTACCCACTTAATAGCCTTTTATAATTAAGGTACACACTTTTGGCAGAGTCTGTACCATTGGGCCTCAAACTTTAGCATGCATCAGTCATCACCCAGAGGGCTTGATTTTCTGCTTTGGTAGGACTTAGGTGGAGCTTGACTCACAATTCATACTTTTAACAAGTTCCCAAGTGATGCTGACACTGCTGGTTAGGGGGATTACACTTTGAAAAATACTACTTTACGTTCTTGCTAATAGTTCTTTTCAGCTTAGTCCATTTTCCATGTCCAGATTTTAGATGTGAATCACATTTATGCTTATACAAGAAGGGGCCATCCATACAAGAAGTGTAAAGATCACAGAATTGAGAATTAGAAGATCTTGCCTGTTATCTCAAGTCACTGATTGATTCTGTGATCTCAAGCAAGTCAGTGTCATCCTCTGGGACTTACAGGAATGGAAAAGGTCTAAGAATACTTTAGATAAAATTAGCAGTTACATATGAGGGGCATAATCAAGGATGGTGAAGGAAAGCTGGGCACAATCTAAAGTCCAGATGGCTTTCCAGTAGTGATCAGAAGCAAAAAAACAGCAAGCAATTATTCCAACTGTAGAAAATTCAATGGCAGGTCAATAAAAAAGTTTTCAGGTAAGGAAGAGGAGACCAAGAGTAATGTCACACAAACAAAAAGCCTCTGATGAACTGGAACTAGGAATTTACTGCCAACAGAGATGCTGGAGGTACCAAACCATTGCTGCCTAGAAATGAAAAATGGGAAAAGCTTGGAAGACTGAAATGGTTCTGCAAATTGGAAGGATATAGGATGTCCTGAATTACATTTCTGTTATTGCTACTATCCATTGGTGATGTCCAGACTAACGTACCTACCTTGAAACGGGACTAGTCTTTTACAAAGAGCTGGAGTTATATATTTAGAAGACTTCATTATAACTAGTTACAGATAATATCTCCTCATCTTTTATGTTTGTCCATTTTTTTTTCTTGGAAACTCTGACTCTCCAAAGTAGGGGCTGGTGCCTCAGAGAACACAAGTATGTTTCATTTGAAATTTCAAATGAAATTTGGTTGATGTCTGACCAACAAAACATCCTAATGAACTACCTGTCATAACATCTAATACAGGTCACTTTGCCCATGCTTTTTGACCATTTATTATATGCCGAGTGTGTTGTTTTAATTTCCTCCTTTAATTCTTACAACAACTCTTTGAGACAGGTACTATTTATGCCCATTTTATTAATGATGGAGGTCCAGAGAAGGAAAGTATCTTACCTAGAGTCATATATAAATTTCAAAAGATCCAAAGTTTCAAATACAGAGTTTTGATAAAGTAAGCAATTCATTGATTTTTTTTATTCTTTGAAGTCTCAAGAGCCTTTGTGGCAAATATGTGACTGCCCTGATTATGTGGCCCTGACTCCCAATAATGGATTCTAAAATAACAAGTCCCTTAGAGGAATCCAAAGTCCTTTTTAGACTTTCTCCCTTACTCAAAAAAGGTCACTGAGAAGTGGGTGGGGGCAGGCATTACCGTCTTTGTAGGTAATACAATTTAAGCATAGGAAGGTTATTTGTCTAAAGTCACAAAGAGGAGTTTCAGAATTGTGAGTGGAACTCTCACCTTGACCTTGGAGAAAGACTCAGGATGCTCAAGAACCTATGCATGCAAGGCCTTTCTTTTCAACAGTTTCATAGTATCCAATTTCTAATGCAGGGGTTACTTTGTTCAGAAAGTTCTGAGAATCTTACTCTGTGATTCACTAAAGACACAAACTGCTGAAAAAAGCGACAAACTATACACAAATAGAAGGAAAATAATAGAAAATCTGTCATTTCATACAGTATAGGACACTGGAGGGTTCTAGTTGCATTTCTTTTAAAATATACAATATACCAAGAATTAAGAGTTAGGCCAAAGGGTATTTTCCCCTTTCCATAGCAACATACTTTTTATTTCTTCCTCTTCTGTAAAATGAATCAACGTAAAAATATAATTTCCTTTTTTATAACTTCCATTGAAATGACCTACTCTGTGAAACAAAGGAAATCCTTTTCCCTACATATAGGGAAAATACACACATATAGCAGAAAACTATATAGTTTTAACACTATAGTGAGGAAAATCTCACTATATATAGCAGAAAAACACAAGGTCGAATTGTGTCCTCTGGAAGCCTTCTCAAAAAACCTCCCCCACATTTCTAAGGTCCAACACATGTTGTGAAGATAAATTCAGAAAGACAGTCCTGCTGAGGACAGTCTCAGTGGACATTCTAAAATAAAGAATGTAATTGGATTATTTGTAACTCAAAGGGTAAATGCTTGAGGGGATGAATACCCCATTCTCCATGATGTGCTTATATCACACTGCATGCCTGTATCAAAATATTTCATGAACCCCATAAATAATTGCACCTGCTATATACCCACAAAAATTAAAAATTAAAAAAATATGCTAGAAAACTGTCTCAACTCTGGGCCTTTGGTAGTCTTGGAAATACTTTTAGGCAATTTAGAACAAAAATGAATAAACTGGTTGAAGAAAAAGAGATACATAAGCTTGTCAGGATGAGGAAAAGTTCTGAAAAGTTCTAGGCATCCAGTGAGCACAGGCAGGTAGCATCTCTGGGCTCTGTTGCTGCTAGGGAACATCTTTGCTATCCTGGAAATCAGTACAGATCATGCAGAACATTTGCTCACAGATGGTACCATTCTGTTATCTGAACAACCAGCCTCTAGTCTTGGGGAGCAGAGCCTCAAAGAAGAGAAAGGGGAAGAGGGGCTTTCTATTGTGCCCACAGCTGTCTTATAGTTGTGCAGATTCAGAGGTAACTCTGAGGGCTAAAATAACTCCTATCCACTGTCAAGATACTGCTTTGGCCAGGGGCCATCCTAGAGTGTGAGCATCACAATTGAAGTGTAGGAAGAAAATATAAGAACTTTCATTTATGTTCTTTTTTGACCATATCCTTTTAAAATTTTGTTACTGCATAAATGTAAAATATACATACAATATTAGTATAATGGTAAATGTTTCTAATTAGTAAAATGTGTCTATCTTCAAGCGTGCTTTTATTGATAGAAATGCATAGTAAAGAAAAATTGTAAACCATTCCAAACATCTTTTTCCCACTTTCTCTTTCCACCTTTGCTAGTTAGCCATGGTATCTTGTGTCAATTACATAATCTATGTCTCACTTTATTCATCTGTAAAATGGGAATATTAATTCCTGTGCTATTTTCTAGCTGAGGCTCTGAAGAGAAAATGTTGGGTAAGCATTAGAAAATAGATACAGTATATACAATGTAGGCAGAAAGGCAAAAGATAGTTTTTATTACTTCTGATTTTAGACTCAGAAAAGCAAGAAAGAATTGTTCAAAGGGCCTTCCCGTTTCTTCCCATATATAATTTCGCCCACATATATACAGGGTCCTCCTGAGATATTTTAAACACTATGGGGCTCTCTGAGCTTTTATTAAAAGCTTAGAAAAACCCTTGAGACCTCTTTTTCCCAACTGTCTACACCTAAGCACACTTCACATGAAATGTGTTGGGTGATACTAAGTCTCAGAAAAGTCGTTATTTCTCCTCTTCCTTTTTCCTTTAATCACTGAAGATGATAGATACACAAATATACCATTTTGTTTTTCTCCTGCCTTAGGAGATCAGTTGAACCTGTTTCCTCATTTAGCCTAGACATCAGAATGGTAGTTTTGAAGAAGTTGGTATGGCCCTATAGAAGAAACACTAGACTTTAGGAAACCTTAGGAGAAAGGACTTTAGAGTCAACGAGACCTTGGCTTCAGGTTTTTCCCTCAAGAGGTTTGCAAATATTTAGGAACTTAGTCAACTCTCTGATTTTCAGTTTCCTTCTTTGTTAATCTTGCAATTTTGTTGTGTGGACAGAGGGGATGTAATGTGGGTAGTACCTGGCACAGTTCCTGGCACACAGTAGGTGTACAATACTGTCTTAACGCTCTTTTTCCTTCCAGAAGTGCAGATCCAAGTTTTAGTCTGGCTTCTAACTAGCTGTGTGGTCCAGGGGAAGTAATTTCTCCTCTCTGGTTCTCAGTTTATTTCCCTGGGTTGATAAGGTGGTTGGAATACCTTGAGGTCTCTATCACATGATTCTAAGGAGTACTTGGCTTTAAATCCTAACACTGCCCAATTCCACAGGATCCAGAACTTACATAGGCTTCTCCCATGTTCTGTTCTGCACCCAGATTGAGGATTGCTGTCATCATTTTTTAGCTTACTGGTTTTAATGAACAGTTGATGAAATCACTGGCTATGTGCTTTCTAGAGAAGTTAGGTACAGCTGCTAAATCTTAAATATATACTTAATTACTGTGTAGTGTAGGTTGTCATTGCAGAATGAACAACACAGCAAAGTAGTATGTGATAATCTCATTTTAGAAAGCTAATAAAAATGTAAAAGGACAGCAGCCTTCTCATTAGTCTAGTTCATATCACCAAGCAATTGTCCTATTGTACTGTTACTTTAAGCCTAAGTAGATGCTGGAATTTAAGAGGAGTATGTCACCCAGGTACTAACCAAATTGACCTGTAGTCTATTTCCTAACATTGCATAATGTCACTATACAAAAATAGAATACACTTGCCCAACACTGGGAAAACGCTCTGGGACTTTTAAAAATAATTATTTCCATTTTGAGTTTTTAAATAGGAACTAGAAAGTTCTAAGCAAATATAACAAATTGGCATGGATATTAAAAATGTGTATATGAATTTTAAACTAGTATTTTATTTTTCCTTATTGCAATATAATACATTATTAAAGTAGAAAATTAAAAGCCTATTTTAAAAAATAAATAGCTTTATGATTTAACTACTGAGAAGTGTATACTGTGATTAGTTTGGTGTTTTCCCTTCTAGTCACACACACGAGTGCTTACATGCATGGACACACACACAATTGCCATATATTTACTGACAACTCAAATTTCTGTCCCAGCTCTCTCCTCTGAGAATCAAACTTAGGCAGGCAACTGCCATGTTGCCCAGTTGTTCTGGTTCACCCAGGACTAAGTGGTTTCCTGGGATGTGGGACTTTCAGTGCTAAATCTGATACAATCCTGGGCCAACCGCCCACTCTATGGTCTGTAGACACCTTAGACTCAGAAATTACAAAACTGAATTCATCTTTCTCATCCCAAACCTTTTGTTCCTTCAGTGGTCTGATCTTAAGGTGTGGTACCATTTTTCATCCATGTGACCAACCCAAGAATTAGGGTTAAGTCTTTCCTCTTCCACTCTCTATACCCAAAAGTGATCTGGTACCAAGTTCTAGTCATCCCTGTCTAGCAATTACTTCACCTGGATTACCGATGTGACTTCTAACCAGACCTCCTGCCTCCACTCCTGCCCTCATGCAATCCAAATTCTATAAAATAGGCAGAGTCCTAATCTCAGAAATTTAAATATGACCACATCACTCTTCTGCATAGAGGCCCTCAGTGCCTCTCATTGCTCTCAGAATAGAAATTAAAAGTCCTTAACATGATTCGAATGTTCTATTTACCTCGCTAGCCTTGTCATCTCTTATCTTGCCCTAGGGTCTCCTCCCCAACACGTTGAAATGCTGCACACTGAGCCTATTGACCACAAACTTCCAGGTCTTTGCACATATGTTCAAGTTCCTGGCTTAGAAACCAAGTTCTCCCAGGAAGCCTTCTCTGAAGCCCATAGATATTTCATGGCCTTTCTATTATGTTTATGTAACTTACACATCAGCAGAATTTTGAGACTGAAAAAGTCTTAAGAAACACTGAGAGATCTTGTATCAGACTAGGGCTGTCTTCTTAATACCCTAAAGAAAAACCCAACAAAGGATTTAATGTTCCCAGTCTGTTAAGTTAAGCAGTGGTTCTTTCCTTTGACTGCACATTATAATCACCTTGGCAGCTTTTTAAAAAATTTCTCATGTTTTGGCCTTTATACTCAGAAATTCTATTTAATAGGTCTGAGGCAGGATCTAGGAACCAGTGGTTTTTAAAGCTCCTCAAGTGATTCTAATATGAATCCAAGGTTGAGATCCACTGCCTTAGTTTTGCCACTGCAGTCTCACCTGGTATTTATGTATTTCTTTTCTTCCCTACCTAAGATTAGCTATGGGCTTGCTCTCCTATTGTTTTTCTTTTTTTTAATCTTTTATTTTAGGTTCATGGGTATGGGTGTGTTATTATATAGGCAAACTTGTGTCATGGGTTTTTTTTTTGTACAGATTATTTTTTCACACAGGTACTAAGCCTAGGACCCAATAGTTTTTTTATTTTTTATTTTTTTCTGCTCGTCTACCCTCCACCCTCAGGTAGGCCACAGTGTCTGTTGTTCTCCTCTTGTGTCCACGTGTTCTCATGATTTCGCTTCCACTTATAAGTGAGAATATGTAGTATTTGGTTTTCTGTTCCTGTGTTAGTTTAAAGCCAGAGTTCATTCACCTATTGTTGATCACAATCTAAACATCTCCCAGGAAAAGCATTCCTACTTGTGCACTGGGGCCAGCTTTAGCAGCAGTTAAATTATATTCTGATGGCCATGTTTTTGAGTTCTCTTTTTACACCTCAACTGGCCCAAACTCAGGAAGACATGCAATGAATTTTCACCTTTAAATCCCAACAAAGAGGGAGAGAGTAAAGATACAATTGACTAGAGTTTTCGTTCTCGACAAGGGTGATTTGGCAGTTTCTGGAAACATTTTTGGTTATAACCACTGGGTCAGGATGGGGAGTGCCACTTGCAACTAGTGGATAGAGGCTCACTAAACATCCTTCAAAACCCAGTCCAGTGCCCCACTGCACAGAATTATCCAACTCCAAATGTCAGTAGTGTTGATTTAAGAAGCAGCAATTGAGAGATGACTCCAAAGCTTCCTTCTAGTTTTAAAACACTCTGGGAAAGAGTCTTTGAGTAATACGATGAATTGGAGTGAAGTGGGCAGATAAACTAGTTTTTACAAAAAAGAAACAGTGGATGCAGATATAGAAAAATTTTAAGGTGGAAATGGGTGAATTGAGGGAAATGTGTTGTTGAGACTGCCTCTTTCTATAAGAGTGATTCTCTACACGTGAACCCTGAACCAGCAGCATCAGCAGCATCTGGGAACTTGTTAGAAATGCAGATTCTTGGGCCCCACCCTAGACCTACTGAATCAGAGACTCTGGGGTTAGGACCCAATGAGGTATGTTTCAACAAGACTTCCTGGAGATTCTGATGTTGCTAAAGTTTGACAATATTATTCTAGATCATATGCTGACCTTGTCCTAAGTTCTGTTGTGCTTTGTTACATCATATGCCTTCAAGAGTCAGTTTGATTACTGGGAGTAGCAGGGGTGATTGCATTGTAAGAGAGCTTATGAAGAAGGCCAGCTGGTCTGCAGGGGAGATGAGCTGGAGGTAATGCTTCCTGACAAGTCCATTTAGTGATTTTACTCTTCCATGGGATAGCTGCCATGAAGTGTTTTAAATACCAGCGCAATCAGGCATGCCTGGTGCTCAGCACAATGTTTGAGTAAAGGTTTAATTGCTACTGGAAATGAAAGCAAAGTTGGGGGGCAGGTGGGTGGAGACAAGTAGGTTGTAAAAAAAGTTCTGAGGATTAAAATCTAAAGGATGTTCTTTGTTTTCTCACCTACTTTAAGACTTAATTGAATCCTGTTTGTCTCACTCACCCCACATCCCTCTCCTGATTTATTCCATTAAAAATCTCATTGCTTAAAGGTAAACCAGGATTTATTATTGTTAGTACTAGACTTGGTCCTTGCCATTCTAGGAACTGTTCAAAGAAGCAAAGTACTAAACCATAAAATATGCCAGTGAAATAAAAAGGACCTGAAATTTAGAAAATCCACAAGTCTACTTCACCATCCTTTTCTAGGATTTTAGGCCTCTTTCTCCTCCAAAAGCTATGCTGTGAGAGCCAGATGTAACCATAATGCTGTTTCTTTTTTTTGTGACTTGCATTCCAGCCCCTCATTCCTGAAGGACTGCTTTTCTCTGTTGGCTGCTTCATCCTCCAGACTCTTCCTTTCTTTCCTTTCCTTATTCTAACTCCCTAATGGCTAGTGGAGGGAAAGATATGTTTAAATTTAAGGGAAAACCTGTTAGGAGAAAATACAGTGATAAATAAGTGGCAATGGGGTTTTCTCCGAGACATGACAATGAGGAAAGAAAACTTCCATGATGAATTTAGACTTGTCTTAAATTAAAGGAAGTGTCTGAGGTCATAACTGATGTGATGGAAACATTAACCTAATTAACTTAATTACTAGCATCAGTATATGTGGAAATAAGAGTGAGTAGATAAGAGAGTTTTTCTTGGTGTCTTTAAAAGGTGAGGCAAAAATCTGGTACAGTGTCATAAATGGTATCGAGCTAGTGTAACTATGGGCTTCTGTATATATCCATCCATCTGTCCATCCATCCATTCATCCATCCATCCATCCATCCATCCATCCACCATATATTTATTAAGAATCTACTATATGCCAAGCACTGTTTTAGGGGCTTAGGATATAGATGTGAATTAGATAGTCCAGCTCCTTTCCCATGGACCTTGGCACTTATATTTCAGTAGAGGACTCAAACTATAAACATGTAAACAAGTAAACAACATAATCACAGATGGTGGTAAGTGCCATGAGGGAAATTACTATGTTGATGAGATGAGTAACTGAAGGAATGTATGTATGAACAACATAGTCTGGGAAGGCATCTCTGAGTGCTTCAGTTTTGAGTTGACACCTGAAGATTAAGAACGTGCCAGCTATTCAGAGATGTGGAGGCAATGAAGAGGGACAGATGGGAATTTCAGGCATATATCAGGATCTTCTAGAAATCTGAACTCAGGAGCTACTTGAGTCTGTTAAGAAAAATTATCCACAACCTGAAAACAAGTTCAAGAGTGTGACTGTAAGCCCTTATAATGCCCCACTTAATCATAATTTAACAGGTCCATCCAAGGACGATATATTTTCCTATAAGAATTTACAATTGTTTGTTTCTGCTATTTACTATTGATTGTTAATAACGGAGGGTTCAGAATCTGGACAGTTGTATATGTTAAACTTGTGTATGATGCAATGATTTCTTTCTGGTGTAAAGATGACCTTGAAGTTTATGGTTTATTGCCATAATGAATTTTGTATCTAGAAATCCTAGTCCTATAAAGAAAAAGACTATGTAAACTATGTTCCCCAAAATGCTCTTGGAGAAGTTTTATCTTTCTATTAGTTACCTTATTAATTAATGAGTTGAATGAAATTTTTGATACATATTCATTTGATAGTTCAATGAGAGTCATACTTTTAGCTTCTTGAAAATTATACATTAACAAGATATGCCATGGCCTATCTCAGAAGCTGGGAGTCAGAGTTAGATTTAATGATACATGAAAGCCTAGAATTATCTGTATTTTTAAGACCAAGCACCTTATTAACTTAATCAGACTCTTCATACTTTTGAGTCTTTGAGTCATAACTGATGACCAAAGTAGGCTCTCTCCAGACTCCTCATGTGTCCTCATTTTGGTTGCTAATTTTGCTTCATAAGTATTCAGGAATCAGGAAAGAGGTCCCCTGTATGGAGCTTGATAATTACTGTTCTTGCCAAATTTATTTTTTAATTTATATTTTATTAAATTTTTTGTAAATTACTATCTTGGCCTCCTGATTTATGCATCAGCCTTTTGCATGAGTCAATACTTCCAGGTTCCACCAAGTCGAGTGACTGGACAAAGCTGAGTTTCTGTACCAGCAAAGAAGCTGAAGACTAGACCCAGTCAGATGGGGACCCTGACTGGAGCCACACAGCATGAGAGGCCTCCATAGGCAACATGAGGAGGCATCTCTTCATCTCTAGCTGGTTTCTCTCTAAATTGCATGGGTGGAGGTGGGGGTGATGGTCATTCTAACTTTCTTTTTGCTGTTTCTTGATATTTGTTTTGTGTGCTCCACACAAAGTCCTGGCCTTCCTTAATCTTTTTGGTGAGTACAAACACTGCAGACAGGTGGAATCTTACGAGTGTCATATCTTTGAGGATATGCTGATACCTCCTCCAGTTCCTGAGAAGGAAGGCCTATGGAATTGTTCTGCCAAGCATCTAAGAAACGGCCATTTCCCTTTGCTTCAAGGACCCTTTCTTTATGAAAGCTGACCTCCTTCCTAAGAGACAGGTCTCCTTGTGTTTTATTGGATGATTCTACTGACAATACTTTCCAGAAAAAAAAGCCCAGGATGGCTGCAGATTGTGATGTTTTCTTCTTTTTTAAACAACATTCTGGTTTAATGTTTAAAATGTAGGAGAGAAGTTGAATGCCCTACAGAAGCTAACTCAATGAAAAGCCCTCTTGGGATGTCAACCCAGTTTGTGAGAACCTTCCTATTGACAAGGCTCGGTTAAAAACAACATTTTCAAAAGTGCAAAAATAAAAATTGACATCTTGAGGCAACTTTTTCAGTTTCTGTGTGAACAAAGTACTGCAATAAACTATAGAGTAACTCACATTAAAAATACTTTTAACTTAATAAACAATCAACTAAGAGCAACCAGCATAACCAGTGTTACCAGAACACAGCATTATTTAGACAGAGCAGTGAGTCCCATCAGTTTGAATTCTGACACAAAAAATGCATTGAAGGCTTCTCAGAATTTCTACTTCAGAATAATCCTTCCCTTCATTATTAAGCAACTTTGTTCAGGTCCCATTTTTCCCCAAGTATCTTCCCAGTAACTGGTTAGTATCCATTTTCAGTGCAGACAGGGATGCAGATGGATTAAATAATGTGAGGAAACTACTTCCAGTTGCAGCAATTGCAATTTATTTAGATGTACCTGCTCACTAATAGGGAAGTGTTCACCCAGATAATAAGAGGGCCACCTCTTTACTTTCAACTAGAGACTTCATCAGGGCACTGAATAGCATTTCATGCTTTTAGTTCAGACTTATAAAATGTTTTCCAAAGATGACTTTTTTAAAAACATTTTTAAAAAAATCAAAGACAGAGCAGGACCATGGACAATTTTCCCAATAAAACAGCTTGGCCAAGTTGTGCTGCCTCTTTTTGCTTCTTCCCTCATAACGATTGGGCAAGGAAGGACCTCACCCTTTGCCCACAAAGGTTTCCAAAAGGGAGGAATTTGGGAGTCAGAAAGAATCACCTCGGAGCTGCCATACCCTCATCCCAGATTGCTGAAAGAGAGCAAGAGCCATTATAGGTAAGGTATGCCAGCTTTAGGCAAGAGTTAAACACACTTTAGTACAATGATGTCAGGCAGTTGTTTCACAAGGAGCAGGTTCAAAGTCATGTGAATAGGAAAAAGATTTTTTCTAAATTTAATTTTTGTTGTGTTAAAAGATAGATAACATAACATTTGCCATTTATTTTTAAATGTACAGCTTTTTGGCATTAAGTATATTCACACTGTAGTGCAATGATTACCACCATCTTTGTTCAGACGTTTCTTTTTTCACCACTGAAACACTAACTCCCAAGATTCTTTTTTATATAAGACCAGTTTATATGGTTTCTTGGAAAAACAAAACAAACCAGCACTTGCTTTGGCACAGTAGGCTCTCTTTTTAGATAGTGAGGAAATCAGACCTAATTCTCACTAATGAAAAATTATTTTGACATTGAAGCACCAAGTGTTGACCTCATATGTAGAAAAGCCCATTCCTTCCCACTTGGAGTCATGAAAGACTGGGCAGAGGAGGGGTCCCATTAGCAGCAGAGGCTTGACAGATGAATGGTCAGAATTTTCTTCTTGGTGGATGGGAAGAATGATGTTTCTTTGAAGAAAAGGGATGGGATACCAGAATGGGAAGACTGAAAATAAGAAGGAGGCTTGAAGAGAAGGAGAGGAGAGGTTGGGAAAGAATTGCTTTGGCCACATGTGTGTAGTGGCTACTCTTTTGAACAGTGCAGATATAGAATATTTCCATTGTCACAGAAAGTTTTATTGGACTTTAGGTTCTGGTATGGAGTTTAGGTTCCAGAGTCATAAAGAATTGATCCTTTCAATGCCACTTACTAGCTCTGTGAAGTTAGGCTGGTTATTTAATCTTTATTAGTCTTGGTTTTCCCATTTGCAAAATGAGGATAATAAGAGTATCTCCCTGTGGAAGAGCCAGCCAATTCACCAAAAATCTGTTTGCTTCTATTTCTAGGCATCCTACTAGGCCACATTTCCCACTTTCTCTTGCAGTTTACTGTGGCTATGTGATTGAATTCTACTCATTGGAATATAGGCAGCAATGCTAGATGTTGCTTTCAGTTAAAACTTTTAGAGAGAGCTCTCTTTACATTTTTCCCCTTCTGCCTATTGGATGCAAACAAAAATAATTCCCTAAGATATGGATGAGCCACAAGATAGAAGCAACCTGAGTTATTGAATTACTTCATGAAGGAGAGGCAAACATTGATATGAAAGTTTTACTTTTGATTGTTATGTGAGCAAGACATTAACTTCTACTACACAGGGGCTTTTTGTTACTGCAGCATTGCATAACCTAGGATAATTACAGGGTTCAATGAGAAAATTTAATCAAAGGGCCCATCACAGTATCTGGTACCTGGTAAATGCTCAGTAAATATTAGCTGTTTTTAAAAGAGTGAAGAGCAGATATTATAGAGCAGAAGACACCCAGGTTTAAACTAAGGCTGTGCAGACTAAGCTCTGTAATTATAAGCAATTTGCTAAAACACAGATTCTTAATGTCCTCATCTGTAAAATAAGATGATAACATTAATGGAAAGAAAGAATTATTAAAGTTGACAGAATATATAGTTTTTCTCTCAATTCAGAAGCCTCCTTGACTCCCGCACGATTTAACACTATTTGAGCTGGCTACTGCATTTTCATGCTGCAGTATTGATTACCAATTTCAGTAGAAGCAGCCTGCTATGCTCAGGGGTGCCATTTAGTTAAGTGGACTCAAGAATTCCTGTGCTATGGCTGATCCAATATAGAGACACCTCGATGAGTCTGCAATCAGGTAAATTCCAGGACATTTAGGCAGAATGAACTATTGACAGGCACAAAACCAGCAGCCCTTGAGTCCAGAAGGCTATAAAGAAAGCACTTGAATCTGACCAGATCTCAACAAAACTCAAGAGGACTGTGAGCCACCCAAGGATTTTTTTTCCCTTACAAATATAAGGCACACAGAGAAGAAGGTGAAATTGCTTTCAATTACCTAAAAATGCCAGGTTCTTTGTTCTAGGTGTTTCCAACAATACTGAACACAGCAGTGGACTCCTCAAATCCAACTGCCTGTGTTTTGCACTAATAGTCATGAAATGTTTATGTAATTTAAGGGGTATCTAATGATTAAAGCCCTTTCTATTGGTTTGGGGGAATTACAGGGCTAAATTGGGGCCAACGTCTAGGATTCAGATCTGGGGGTTGGAACTTGTCTCTTCCTTTCCAAGCAGTAAGAGCTATAAGGTTTGTTAGAAAAAAAAAAATCAGCATGAAACAGAAAGAAAACAAACATGCAATTAATTCTAAAAGATCAGAGACAAAATAAGAGGTAAGTTGGGACCCAGGGGTTAAGAGTCACATGGGATGGGAATAAAGGGGGAAGTTCCAAGGCAAACTCTGTGAATGGACTCAAATCCATTTGGCAGTAGTGTGTCAGTCTGGCTCAGAGAGGACAAAGCAAAGGTAGTTAATTTGTGGAGAAAATACCATTTCAATTGAAGACGGCCTGGTCACTCATGAAATGAGAAAGATACGAAGAGTTGGATGTAACCAAAAGACAGATGTTAAGGATTTCTTATAGGAGAAAGAACAGAATGTACCCATATACATATACCCATACACTCAGCTTCATAGTAAGGCATCAGAAACAGTGCTTAACTACATAAGGGTGGTGCCTGTAGCAAGTCAGCTAGGTTTAGAGAATCAGTAGAAAGACAGTATTTCTCTTTTTGCAATCTAACCATCTGACAAAGGGCTAATATCCAGAATCTATAAGGAACTTAAACAAATTTACCAGAGAAAAACAATCCCATCCAAAAGTGGGCAAAGGATATGAACAGACACTTCTCCCAAGAAGGCATTTATGCAGCCAACAAACATGAAAAAAAGCTCATCATCACTGCTCATTAGAGAAATGCAAATCAAAACCACAATGAGATACCATCTCATGCCAGTTAGAATGTGATTATTAAAAAGTCAGGAAACAACAGATGCTGGTGACGTTGTGGAGAAATAGGAATGCTTTTATACTGTTGGTGGGAGTGTAAATTAGTCCAGCCATTGTGGAAGACAGTGTGGTGATTCCTCAAGGATCTAGAACCAGAAATACCATTTGACCCAGTAATCCCATTATGGGCATATACCCAAAGGATTATAAATCATTATACTACAAAGAAACATGCACACATACATTTATCACAGCTCTATTTACAATAGCAAAGACTTGGAACCAACCCAAATGCCCATTAATGATAGACTGGATAAAGAAAATGTGGCACATTTACACCATGGAATACTATGCAGCCATTAAAAACAACTAGTTCATGTCCTTTGCAGGGACATGGATGAATCTGGAAGCCATCATTCTCAGCAAGCTAACACAAGAACAGAAAACCAAACCCCACATGTTCTCATAAGTGGGAGTGGAACAATGAGAAGACATGGACACAGGGAGGGAACATCACACACTGGAACCTGTCGGGAGGTGAGAGGCAAGGGGAGGGAGAGCATCAGGAGAGATACCTAATGCATGTGGGGCTTAAAATCTAGATGATGGGTTGCTAGGTATAGCAAACCACCATGGCACATGTATACCTATGTAACAAACCTGCACGTTCTGCACATGTATCCCAGAACTTAAAAAAAAAAAAAAAAAATTTCTCAATGTGTGCTTGGCCAATAGATTGTACCAGCATTGTTTATGAAAATTGTTAAATGAAGACTCCAGAACCCCTGAGTGTGGGATTCTGATTTAATAGAACACTTTTCTGATTGTCTGGGAATCCAGCTTTGGGGGTGTCGGAAGGCAACTCAACCAGGTGTGGTAGCCTAAGACAGAAAGTGCAAAGAACAAGCGAGATGAATTATGGGTGAACTGTCACTCAAAGGTTGCTTTAGACTTGTATTTGGGCCTCCTTTCACCCCTTAGTGGGTTCCTGTGTCTTACTCACTTCTGCTTGGACTTTGGGACCTGCTTCTCCTCCTCTTCTGCTATTTCCTTTGCTGTGCCATGGCCTTAGTTAATAGCCCGGGCCTCTCTCCTACATAAGGCATGGGGGCGAACTGATCCAGAAACAACTGGTGCTACCACCTTAGTTTCCCCTTCAAGGCAAATAGCTCCTATCAACCATACTCTGAATGCCTGATGAACTTTGTATAGGGGAAATATCCACGTTACTTGTGTGGTCCGAAAATTAGAGAAACAGATAGAAAATGGCCCTATAATATATGTGATTAAATGGTCTCAAGGTGCTTATATGGTGTTTGTCACGATTGTTCTGGCATGACATTTTTCCACAGTGCTAGGCATAATTGGGTTGTGCATAAATACTTGCTGAGAGTACCCTCTCACCTTTTTCTTCTCTAAGAACACTCTGTAAGAATCTATTCTGAACATCAGCATTGCCTCCTGAAGATGTTCTGGGTATTAAAAATATGTTAATTAAATCAAAGAAAATGATTAATGCTATATTTCCTAGAATCAAAAGGTACATGCTTTCTTAAAATCACACATTGATAAGTAAGCACTGTGTTATAGTTTTACTGAGAGACCTTCCTTTAGTGTCTCACTTTAATAAATGTTACATAGAGACAAATCTTACTTCTGTTAAATATTAAATAATGATAAATAAATCATTCTGGTTGAAAGGGTCAAGAAATATGCTTATCAGGATGATTTACTTTCTAATAAGTATTATACAATAAAATAGAGGCAGTGCAATCTGATTAAAACAACACTGAATTTGACATTTAACAACATGGGTTTTTGAATCCCAGTTTCCTCAGCTGTAAAATGAAGACAGTGGAACCTACCTCACAATGTGGTTAGAAGTAAATGAAATTATTATTTTGGTAAGGGCTTTATAAACTCTAATATGCTGTAGAAATAATATATATTGGGTCTTTTTATCCTTGAATATGACATGTCTAGGATGCCATAGAAAGTAGTAGTGTAATGTCTTTTATACAGTTCAGAAGACTTTTTAGCATGTTGTGGTGTTGTCTCCAGGGTTACCATAACTGGTAAGAATATTATCTGAATTATTTTTTTTGAGGCGGAGTTTCGCTCTTGTTACCCAGGCTGGAGTGCAATGGCACAATCTCGGCTCACTGCAACCTCCACCTCCTGGGTTCAGGCAATTCTCCTGCCTCAGCCTCCTGAGTAGCTGGGACTACAGGCATGCGCCACCATGCCCAGTTAATTTTTTGTATTTTTATTAGAGACGGGGTTTCACCATGTTGGCCAGGATGGTCTCGATCTCTTGACCTTGTGATCCACCTGCCTCGGCCTCCCAAAGTGCTGGGATTACAGGCGTGAGCCACCACGCCCGGCTTTATTATCTGAATATTTAAGGTATTTAATTGTATTCAATATCATAGGTATTTAAGGCTCAGTAGATGTGGCTGAGAAAGCACTGACCATCTGATACCTTTAGAGTTACATTAAAAAATGAATCCCAGCTGGGTGCAGTGGCTCACACATGAAATCCCAGTACTTTAGGAGGCTGAGGGAGAGGACTGCTTGAGCCCAGAAGCTTGAGACCAACTTGGGCAACATAGCAAGGCTCTGTCTCTCCAAAAAATTAATATCTGTCAAAATTAATGGGGAATCACTGTAGAATTTTCTACTATGTTCAAGTATAAGACAAGGAGGCCCACTACCTCCACTGCCGTCTGTCACATTGAGGGTTTTAGAAGAAAAAGAGGGGTACAGATAAAAACTATCTGCATTTTCAAGTAGTATGATTATATATTTGGGGAAAAAAACAGGTTGGGCACAGTGGCTCACCCCTGTAATCCCAGCACTTGTAGGAGGCCGAGGTGGGTGAATCACTTGAGGTCAGGAGTTTGAGACCAGCCTGGCCAACATGGTGAAACACCGTCTCTACTAAAAATATAAAAATCAGCTGGGCGTGATGGCACATGCCTGTAATCCCAGCTACTCAGGAGGCCAAGGCTGGAGAATCACTTGAACCTGGGAGGCAGAGGTTGCAGCAAGCCTAGATCATGCCACTGTACTCCAGCCTGGGCGACAGAGCAAGACTCTGTCTCAGACAAAAAAAAAAAAAAAAAAAAAAGGAAAAGAAAAAAACAAAGTTAATGGGGAAATTATTATAAACAATAAGAGAACTTAAAAATATTAGTTTAAGAAAAAATGTGATGACCCTCATATATACAAACAATAATCAGAAGTTCTAATAGGTACATAGAAAAAAGAGAAAAAAACATTAAGCGCTCCTGCAAAACACAGAAGGAGACTTAAATGAATGAAAATACATGCCACACTCTAGGATAGGAAGACTCAATACTATAAAGAGAAAATTCTGCCTAATTCACAAGTTAAATGCAATCTCAATAAAATATTATCAAGTTTTGGGTTTTCTTTTTCTGGTATTAAGTAAGTTGTTTATAAAGCTAAATGAAAAAAAAAACAGGTAAAATATCCAAGAAAACCCTTAAAAAGGCAAGGAATACAGAGGTGGATATGGCTAGCTCTACCAGATATTAAAGTATGCTACAAAATGTAACATACAAAATATTCTGCAAAATGAGGGTAACAGGTGGAAGAGACAGGAATGGTAGCTAATCTTTTGTGAATATACCCTGTTTTGCAGTTTTAACTTTGGATCCATGTAAACCTTTAATATAAGATAAAATTAAATTTGAAAAAAAAATCTAAAAATTGAAAACAAAGTAAAACAAATGAACCTGACTATTCCATGGGCTAGAGGTCTAACAATGGAGAGGGATGATTTCAAGAGACATTAAAATATGGCTCTGCATCCATAGAAATATATATGTAATAAAGAAAAAAGGCCGGGCGCGGTGGCTCACGCCTGTAGTCCCAGCACTTTGGGAGGCCGAGGTGGGTGGATCATGAGGTCAAGAGATCGAGACCATCCTGGTCAACATGGTGAAACCCCGTCTCTACTAAAAATGCAAAAAATCAGCTGGGCATGGTGGCGCGTGCCTGTAATCCCAGCTACTCGGGAGGCTGAGGCAGGAGAATTGTCTGAACCCAGGAGGCGGAGGTTGCGGTAAGCCGAGATCGTGCCATTGCACTACAGCCTGGGTAACAAGAGCGAAACTCCGTCTCAAAAAAAAAAAAAAAAAAAAAAGAAAAAGAAAAAGAACTGTAAAATTGATTTAGTTTAAAAATTCATTTCAGAAAGCAAGGATGTTATTAAACATTACTGTTTATATTAAAATAATTCAACAGCCAACCTGAAAAAAGTTTTTGTTGGCCAAATATGGGACAACTTAAGATTGCAAAGGAATTATAATAACTGAAATAGATAGAAACACTCAAATATATCAAAAATTCATAAATTTTTAATAATACTGGGGCATTTTTTGCCAGAAAACAGACCCTGAAATCTCATCAAGTTCCAAATACCCAGTTATAGGAAACATGGAAAGTGAGAAATGCTATTGGGACAAACCAGCCTGATTTCTTCGCTAAGTAAATTACAAGGGGAAAAAAAAGAGGGAGCGAGAATGAACTAATTAAAGGAGGTTTCAGAGACATCTCAGTCAAATACAGTGCTTAGACCTTGTTTAAATCTTCATTTAAAAACAAACAAATAGAAACAATTGTTTAATAAATGAAAGGCTCTGGCAAATATAAACAATGACAGAATATTTGATGGCATTAGGAAGCATAGTGTTCTTAAGAAGAATGTTGTGTAGTTTTAATCATGGAAGGATTTATTATCTGTTAGCAATACATACTGAAATATTTTCTGATGAGATGATGTGACATTTGGGATAGGAACACAGTGTGACTTTCATTGGCCCTAGGCACTTTTGCTTTCATGGGCCCCTCACAACAGATTTTCATGGGCTCTAAAAAGTTCATTAGTTTCTGATACAAGAAAAAAAATTAGAATATTTTAGCTAATCTTACATGTCCATTCTCTTCTTCTGATTTAAAAAAAAATTAAAACATTTTTATAGGTCCTTGAGGGTTTAACAAGGCTCCCAGGTGACTCTAATGTATAATAAGTTTGATGTACCATACCAGTAGTTTTTTTTTTTTTAATACTTTTTAAAAAAATAATTTATTTATTTTACTTTAGGTGCACTATATCTGGCATTTCTCCCCATGTTATCCCTCCCCACCCTCCCCACCCCCCATTGTCTCTCCCTTACCCCCACAACTGTCCCCTGTGTGTGATGCTCCTCTCCCTGAGTTCACGTGGTCTCATTGTTCAACATTCACCTATGAGTGAGAACACACGGTGCTTGGCTTTCTGTTCTTGGGTCAGTTTGCTGAGAATGATGGTTTCCAGATTCATGCAAGTCTCTACAAGTGATTTTACCCTCCAGAGAACATTTGGCAATGCCTGAATACACTTTTGGTTGTTAGACTGACATAAGAAGGGGGTGTGTGTGTGTATGTGATGGGGGTGGGATACTACTGGCATCTAGTAGCTATGGTTGCTGTTAAGGATCCTACAATGCATAGGACAGCTCCCCATAGCAAAATCCAAACGTCAATAGTGCGTGTGTGGAGAAACCCTGATCTTTCCCTCCCCACTTTCTTTCTTCCTTTCTTCTTCCCTTCTTCTTTTCTTCCTTCTTTTCCTCTATTCTTCCTTCTGATATTCTTCCTTTCTCTCATTCTCTTTCCTCTATCGTCTATCTGTCTGTGTGTCTGTCTGTCTATCCGTCTATCATCTATCTGTCTTCTTAGCTCCCATGTATTCCTCTACAGGCATCAGAGAACTCAAAAAGCCACCAAGTGTTCCTTTTTTGCATTTTTATTTGTTCAATTACAGATTACTCTCTCCTTTTATCTATTTAATAACTCCTCATAAAAAAGTTGATAAATAGCTAAAAGAAGTATTATTTTATTTCTGGCCCCAAAAGGGTCAATTATCTCCCTGGGAATAGGAGGGTGCTACTCAAATTGTAGGTAATTACTGCCATTGCCTGAAGTTACAGCTCTTGGCCATTCTGCATAGGAGCTTCCACATGAAGGACCAAATAGCCTGGAATCTTGATTTTGGCTTGAAAGTTTCCAGTGGGGTTGAGGCTTGAAAATATCTTGGTTCATACAGGAGATATCAGGTACAACTCTGAGTTGCTTCTCAAGAACACGGAAGTGAACATATCTGCTAAGAGTTCAGCTGCAAACCTCATACATAATGGGTTTAAGCAAAGATATATAAAGCCAGCTTAAAGATCTTGGGATTAACCAATTAGATGGGATTCTAACCTGACTGATCATATCAATGAATCAAAAAATTATATCTGTCAGAAGGTTTGTGGGGCAAAAGTAGTGAGGAAAATGTAAAGCTACTAAGGCAAACATCGTCAGTGCCCAGCTAACACTTTCCAGGAGATTGGTTGCCCAGAAAAGTCAACATGAATGTTTAGTCTGCCCGATGGACCATTACTTCCATAGAGGAGGCACTCCTGGTTTTAAGAGTCTGAAGCCATTAACTGTCTCAGTTATCCAGCTGTAATTCAGGCAATCACAGGACCTTTCTGATGACTGTCTTCTCTGTGGTTTGCCCACAAGAAAATGCCCTAGTGAAGCTGATTTGACTGCCAAGTTTGCTTGATAGTTGTGTTTTTCACTGAATATTAATCAATTGGCCTTTTAGTTTGTAGGCACCAGTCTCCGGTAAATTTGCTTAGTTACCCTTAATTGGTGGAATCAACTCTGGGCCATTGACAACACAGAACTTCTAGACTTTCAAGGTAGAGTAAAGGCCAGAGCATGGACTACAAGAAACATCTCCTGAAGTCTGCTTCTGGCATTGAGCCTATTGTCTTCCTTTGGTTATTCTGAATGTGTATTTTCTTCCAACTTTTACATTCCCAAGGTGCTCAAAAAGCCTTTGTGATAGATTGAAAAAGTGGCCACCATACTTTGCAGTTTCCCTCACAGAGACATGTAGTCTATCTCCTCTCCCTTTAAATCTGTAATGACCATGTGACTTGCTTTGACCTAGACTGTGGAGGAAGTACTTGTGTGAGTTCTAAGCCTACGCTGTAAAGAGGTCTTATGGGGTTCCATTCTTGCATTCTTTGAACCCTAAGATTCACTGTGTGTGTAAGTCCAAGCTGTCCTGCTGGATGATGAGAGCCGTATGGCCTCACCTCTCCTCTCATTCCAGACCACAGCCAGTCAACCCCTAGAAGAACCACTCTGCTCATGGGTAGCCAACCACAAATGCTTGAGAAAGTCCAGGCAAGACCAACAGAAGAACTACCTAGATTAGTTCAGACCAACTTGCCAGTACTCAGAATCATAAGCTAAATAAATGCTTCTTGTTTTAAGCTACTAAATTTTGCATTATTCTGCTATGCAACAGTAGATAATTGATACGACACTATTTTCATTTTTATAACTCTCAATTACCCTGAACTTACTGTCATAGTTTTGTCTTTCAGAAGACATGGGTTTTGCCTCTTGACATACAGAGTTGGAATTTATTTTGGACTTTCATATGGCTCCAGCAGAAGAGCTTCAATGCTCCAGCAGAAGAAATAGCCCTAGTTTCTTCCATCAAGATGCTAAGATGAGAGGGTTGGGTACATTGTAAAGAAAATTTTGGGTTTATCAATATTATTTTGAAAAGGAAGAGGAGGATTAAATGCATTTTTTAAAAATCACATTTTTTGGACACAGATTTCTGACCTTCAGCCGGCGGTCTGGATCTCCGCTGCATAGAGAATTTACGGATACTTTGAATGATTTCCAGGCTGGGCTTAAGTTATTCATCACAACCTGGGAAAAGAAAGAGAGGAGTGGTGAGTGGGGGAGAAATGCTTGACATTTTCACATTTCCACATTAAAACTGCTTGAGGAAACTGTTGTGATGCCTATGAAAAGAACAATAGCCTGGAAGAGGTGCCTTAATAAAAACCTGATGTAGTAAATCTTTTAAGGGTGCCCACTAAGCAGGTCATTATGAGCAGAACTCCTGCGGTCACTGTCCCAGCTGTTGTTTCATGAATAATGCCAATAATATTTCCCAGTATGTGGATGCTGAGAATAATCCCTTCTTTATCAAAAGGGGATGAAAATAAGGAGGTAGGGTTGCCTCTGGCCATTGATAGAAGACTCTCAGTTCTGTAGGACTGTCAGTCTTATGGTATAAATTCTCTTCTTTTGGGGTCAGCAAAGGTAAAGACTCTTTGCAGGGGTGAAGGGTACAGCAAGACAATTCTGCTGCTAAATAATTGCATGGTCTGGTAAATTGTGACCTTGAGTCACATCAGATTGCAAGTCAAAAGAAGTTTCTATAATAAAAATCCCAGGACCACACTTATACTAGCTTATCACCAACTCGATTAGAATATCCTGGAAAGGCAGGACAGGGCAGTTCTTAAGATTATAAACTATGACTATAACATAGGAAAACCCTTTTAAAACCACTTTACTAACCACAAACGTGGTTAATACTGGCCTAAGAATCTATATGAGTCAAATCTTATCCTGCCATCACTATGGTTCAAATAATTGAATTTGGTTCAGAATATATGGGTAGTTGCTCTGTGCCTAGCATTGTACTGTGTGCTCGAGGGCAGGGGTTCCCAAAGTGTGGTTCCTGGACGAGCAGGAGCTCCATCACCTGAAAACTTCTTAAAAACACAAATTTCTAGGCCCCACCCAGACCTACTGACAGACACTCTGGAGGTAGGCCTTTCTGAGGCACAAAGTTTCAGAACCACTGCTCTAGGAGATATACAAATAAAGTTAAACGGAATTCTGTCATATTGATTTTTCTACTTGGGAAGACTTTAGTTAGTGGAAGTCCTAGAGTTTTTATTATTATTATTTTTTAGATGGAGTTTCACTCTCGTTGCTCAGGCTGGAGCACAATGGCATGATCTCGGCTCACCACAACCTCCACCTCTTGAATTCAAGTGATTCTCTTGCTTCAGCCTCCCAAGTAGCTGGGATTACAGTCATGCACCACCACACTCAGCTAATTTTGTATTTTTAGTAGAGATGGGGTTTCACCATGTTGGTCAGGCTGGTCTAGAACTCCTGACCTCAGGTGATCCACCCGCCTTGGCCTCCCAAAATGCTGGGATTACAAGCATAAGCCACCACACCTGGCCTAGAATTTTTTTAAAAAATGAATTATCGGGCTGGGCACGGTGGCTCACGCCTGTGATCCCAGAACTTTGGGAGGCCGAGGCAGGTGGATCACGAGGTCAAGAGATCGAGACCATCTTGGTCAACATGGTGAAACCCCATCTCTACTAAAAATACAAAAAATCAGCTGGGCATGGTGGCGCGTGCCTGTAGTCCCAGCTACTCAGGAGGCTGAGGCAGGAGAAGGAGAATTGTCTGAACCCAGGAGGTGGAGGTTGCGGTGAGCCGAGATCGCGCCATTGCACTCCAGCCTGGGTAACAAGAGCGAAACTCCGTCTCAAAAAAAAAAAAAAAAAAAAAAAAAGAATTATCTATCTAAATAACATAATTAATTTATAAGTGATTCCCCCTTCTATCGGATTCCTTAATATAACTAGATCCTAGACTCATTATTAAATTTCTTCTAATGCATTGAAGTGGAGAAATAATGTTTCTGTGTGACTCTGTCATGTGTCCTAATACCCTGAGGATGATTAAAGTGATAACAAAAAGGAAAATTAGGTAAAATTGTTTGGGTTAATATAAATTTCCCAACTTTATATGAAAATGCTAAAAGTGAAGATGTTTCAACAGTCTTGAAAAACTCAATTGCAACTAGAAATTTTCTCTGAAATTAAAATCTTTATGTGTGGGTGTGTGTATGGGTATACACATATGGTTGTGTGTGTGTACCTGCAGGCTACCCACAAGTGAACAGTTTTGCCTGGTCTTTATTTTGTATCTACTGAGAAAGCAAGAGAAATCAATGTCATATTGCTTGACTCATTGGAAAACCTTGCAATCATGTTTCTTGTGAGACTTTAGGAGCACCTCAGCATTAAAGGGGGGAAATTATAGAAATTCTTGAGAGTAGAATTTACCCCTATCAATAATGAGAAGAATGCTCTTGGGAGCAAAGGAGAGGAGGTTCTGGGAGAGAAGTACAGCAATAGTTATCATTTCAATATTCTATTTTTTTGGTTACCTGTTACCTGAAGAATTTATCCTTTCTTTGTGTTACAACTATTCCACTTATACTGTTTTGGTTATTATAAAATGTATAATTAATTATTGTTGACTGTAGTCACCCTATCGTTCTGTCAAATACTAGATCTTATTCATTCTATCTAACTAGATATTTTGTACTCATTAACCATTCCTACTTCCCTCCTCCCCAACTACCCTTCCCAGCCTCTGCTATCCCTCATTCTATTTTCTATCTCCATGAGTTCAATTGTTTTAATATTTAACTCCCACAAATAAGTGAGAACATCTGAAGTTTGTCTTTCTGTGCTTGGCTTATTTTTCTTAATACAAAGATCTCCAGCTTTATCCATGTTGTTACAAATAATTTGTTAGAAATAATTTGTAACAACATGGACAAAACTGGAGTTTTATACAGTGGAGTACACTGAATAGTACTTTCAGGAGTACTGACAAGTATTCTACTGTGTATATGTGCCACATTTTCTTTATTCATTCATCTGTTGATAGACTTGTAGGTTGCTTCCAAATCCTAGCTATTATGGATAGTGCTGCAATAAATATAGGAGGGCAGATATCTCCTGTATATACTGATTTCCTTTCTTTTGGGTATATATCTATATTGGCAGTGTGAATCCTGGGTCATACGGTTGTTCTATTTTTAGTTTTTCAAGAAACCTCCAAACTGTTTTCCACAATGATTATACAAATTTACATTTCCACCAACAGTGTATGATGGTTCCCTTTTCTCTGCATCATTGCCAGTATTTGTTATTGCCTGTCTTTTGATTTTATCCAAAAAACCCAATCTTAAATGGAATAATATCTCATTGTAGTTTTGTTTTGCATATTTCTGATGATCAGTGATGTTGAGCATGTTTTCACATACCTATTTGTTCTGGGAGAGAAGGTTCTGGGAGAGAATCTTCTATTTGCCATCTGTATGTCTTCTTTTGAGAAATGTTTATTCAGATCTTTTGCCCATTTCCAAACTGAATTATTAGATTTTTTCTCATAGAATTGTTTGAGCTCCTTACAAATGTTGGTTATTAACCCCTTGTCAGATGGATAGTTTGCAAATATTTTCTCTCAACTGTGGACTTTCTCTTCACTTTGTTGACTGCTTCCTTTGCAGTGCAGAAGTTTTTTTTTAACTTGAAGTGATCCCATTTGTCCGTTTTTACTTTGGTTGCTTGTGCTTGTGAGGTATTATTCAAAAAATCTTTACCCAGTCTAATTAGGGAAGAGTTTCCCTAATGTTTTCTTTTAGTATTTTCACAGTTCAAAGTTTTAAATTTATGTCTTTAATCCATTTTGATTTGATTTTTGTATATGGTAAGAGATGGGGGTCTAGTTTCACTCTTCTACATATTGATATCCAGTTTTCCCAGCACCATTTATTCGAGGGACTATTCTTTCCACAATGTCTGTTCTTGGCACCTTTGTCAAAAATGAGTTGAATTTACATGTATGAATTTGTTTCTGGGCTCTCTATTCTGTTCCATGGGTGTATGTGTCTGTTTTTATGCCAGTACCATGAGGTTTTGGTTACTATCGCTCTGTAGTATAAAGTCAAGTCAAGTAATGTGAGTCCTCCAGTTTCGTTCTTTTTGCTTAGGATAGCTTTGACTATTCTGGGTCTTTCATAGTTTCATATAAATTTTAGGATTGTGTTTTCTAGTTCTGTGAAGAATGTCATTGGTATTTTGGTAGGCATTGCATTGACTCTGTAGATTGCTTTGGGTAGTATGCACATTTTAATAATATTAATTCTTCCAATCCCTGAACATGGAATATTTTTCCATTGTATTGTGTCCTCTTCAGTTTCTTCCCTTAATATTTCATAGATTTCATTGTAGAGATCTTTCACTTCTTTGGTTAAGTAAATTCCTAGGTCTTTTATTTTATTTGTAGCTATTATAAATGGGATTACTTTCATGATTTCTTTTTCAGATTGCTGCTGGAATATAGAAATGCTATTGATTTTTGTATGTTGATGTTGCATCTGCAGCTTTACTGAGTTTATTAGTTTTAATAGTTTTCTGGTAGAGTCTTAGGTTGTTCCAAATATAAGATCTTATCATCTGCAAACAAGGATAAATGGACTTCTTTGTTTTCAGTTTGAATGTCCTTTATTTCCTTCTCTTGTCTGATTGCTCTAGCTAGGACTTCCAGTTCCATGTTGAATAACAGTGATGAAACTGACATCCCTGTCTTTTTCCAGATCTCAGAGGAAAGGCTTTCAGTTTTTCCCCATTCAGTATGATACTAACTGTGGGCTGTTGTATATGGATTTTGTTGTGTTGAGGTATGTTCCTTCTATACTCAGTTTTTTGCTTTTTTTTTTTTTTTATCATGAAGGGACGCTGAAAATTTCTTTTTTTTTCCCCCATTTATTTATTTTTTGCATTTTAGGTTTTGGGGTACATGTGAAGAACATGCAAAATTGTTGCATAGGAACACACGTGGCAGTGTGATTTGCTGCCTTCCTCCCTATCACCTACATCTGGCATTTCTCCCCTTGCTATCTCTCCCCAGCTCCCCATCCCCCACCGTCCCTCCCCTATTTCCCCGCAACTGACCCCAGTGTGTAGTGCTCCCCTCCCTGTGTCCATGTGTTCTCATTGTTCAACACCCGCCTATGAGTGAGAACATGCGGTGTTTGATCTTCTGCTCTCCTGTCAGTTTGCTGAGAATGACGGTTTCCAGGTTCATCCATGTCCCTACGAAGGACCCAAACTCATCGTTTTTGATGGCTGCATAATATTCCATGGTGTATATGTGCCACATTTTCCCTATCCAGTCTATCATCGATGGGCATTTGGGTTGGTTCCAGGTCTTTGCTATTGTAAACAGTGCTGCAATGAACATTCGTGTGCATGTGTCCTTATAGTAGAACGATTTGTAATCCTTTGGATATATACCCAGTAATGGGATCGCTAGGTCAAATGGTATTTCTATTTCTAGGTCCTTGAGGAATCGCCACACTGTCTTCCACAATGGTTGAACTAATTTACACTCCCACCAACAGTGTAAAAGTGTTCCTATTTCTCCACATCCTCTCCAGCATCTGTTGTCTCCAGATTTTTTAATGATCGCCATTCTAACTGGCGTGAGATGGTGTCTCAATGTAGTTTTGATTTGCATTTCTCTGATGACCAGTGATGATGAGCATTTTTTCATATGTTTGTTGGCCTCATGTATGTCTTCTTTTGTAAAGTGTCTGTTCATATCCTTTGCCCACTTTTGAATGGGCTTGTTAGTTTTTTTCTTGTAAATCTGTTTTAGTTCTTTGTAAATTCTGGATATCAGCCCTTTGTCAGATGGGTAAACTGCAAAAATTTTTTCCCATTCTGTTGGTCGCCGATTCACTCTAATGATTGTTTCTTTTGCTGTGCAGAAGCTGTGGAGTTTGATTAGGTCCCATTTGTCTATTTTGGCTTTTGTTGTCAATGCTTTTGGTGTTTTGGTCATGAAGTCCTTGCCTACACCTACATCCTGAATGGTTTTGCCTAGATTCTCTTCTAGGGTTTTTATGGTGTTAGGTCTTATGTTTAAGTCTTTAATCCATCTGGAGTTAATTTTAGTGTAAGGTGTCAGGAAGGGGTCCAGTTTCTGCTTTCTGCATATGGCTAGCCAGCTTTCCCAACACCATTTATTGAACAGGGAATCCTTTCCCCATTGCTTGTTTTTGTCTGGTTTGTCAAAGATCAGATGGTTGTAGATATGTTGTGTTGCCTCCGAGACCTCTGTTCTGTTCCATTGGTCTATATCTCTGTTTTGGTACCAGTACCATGCCATTTTGATTACTGTAGCCTTGTAGTATAGTTTGAAGTCTGGTAGTGTGATGCCCCCCACTTTGTTCTTTTTGCTTAGAATTGACTTGGCTATGCGGGCTCTCTTTTGGTTCCATATGAAGTTTAAGGTGGTTTTTTCAAGTTCTGCGAAGAAGGTCATTGGTAGCTTGATGGAGATGGCATTGAATCTGTAAATTACTTTGGGCAGTATGGCCATTTTCACGATATTGATTCTTCCTAACCATGAACATGGGATGTTTCTCCATCTGTTTGTGTCCTCTCTTATTTCGTTGAGCAGTGGCTTGTAGTTCTCCTTGAAGAGGTCCTTTACGTTCCTTGCTAGTTGTATTCCTAGGTACTTTATTCTCTTTGTGGCAATTGTGAATGGAAGTTTGTTCTTGATTTGGCTCTCTTTAAGCCTGTTATTGGTGTATAGGAATGCATGTGATTTTTGCACATTGATTTTGTATCCTGAGACTTTGCTGAACTTGCTTATCAGTTTCAGGAGGTTTGGGGCTGAGACGATGGGGTCTTCTAGATATACAGTCATATCGTCTGCAAACAGAGACATTTTGACATCCTCCTTTTCTATTTGAATGCCTTTTATTTCTTTTTCTTGCCTGATTGCTCTGGCTAGAACTTCTAGTAGTATATTGAATAGCAGTGGTGAGAGAGGGCATCCTTGTCTGGTGCCACATTTCAAGTGGAATGCTGCCAGTTTTTGCCCATTCAATATGATATTGGCTGTTGGTTTGTCATAAGTAGCTTTTATTATTTTGAGATATGTTCCATCGATACCTAGCTTATTGAGGGTTTTTAGCATAAAGGGCTGTTGAATTTTGTCAAAGGCCTTCTCTGCATCAATTGAGATCATCATGTGGTTTTTGTCTTTGCTTCTGTTTATATGGTGAATTATGTTTATAGACTTGCGTATGTTGAACCAGCCTTGCATCCCCGGGATGAAGCCTACTTGATCATGGTGGATAAGCTTTTTGATGTGCTGTTGCAATCGGCTTGTCAGTATTTTACTGAAGATTTTTGCATCTATGATCATCATGGATATTGGCCTGAAGTCTTCTTTTCTTGTTGAGTCTCTGCCGGGTTTTGGAATCAGGATGATATTGGTGTCATAAAATGATTTGGGAAGAATTCCCTCTTTTTGTATTGTTTGGAATAGTTTCAGAAGGAATGGTACCAGCACCTCTTTGTACGTCTGGTAGAATTCAGCTGTGAACCCATCTGCACCTGGGCTTTTTTGGGGTGGTAAGCTCTTAATTGCTGCCTCAACTTCAGACCTTGTTATGGGTCTGTTCAGGGTTTCGGCTTCTTCCTGGTTTAGGCTTGGCAGGAGGCAAGTGTCCAGGAATTTATCCATTTCTTCCAGGTTTATTAGTTTGTGTGCATAGAGTTGTTTGTAATAATCTCTGATGATGGTTTGAATTTCTGTGGAATCTCTGGTCATATCCCCTTTATCGTTTTTTATTGCATCAATTTGGTTATTCTCTCTTTTCTTTTTTATTAATCTGGCTAGTGGTCTGTCTATTTTGTTGATCTTTTCAAAAAACCAGCTCCTGGATTTATTGATTTTTTGAAGGGTTTTTTGTGTCTCTCTCTCCTTCAGTTCTGCTCTGATCTTAGCTATTTCTTGTCTTCTGCTAGACTTTGAGTTTTTTTGATCTTGCTCCTCTAGCTCTTTCAGTTTTGATGATAGGGTGTCAATTTTTGATCTCTCTTTGCTTCTCATGTGGGCACTTATTGCTATATATTTTCCTCGAGAGACTGCTTTAAATGTGTCCCAGAGATTCTGGTATGTTGTGTCTTCATTCTCGTTGGTTTCGAAGAACATCTTTATTTCTGTCTTCATTTCATTGTTTATCCAGTCAACATTCAAGAGCAAGTTGTTCAGTTTCCATGAAGCTGTGCGGTTCTGGGTTAGTTTTTGAATTCTGAGTTCTAACTTGATTGCACTGTGGTCTGAGAGACTGTTTGTTAGGATTTCCGTTCTTTTGCATTTGCTGAGGAGTGATTTACTCCCAATTATGTGGTCAATTTTAGAGTAGGTGTGATGTGGTGCTGAGAAGAATGTATATTCTATGGATTTGGGGTGGAGAGTTCTGTAAATGTCTATTAGGTTTGCTTGGTCCAGGTCTGAGTTCAAGTCCTGGATATCCTTGTTAATTTTCTGTCTGGTTGATCTGTCTAATGTTGACAATGGGGTGTTAAAGTCTCCCACTATTATTGTGTGGGAGTCTAAATCTCTTTGTAAGTCATTAAGAACTTGCCTTATGTATCTGGGTGCTCCTGTATTGGGTGCGTATATATTTAGGATCGTTAGCTCTTCTTGTTGCATTGATCCTTTTACCATTATGTAATGTCCCTCTTTGTCTCTTATGATCTTTGTTGCTTTAAAGTCTAATTTATCAGAGATGAGAATTGCAACTCCTGCTTTTTTTTTGCTCTCCATTTGCTTGGTAAATCTTCCTCCATCCCTTTATTTTGAGCCTTTGTGTATCCTTGCATGTGAGATGGGTTTCCTGGATACAGCACACCGATGGGTTTTGGCTTTTTATCCAATTTGCCAGTCTGTGTCTTTTGATTGGGGCATTTAGTCCATTTACATTTAGGGTTAATATGGTTATGTGTGAATTTGATACTGCCATTTTGGTGCTAGCTGGGTGTTTTGCCCTTTAGTTGAGCTGGTACTTGTTGTTCCTTTATATGTGTAGAGCCTCTTTCAGGAGCTCTTGTAGAGCTGGCCTGGTGGTGATGAAATCTCTGAGTACTTGCAAGTTCCCAAAGGATTTTTTTTTTCCTTCACTTATGAAGCTTAGTTTGGCTGGATAGGAGATTCTGGGTTGAAAGTTCTTTTCTTTAAGGATGTTGAATATTGGCCCCCACTCTCTTCTGGCTTGTAGGGTTTCTGCTGAGAGATCTGCTGTGAGTCTGATGGGCTTCCCTTTATGGGTAACCCGACCTTTCTCTCTGGCTGCCCTTAGTATTTTCTCCTTCATTTCGACCCTGGTGAATTTGACGATTATGTGCCTTGGGGCTGCTCTTCTTGACAAATATCTTTGTGGTGTTCTCTGTATTTCCTGGACTTGAAAGTTTGCCTGCCTTGCTAGGTTGGGGAAGTTTTCCTGGATAATATCCTGAAGAGTATTTTCCAGCTTGGATTCATTCTCTTCGTCGCATTGAGGTACGCCTATCAAACGTAGATTAGATCTTTTCACATAGTCCCACATTTCTTGGAGACTTTGTTCATTCCTTTTTACCCTTTTTTCTCTAGTCTTGCCTTCCCGTTTTATTTCATTGAGTTGATCTTCGAACTCTGATATCCTTTCTTCTGCTTGGTCAATTCGGCTGTTGATACTTGTGCATGCTTCACGAAGTTCTCGTGTTGCGTGTATCAGCTCCATCAATTCACTTATATTCCTTTCTATTTTGTCCATTCTCGTTAGCATTTCGTCAAATCTTTTTTCAAGGTTCTTAGTTTCTTTGCATTTGGTTAGAACATGTTCTTTAAGTTCACAGATGTTTCTTACTACCCACCTTCTGAAGTCTGATTCTGTCATTTCATCACACTCGTTCTCCCTCCAACCTTGTTCCCTTGCTGGTGAGGAGTTGTGATCCCTTGTAGGAGGAGAGGTGTTCTGGTTTCGGGTGTTTTCATCATTTTTGCGCTGGTTTCTTCCCATCTTTAAGGATTTATCCACCTGTTGACTTTGTAGTTGCTGGCTTTCAGACTGGGTCTCAAATCTTTCAGATTGACGTTCTGTTTGTTGATGATGAGGTTATTTCTGTTTCTTGGTTTTCCTTCTGACAGTCTGGCCCCTCTGCTGTAGGACTGCTGAGGTTCACTCCAGGCCCTGCTTGCCTGGGGTTCACCTGCAGCAGGTGCTAAACAGCAAGGGTTGTTACCAGTTTTCTTCTTCTGCTGTCTTTGTCCCAGACGGATACCCGCCTAGTGTCAATCTGATCTCTCTTTTATGAGGTATTTCTTTGGATATATAGGGGTCAGGGAGCTGCATGAGGAGACGGTCTCTTCTTTAAAGGAGCTCAAATGGTGAGCTGTGAGCTCTGTTGTTGTTCATTCAGAGCTGCTGGGCAGGTACTTTTAGGTCTGCTGCAGCAGAACTCATAAACTGCTTTTTGTTCCCAGGTGCTCTGTCCCAGGGATTTAGGGCTTTATTTATGAGTTTCCGTTATGCTGCCACCTTCTTTTTTTTTTTTTTTTCCTTCAGACCTGCCCAGCCCAGCAAGGAGGCAGCCTAGTCATTGTCGGCCTATAGAGGCTTTGCTGAGCTGCTGTGGGCTCCGCCCCCGCTGCCGAGTGAACTTCCCTGCAGTCCTGTTTATATGGGTGTAGTTAGAACTGCTTTGGCGATGGTGGCCCGCCTCTGTTGAGGCAGAGTCTCTCTGCTGTGGCGGGTTTCCTTGGCAACGGCGGGCTGCCTCAGCAATGGCAGGCTGCCTCAGCATTTGCCGACTACCTCGGTCTTGTCGGGCTGCCTCGGTAATGGCGTACGCCCCTCCCCCACAGAGCTGGACCGTCCCGGGTTCAGCTGCGCTTGCTGTGAAAGTCTCAATCCAGAGTTTCTGGTTGCTGTTCTTTTGTGGGGGTGGGACCAGCCGAGCCTGATCGCCTGGCTCCCTGCCTCAGAGCCTTTTTTAAGTTGGTGTTCCAGTCGTCTGTTGAAGAGGCGCTGGGGTCTGTTTGTTTTCCCCTGCGACCACTCTCCGCACTGGCTTAAACAGCAACACTGAGGTTTGTGGCGCTTTTTTTTTTTTTTGCCCTGGAGTCTACTGTCCTGGTTCTCTGCTCAGTCCCCTTTTTGAACCGGCGAATGAACGACTTCCCGTGGCTCCAATCACCAGCCAAAAGGGCACCCGGACCGGTGTATTTTGTATGGAGAACCGCTGCTCCGGGGCGCCGACAAAGCAGCCGCATGGGGCAAAGCAACGGCGCTGGCCCGCACAGCCGCGCTGGCGACCTGTGGAGCTCCTCCGCCCAGGAATTTCCTAGTCTGTGGGCAATAAAAACGCGGCGTCCACTCACCCTCTGCACTTTCACTGGGAGCTGCAATCCTGAGCTGTTCCTAAACAGCCATCTTGGATCCTCCTCTGGCGAAAATTTCTTTTTTTTTTGAGACAGTTTTTCACTCTTGTTGCCCAGGCAGGAGTGCAATGGCGTGATCTCGGCTCACTGCAACATACACCTCCTGGGTTCAAGTGATTCTCCTGCCTTAGCCTTCGAAGTAGCTGGGGTTACAGGCATGTGTCACCATACCCAGCTAATTTTGTAGTTTTAGTAGAGATAGGGTTTCACCATGTTGCTCAGGCTGGTCTTGAATTCCTGACCTCAGGTGATCCACCCGCTTTGACCTCCCAAAGTGCTGGGATTACAGGTATGAGCCACCGCTCCCAGCCAGGATGTTGAACTTTGTCAAATGCTTCTTCAGTATTAATTGAAATGAGCATATTATTTTTGTCCTTTATTCTGTTAATATGATGTATCACATTGATTGATTTGCATATATTAAACCATCCTTGCATGCCTGGGATAAATCCCACTTGGTCATGATGTGAGATCTTTTAAATGTGTTGAATTCAGTTTACTAGTATTTTGATGAGAATTTTTTTCATCAATGTTCATCAGGGATATTGGCCTGCAGTTTTCTTTTTTGATGTATCTTTGTATGGTTTTGATATCGGGGCAATACCAGACTCATAGAATGAATTTGGAACTATTCTTTCCTCCTTTCTTTTTTGAAATAGTTCAAGTAGGATTGGTATTAGTTCTTTAAATGTTTGGTCGAATTCTTATCTTTTACCCTTTCTACTCAAAATATTGGTAGTTTACACACCACAATTACAGCATTATGATATTCCATATTTTTCTGTGTAGTTGCTATTACCAGTGTATTTTGAACCTTCTGATGACTTCTTATTAATGTTGCGTTGTTTCAGAATTGAAGAACTTCCTTTCTTTGTCATTGTAGGACAGTTTTGTTGTTAATGAAATCCCTCAGCTTTTATTTGTCTAGGAAAGTATTTCTCCTTCATATTGAATAATTATTTTGCTGGATATGTTATTCTAAAATACAAGTCTTTTCCTTCAGCACTTTAAATATGTTATACCACTCTTGGTTTTTACTGAGCATTCTGTGGTCAGATGTATTGGAGCCGTATTGTGTGTAATTTGTTTTTCTTTTCTCCTGTTCCTTTTAAGATATTTTCTTTAGACCTTTGGGTTTGATTATTAACTGTCTTAAAGTCATCTTATTTGGGTTATATCTGCTTGGTGCTCTATAACCTTCTTGTACTTGAATGTTGTTCTCTTTCTCCAAGTTTAGGATGTTCTCTCTTATTTTCCCTTCGAATAAACTTTCCACCCTTATTTCTTTTTCTTCTTCTTCTTTATGGCCAGTCATTCTTAGATTTGTCCTTTTCAGGCTATTTTCTTGATCCTGTAGACATGCTTCATTTTTTAAAACTTTTTTCTCTGATCTCCTCTGATTGTATATTTTCAAAAAGCCTATCTTCAGACTCACTAATTCTTTGTTCTGCTTGACAAATTCTTCTGTTAAGAGACTCTGATGCCTTGCTTAGTATGCCATTTGCCTTTTTCAACTCTAGAACTTCTGCCTGATTTCTTACAATTATTTCAATCACTTTGTTAAATTTATTTGATAGGATTCTGAATTCCTTCTCTGTGTTATCTTGAATTTCATTAAGTTTCCTCAAAATAGCTAATTTGAATTCTCTATCTGAAAGGTCACATACCTCTTTTGTTCCAAGATTGATCTCTGGTGCCTTATTTAGTTTGTTTGTTAAGGGTGTGTTTTTGTGGATGGTTTGCTGCTTGTAGGTATTCACCAGTATCTGGGCATTGAAGAGTTATATATGTATTGTAGTCTTGGCAGTCTGGGCTTGTTTGTATTCCTCCTTCTTGGGAAGGCTTTCCAGGTAATCAAAGGGATTTAGGTGTTGTGGGGTGTTTTTGGTCACTGTGACTGTATCTGCATTAGGGGGCATCCCAAGCCCAGTGATGCTGGGCTCTTTCAGACTGGTAGAGGTACAATGGTGGTCTTGGATAAGAACTGGAAGAATTCCCTGGATTACCAGGTGGAAATTCTTCTCCTCTTCCTTTACTTTCTCCCAAACAAATGGAGTCTGTCTGTAATGAGCTGCCTGGAATTGAAGATGGGGTGACACAAGCACCCCTGTGGCTACTACCACTGGACTGTGCTGAGTCAGATGTGAAGCTTGCACAGCACTGAGTCTCACCCAAGGCCTGGGATAACCACTGCTTGGTTACCACCTATGTTTACTTAAGGTACTCTACAGTCAGGAGATGGCAGTACCAGCCAGGCTGTGTTCTTCCCTTCAGAGGAGTGAGTTCCTCCCAGTCCTAGGCAGGCTCAGAAATGCCATCTGGGCACCAGGGTCTGGAGTCGGAAACCTTAGGACTCCACCTCGTGCTCTATTCTACTGTGCTTGAGCTAGCACCCAAGCCATAAGACAAAGATTTTCCCACTCTTCCCTTCCCTTTCCACAAGCAGAGGAGCTTCTCCCTTGGCTGCCACCACCCTAGGACCACAGAAAGTACTGCCTGCCTACCACCAATGTTCACTCAAGGCCCAAATATTCTTTAGTCAGCTTGTGGTAAATGCTGCCAGGTCTAGGACCCTCTCTTCATGGAAATGGACTCCCCTCTCACCCAAAGCACGCCTGGAAGTCCTATCCAAGAGCCAAAGCCTGTAGTCAGGGATCCCAAGAGCCCAATTGCTGCTTTACCTCACTGTGACTGAGCTGGTACCTAAGTTGCAAAACAAAGCCCCCTTTACTCCTCCATGTCCTTTGCTCAAGCAGAAAGAATCTCTCCCAGTAACCACCATAGCTGGGAATGGACTACATCACATCGAAGGCCACCATGTCTCTGTGTCTCACCCAAGGCCCATGGCGAGTACTGCCTGGCAACAATTGCTGATTATTTGGGGCCCAGGAGATTTTTAGTCAGCAGGTAATGGATCCTGCTTCCTTTCAAGGCCATAGGCTTCCTTCTGGCCCAGGGTTTGTCTAGAAATGTCATCTGGGACCTAGGGCCTGGAATGGACCTAAGGACTGTCTGGTGCCCTATTCCATTATAGCTAAGATGATATCCAAGTTGCAAGGCAAAGTTCTCTTTACACTTTCCTCTCCTCTCCTCAAGTGGGAGGAACGAGTGCCTCCTGGACCTGTATGCTGCACTGCCTAGGGTGTGGGATATGCATTCCCTGGTGGTGGTGCAGGCATTCCCTTGGTGACTTTGGCTGGTGTCTCACTAGGTTGCATGCCCGCAAGCCCACTGGCTATGAGCCCAGCAAAGCACCAGTACTTGCCCAGAAATTGCAGTATTTGGGGCTTAGACTGCCTTTCAGCTTTATTTAGGACCCCGAAGTCCTTCAGCCTGCAGTGGCAAGGCTTGCCAGAATTCAGGTTTATGCTACTGAGATGGGTGATTCCCTCTGGCTAGGACTGGTTTAAATTCTTCCTCTACGGGCACAGGATGAGTTATGCCCAGTATTGCTTTCTGCTGTGAAGGGGCAGCACTGAGTTCCAGTGCAAGGTCTCATAATCACTGCACTGTCTCTTCTCCAAGCACACAGATTCTCTATCTGCACCATGCAGCCACTGCCAAGGGGATGAGGGCGAAGTGGTTAAGCAATTCAAGACTGTCTTTCCTATGCCCTTCAGTGCCTCTTTCAGTGATATGATATTAAAACCAAGTACTGGATTGTTTACCTGATGTTTGGTTCCTATGAAGGTGCTTTTTGTGTGTGTGCAGAGTTGTTTAATTTGGTGTTACTATGGGGAGGATGATTAGAGGATGATTAGTGGAGGCTTCTATTTGGCCATCTTGCTCCACTTCCCTTAAAATATGTTTGTTTCACCTAAGGAAACTTAATGGGTGAAAAACTCCTTTTGGTGGTGGTGATGAGATGACACTCAGGGCAACTGTGCTAGCTGCACCTCAATTTATTCTTCAGGGATTAAGTTCCAAAGAATTACATTGTTCTATAGCATGCAATAGACATACTATTTATGTTTAACACCATTTATTAATTCTTTTGTTAAACACATTTTATTAGATATCAACTTTGTATCAGATGATATTCACAACTAGCCCATCCAAGACTATTTAATTTTTGTCTACCATAACAAGGATGCGAAACATTCCCCTAACAATACCTGTAACTCTGTCACGTCAGGAAACTGGATTTCCAATGTGATGTTGTGGGAACATGGCAACTACTCCATCACCTTATGAAAGTCCTGAGGGTTTCTTCTTTTTTTACCCTGCAACTGGTATGCAAGCATAACTGGATCTTCTCTCAGCTCCAAGTCATTCAGCACAAATATATCACTTCCTCCCTATCAATGTGCTTTACTACTACAGAATCCCTTTACAAGTAAAATAGAATGAAAAATGGAGATTGTGGTTAGTTGTTGAATGTGTGTGTGGTAGTGGGTAATAGGGTAATAAGAGATAAAGTTGGGGCTACTTGGAGAAAGAAGAGGAACAGTGTGAAGGAGATACAGATAGACCAAGTGGCTGCTAAGAAAGGTCAGGTATTCATATCATAGGACTGATATCAGTCCAATGTATGTACTTTCCCTAGGGAGGCAGATTGACTTCCCAAATTACCCTGAAGTTGAGTCAAACAACCTCAATTGAAACCTCAGCTCAACCCTTTGCTAGTTGTGAGACCTGGGAAAGTGACTTAACCCCCTTAAAGTTCAGTTTCTTTAATGGTAAAATGAGGGTCATTATGATCATCATCATCATGATGTATAAGGAATTTTTGTGAGAAATAAAATGATGTATGTAAATAACAGTCTAATACTTGGCACCTAGACATCCTAATTAAATGTTAGCTATTTATACTTTTACTATGAATAAGTTGGTAATTATCTGTTTTTAAAGTCAACAATAGAAATTGGGGTTAGCGAGGCTCTTCTGACAACTAAATTAAGGATTAAAGTGAAAAAAAACACCAAGCTAAAAATAGCAGAACCTTCCTGAGGACACTGAAGACTTCAGGTCTAAGTGTATATCTATAGCCATTAAGAAATAAAAGGAGTTTCTCAAAACAGGTCAATGTATCATCTTAGGAGATAAGATGGCATAGCTGAAAATGACTCTTCTTACCTCAGTTCGGTGCACCAGCTGCTGAGTTGCATCATCATTCATACGAAAAATTTCCAGAAATGGGTCAGATTTGCTGAAGAAATCCTAAAATACATAAACATCAATGAATTGTTTTTCCTCCTGCATTTGATCTAGTCCTGATCAATGAGGAATATTAATCAACAGGAAAACCCTCTTGATTTCCTATTGTCCATATGTGTAAGGGATGCCATGCTTGTCCTCTCTTGCTGCCCAATTCTACCCAAACTCTCTTCTCTTTACCTGTGATGATGTGCCTCACCCTTTCTTCCTTTGTTCCTCATCCCTGTGATCCAGCCTTGGCTAGAGTGAATTGCATCCAAATGCTAAGTTCTTTGTAAAGTCAGTACCTGGTGAGTTGAAATTCAAAGTATCCTTCAAAGATCAATTCAAATTCCAGTTCTTTGAAAATCACTGTATCTGTTGTTTTAAATAAGTTCATTATAGTTACTGCAAAGCCTATTTAATGACTACAATGTCTGGATCATCTATAGGTCTGTTTTTATTATCTCTTTCTTGGTTCCACCTCTTGGTATGCTTATTAATTTTTTATTAAATAGTAGACAATGTGTAATAAAGATCACGAAGGTTTTTACATGAGTCTTTAGCTTCTAGCAAGTGATTAGAATGGGAGAAATCTCCTGAATCCAATTAGGATTCAGTTATTTAGACGTTGAGTTTCTTCAAATGTCTTTAAAGCCCCAATCATTTTCTGATTCCCTTTACTCCTTGGATATAGTCCTTAAAGGACCCTAACTGAAAACCTGAGTGTTCATGAGAGGTGTTTTTCCTTGACAAGTGTTCAATACCATTTTTTATTTGTGAGACTCTCAAAGGCTCTGTTTATCTATTTTTCAGCTCTAGGTTTTTGTTCAGTTTCTCTCTGTGCTGCTTTTGCTAATTAGTGAAGCCACTCAGACTGTTGGACTACTTCTCTTCTCTGCCACATCTATGAGTCTTTATCCCCTGTTCTCTCAATAGCCCCGAACTTCAGTTTTTCTTCCCAGTCTCATGAGACCACCAAAAGCTTGGCTCAGTTTCTGCTTCTTAGTAGCCTTTTTTTTTCTCTAGGCTTCCCAGCCCTTCTATCCACACTATTTTATGAATCAGCCTTGAGGAATTCCCTTGAGTGGAAAATCTGCACAGAATGTCTTAATCACCTCCATGGGTTTCTCTTCTGCCCAGTTTCTTGACCCGTCAAATTTTCAATGCCTCAGGACTCTCAAATACGTGTCTCTGGTATCTCTTCTAGTGTTTTGTTTGTTTTTAGTGAGAGACTGATGTAAAATAAATAAGGTACTCATTGTTGGAAATGGAACCTATGTCTATCCCTTTTAAAAACTTGATTTTTACCCCAGTAGATTATAAATTCTCAAAGAAGAAGAACTTTATTTTCCTTTATATTTTTACTATTTCCTCAATGTTTTCCATAGTGTCTAGATTTTAGTAGTACACAATGTTTATTGAATGAATGAATAAATATATGAATAAGTGAATGAATACCTGGTATAGAATAGGAGGTTATCTGAGCAATAACCTTTTTCATCACATTTTTACTGCGTATTTCACCAGGTGATTTTTTTTTTCAGAAATCTAGACTTTAGCAGAATTAAGCCCATGTTTGCCTTAAAAGTCATTTTTTATTCCAAATTTAGCAAGCCAGAGTCAAACTCATTACTTTCCTTTGGTGTCTACTTGTAAATTTTTCTTTACTGTCAATGTCTTTACCAGCCATCCCAGTCTTCAGCTCAGCAAAATATTTGTAGGGCATATACTGATCATAGAGCTTTTGTGCTTGATGTTAAGATGTAAGAACAGATAGAACCTGATCTCAGTCTTTCAAAGTACCATCTAGATTGCTGGTAAGAAAAGTATACAAATAAATATGATACAGGTCTAGATATAAATTAGTGAATGAATGAATGAATAAATGAATGAAGGTACAAGAAGTGTTGAGGGAAGAGAGGGGAGTTGATGAATTTTGAACAGACATAGAGGGGGATACTCCAAGTAATTTAATTAGACTGTAGCTTGAGGAAGCATAGGGGAGGAGTTGGCAACAATGCTGGCAAAGTTGGCTCCATGATGTGAAGGGCCTTCAATGCTCATTTGAAGTCTTTGCACTGGCCTGGAGAGGCAGGGGGAAGCACTGAAGGATTTTGAGCAGAAAAGTAAAATATAGTTGGCTCTGTAGTGAAGAATGTCAGTCTAGAATCTTTGTAGGATGAAAGAGGAGATGAGAGGTGGGAATAACTATCTTACCCTTTGCTCTCCTTCCCACCCAACCAGGAACCAAACACCATACTCTGCAACACTCAGAGTCTGGACCATCCCCTACTATTCTATTTCTGAAGGTTATCAGATTACCACAGCCTTCATCTTATCAAGAATCCAAAATGGTGGCTTTCATCATCATCTTGCCCTTCAAACATTGTCTATCCCCCAAAATGGCCCATTTCTCTCTCAGACACACTTCTAGCTGATTCCCACCTTTACGCATTTACTCAAGACATTTGCCCCTTAGGCCTGCTTCTGTTTCTATAGGCATCTTAAAAATCAAAACCTCTCTCTTCTCTGTTTCCCTATGGATGTGGGCTACATTAGCTTGTTCCTATGTACCCTTGGGCTCCTCTTGTAACTTTATGCTTTGCCTCTTTAAATAGATTGTTGGTCCCTCAGGGGATGTTTTTATGATTCTAATTGCTAACTACAATATAAGAACTTTCTCATTTTTTTCCTTTTTACTGATAATTTAAAACTTTTGTTACCATCACTTTTATTTAAAGATGAAAAATACAGAAAGAGAGATGACAAAAATAAAAAGAAGGAAAAAAGAACCCATAATTCCATAGCCATCAATAGTATTTTGGTAAATCTTTTTCTAGACTCTACATATACTTTTCTTTCTTTTAAAAAGTTTTGTAATCATGATCTATATACACTTTAGTACCCTATTTCTTTTGCTTGTTGTATATTTGTTATATATTGCAATGCTTTTTCTATCTTATTTCATATATTTTTAAAATACCATGAATGAATTAGGCAAACGTTATTGTCAGGAGGGCATGTGATAAAGTCAAAGAAAGAAAGGTCAGGTACGGTCTCTGTCTACAAGTAACTGAAAATCTATATGCAGCACACTGGCTTTAGCATTGCGTTCAGATCTCAACTCTACCATATATAATCTGAAAAACTGTGGACAAAATATTTAATTTCTCCAAGGCGTAGTTTGCTATTCATAATGGAAGGGGTATCACCCTTTGCCTCATAGTGACATAGGAGAATTAGAGGTGCTGGTGCATGGGAAATGTTGAGTCCAGTGTCTGGTACATGGTAAGGAAAAATGTTAGCTGCAAAAATCCTCGACAAAATACTAGCAACCCAAATCCAGTGGTATAACACAATTTAATCTATCACAATAAAGCATGCTTTATTCCTGGGAAGCAAGGTTGGTTCAATATATACATATCAACCATATGATCATCTTAGTAGATGTAGAAAAAAAGGTTTTGATAAAATCCAACATCCCTTCATGATAAAAACCCTCAACAAACTAGGCAGTGAAGGGACATACCTGAAAATAATAAGTGCCATCTATGACAAACCAACAGCCAAGGGCAAAAGCTTGGCTGTTGGTTTGTCATAGATGGCACTTATTATTTTTTTGCCCATACTTAAAGGGCAAAAGCTTGAAGCATTCTGCTTAAGAGCAGGAACGAGACAAGCATGTTGACTCTCATCATTCCTGTTCAATATAGTACTACAAGTCCTTGCCAGAGCACCCAGGCAAGAGAAAGAAATAAGAGGCATCCAAATAGGAAAAGAAGTCCAATCGTCTCTCATTGCTGATGATATCATTGTATACCTAGAAAACCCTAAAGACTGTGCCAAAAGATTCCTAGAACTGATCTTCAGCAAAGTTTGAGAATACAAAGTCAATGTACAAAAATCAGTAGCATTTCTATGCAAAGTGAGAGCTCCATCAAGAACACAATCCCATTTACAATAGCTACAAAAAAATGAAATGCCTAGGAATACATCTAACCAAAGAAGTAAAAGATCTCTACAAGGAAAACTACAAAACGCTGGTGAAAGAAATCATAGATGACACAAACAAATGGAAAAACATTCCACACTCATGGATCAGAAGAATCAATATCGTTAAAATGGTCATACTGCCCAAATCAATCTACAGATTCAATGCTATTTATATCAAGCTACAAACATCATTTTTTCAGAGAATTAGAAAAAGTAATGTAAAATTCATATGGAACAAAAAGAGCCTGAATCGACAAAGTAATCCTAAACAGAAGGAACAAAGCCAGAGGCATCACATTACCCAACTTCAAACTACACTACAAGGCTGCAATAACCAAAGCAGCATGGTACTGGTACAAAAACAGACACCTAAGACCATGGAACAGGATAAAGAACCCAGAAATAAAGCCACATACCTACTGCCATCTCATCTTCAACAAAGTTGACAAAAATAAGAAATGAAGAAAGGGCTCCCTACTCAATAATAATGCTGAGATAACTGGCTAGCAATATGCAGAAGAATGAAACTGGACCCTTACATTTTACCATATACAAAATTTAATTTAAGATTGAATAAAGCTTAAAATGTAAGACCTCAAACTATAAAAATCCTAGAAAAGAACCTATGAAATATCCTTCTGTATGTTGGCCTTGGCAAATAATTTATGGCTAAGTACTCAAAAGCAACAAAAACAAATTGCAACAACAAAAAAATACTGACAAGTAGGACCTAATTAAACTAAGGAGCTTCTGCATAAAGAAAAAAAAAAAACTATTAACAGAGTAAACAGGTTGTCTACAGAGTGAGAGAAAATATTACCAAAGATCTAATATTCAGAATCTATAAGGAACTTAATTCAATACGCAAAAAAATAAATAAATAACCAGATTAAAAATTGGGCAAAGGACACGGGCAGACACTTCTCAAAAGACAACATACCAGTGGTCAATGAACATATGAAAAAATGTTCAGTGTCACTGATTGTGAGAGAAATGCAAATCAAAACCACAATGAGATACCGTCTCACACCAGTCAGAATACCTATCAGTAAAAAGTCAAAAAATAGCAGATGTTGGTGAGGCTGTGGGGAAAAGGAAACACTTATATACTGTTTGTAGGAATGTAAATTAGTTCAGCCACTGCGGAAAGCAGTTTGGAGACTTCTTAAAGAACTTAAAACAGAACTACCATTCCACCCAGTCATACTATTACTGGTATATGCCCAAAGGAAAAGAAACCATTCTGCCAAAAAGGCGTATGCACTCGTGTGTTCATCACAGCACTAGTCACAATAGCAAAGGCATATAATCAATCTAGGTGCCCATCAATAGTGAACTGGATAAGGAAAATTTGGTGCTTATATACCATAGAATACTACAAAGCCATAAAAAATTAATAACGTTGTTTGTAACACCCTGGATGCAGCTGAAGGAAATTAACAGAGCAACAGAAAATCAAATACCACATGTTCTCACTTGTAAGTGAGAGCTAAACATTAGGTATGCATGGACATAAAGATGCGAAAAAAGGACAATGGTGACACCTGGAGCAGGAAGAAACGGAGGGGAGCAAGAGCTGAAAAACCACCTATTAGGTGTTATGCTTACTACCTGGGTAATGGGATCATCTGTCCTCCAAACCTCACTGTCATGCAATATACTCATGTAACAAACCTGCACATGTAACCCCTGAATCTAAAATAAAAGTTGAAATCTTAAAAAAAAAAGTTGGCTGCTATGATGATTATCAATAGAAGAGAAAATTCATGAAGACACTTTGTAAAAAATGATGCAAGTATCGGGGATGATTACTATTAAGAAGGCATCTGATTCATGGAAATGAAATAAATTCATAAGTACCTCAGTATCTCAAGTGCACACTCAGAAATTCATAGCTTCAAAACACCAACTCGGGTCTAATTGTGTGGTCACATTAATTAGGAATTTTCAGCTTTGTAAACTTGATTATCAGCACTAAGATGGCCACTGGGACAGTTCAGTGCAATAAAGATGAATGAATTGGGCATTTTACTGAAGTTCTGCTGTGGTAAAGTTCTTTAATAACACAGAGACCATATTATTCTGCTTTCTTACTTGGATATAAAAGAAATTTAGTTAAGTGAGAGGGTGATAAGCAATTAGGAAGCAATGTATATGTATAACGGTGATCTCGTAAATAGAATATTGGACCTAGAAGAAATTATCTGAAAGATGCAGGCATATTCAGGCTGTATGGCTTACTAATTTTGTGACTCTGGGAAATGTCTGAACTGAGTGTGCTTTATCTGTAAAATGGAAATAAAGATACTAACTTTTGGGAATATGCTTATGAGTTTTGGGGATAATGTAGGTTAGACACCTGACACTTGGCACATTATAGATGCTCAATAGTTATAAGTTTTCTATCATTAATGCAGACTAGATGACAGTTTCTAAGCAGGCATACTTAAACGGTAAAATCACAGCACACTAGGGAGAGATTTTACATTGTTTTAGAGTAGGGGTCAGCAAAGTATGACACATGAGCCAAATCTGGCTTTCTGTTTGTTTTTGTGAATCAAGTTTTACTGGAACACTGCCACACTCATTCATTTTTGCATTGTCTACGGCTGTTTTCATGCTTCAAAGGCAGAGTTGAGTAATGGGGACAGAGATCACGTGTCCTGCGAAACCTAAAATATTTACCACGTAGTCCTTTATTAAAAGTTGGCTAATCTCTACTTTAGAGACAGATGTGTTTACTTATGTTGCATCCCATCAAACTAGCATCATGGGAACACTAAAAATGCAGTCTATAATTACTACTATTACATATGTGGAGACCACAAGGTGAGATTTAGTTCCTATGAACCAATATGAATACTTTCTCAAGAATGGGAAGAGAAAGAATCTTTTGTCAGCTTGAATGCTGCAAAGTGATTATTACATTTCTGCCTCTACTTACTTGTTAGATTAACTGCCAACTAGTTGCTAATGTAACAAATGTGTTTTAGAAGTTAGAAAGTCCCTTTCTTTTCTTTTCTTTTCTTTTATTCAATTTTTTTTATTGCATTTTAGGTTTTGGGGTACATGTGAAGAACAAGCAAGATTGTTGCATAGGTACGCACATGGCAGTGTGATGTGCTGCCTTCCTCCCCATCACCTATATCTGGCATTTCTCCCCATGCTATCTCTCCCCAACTCCCCACCCCCCCTCTTTCTTTACTAAGTGAATTGCATTAATATTAGATAAATAAGTTACTTCTCACAAACCTAAGCTATTTTATGTGCTCTCATTGAAGTGTGGGGAGATAATTGCTAGTCTGCTGAAAGACAAATTAAAAATGACTATTGCTGTCAAAAAGAATGGTGCATTTCTCTGTCGCTATGGTTCACAAAAGTACTTAATGGTTTCCCATATACTCTGTAACAGGGGTTCTCAAACTTTTGTTCTTAAGACTCCTTTACATTCTTAAAAATTACTGGGGCTCCCAAAGAGCTTTTGTTTATGAAGGTTATATGTATTAACATTTATCATATTATAAAACTGTTAAATTGTTACAATATTTGTTATACTATTTTAAAAATAATAAACCTACTACTTCCTAACAAAAATAGTATTTTAATGGAAATATTTATCATAATTATATTTTCCAAACTTAAAAAATAGTGAGAAGAATGGCATTAGTTTACATTTTTGCAAACCAATTTAATGATTAGCTTAATAGAATGCAGCAGAATCCTCATATTTGTGCTGTATTCAATCTATTGGAATATGAGGCAACACATAGCCTCTGGAAAACTCCACTGTACATGCATAGGAGAATGAGGGTGAATAACGAAAATTATGTCTTAGCATTATTATGAAAATGGTATTGATCTCATGGATTCCCTGCAAAGGTACTGGGACCATGCATCATACCTGGAGGACTGCTGCCTGACCTTCCCTCTTACCTCCCTTCTTCCTGGCTTCCTACTTCCCTGAAATACATGAAAGCATTTCCAAGTCCTCCATATTCTGAGACCAAACCACCTTCTATTCGTTAACTCTCTGCTCCAAAAGACTCAGATTTTGTCAGGCAATTTGACTGAGTCCCTCTCCTGCACTGATTTCTTTTATGAGTGTGTGCCTGTGTGGCTTTTGGTAAGTCATTTTACATCTCTGAAACACAAAACTTGCATCTATAAAATAAAGCAGTTGGATTACACAGTGGCTTTTTACCTGAAGTGTGTAGACTCCTGGGGGCTACCAGAGTTACTGACAAGGGACTGCAGATCCAGATGTCCTACAATCATTGTCTGAAGTCGATAGAGCATTTTTTTCCTACATATTCATACTCTAATTTTTAAATGTATGTAGAAACTAGTTACTTTCGTGATACTCATTAACACAATCAAAATTAGGAGGATTATTTTATAGTGACTTTTAGTCATACAATAAGTTTAACTAGATACAGTAAGTTTTAACAGCTAACATGAAGGTAGCCATAGTAAAATTTTTTAATGCTAAAAGCTAGAAAAGAGTCCTCCTTGAGAGCATCTGGGAACTATTTTTCCAGCTGTGACATGAAATAATTGTACTATTTTATTCTATTTCTATCACAAAAATATTGTGGCAGATTGCATTTTGTAAACTTGACCACCACAAGTTCATAGTCCATATGCTTTTTCTGCAGTATGATTTTGCCACTGCCCCAGCATGGTGTGGAGTCCTAGAATCTGGGCTGGCCTTATGACTCTCTTGTAACCAAAAGAATACAGCAGAAGTGATGACAATGACTTCCAAGTCCAAGAAGGGTGAGAAAAGGCCATGGAGCGTCTCCCTTATTCTCTTGAGATGCTCTTTCTGGGGGAAGCCAGATACCCTAAAGGAAGTGTGACTACCCCAGGACCACCATGTAGGCATTCTGGTGGACTGTTCACAGCCAGCTAAGCACAGCCATTCAGCCATCTCATGCACCAGGCATGTGAGTAGAGCTAGTGTGGACCATCCAGAGAAGCTCATCTACCAGCTGAATACCACTGAGTGACTTGCATCAGCATCATAGACAGCAGAACTGCTCAATTGAACCTGATTGAATTTCTGGCCCTCAAAATCATTCACTATAACAGAACAGCTCTTCATTTAAGTTGCCAGGTTTGAGATGGTTTACCATTCAGCAATAAAAAACCAGAGTGGTAGTATTGTGTCTTTGGGTAAATCATTATAACTTGCTGAGCCCTTGTTTCCTGAAGAGGTTGTGTGAAATGATCTTTATGGTATCATCTAACTCCTCAATTCTACAACTTTGCCCTCTTTCCATCTGAGACCATTTACCTCCCAGTCCAAACTGGAGCAAATGTCTCTGATTTGTTCTCTGAATTACTAAGGATCTGGACATATAGCCACATTTGAAGGAACTGGGGTCTCCAGGACTGGGGCAGTGAGGCTCAGCAATAACCAGGGCCCTGGACAATCAGTACAGTCAATAGTGGGAATATCCATTTAGAACCATTTTAAATGCTTCAGGGGGCTCTTTCAGTTCTCTGAGCAAGTGTTCATTTGACCAAAGGGAAACTGCTCAAACAGTTCAAAGCCAACTGGTCCAAGAAACCTCCAAGTCCCCTTTTACTGTAATATAAATCAGTTAGAGGAAAAATTAGAGGTACTTAAGAGCCTACTAAGCATAGATAAACCATTATAAGCCATTAAGCAAGTAGCTTAAAACTGTTATACACTGACCCAATGGCTTATAATAGCACCAGGAAGATACTACAAAGTGTTTTGTGAGTTCTTCTGAAGCTTGGGAAGATGATAAAGGGGAAGGAGTATAACAGTTGTGAAAAGGTGAAGTTAAAAGCTCACTCCCAACTGACATCAATGCACACTGCAGTTCCCAGCACCTAGTTCATGCTAATGTCAAAAACGTAGCAGCTCTTGATGGTTTCACATAATCTACTCAAGATACTTTTAAAATCTAAATATAATTAGTTTGTAACGATAAAGTATTTCTTGATGTCCCCAGGTAGAATAAGTTGGCCTTACCAGGACACACTATTATATATCACTTATCACATTCTATTATGGTTATAGTATTACTATATCATTGATTTTTAGATGTATGTTTCACTTCAATGATGAATTCCAGGTTGCAGATATGGGAGTGGAATGTCTATTTTTGATATGTCTTTTTTCCAGAACCTCATGCATAACAAGCGCCCAACAAAGGTTTGGAAAATGAATGATGAATGAGTGAACAAATGAACAAATATAAGAGTGAACCAATGAATACATAAATGGGCTGAGTATTAATACCCAATAAATAGGAGTTGTACAATGAATAAATGTGATACTGCATAAAAAGGTCTTAACCCTGTACTTAGCAAACATACGTGCTTAATAAATGTCATTTTTCTTCCCTTTCACATCTTCTCCTCTCCCTTAGAATGTCTCTAGAAATAGAGTTAAATAATGTTTACCTGTGCACATCTGACCTGTGGCATTGGGAAACAGTTTTGGTGTAATAAAATTGTCCCGTTTTAATTATAGTCTCTTCCCCTTCTCAACAATCGTTTCTTAGTTTGGGGGAAACCTTACTTCGTAGACCTCTCTGAATTTTTGGATCTGTTTGATAATGTGGGTGAAAAGGAAAAAATAGCTGCAGGGGGAAATCGGATTAAACCGTGTGCTAGCTTTATTACTTCCTTCAATAAGGTTAATGCCGAACACTTTACCTTGTCATCCAATTTTCGTGCATTGAATGCAAGCTCAACGTAGTCGTCATTGCCAGATAATTCTTCAGCAATCACCTAAAGAAAAAAGCACACATCAGCTGCAGTAGAGGGTGGATTCCTCAGCTCCAAAACCCATGAGCAAATTTAGCTCCTGTTTGGTTCAAAACTCAACAGAGACAAATGTTGGGCAAGGAGTTTTTTCACAACCCTAGTGACTATAGCACAGCAATTCTAGATATTCAAGGGAACTCCCTGGAATAGACAATGGTGAATAACTAGACACCATTTATGCTGAGCATGAGAACATAAGAGATGGGACCCAAGCTGGAGGAAAAAAATAGAAGAGCAGTTTGGAAGAGCTTCTTTCTTTAAAGGTCACATGATATTGGATAGTATTTCTATAATTAACTACAATTTTTCCCCTTTGGTAAATTATAGAGAAGGAAGAACAATAATATTTCTTTACTGTTTTGAGTGAGATCAACAAGAAATGGTGGAATAAACTAGCTTCTATGTCAAACTTTTCTAATTCCTATTTTTCAAAAGACTGTCCCTGGGTTTTCTGAGATGAGGGTGTGTGTATATGTAAGGATCTAAGCCCTAATACCCAAGAACAGATCATTCCCGACAAAGATTTTGGTATAAGAAATCATGGACCAAAAGGCTTTCTCATAACGGGTAAATTTCCAATACTTAATAGTTAGTGACTCTCAACAAAGCCTTGGAGCGGAAATTGGTGGAGAAAGGAGAAAAATAATGACAACAAAAACAAAAATCTAGGGGCCAGTCAAGTTGCATGTAAGTTAAAACCTTTATAAATTATGTTAGGATTTACTATGTATTCTCTGGACTTCCTTATCCTTTATCCTGATAAGCACATGGATATGTTTATCAAATTGCTTATGTCAAGATACTGAGATTTAATTCAATTTTGCCTCTTTTCTATCTGAGCTCAACAATTCCATTACGAGTTGGGTCCATATGCTCTCAATAGTCACTGGTAGTATTCCAAATATTTTGGAAAATTTAAGTTATTTTCATCGAATCTTAAAGCTAAGATGGCTGCCTTAGGAAAGATAGACCCAAAAATGTATGGGCAACTGAGAGGAGAGAACGTGAGTCCAGGTATACAGGAAAGACTCCAGAAGTGCTTGATAACCCAAGAACTATCATATTTGTATTTTTCATTTGGTCCTCTTTCATCCCTTACCACCTTAAGGCCTCTTATACTTCATTTGAGTGCTGACCCTTAGCTATTTTGCAGTCACAGACACCTTTGGAAAAAGAGGAAAGTTCTGATTTTCTCCATCTGCAGAGACCTAGAAAATTTCACGTACTTTTTCAAGTGTTTTCTAGAAGTTATTAAAGCCAATGTTTTGATCTAAAGACCCAAAATTAAGAGAGCATTTAAATATTTAAAATTAAGAAAAAGATCATACTTTTCTGGGATGTGTAGAGGAAGAAAATCTCAGAATATCTCAGAGAAAATATGGCAAGATGAAATTTTGTTCTTTTGGGAAAGAACCATAGCAAACTTATACCTGGATCTACTGGGTTTGTGGGCTCTGGGAGTGAACCCATGGGTCCATGGCTTTTTAGGGCACCATTAGGGTCTTCAAAGACCACTTGAATTATGGCTGAAGATGTAAAAGCTTTAACATGGCAGTGTCATTTAAAATATTCAAGCAATAAACTCAGGTAAGTTATTGTGAGAATGGCCACAACTTTCACTGAGAACCCTTTTGAATTTTTTCCTGTGCATAAAAAAAAAAAGTTCAGGGCTGGGTGTGGTGGCTCACACCTGTAATCCCAGCACTTTGGGAGGCCAAGGTGGGTAGATCATGAGGTCAGGAGTTTGAGACCAGCCTGGCCAACATGGTGAAACCCTGTTTCTACTAAAAATACAAAATTAGCTGGGTATGGTTGTGGGCATCTGCAATCCCAGTTACTCTGGAGGCTGAGGCAGGAGAATCGTTTGAACCTGGGAGGTGGAGGTTATAGAGAGCCAAAATCACACCACTGCACTCCAGCCTGGATGACAGGATGAGACTCGGTCCCCCCCCCAAAAAAAAAAAAAAAAAAAAAAAAAAAAAATTAGTTTCTCTCTAGTTAAAAAGGAATGTTCAAAAGAACTCAAGAGGTTTGCTTCCTGGCAATTTACCTCTCTAGCAATTCAGAATTTCCTTGTAGTTTTTTTCTACCTTTTTTTTTTTTTTTGCTTGTATTTTATATATCCAAATGATTGGACCACATTCTCTACCTTTCTCAAGAGGTAGTGAGTGTCTAAGACATCTCTAATAGAAGATGTCAAAGTTCCAAATACCAGGAGTTCTATTTGAAAATTTAAGCTCTTATTTAGAAATATGTCTAGCATTACCCAGTAGAACATTCTGGAATTATAGAAATGTTTTATAATCTGCACTATCCCATATAGTAGCTGCTAGACACTTGTAACTATTGAGTACTTGATATGTGACCAGTGTGATTAAGAAACTGAATATTTACTTTAATTTTAAATAAAATTAAAATTTTATTAAAATATAATTAATCACATGTGGCTAGTGGCTACTGAATTACACAATAAACCTCCAAACTATTATATCAAAGAGGACTTAAATGTTGAGCTCTTTGTTTGTTAGGCAACAAACCAAACCTTAAACTAAATGCTATCAAAGCAAAATTTTTATTCTCAAAATAAATGAGAGAAAAGGACAGGTATTTCTGACGATCTGAAAATGTTAGACAATTTCATATTCTTACTGTGCTTGGCAACTAATCTTTCTCCTGCGCTAAAATCTATCTTGCAATTGCAGAAGTACTTACTAGAATTAAATAACCTTAGATCCAAATACTTTTTCTTTACCATTTTTCCTAGAGGTAGAAGGATCAAAATTGTATTGTCAGGAAAGAGAAAGAAAGAAAAATAAAGGAGTGATTTCAGTAGTTCAGTAGTTATGAGACCAACTCCCAATATCAGAAAATCAGCTTCCCAATTGCCTGGTTGGGCTGGCCAGGCTCTCCACTCAGGCAGGTGGCTGCTCAGGGAGGGCTTGCTTACCGTGATGGAGGATTTTCCTGCTGTGTTCCCATGCTTCAGCAAAGATTTGGACAGCTTTCTCTGGGAAACAATCTGCCAAAAAGGAATCAAAAGGTAGAGATACCAGTCATTTAACTGCAGATCTTTCTTTTTTTTTTTTAACAAAACTCTGCATTCACATTTGTGTCAATTTATATTTCAAAGTTTGTCAATGAGCTTCTTATAATACAGGTTATTCCCTTTTTCTTATGTTGTGTGATATAAGAGAGTGAGTGAACATGTAGTCAATTGGGAGGTGACTTAATTGTTGATGAAGGATTTATATCAAAATTAGACAGATAACTTTGTATATGTATGTTAAGACAAAGCAGATAGTTTCAAAATGATCTCAAACTTAGCATTAAGCCTCCAGACAAAGTGGGGTATGGGATATAGGGAGGGAAAGGAACTAAAGAGCTAAATAGAACCTCCAGACTTCTATTTTTAATATATTCATTAGGAAGCCATAAAGTAAGTCATTAGAAAACTGATGCTCAGACAAGCCAATAGGAGCAATTGGGGTTCTCCTCATGATTCAATGCCAATGCACCTGTGCAATGACAATTAAAATCATCATCATATTGAAAGCTATTCCTAGGAGAACATGCCCCATTCTGTTCTTCTTCTTTCTCCCTTTTTTGAAAAAGAAGTTTGACAAGGGATTGAGGCCATGATTGGTTGGCAACCCATGAGTCTCAAAAAAGAAAAGGGTTAAAAGAACCAAGATAAAGCCACACTCATGCTTAGGGGAACATCATCCATTGTGGCTGGAAGCTTCTATTTAACATGGTCTACAATGGTCCTAGCTTCCTAGTATTCATGCTATTGCGTAATATTCTCCCCTCAAATGTGGGATAGACCCAGTGATTTGCCTCTAGAAAATAGAATAATACAAAAGTGATGGGCTATCACTTCTGAGATTAGGTTACAAAAAGACTGTGACTTCTTATCTTTTATCACTATCTTAAGTTAGATGTTATCTTCTATCTTACCACTATCTCTCATTCTTTCTGTCTTTCAGAGCCTTTGCTCTGAAGGAAGCTAGCTGACAGCCTGTGAGTAGTCCTATAGACAGACCCATGTGGCAAGAAACTGAAGTCTCCGGCTAACAGCCAGGAGCATAAGTCTGGAAGAAGATTTTCCTCTAAGTTGAGCCTTGAGATAACTGCATCTGGATTGCAACTTCATGAGAGGCCCTAAACCAGAGGATGCAGAAAAGCTGTACCCTGATTCCCATTTTACAGTAACTGAGATAATAAATGTTCGGTTTTTTTAAGCTCTCAAGTTTTTGAGTAATTTTTTATTAGCAGAGAGCAACAATGCTGTCCATATATTATTCACAGAAAGACAGGAAAGGAGATCACCATGAGAGGCCAGTAGATAAACTTATTCTTTGAAATCTTCATATATTTTTGTCTCTGTGTTACAGCAATGAAAATACCAAGTCTTTGCTTGTGCCAAATGCAAGAAGTCCAGAGAGCTTCCCTAGGACAAGCAGATTTAAAGATCCTGATGTTCAGTCTGCTATAATCTGAAGAGAAAATATTTCTGTAAAAAATCACCTGGTGATGATGATGATGATGATGATGGTGATCATGATTGTGATGGTGATGACAATGATGACAGCAATGTAGCAATGGAAGCTCCCACTTATGGAGTACATATTATGTTGCAGATGCCCTATTCATTCCACAAATATTTGGCCCCCACTGTATGCTAGACTTGGTGGTAGGCACCAAGAATAGAGTGGTAAGTAAAATCAGACGCAATGTCTAATCTCATGGAGCTTACAGTTACTCTGCAGGGTTTTTTTTTCCCCCCCAGCAAGTGAAGTGGAGAACACACATGAGTAAATAACAAAACAACGGTCATCTTTAACCAGTAGCCAGGTCAACACCTGACTAAGGAAAGGCAACATATCCCATTTCCCAGACAAATCTGGTCTCAGAAATACTACTGTCCACTGTCATTGTGTTTCATCCACATTGGTCACCTACTCTCTTGACGCCAGGAGACCCCAACAACCCTCTCGGCACTACACTAACCCACACATTGCATTAGCAGGTGTGGCAGGCCATTTTTTACAGACAGTGTCCTACAAGATTCACAGTATCTTTATTCAAGGAAGAGTAGAGGAGACTTAGCTAAAGAGAACCTGGATAGCCATAGTTCTTTCTCCTTGCTCTTATCTAGAAATACCAATGTTTCCATTTGCAGGGAATGAAAAAAATGCTACTATATACCAGCTTGTATGTTTTGCAGATGCTAGGAAGATAAGCAATTTCCCAGGAAATATCCCATCTTAGGAAATGGGCATTTGGGTATACAAGTGGCTAACCAAGAATAAAAAAAAAACAACGAACTTGTTTTACAGCCTGCAGATTTCCATCTCAGCACCAAAGAATCAGTAATAATCAGGGTTTTAAATTTTTCATTGTAATAATGATGGACAAGAAATGAGTTGCCACTGATGTTGCCATTCTCAGGACAGTTGGGCAAAAATAGCAGGGAAGCCCAGCTCAAGCAGTGATCTGTAGAGAAAAGCCTTTTTCTTGCCAATCCCACTTGTCATGTATACTCTGTTGCAGCTGTAACAATTGCACCCAGCTCAAAAATGCTTTAGGTCTTGACAGAGGATGAGAAAGTCAGAGTCACAAGGACTTTGACCCTGGCTTCAGCTGACATTTGAGGCCAACAAACAGCAAGGTCTGCCTGACATCAAGGTTAAAAGGAGCGCATTTGTCAGAAGTTCCTTAATTTGATTATTTACATCCTATGATGGGGTCACAGCTGCAAACCTTAGTATTCAATAAAAGGATGAAGTGTAGAGGCAGGAAATAGAAGTTGAAACACTCTGTTTAGCAAGGTTGGACCAGAGAGACCTTAGTACCATTAGGTCTCTTATCTACATCCACACATAGATCTGGGGAGAAGTGCTTCTTCTCTAGTAAAGTGGACAATGGCTTCTAACAGCATGGGTCTTCAATTTTAGAAAAATGCACTGTTTCATTAAGTGAATGGGAACAAAGCCACGAGAATAAAAAGCTGGTCAGTTTTTCAACAAGTGTCTATTCAGCTGAACTTTATTCCAAAGTCTTTCAAAACAATCATTTTGGGAACTAGTCATTTTTCATGAGGCTGCTTTTATTGAAAATATCTTCAGAATTATTTTTTGATATTCTTTAAAACAGTTGCAATAACAAATATTTATTGAATACTTTCTATGAACCAGTTACTGTCCATAGGCTACAATGGTGAATAGAAACAGGTTAAAAACATCTTACAATATAGTGAAATCTCTTCTAGCCTTAATTCGATAGCCCCAGAACATGCATTATAGAACTTTTATTCCTTAAAAGGTAAATACATATTACATGAAAAAGTGTTTGTGTAAATAAGTTTGGAAATTATAGGATTATACAAAGTTTAACATTTCAACTTCAGGGCATCAACAGAGCATTAGTTGTGAATCCCATGAAACAAGCATTCATTACACTTGTTTGGCCCTAGAATTCTTTGGTACAAGTGTGTCTCTAGTGTTTTGCAAACTACCAGCACAATAACTAGAACCAACCAGTACAAAGAACTAAGGTTTCCTGGTGTCTCACTGTAACAGACAAGAAAAACCTTCCCAGAACTACTCAGGTCTCCCTCTTGAAGAGCTGGTAGGGCTTCCAACAGCCAAGTCAGACATCTCTTTGCCCAAAGGTTTCCTCTAGTATCCACGGTTGCCATCCACAAGCACAGAAAGATGGAAGTGGGGAGGTAGGCATCCCTTGGGAGCAGATCTCAACCAATGACTGATGGCCTTTGGTACATAAATATCGACTCCTTTGCCTCAGTAGTGAGGGCTGACTCTGGGTGTTTGTTCGACATGGGTGCCTGACTTTTCCCAGTGAAATGAAGCTCCAGTTTCTCCCAGTGGTGATTTGTTAACTAATGTACCCTTTATTTTATTGGTTGTTTTATCTTTGCTCTCTCAATTCTCTGTTTCTCTCCTGCTGTTTCCTTTACCTCACAAATAATCTACTTACCCTCCAATGCTTGACTGTGTCTGGAGGAACACAACCAAGACACTTATTCTACGACAGACAATATGTGGAACACTAAATACAGTTATCTCATTTCTTGTCATTCAATGATCAAATTCTTTCTTTTCTCTAAGCAATTGAGATGAAAGAACCAAGTCTTAGAGAAAAGGAGTTCATCTAAGGTCACTTAGTGTTATGGATGAAATTGTGTACCCAATATTAAAGCTGTAACCCCCAGTGTCACTGTATTTGGAGATAAAGCCTTTAAGGAGATAATTAAGATCAAATGAGGTCATAACAGTAGGGCTCCAATCTGATAGGACTGGTGTCCTTCTAAGAAGAGACACCTGATCCTGCACATACACTCACTCACACACATTCTCTCTCTCCCTCCCTCCCCTCCTCCCTTTCCTCCCACTTTTCCCTTCTTCTTCTACTCTTCCTCTTCACTCCCTCTTCTCTCCCTTCAATTGGAAACTTTTATTCATTTTTCAAGATCTACATTAGAAGTTTGGAATCATTGCTGTGGTAGGAGGAAAGTGAAATCACTTGCGGGATCAAGAAGGACTTTATCCTTGTTACTCACATTGTGAACCACTCCCCCATCTCATCCCCTCCAACAGCAGCAGCAAGGCTGGAGAGCTTGTTAGAAATGCAGAATCTCAGTCCAACCCCAGACCCACTGAATCCAAATCTGCATTTTAAGGAGACCCTCAGGTGCTCTGCAGGCACATTAAACTTGAGGAGCACTGAGCTAGAAAGGGAGAATTGCATGAGAAAAACAGTTTAAATATAATATGCTCAGATTCTTCAAATTTATCTTTGGAAGAGGTTTTAAATTAATCTGTTTTGCTGATTTGGACTTTTATTCATGGGTAAAAGTTGTAGAAACTGAGGAAGGCACAGTGCTGATGCTTCCTTGGCCACTCTGGGGAAAGGAAGGGTGATGTGCACGTGTGTTTCTACATTTTATGCAAATTCAGTGCAATCTTCAGCTCCCCAGTGGAGACCTACAAAAGGACCACCCTAGGGAGGATGCTCCAGAACAAAAAGAACAATAGGTATTCTATTGGTTTGGGCTTCCTGTCTTAAGCTTTCTATTTCACAGTGTTCTAATTATTTCAAGTGTAATTACAAGCTTTTACCCTGTCTCTGACTTCATTAGCAAGGGAAGGAATGGAGGGAGGGTTTCGGAGAGAGATTTAAGGATGCTTGTGTATTAATTATACACCTTTGCCTCATCTCTTGGGTAATGCCTCGTCATCATTACAAATGACCCAGCTCAGTTATTAGTCCTCTGACTAATAACTGCCATCTGCCCCTCACTTCACCCCCACGTCCACCTCTCATTTCCCTCCCCCAGCCATAGCAGGTGGCAGTCAGGAAGAAGAGGAAAGGACCACATTCCCCATCACCTAATGTCCCAGCCAGAGCATTTTGTCGGGTCAAGGGCATGTGGTATCTTTTCAATTGCTGCCTTTGGTGGGTTATGAGTTGTCTTCAGTGAGGCTGGAAACTTGAATATTAGCAGTTCATAAGACAGAAGAAGGTTGAGGAAATTCTTTGACCATTTTTAAAGTGAAAGAAGCAAACTCCCACATTAAGATACTATAGTTAGACTAAGTATTTTTGTTATTGCCAGTTAACAGGGAAAAAGACCGCAGGCTCAAAAATAACTAAGGTCACACAACTATTAAAGGGTCATAATAAACACTACTTTGAAATCACTGATTATGTGAATTCTCATGACAGCTCTGTGAGGTATGGATGGGAAAATTGAGGTACATAGATTTGTAAAACAAAAAAAAAATTCTAAGCCTCCTGACCAACTGAATGGATTCCTCCTCTTGGCCAAGGGCATTCCAAAGTTAACACCCCCCCAAAAAAAAAACTAGTTTAGGTTATGATAGGAAGGGGGAGTCAGACATGCCTCATTATATTTTCCTCCCTTTTGAATTCAGGCCCAGGTGACCAGCATTAACATTGACACAGACTTTAAGACTGATAGAACAGCTTTGTCTGATAAGAAACATTTACAATCTTTCCTTTGAAGACTGCTACCTGAATGCTTCATCTGCGTGATAAAACCTTGGTCTCAGCAACCCCTTATCATAACTCAGGCATTCTTTTCTATTGATTCCAAGTCTTTAGACAATGGCTTAACTTTTTCAGCCCATTGCCAACTAGAAAGTTCTGAAACTACCTATGAACTGGATGTCCCCCATCCCACTTCCAGTAGTCACAGAGCCCCTCCTCCAGGAGCTCTGGTGGGAATTCAGGGGACAAAAGCCCCGCCTGGCTTTCCCATGCACAGGAAGACCACCTTTTCAGACTGAACCGATGTACATCTTTCATGTATTGATTAATGTCTATGTCTCCCTAAAATGTTGTAGTCTGACCACCTTGGGCTAATGTTCTCAGGTTTTCCTGAAGGATGTGTCATGGGCCATTGGTCACTCATATTTGACTCAGCATAAACACCTTAAAATATTTTACAGAGTTTGTCTCTTTTCATTGACCAAATATATTCATTTGCTAGGGCCTCCATAACAAATGACCATAAACTTTGTGTTTTAAAACAACAGAAATGTGCTCTTGGTTCTGGAGGGAAAAAGTTTGAAATCAAGGTATTGGCAGAACCACACTGTCTCCAGAGGCTTTAAGGGAGATTCTGCTTCTTGTCTCTTGCAGCTTCTGGTGGCTGCTACGGCTCCTCAGCTTGTGGCTGCCTCACCCTACCTCCTTCCTCAGATGGCCCGTTTCTCTTCTGTCTCTCCTCTGTGTCACTAGAATTGGGGCCCACCTGGTAATCCAGGATGACCTTCTCATCTTGATCCTTTACTTAATTAGATCTGCAAAGGCTCTTTCAAGTAAATTCACATTCACAGGATTTAGGACACAGGGCATGGACATACCTTTTTTGGGGCCACTGTTTAGCCCACTACAGAGAGAGTAAGTAACTTGCTCAAGGTTCCATAGCTAATGTTTAGCAGAGCTGGGGTTTAAATCCAGACAGTCCAGTTCCAGAGCTCATTTCCTTAACTGATCAACTCTCCTGTCTTTGATAAATGACAGAAGCAGGTCTTGATCAGGCCCTGAGCTAAATCCTATGAAATACACAAAGTAATTCATACTTACTCTTTATCCTCAAAGAGCTTACCATTGAGGAGAGTTCCCTCTTACTCAAACCACTACAAGGGCCACTGAACCAGCCCCCTAGCTTCATTTTTGCTATATAACGGTAGAGCAAGCATCACACATAAGGCTCCAAATACTCTCCCTGATATGGAACCTTGGCAGGTTAACCTCTCTGAGCCTCAGTTTCTTCATTTGTGAAATGGTAGTATTTTCTACTCCATGGGTTTATTGTATATCTAATGAGCATTAACAAAGTCCCAGTATCAGGCATATACAGATGCTTGGGAAATGCTATTTCCCTCTTCTTTTCTCTCCTATTCAAGAAATCCCCACATAGAGATAACTATAGTCATTTATTGGCTTGAACTGGGGTCCTGGCTATGGAAGGGGTGACAAGGGGTGAATAGTAAGTAGAGATATTTGGGACACTGAATTGATGGGCCTTCACGCCCAGTTGATGGGCTGTGGGGTAGAGAGTGACTGAGAGGAATGAGGGAAGGCTCCTAAGCTCTGGGCCTCTGGGTCCTGGGAAGAAAAAGAAGCTACTGAGTGAGCAGGACACATTTGAGGATTGGGAAGATGGCAAGGGGTGTGGAGAGGGCAAGAGGAGATGGAGAGCTTGGTTTTGGGCTGCTGAGTTTGAGATGTCTGTGAGTCATACAAATGGAATTAATATTTAGCGACTGCTGAATACATGAGTCTGGGCTCAAAGAAGAGTCCTGAGCTATGAGTCTCCAAGTATAGATGGTAAGTGGAAGAGCAGGAGCTGATGGAGAAACATACAAAGAAAGAAAAGAGTGTGAGAGTGAGGCAGTCTTCCAAGCTGAGAACCACGGTGATGTCTCCTGTCTTCACTGTACCCTCAGCCTCTGGATAAACATAAACCCTCTAGGGGACCAGCCCCCAAGACTGAGGGGGAGATGAGGGGATGACACACTCTCCTCTGTGTCTTCTCTGCTCAGGCTGGAGCTGGCAAAGGCTCTGTGGGTGGACATTCAACTAGGACAGAGGCTCTTTCCTTGTTTCTGTGGTGACAGAAGCTTCAAAAGAAGGGAAATGAAAAGTCGGAGGTATTACTGAGGATGCAGGAGAAAAGGCACCTTTGTGCACTGAAAGGGGCACTGTAAATTGCTACAGTTTTTCTTTGAGGATATTTGGCAGTTTATAGCAAGGACCTGAAAATGTATCCTCAAATATTACACTGTTACTAATTTATTCCAATAAATCAGTGTCTGAGGGCATAAAGACACACAAACACACAGACATATATATATATATATATATACACACATATATATATATATGTCTGTGTGTGTGTGATATATATATATGTGATATATATATTTGTGATATATACATATATATATATATATATGTATATACCACACACACACACACACACACACACATATGTGAAATACTTTTCTGGATGTCTTTGCATGGCTCATGCCCACAGTTTTCCACTTTATTCCAGACTCTGCTCAGAAAGGGCTTCCTTGACATTCCTACCTAAATTGGCACCCACTCCCTTCCCACCACCCTCTATTTCTTATCCCATGTGTGCTTTCTTTCATGAGAGCATTATTCTCTGTTATTGTATCATGTAGGAATAGGTAAGCTCCATGAGGCAGGACTTTGCCCCCTTTGTTCACAGCTGAATCTGCAGTGCCTAAAAGAGTATCCAGCACATAGTAAGTGCTAATAAGTGGATGAAAGAATGCATACATATTTATTTGAATAAGTGAATACATGTATATTAGCTTATTATTATTATTGTTAGCATTAGATAGATGCATTATTCATTGAATAAATGAATACATATCAGTAAGTTTCAGATTGTTATTACCCTTAACTGCCATATATACAATAGATCCATGTCAAGGGAAAGATGAAAAGATGAGGTCTAACTGCTACACATTTCTTAGAACTTTTGGTCCAAGAGTATTTCGGTGGTGTGTCCATTTGCAGATAGATGTTACAGGTCTGCTTGAGCTGGGACAAAGAGATTTGTTAGATGTAGGAATCAATTTATCAACTTATGAGGAAGGACACTTTTATCCTTACTCTGTGAGCAGTTATACAGTAACAGCATTTGTGAAGAATTGCTACTCTACTTTTTCAAATTTTTACAGGGTTGTGGAAATTGAAAGCGGTTTAGTAGGCAAGGTGGTATAAAAAGGCAGGTGATGAAATCAGAACAACTTAGATTTGAAATTTTGCTCTGCAACTTACTGTCAGTGTATTATTTGGTGACTTAATTGAGCTCCTAGAGCCTAATTCGTAATTTATCAAGTGGGATTGACTGGCCTCACATAACACAATACATGAGATATAACAAGACCCCTTGAAAATCAGTTTCTTCCCTTTTGACAACCGAGGAGGAAGTCAGAGGAAAGACCTGGGGGATTCATCAAGGGATGCCAATGTTTTTCTCATTAAGTTTATAAAATAAAAGCTCAGAGGTAATGTAGCTTAGGGATAAGGGAAAAGTAGTTTAGTACTCTGACTGAATCCAGATGTTGGGTGCTTTGCCACTTAAGGAGGCACATAATCTTGGCCTAGTGATGATAATGATGATGATAGTGTTGACAGCACCAAGCTCAAGCACGCCTGCCATGTGATCAGCTCTTAGTAAATACTAGCTATGAAAATGACTTAGTATCATCAAGTGGTCATAAAATATATTATCCAAATTGGGACACTTTTGAAAGTGAAAAGAGAGTGTGTTAATAATTAAGCCATGATAGTAAGTGTAAACCAGAGTGGCAGGGGCAGACTGAGACATAAGTTACCCTGTCATTCTCACAATACCTGATATGTAAAAGTGAATTCCCCTTAAAAAGTATTTAAGCAGGGCCGAGTGAAGTGGCTCATGCCTGTAATCCTAGCACTTTGGGAGCCCAAGGCGGGTGGATCACAAGATCAAGAGATCAAGACCATCCTGGCCAACATGATGAAAGACTGTCTCTACTAAAAATACAAAAATTAGCTGGGCATGGTGGTGCATGCCTGGAATCCCAGTTACTTGGGAGGCTGAGGCAGGAGAATCACTTGAACCCAGGAGGCGGAGGTTACAGTGAGCAAAGATCACGTGACTGACTGGACTCCAGCCTGACAACAAAGCAAGACTGTCAAAACAAAAACAAAAACAAAAACAAAAACAAAACAAAACAAAACAAAACAAAACAAAAAACCAGTGTATTTAAGCATTGTTTAGGAGCACCAGAGAGCAATAGCCGTACTGACTAAACTCAGCACTGCTTTTGTCTTCTCAATTTTAAACTTTTCTGATTCAGTCTTGCTGGCTGGTGCCCTGTCAGCACATTTACTGTAATACCAGTTTTCCTGGTTTGAATCTCACTGGGAAGAGAGAAATTTGGGGGACATGTGTTCCTTTGTTTCTGATAACTAGCTTGAAAACATGCGCTGGCCTGAGCCTCTTGAGGAGCAGATGCTGAGGAAGAGCGAGGGAAGCACGAGTAATCAGCCCACCTGGGCCTTATCTGGAGATCAGGCCCAGGAGTATGCACCTTTGCTGGCCTGTGCTCACATGGGAAGAGCCCTGACCGGCTCATGTTCCATGCAAAACGAAGCTAATTAATTCATACCCGGCCTTATTTTGTCCTTCAATCTGAAACCAAGGTTCATGGGAATGCTTTTGTAAACCAAATAGTTATTGTTTTCCTCCCCCTCAACTTTATTGGGTTAATTTAAAACTATTCTCTTTTCCAAATAAAGTTTGAAATAGAGTCTAGACTTTACAGGAATCTCAGAGCCTCGTTTTCAGTTCCAGTGAAGTTCCTTAACTTTTAAAACTATCTTTGAAATTAAATAGAGTTGTCTTCCTGGGGGCTACCAGGTAGGTAGAATGATACCATCTATGACTGAATGACATCTGTGACTTTGCATGAGGTAAATACCTCATGCTGTGATGAGATGAGAAAGGGTAGTGGAATGGGGAGAGATGCAGGGAGAGATGCTGAATTGCAAAAACAGAAAAAGGAAAGAGATGAATGAGAATCATTGACTATTAGAACTGGAAGGAACTTAGAGATGAATCAATGCAAAACCTTTTTTCTATAGATGTGGTCACTACATCAAAGAAAAGTTAAGCAAACTGCCCAAGGCCATATAGAGAGTTGACGGCAGATCAAGACATAGGACTCATGCCACCTGTCCAGGACACCAAAGAAGATTTAAAAGTATAAAAGGAAGTCTCCAGAGAAAGCAGAGGGATGTTTCTAGGATCCAAAGTTATGATTCCTTGACTGTTCAGAAGTTAGAAGAAAAGAGCAAGAATTAATTATATTCTCTCTGTAGAACTGGGGCCTTTCTCACCTGCCACCACCCTACTTCAGTCCCAGCTGCCTATGAGCAGAACAGACAGCAGTAAAAGAACAGCACTACTTCCTGGGGTTTCTTAGCTAGTCCATGGGAGCTGAAGTGATGTGATTACTTATGACTTCATTCATCACTCCCTTGGCTTCCGCTTGCAGTAATTCTGCAAAGTAAGGGCAAGCTTTTCATGTGAGAAGCAGAAGGAGAATGACTTGCCTGCTGTCATGTGTAAATTTGACCTCCCCGGGTCATCAGTTTTATACCAGGAGGACATTAGATGTTATGCAACAAAATGCTAACCTGTAGAATCTTGCTGTAGGCATTACACTGAGTTTGGATAGCACCCTCAGCATGATGATAACAGCCAGTGTTCAGTAATCAGGCTCATCCCAACACTAAACTTAATACCCATTGATCAACAGCTTGTGGTCTGCCCACTCTTTCAGGGACCACTGTGGCTGACATAATCATAACATTCACTTATGTCAGGAAGGAAACCAGTGGTTAATAGGTCCATTTAACTGCATTTAATGAATAGGAGAAAAAACTTCAGTGCTCAAAATCTTTACCAAGAGCATAAATTGCAAGCTGTATGCCTTTTTAGTACTGTCAATTTTATAAAGCATTTTTTTTTCTGGTCACCTGATGTTTTCTGTGTCCTATTTAATTTCTCTAGATAATTACCCAAAACATTGGTTCCTTTCTTATTGAAACTAGTGACATAGTGTCCAAGACTCATTAGCATCCTCGTACACGAGACATTGAGGCAGGGCTTCTCAACGTGTGATGACTGGACCTGCAGAATAAGCATCACCTGGGAACTTAGAAAATGCAGATTCCTGAATCTCTCACTAGATCTCTTGAATTGTAACTTTTGGGGTGAGACCTAGAAATGTGTATTTTAATACACCTCCAGGTGATTCTGCCACATGCTTAAGTTTGAGAACCACTGCCCTGAGGGAAGATGGTATATAATCTCTCTCTCATGAATAAGGATCAGAGGACTCCTGACAGCCTGAGACTTTTTCAAGGTGTCATGAATTTCCCTGCCTCACTTATGATGACAGAAAGCAGGAAGTTCTTGGATTCACCAGATGTCCTCTAAACTTTTGGGAAGAAATACACTGAAGAACAGCCACACAACAATGAGGAGAAAATGATAACTGTCCTCCAAGCCACTGAGAAGAGAAAATACCTACAAGAAAAGCAATGATGAAACCCACATGCGACCACTAAATTTTGATAAGGGATCTTTCATCATGGTTGAAGGTGAAAGGAGGGCCAGAGTAATGTACCTTTTGGGTGCTGAATTTATAAGATTCTGGTTTTGGGGGGTTGAGGCATTGACATTTTTTAAGAAGCCATATCATATTTAAAGTAAATTCAGTAGACAAATCCAGAGGGAAGATGACCAAGCTTATTTTTCTGCAAAGGGATTCCTAGTCCGTCTCTATCAGCTCTGTGTAAGACAAATAAACTTAAAAAGAAACACACTAAAAACTAGCCAGGTCAGCTCCAACTTGGCTTTGCATTTGTAGATGCTACTTGATCATTTATACTAGTTAGTGGCAAGCTATAAGAATAGATGGAAAAGATCATACAAAGCTTTGGAGCTAAGGAGATTGGCATCTTGCTGTGTGACCTTGGATAACTTACCTAGCTTTACTCAGTCTCAGTTTCCTCAGCTGTAACATGGTAATAACGGTAGTACCCACCTCCCAGAGATGTGCTGATTAAATTAAGTGCAGTATAGCAACCACCTCACCCAGGGCCTACTAAATAAAAGTGCCTGGAGTTCAAACAATTTTTTAAAAATTATTTTTCTTATTTTTGGCTCAGTTTCACTGTCTTTGGTGTATGAAGTGGGAAATCATGAGGATGAATGAATGAGTTAATGAGCAGTGAAACAGAAAATAAAGGCATCACATAAAAGAAGGTCAGCTTGCCGTTCTGGGCAGTGAAAGATCACATCTCGCTTTGGCATACCAGCTATTGGATGGAGCAGAAGAGGAGCTTAGCTCTTTGATTTCTTTTGGGCAACAGAAATCAAAGGAAGGTCTCAAAATGTACCCAGAAGAAAGCAGCTTCTGAGCTCCCTATGTCCCTGTGATGCATCCCCCTCATCCATCTGTCAAGACTGGTCCATTCTGCCTTGAGTTTCCCCGAGGACCTGGGCCTTCGTTTGCTTTATTTGGCATTTTTGCTCAGCGTGAAGTCACTTGCTGTGCTTGTACTCAACTTCATGACCAATGCCAGTTTCTAGCATGCTTAAAGCTGCTATTTTCCTTTCCTACAGGCCAGGAGTCCTGCTGTTTCACAAGGCAGAGTGAGAATGTGGCAAACTCAGCCAGACAGAGCGAGTACTACAGAAGCCTTCAGGACGCAGACTCTGAACGTGTAACTTCCGGCATGGCTTTGGAGAAGTCACTTTATCTCTCCTTTAGGGCCTTAACTGTGGCAGTCCCTGTCTTACCACTGTTAAGGCCCAAATTATAGTAATTGTCCAAATTACTTAGAGACCTAATTTAAAACATTTTTTACTTAAAAAGAGTATCAGAATAAATACGCATGCCTGTGTTCACACACACAATATTTAAAATTCTTCAACTAAGTGAAATATTTGAGAAACCTGAGGCAATGTAAGTTCACTTGGGCTATTATAATTGCCCAGGACGTAGGCGCTCTCTTACAATGTTTATACCCTTTATGTTTCCCCCTTTGTTCTGAAAGCAATGTTGGTGTCTATAAGCATTGCCTTTTCCCATCATTTCCTAGATTCCTGCCACGTTAATAACAGCTTCCCCATCCTGAGTACTTCCTCCATACCAGGGACTCTGTTAAGCACTTTCTGACTTTATGTGCATTTGTGCATTATTCCTCTTTTTTCCTTTGAGACGGAGTCTTGCTCTGTTGCCAGGCTGGAGTACAATGGGGTGATCTTGGCTCACTGCAACCTCCGCCTCCTGGGTTCAAGTGATTCTCCTGCCTCAGCCTCCAGAGTAGCTGGGACTACAGGTGTGTGCCACCACGCCCAGCTAATTTTTGTATTTTTAGTAGAAACAGGTTTTCACCATGTTGGCCAGGATGGTCTCCATCTCTTGACCTCGTGATCTGCCTGCCCTGGCCTCCCAAAGTGCTGGGATTACAGGCGTGAGCCACCGTGCCCAGCCTATGTGCATTATTTTACTTGATCCTGTAATATTTCTTGAAGTCTGCACTCTGATTATTTTCATTTTTCAAATGAAGAAACTGAGGCTTAAGTGGCTGCAGAAATTTTCCTCTCGACAAACAAGTTGAGAGCAGCTGAGCTGGGATTTGACCCCAGACTGTCAGGCCCCATACCATGTGCTCATAATCACTATGAAACAGTGCCTCAGACTCTGACCCTGCCCTCTCTGAGGGTGGCTGACATTTGCATCTAGCCGTTCCCTGTCTATCTAAGCAGAACACAGGAAAAGGAATCTTCTTTTTACTCTGGAGTTTTAAGGAAGAAAAATGCTGATTTTTTTTTTTTTCTGTTTGCTTGGTCATACTGGAGAGGAACATTTTAGAGGAAAGGGCAAAACTCTCATTCACACCAAAGTGTCACAACCTATGAAACCATGAAGCATAAAGGAGTTCTGCCCATCCTTCACAAAGCTCTTAGTACAAATGCATTTGTCTGGCATATTACTCCACATGTAAAAACCACTCAACAGAGATTTTTTTTAAAGACAATGTCAAGTTATACTTTTATCTGAAAGATAATGGAAAGAGGTGTCCTTACATATGCCTTGATATTTTTAATCCTTTATTATTTTTTTATTTGGCATGTTCAAATTATTTATATGGCATGTTCAAAAAATTTCCTTCAAAAATAAAGATAAAACAGCCGCTTCGAAGAATCTCTTCTAGTCTAACGTTAGCAGCTATCACCTACAGGAATTAAGCTCCCAAATCTATATCGTTTATTCTATATCCATGTCAGCTGCCAATTGTCAAGCTCCTCTGAGTTCTCCATAGACATCTGCACTTAACAGGCCAGCATTATGTTACATTCCTTACCCCACTCCTGGGCATGATTGATTTCCCCTTAAATACAGCCAAATCGCTCTCCCAGTTACCTAAGTCAGACATCTGCAAAGTCTTCCTCCCTCACCTCATCCCCAAGCCTTGTTGATTCTGCTCTTCAACAGGCTCTCTTCTGGGCCCCTTTTTTTAGTTTCCATAACTACTGCCATCTGCATTTCCTTCCTGTGATTGCACTAGTATCCTAATTGGTTTCCCTGCCACCCACCCTTTATGGAATGCCAAAGTGATTTTTTTTTAAATGGAGTATCGCACTGTCACCCGGGCTAGAGTGCGGTAGCGCAATCTCAGCTCACTGCAACCTCCACCTCCTGGGTTCAAGCATTTCCCCTGCCTCAGCCTCCCAAGAAGCTGAGATTACAGATGCCTGTCACCATGCCCAGCTAATTTTTTGTATTTTTAGTAGAGACAGGGTTTCACTATGTTGGCCAGGCTGCTCTCAAACTCTTGACCTCGTGATCCGCCTGCCTCGGCCTCCTAAAAAGCTGGGATTACAGGCGTGAGCCACCATGCCCAGCCGAAGTGATCTTTCTCATACACACATCCAATCTTATCCTTCCCCCAGTTACTAGGACCTTAGTGCATCAAGTCCAGGCTCGCCAGAGTTTAGAGAAAAGCACTTAAAACCATCAGGACCGGGCTGTTTCTTTTCTGTCTGACATCCTCTACCCTTTTCACATCCTCACTTAACTGCCCAGCCATGCTGAGTCACTTAAGAGTTCTCTGCCACTCCCTTCATGCTGCTGTGTCTTTGCGTGTACCAGTCCTTTTGTCCCAAGAGTCCTTATTTCTTTTCTCTGTTGGTGAATTCCTACTATTCTTAGGGATTAGGTACACAGTCACCTTTCTTGTGAGATTCCCTGCTTTGCTTTAGGCAGAGGTCTTTTCCCCTAGAGTTTCTGGAACATATTTCTATTGTAGTGCTTAGTAATATGCATTCTGATTATTTCTTTACCAGTTTGTGTCTCTCAGATAATTATAAGCTTTTCTGAGGCAGGCAGGGCCTCTGTCTTTCTTTTTCATCTCTGAGTCTCCAGCACCTAGCACAAATAAACTCGGCATATCCAGGGTACTTGCTAAATTCTTGTTATGAAAGCTTGGCATGCAATTGTTATGTCATTAAAATAAGAAATAAATGAATGTCTGAAACTTATAGTGTTAAAAAAGTCACCATGACTTTCCTTCAACCAATCACTGTGGCAAGACAAATATAATACTCTGATTCATTTAAGCCAATTAGTGCCCACTCCACAAGTGTGGGAAAGGCTAACTCCACCAATCACGTGACTGACAATATGAAGGTGAGTGCCAATGAACATGCAAGATATCCAGAGGGGCCAGCATGCCACCTGAAAGTGGATCAGCACAACTTGGGAAACATGGTTTAGAGCCACACTGAACAAATCACTTGCTGCTCATTTGCTTCACCTAGGCCACGATCTCAAAGGAGTTCTCAGAACAGGTAGCCTCCTCTCACTATCCTTCCCTAGGCCATGACAGAAGAAAGCTCTGGATTAAGAATCTAAAGCTCCTGACTTCTGCTTTGGGCTCTGTGAAGACATTAAATCTTTCTGATCTTCAGTTTTCTCAACTATAAAATGTGCATAATGACTCCCGTCCTTCCCACACTGTCAAGAGGGTTAAATGAAATAATCAGTATGTAAGTTCTTTCAACAGTATCAAAAACATCTTGAAAGGACTATTTGTAACCGCATTCTCAGTGCTCACTTCCACACATTCCTTCTTTTGAGAGATTAACAAAATTAATCCAACACAACCCCCTGGTTTCCCTTTGTTCACCCCAATCTAGCCAGCCTTATCTTCTTTTTAGTTCCTCATATGTGCTATATCAATTATGATTCTTTTAGTTCAAGGAATAAAAATTCCCATCCCAAAGAGCTTCAATGACAGGACATTATACTTTCCCATAATAAGGCATCCATAGATAGAGTGGGTCCCAGGTAAAGAACGTCAGCCCCAAGCCTTCACCTCTTTTGGCTCTGACCTCCCCTAAGGGTTGCTCTCATCCTCAGCCTTGCTGCAAGATGGCTGTTGTGATTCCAGGAATCACAGGAAAAGAGGAACTGTTTCTTCATGTGTGTCTCTTATTTTAGGCTAGGAAACCTTTCCAAGAAAAATCCAGGTCTTACTGGATGCATGCCTACCTCTAAACCAAGCTCTTGCAAGTGGGGGATGAGATTCATGTGATTAGCTGAGACTGCTCAGGATTCACTCTTAAGCTAGGGATAGGGCTCTTTTCTACATGACTACATGGTATAAAATGATCAGAAAGTGATCGGGGTCAACAGCTAAAAGAGTGGGTGATTGGGTATTAAATAGGCAATCCACAGATGCTGTCAGCACCCCGCTCATATTCCCTGGCCCTGTAATTTGAGTGCCTATCACTGACTTCGACCACCTGCATCTGTATTTCTTTGCTTGTGAGCTCTTTGTGATATTTGGAATTTGCTACCTGCACAGTAGGCCAGAAATGTCAGAGGATTAATGTTTGTTCCCACCTTAGGAATGGGTCTTAATGACTGATGTGAGTATATATACACAGGGTGTATAAATGTCCCAATTCCCTCATCCCTAGGATGAAATATCTCTAATGTTTGCATCACACTGCTCTCAGAATTTCCCCAGCAGAATTAAGCTCCAGGTACCTATGGTGTAGTTACCTGGCCACTTTCCTTTGCAGACTCCTTCTTCTGTCTCACTTTTCCTCTCCACTATGGTGCTTCCTTCACCTCCTTTGACTTCCTACCTCAGAGCTGGCTTCTTGAAAAAACTAAATAAAGATGCTCTGCACCGTATGCCAAACTCCTTCCTGGATGCAGAGGCTTTGTGGATAACGTTCCCATCTGCTTAGAATGTGTTTCCTCTTTCTTCTCACCTGAGGCACTCTCATTCTCCCTTAGAGTCAGTGTAAATGTCACTTCTCTTAGAAAGCCTTCTTTGATCCCTCTCCGCCTGATGGCAGTCTCCCAATGCTTGATCTCTTATTCTGTACTTCTCTGTAACAAAGCTTATGATGGTTGCCATTTAATTAATTGTTGTGTAATTATTTTCATTCCATCTTTATACCCAACTAAACTGCTGTTTGAAGGCAAGGACTATGTTTTTGGCTCACCACGGTGTCACTGGCACCTAGTACAATGCCCGTCTTACTTGCAAGGTAGAGGGTTAAGGACTTACTGGCTTTTAAAAGATGAGCATTGTGAGTGACTAAAGATGTAGGTTTGAGGGTCATTCAAACAGACAAAATTATCAAAGCTTTGGACCAGAAAAAAAAAAAGACCTTTTGTCCATATGGATTCCCACATGGATCTACCTTTATTTCTTGTGACAAAATATAACATTTATACACAGGAGGGATGCCCATTGTTTAAGGGAGAATCTTCGCATGGCTCACATGTCTATAAAATATGCCATTCTAATCAACTTTAAATAGAAACAGGATTTTGTCTCAAATCCACAGTGTATTCATTCATTTAATACCTACTTACTGGACATAGCACCTGGCAAGATCCTAGAACTATCTGCCATCAACTCTTCAAAAGTCATTAGAGAACATACATTAATGGAGAATATTTCAGATTCTCTCTCTGCCTTCCCTCAACTGTATTTCAATATTGGGCTTTTGACTTTCATTAAAGGAATACAAAAATTTATCACTCTATTTGCTGGAAAAGGGTAACTGAGGACACTGTCTATTTTGTCTCTTAGTGCTCACTGGGAGAAATTTACTTTAGTGATAAGTGGCATGAAACAAGGTAAGCACAATGCTTGCCATCTCTTTGTCAGGTAGACTCTTCCTGACAAATCCTTAAACTTGACCCTTACCGTGACAGGAGATGAACCTAGGTTTTTTGAGTTTTAGACATATAATTTGGAATCTCTCTTTGAGAAAAAAGTAAAAAATAAAAACGTGACACAGAGCCTTGGAAGGGGCCCGCATGAGAGACAGGATCTGAAGTTTAAGCTTCATCATGAGCACCTGACCTTGATTCAGTCAGGGAAAGTGGTCTCTTCCAGCTCCATACCCCTCCACATTTGTTCTGACCCTATGAGTTACTCGTATTGCTTTCTTACTTGAAAGGCCCCTCCTCTTTCTTCTGCAGTCCCTAGACCATGTGCTTTTCAGAGTTTGGTCCCACAATGCCTTCTTTGACTCTACCCAGTAGAAAAAAGCTCTCTCTTCCTTGAAGGCCCACGACCTCATATAGAGAGCCCAGGGTATTTTGTAATGAATTGCTCTATCTGAAGTGCATATTACTATGCCTTCTCCAGTAAGATTATCCACTATCTGGGCACAGGGACTGTTTTTTTTTTTTTTTTTTTTTTTCATTTAGACTCACCACATTTCTGGGTACAATAGAAAGGGAAGGAAAAACGGAAAGGTGTTATAGAAGCAAAATGATGAAGTTTAGAGTCAGGAAGGCCTAGTAGGGTCCTAACACTGCCACTTATTAGGGTGGAGTCTTCATCAAACCCCTTAACCTCTCTGAGTCTCAGTTTTCCCACTGATAAAATGAATATAATAGTGATACTTATTTCACATTATTATTGGGAGAATTAAGAGCTTTTATTCATTCACTGAGCATCTATTTAGCCCCTGCCTTGGGCTATTTTTGGTAAGAGAGATGTGGAGTAAATGAATGAGAAATACTTTTTGCATGGGGGTTCTCACAGCTGAGTTAGAGATGGAAATTTATAATGGAACAGGATAAGGCTATAGCAAACACATGAACAGAGCATAGAGCCAGACACATACGTGCTCAATAATAGCTGCTGAATAAATGACTGACACAGTGGGGGAATTCAGACGAGAAAATTACAAACTTTTCAAAGTAAGAAATTGTACAGACTTGCAGAATCATCTCTACATAAACATGATGGATATGACACCAGCTGGGAAGTCGTAAAATGCTACATGTTAAAGAAAATACAATCAATAGGAAAAAGCAAGAATTAGATTAGGGGAGAGAGGGCAAAAGGGAAGGAAGAAAGGCCCTAAGGTGCCAAGGAAAAGGAAGGGATGTCTGTTGACCCACCTGGCCAAGTGTGCACTCCATGCCACCAAGAAAGTCGGCCTCCTTCAGCCCATTGTGGTTGCTGCTGATGTCATGGACTTCAAACCGCAGGCGCTGAACCTCCTCAAAGTAAAAGTCCACAGTAAACAGTTTTGAGTACACTGGGTTTATGCAGGTGCGAATCACCTCAGTCCTGTCAACCTGCAAGGAGAAAGAAAGAGATTAGAACTTTTTTTTATTATTACCCTTCAAGCAAATTCACCTCAGGCCACTTCTCTTCTTCCCAACCATAAATGCTCCCCACCAAGTCATCGGGTAGGCAGTCTGAAAGTACAAAGTACAGGCAATACCTTCAGAGAATGAGTTGAGTTTTAGGAAAGAAAATAATATAAGACATGTAAATAACTTGAAGATTTAGAGCTCAGTGTATGAGTTTGCATTATACAAAATTGTGTCATTATATCATTGTGTCATGTTGTTGATGAGAAAACTGAGGTCCAGGGAATTGAAATGAGTGGGTGAACATTATGCACAGTAAACATTTTTGAGTACACTGGGGTTTATGCAGGTGCATAAATGATTGATTGATGCATTTCATGATTGATTCAACCTTGCCCTGCCTAATGTGTCGGAGGTCACATCTGGGCTCAGGAGGAAAGAAATCTGTAATTGATTAGTGATGTCTGATGGGCACAGTAATGGAGAAACTGCTATGTAGGTGTCTCATTTTAGGCAACTCTACTCTCAGTTTCCTCACCCATGATTTCCAGCATAATGAAGTAGAAAAACCATGAGAATAGATAAGATGATAACTGCCTTTCATCTCAAGTATGCCCTTTATTAAGTATATAATGTTGACCTGTTCATTTCAATTCCCTGCGCTTCAGTTTTCTCATCAACAAAATGAAAGATTAAATTAGAGAAGAAAAAGTTCCTTTCTGCTCTAACATTCCATGAGCTATGATTCCCTTTGTCTTCTGTGATAATAGTTTTTCAGTTGTCCCCCTCTCTCAGATATTTATACATCTCTGACATTTTCTGCACTATTCTGTGACATGTGAAGCTGATGTCATAGACTGATATTCCTGGCACCCTTACACTCTGGGTTCTGGTTGGAGTCAGCCAAACGGAGGACTTGGCAGGAGATCAGAGAATGGGGGAACAGAGAGGTGCAGGCACGTCTCTACAAACACACATTGTGTTAGCAGACTTCCTTCTGCACAGGGAGCTTTTGCTGGGATTTGGTAACATAGTCCCTCTCTCTTGACCCTGCACATTGAGGGGTAGTAATGGCTTCCTGTTGTTGCTATCTCTGATGTCCCAGATGCCTCACTTTCTTTGTTGGCTCTTTTAACCCTGCCCATTTCCCTGTAAAGAGTTTAGCCCTTCAGGTTAAACTGTCTGGGTATGCCATCTGTTTTCTGCTAGGATCCTTATCACTAAGCTTCTTTTCCTATATACTTGTCACAAGTAAAAATATACAAAACAATTTATATTCTGTGAAGCCTTTCACGACGAAGTTATAGCTAACCCAAGATTCTATGGCTTCTCTGTACTGGAGATACTCATCCTTCCTATTTTACAAATCAGCTGGAGCCTCTACGTACTGTCAGCTTTCAAATAGAAACATGGTTTATTAGATGCTTTCTGATATTTGTTAGCACAAACTATGAAAAACATTTACCTCACTTTCATATGAGTAAAGGAAAACAGTCTCTCAATAAAGGGAGAGCGGTTCTTAACCATATTATGCGTGTCTATGTTGCCTAGCAAAAAAAATTTGATATTTGTTCTAGCCACCTGACATTCTTCATTTCAGTGCTTTGTCTCCAGCCCTAGCCCTTCCTATGCAGGGATATGTGTGAGAGAAAATTGTCCTTTAAGGAACACTGCCTGCTATTACCGGTTGTATGGAAAATATGGGTTGGAAGGAGAAGAGTGTCATTCTGATTATGTCTCCGTCCAATAAATACGTATACAGAAAAGCAATCTCCAACCCATTGCCGATTAAAATTTCACAAGTTATTGTTCAGACCAATGGTTATCTGACTGTTCCAGCTTCACAAAGAAGACCCAGCTTCTATTTGAGCTAAATTTTATATTCTTACGCAATGTTTATTCAGAGGGTGATGAGACTGATTATGCCACTGGCTGACTGTGCAGGTACAAGAATTTACTACATCAGCATAATTTTTTTCTGTTGTTCAGGGATAATAGTTTTCAATAACAGAAATTCAAGATCACAAACTGGCAGTCTGCAAGCGTAAGCTGACTTGAAGGTATTTTATTTGTCCTACTCAAAATATTTTTCCCTGCATTTTCCCACTTAATAAGGTGGCTGTTTTTATTACCCTTCTTTTAGAAAACAATTGGAATATCTGGCAACCTTGGGCCACATTTCTTCGTGGCAACAATTGGAGACCGTCCCATCCAGACAAAGCATTTACTCTTTCCTTCTCACAGCAACTTCCAGGCCCTTCTCCCTCATTGAACTTCTCTGCCTGGCCCCTAGAGGCATTTTTACAACATCGGGTCCAAATTCACGGAATAATGAACCATATGATAAGAGGTTTAATGATATTCATGTTGCATCTTTTGATAGAGGATTTGGAAATAACCCCCAAGAAGCATGTTGTGGGTGAATTTGACATCCTCAAGACACAGAAAGGGCACCTTCTCTCCGTGTTGGAAGAGAGTGCTGAGTAGGTTTAGATGATAGAAGACAGGTGATGGAAACTCTAGTCTTTGTTTTTCTCCTTTCACCACCCCAAAGAGCACAAATAAGTGATGTGCACCAAATCTGGTACTTTTCTTCCCACTTCTTGATTTTCCAATGGCATTCTCTTATAGATATAAAGTTCATGTTGGCATCAAGCCACACACCTCAGACACACTATATAAGGTAAGCTGCCAGCACTGAGTGACTTGGTTTTTTGAGGAAAATGACAAGATGGAAAGACATTAAGCGATAAACATTTGCATTAGCAAGACAGATAATTTCCAAGGATAATCAGAAAGCCAGTAAGAATCCTGAATATAACTGCTCAGGAAAATGATGATAAGGGAAGTGCTTGCAATAATAAATGCATATTCGAAAGATGTTTTAGAATATTTTGCATTTCCAGTTATTATGGAAGATGCATTATTTTTTCTGGTGGATAAATCCAGGTTTCACATGAGCAAGAGGGCCTAGGATTGTCTGTTTCTCATTGAGAGGCATTAGGGTCAAGGCAGTTGTTTCCAAAAGATCATTTGCTTACTGGTGGAATGATCAGCTGGATCCTAATCAACTGGGAGAACTTTCTTTAAAATTCAGATTCCTATTTCCTAACCCCAGGTGATTCTGATTTCGTGACTATAGGGTAGGGCCCAGATATCTCTACTTTTTAAAAAATGTTGTATACAATTTTCATCTAGGGGAAATGAGGAGATGTAGGGTCCAGCTTGTGCTCTTGTGTGAGGTCAAGTTTTATTTTAATCTTGCTTACCCTCTTTTATCCAGTCTGCAAAATGTGAATGCTTATCTTATCTCTTCCCCAGTTGTAATGACTGATATATTCACATTGCCTTATACTTTACAGAACATGCTCGAATCCATTTTTAAAATTTGATTCTTATAGCAATCATGTGATGTAGATGTATACTATTTTACAAATGAGAAAAGTCAAAGTTAAATATCGGCACAAGGTACTGAATGTCAGAGTGGACACTTGAACTCATGTCTCTGACCTAAAAGTCTGGACTGCTTTCCTCAATTCATGAGCATCCTTAGAAGGAAACAAAAAAGGCAGCTGGATTATGGTGTGATGGTGAGAGTCAATCATTGAATATAGCTTCTGATGAGAAGCTTTTAAAAAATATTATCTAAAACATTTTCAGCCTATCAATAAAGTCAGTAACAACCAACACTTTTGGAAGTCCTGCTGTATCGTGGTGCTCATTTTAAAAAACAGAACTATTGAGGCACAATTGGCATATAATAAACCACATCTATTTAAAATATGTAATTCAATATGTTCTGACGTGTATATTTGTGAAAACACCACCAGAGTCAAGACAGTGAGCCTATCTATGCACCCAAACTTTCCTCACACCCCTATGTGACCTCATCCTCTCAACCTTCCCTCCTTCCATTCCCAATAAACTACTGATCAGCTTTCTGAGACTATAGTCTAGTTTGTATTCTTCATAATATTATATAAATGTTTATTATACAATCTATGGTCTTGTCTTTATTCTTTCACATAATACAACTATTTTCAGATTTATTCATGTAGTCGTATCAAGGGTTTATCCTTTTTTTTTTTTTTTTGAGACGGAGTTTCACTCATGTTACCCAGGCTGGAGTGCCATGGCGCGATCTCAGCTCACCGCAACCTCCGCCTCCTGGGTTCAGGCAATTCTCCTGCCTCAGCCTCCTGAGTAGCTGGGATTACAGGCACGCACCACCATGCCCAGCTAATTTTTTGTATTTTTAGTAGAGACGGGGTTTCACCATGTTGACCAGGATGGTCTCGATCTCTTGACCTTGTGATCCACCCGCCTCGGCCTCCCAAAGTGTTGGGATTACAGGCTTGAGCCACCACGCCCGGCTAAGGGTTTATCCTTTTATTGCCCCCAGTCAATTACTGATGGACATTTGAATTGCTTACAGTTTTGGGCTATTACATATAAAACTGCATGATATATTCATGTACAAGCCCTTGTATGGGAATGTATTTCCTCTTCTTTGGGGTAAATACATAGGAGTGAAAGAGAATTTTGTTTAACTTTTTAAGTTCTAGTAGGTGTGGTCTCTCATTGTGGTTTTCATTTTCATTTTCCTAAAACTAATGATGCTGAGGCTCTTTTTGTACGCTTACTTGCCACCTGTGTATCTTCTTTGATGAAGTAGCTTTTCAAATCTTTTGACAAGCACTCTCTTTTCATTCTTATGATAACACTATGAGGTAGGGACTGTTATTATTCCCTCTTACTGGGAGATACAGAGACCCCCATAACTTTTCCAATTTTACACAACTTGTAGGGAGCAGAGGTGGGATGTGAACCTATGTAGTTAAGCTCCAGAGTCTGTGTGTTTTACCTCTATGCTACATAGTTATGTAAATTTGAAGCATTTTTTTTCATAAATCCTGTTGCTGAAAGTAATGCATCAGCCAGACACCCAACATAAAATGTGGAACCAATAGGGAAAGTCAATGATTGAGACTGCAGTTGTGTCTCTGGAGATCTGGTTTATGCACTGAACATATTCAAGATACAGTGGGGCCCGTGAATACTGTCCATAGAAATTGGATTGTGTGGGGCACAAGGTCAATTGTCATCAACAAACAATTCAAGACTATTTGTGCAATGGCCATCTATTCTCTGGGACTTCCAAGGGCTGGAACGGCCACAGGCAAAGTTGCAGGAGAGGTGAGAGCTAAATCGTGTGACGCTACCAGTGGCAAGGAGGTAAAAGTAGGAGCCCAAATTATTGCCAGTCACTGAATGCTCTAGGGTTTCCTGGAGAAATCCAGGCTCTTATCATCCCATGGGTAATAGGTCTTGGTAAAGAATACATCATAGGCCAGGAAGAGACAAGAGGGCCTCAGGGCAGGCTTATAATTTGGTATTCCTTCAAACTGATATTCTTTAAATATTTTCTCTAATATTTTAAACTAATTTTCTCTGAATAAAGAATGGCTAATTTTCTTTATGTTTAAAAATAAAGAATTTATTACAGGCAATTTTTTCAAACCATATAATTTCTAAGGAAACATATTAAACCACATGAAAGTTAGATAATAAAATGAATCACCAAGCCACCAGAAATAGCATTATTCAATTTCAGGATTTCAGCTGCTTGTGACTGCTGATTTCAAGTGACTGGCCTCAGAGTTAGTGGCTTGCCCTGTAGCTGTGACAAACAAGTTGCGGGTCTCAAAATCACTCAACAGATACAGGTTGGTGCTGATGAGACACGGTTTTAATTTTCAATTTAAATGGCTTTTCTACTTTGGTAGGATTAAAACTCTTTAACAGTTTGCTGATTGTGTGAAGAGTCACATGTGGAAACTTGAATTGACTTGTGCCATTTCTGTGTGCTATGTCTACATACTGAGGTTGCATCATTTCTGGCTGGCTGCCTGATCTGCCACATGGACCAGGGGTTCCTGCTCACTAGCTACCAGGACTAAAATATGCCTGAGTCTTTGACAGCCTTTGTTTTTCCTTAACAACTTGGGTGGAAGCTGACTCCTGTCTAGTAAATTATTAAATTCCTTCTTGACATGGATGGCAAATTAGGTGTGGACCTACAGTGATAGTAACTTTTTCTGCTCAGGCAGAAAGCACTTACGTGTTATCTTCTTCAAGCCTTACCCTCATCAACTTTAAAACAGACTTTCACTCCACAGTTTGATATGTTTGAAATTGGCATGAGTGTTTTAACTGATGATATGCCATTGTTTAATTGGAATATCTCTGAAATTGGAATGCATGTTATAATTCATGATGTACCATGGTTTAATTGGAATATCTCTGAAATTGGGACCATTGTTATAATTGATGACATACCATTGTTTAATTTGAATATCTTTTAAATTGGGATGCATATTATAATTGATGATATGCCATTGTATAATAGGAAACAATTTTTTCTTTCCTAGGGATACATAAAATAATGGTTCATTTTAATACTGATTTATCATTTTACAAATGATCCTATTAAATATGTCATTCTAATGTTGGAAATGATAAAATTGTGCATCTAGTCTTTTTCACTCTAGAATTATATGTTCTTTCTACTATACTATATCATTTGTTATAGGGTAAGTTTTGTCCCTCAAAATTCATATACCAGTATCTAAGAATGTGACTTCATATGGAAGTAGGATTGTGGCAGAAGTAATTAAGTTAGGATAAGGTCATACTGAAGTATGGTGGGCTCCTGATTTGATATGACTAATGTCCTTATAGAAATGGGAAATTTTGACATAGACATGAACATAGACACAAATGCCATGTGAACACAAAGGAAGAGATCAGAGAAGCGAAATCTCTTGTTTCTCATCACAAGCCAAGAAATGCCAAAGATTTCCAGCAAAACTACCAAAAGCCAGGAGAGGGGCGTCAAGCAATTTCTTTATAGTAACCCCAGAGAGAACCAACCCTGCAGACATCCTGACATCTTGATCTTGGACTTCTACTTTCCAGAACTGTGAAGGAATACATTTCTGTTGTTTAAGCCACCCCATTTGTGGTACTTTGCTATGGCAATCCTAGCAAACAAATATACTATCCTACCCCTCTTAAGAAACATCGAGACTGGCATACCACTTAACGGATATATCTCCAAAAAAGCACTCTTCACCCACCAACCAATAAAACCTTCTAACACTCTAGATTAAACTGAACAAGTGATCCAGCACGACAAGTGTCTTTCTCTCACTCTCAATCAGTTGAACCCCCCCTCCTCCTGCCATGCACTTATTCTGGTTCCCAAGTAACAGGGCCTCTGGTGCACACTGGGATCTGTTTATGGAGCCCTGGAGGATGAACATGCTGGAGGACCTAGAGCTAGACTTTTCTTTCATGATAGCCTGGTACTTCAAAGCAGACAGCAGGGTTGCATCACGTTGCTCAGGAATGTGGCTCAGAAGTAAATGAAGTGAGTATCACCCTGTAGGCACCATCAGAGAGGTCTCAAGTGCTAACGATGTGATCTGGGTCTTCTTCTTCCTTGGTTGCCCTCTTCAGTCCCTCCAATGTGCTGGCTCCATCCACACAGAGGCTGAGGCAATCCTGCCTGGTTTGCCAAACAAGCATAGATCTCAGATACGTCTTCCAGTGCCAAATGCCTCATGTCCACCATAGCTGTTCCCCTTCCCCAGTGTGAGTGCCCAGTTGGTGGGGTTCAGTTTTCTGGTTTCTCAGTTTTTATGCCTCATTGTCTTTTGTTCCAGTTCACTTAGCTTGAGGGGCTAGTCACTGTCCTAGTGCTGTGTGATAGAACTTTCTACGATGTTCTTCGTGGTCCAAACTAGCCACATGTGGCTATTAGCACTTGAAATGTGGCTAGTGGGACTGAAGAATGGAATTTTAAATTTTGTTTAAATTTAAATAGCCGCATGTGGACAGTACTGCTCTAGCCTACGCCAGCTCTGTCTCCCTGTAGATTACTGAAATCCTGTATGATACACATTTAATTGGTCTGGAGATTCCCAGGTGATGTCAACATATATACTAGTAATTCTCAAATTTTTTCGTGCATTGAAACCACCAAACCAATTAATTTGGAAACTGTGCGGTGATGGGGGAGCCTAAGCATCAGTAGTTTAAAAATCTACCTAGGTGATTCCAATGCACAGTTAAGTTTTAGAACCAATGATATTATATTCCAACTGTTATGGCTCAGCTCCAAAGTGGATGACGACCAGGAACCAGGACTATTGTGTGATCTGCTCTGAACACCACACCTCAGCCTCTGGATCAGAGTATGTTAATATTTTTTGCTTCTTTGGAAGCTACCATTTGACTGCTGCTTATGTCACTACAGGACATGAGGACTGACTGAAAGAAATAATCACCTCATGGGGAAAGTTGGCTTATTTGGATGTTTTATCCAATCAAGCACTCCATTAACTGGCACACTCTCTATTTGTTAAACAAGAGATAGTGAATATGGTACCCATTCTCCTTTATATCCCCAGGTCTTTCTGCTCTGCTGTGTCCCAGGAGACCAGCCCACACGTGGACTGTTTCATTCAGGTTTCTTTGCCAGCTCGCCTTCTTTCAGCCAGTGGGAAGCACCAGTAGGAGACTGGAAGATAGGAGGAACCCACAGTGTACCCTCTGCCTGGCTGCCCTTTCTGCAAAGCTCCAGCTCGCCCTGGGTTCCAGTAACACTGCCATTTCTGCCTGCCCACCAATTCTCTCTGATAGTAGCTTACACCTATTGCTAGTCCCAGGGCATCTCAGAATTTCTTGCTGGTTCCTTTAACCTTGCCCACGCATCTCAAAGTGGTCCCTCCATGAGTATCTCTTTTTCTGCTGAAACTTTGATTGGTTCCTTAATGCTCTTAAAAATGTCTCCAGACATTACAGAACCTGGAAGAGCTTCTAAATCTCAAGGGCAGGTGAAACTGTGTCCATTCTGGTGGTTCATGATTAATGAATTATGGGCTTTTAAAGCTTTAAAAACTGGTTATCCATGTGATTCTTGTGGTAACTTCTTATTAGCGACAACACCATAGTTCCCAATGTTATTCAACAAGGGATCACAAGGAGCATTTACTGAGCAACAGGTGTGCACCAAGCATTATTTGAAACACCTTACATACCTTATTCCACTTCATCATTCCAACAACCATATATTACTACTTACTGTTTTACACATGAGGAAACTTAGAATCAAAAAGATTAACTTGACTAAGATCACACAGTAGTTAAGTGATGGAACTACTTGAAATTTCCCTTAAAGCTGTTTCCCTTGACACAGCACCTCTCTTGAAAAAGACAAATCTATTCAGGTACCACAACCATAGCAATTTTTCAAGTAGGGCCATTCTGAATGCTCAATGCTCCAAACACCCTCGTCTGGGCAATAAACCCTGAAAAGCCTCTTCAGTGTGACTGTTGAGTGTCTACTATACTGAGCACAGTGTTTCCCAATCTTCAAGCGTTATCTTCCTCCTCTTGTTGCATTTTGCTCTTCAGGTTCCTTCCACTTAGCTAAAGCCCCTCTAGAAGAGCTCAGGAGAAATCGAAATGCTCCAGGCCAGAGGACAAGATATGATTCTATGACATAAAAGATACTTTTCAGTCCTAAATCAACCGCCTTACACCTCCCACTCCAGCTGTAAGCTGGCACACAAATATCAAGCAATTAGAAACTGCCTCACGAAATTCATGCCTGCCTGCTAAAAGCAGGCAGAGCCTGCCAAGGCTGGGAGCAGGAAGGTGTTGGATTGCAGTCACTCGAAGTTGCAGTGACTGTCAGATACTCAGTTTATAGAAGCCTGGAGTCTAATTCCACACAAGTGTAAAGCAATTTTCACTTCAGTCAGATGTTGGTTATTAACAGGATGTTCCCACCATCTCATTTCTGTCACAGCTGTGGAGTCCTCCAGAGAGGTCATCCAAGGATGGAGAGCCTTGGTTTTCTTATTAATTGATGTTTGAAAATAGTGAAGAGAAAGTCATCTGCGGGATGCTGCATATGCACTCCAAGTCTGACATGCTCAGCAGAGAGCAGATTGGGAAGGTGGCCTTGCTGAGGCCTGCCTTAACCCTCCCCACGACAGGTGTTCCAAGGCAGGGTGAAGTGATGGGGGTTGCCCTGTAGCTTGGGATCAGCTTCCCTGGGTTCCAACTCCCCCTCCACACCAACTCCTTTAAAATCATAAATATTTGTCCTGCGTCTTAGTCAATTCCCAATTGCCCAAAATGTGAATTAGTCTGCTGATCCAAGTGGACCTTCGCCAAATGCCATTGGTTAGGGAGGAGCCCATCACCCTTATGCCCACTGCTCTTTCCCTTGGCACTCTGTTGTAAATCAGGAGGCACTCACCCCTTCCCTAACACTTTGTTCTTACAATGAAAAAGGTAGGATTATAAATGTATGTTGCTGATAGCAGTAACCTTGGATCTTAAATTCTTAGAATTCATTAAGGATGGGAATGGCAGTGGGTTTCATCCTGTCTTTAAATTCTGAGGGATTGCTGGAAATGTGGTGTGGGGAACATATCTGAAGCTGTCTCTGAATTTAGGGAGAAGAATGATCACTTAGCAATACCTGCCTTGAATATAGAAGTAGGTGTCTCTCCTGTGTCACATGTATGTCATTCTTCATCTATTCCTATGGTTTAATTTTTCGTAGAGGGAACTGAGGTCCATAGATATTAAAATGACACTCTCAGGCCAGGTGTAGTGGCTCACACCTGTAATCTCAGTACTTTGAGAGGCCGAGGCAGGCAGATTCCTTGAACCCAGGAGTTCAAGACCAGCCTGGGCAAATAGTAAGACCTTGTCTCTACTAGACATGTGTTACGTAAAATTAGCCAAGCATGGTGGCACACTTTTGTAGTCCCAGCTACTCAGGAGGCTGAGGTGGGAGAATCACCTGAGCCCAGGAAGTCGAGGCTGCAGTGAGCTGTGAATGCACTGCGGCAGTCCAGCCTTGGTGACGGGAGTAAAACCCTGTCCCTTCCTAAGCCCCTCAACAAAAGACACTCAGATTTCTGTAGCTATACTCTAGCAGTTAAGCTATGAATCCAGCTACATCATCTGACTCCTGGTGCAGTTCTCATCACACCACACCAAACTGCTTCACAGCTTCCTGAACATGGTGCCAACAAGGTCTAGAGCCCAGCACTTCAGCATCAAGGTTTAAACATAAACAGACACATACACACATTCAGCCTTTCATTGTGGTTTTGTCAGTAAGGCCTATCCCTCACAACATCTGAAACAAGATCTAAAAAAAAAAGTTTCCTAAAAAAGCAACCCTATGGAACTAGGCCACGCCAGGAAATGAACTAGAGCTCAGGGAGCCTACTGCTCAAACATCAGAGAGGACCTCACACCTCTCCAGGCTGAGTTGCTGGGCTCACATAGCAGAGCATCATCATCAGATGTTGATGTTCTCTAAATGGGATGATTAATACTTTAGAGCAGCATTTCCTGAAGTGTGTTTCATGAACAATAGCTCTACAGGCAGCTCCAGAAAATAAATTATTCTGCAATCCTATAAGGTTTGAGAGCCCTTCCCACTAGACCCTTTCCTTAGAAACTCATCATGCAGAACACATTTTAAAGGGTCTCAAAGAGTTCTGTGGCAAATAAATGTGTTAAGTTTTCTAATATTTGCCAAACTTACTTAGCCCTCTCTCTCTCATGAAATACATATATTAATATCCAACCAAAGGCATTTTAAGATGTTTGCATTAAGCATTAAGAAAATAGACATCTCTATTACATGTCTTAGAGGAATTTTCTCTGAGAGCAGAGAAGTTAAAACACAAGTAGGGCAAGTTGACTTCATACTCCATACTTGGTAAAGTGCCAACAACACACTGTTGGTTCAGTATTTATTATTATATTAAATTAATAAACAACACACCTATGAATGCATTTGGCATTTTGCACAACTTCCATAGGCCCTCCCTCTATTCTTCCCTGATGTCTCTCTTGACCAACTTCCTTCCCCTACCTCCTTCTAACATGTTAAGCCTCTATCTGAAGCCAAATTCAAGTTACTACAAATTCTTATCATCATGAAAGCAGCTCAGGAGTGAGAGTGGCAGAGACATCTGTGTTTCTGCACAGCCTGGGGCACATTTCAATATGTGCCACAGGTCCCTCTGCCTCCTCCCCACAGTCAAGTAAGGCCACACAGCTTTGTTCAGGCATGAGTCTCAGGCCCTGCCCAGTGACAAATCCAGGGTAGTGCCCGTGTGGCAGTAACTAACTTCATACCTGGACTTTTTTTCCACAGTAGCCTACTGACTGGTATCCACTCCTGTCCCCTTTTCAAATATATCACTTTTTGTTTTACTAGTTTCTAAAAGACTGCCTCTTAAAACCAAAGAGTTTGCAACATTTTACTACAGTTGTTAATGTAAGAGTTGAAGTTGCTTACACAAGTGTTGACAGAAAGCAGGGTGAGGTGGACACCCAGAGTTTAGGGATCATATTCTCTTTTTGAATCCTGAGTGTCTGGGCCTTGTCTCTGCCCTGCAACAGGCTGAGTACTAGAATGTCTAGACTGTAACAGATGATATCAACTCCTTTTCTACCCTAGAAGATTCAAGCTACTTCACATACCACAAAGCTCTCCAAATGCAGGTTTTTTTTCTCCTATTTCTGTTTTTGATAAATAAAAAGGATTGGTAATCAGGAAATTAATCTCAATGAATCTTCAATTCACTACCAACCACTTAGGTTGAAGGAATCGTTATGGAAATTAGCCTAAGATGGTTGTAAGGTAATTTCTTTATCAGAAGAGCTAAAAATCCTTGTCTTCCTTTTTTGCTTCCCATTCTAAAACTTCTGCTTCCCCTGTCTTGAAGTACATACAATGGTTCTTTTGATGAAGTATCATGTCTCTTTTAGAGGCATCTCCCACTAATGCCCTGGCATTACTCTTGCTTGTCATTAATTATGTTGATACAATGAAGAGGTGACATTGTTGTGTCCTTCATATGGTGAAAGAACTATTAGTGAGTGGGGCCAGATCTTAAGTGATTTTCCCATCACACTATCATCACTGTCAGCATCATTAAAATGATCAAGTGATTGATGCTTATTGCATGCCTACATTTTATAAGCACAGGGCTGGGCACTCTCAGGACCACAATGAAGCAGCAAACCAACAATAGATAGAGGGCTTCACGAGTTTATCATGAGCTCTGTGCTAAGTCCCCAGTGTTCATTCTCTTTCTGAAGCTACATAATAGTCCTTCTATGCTGGCCCCTTGCTCAACAGGTTAGAAGGCTCAGGAAATGTAACCCAAAGTATACTGTTCTCTTATGACAACATCAATCATTTCAGTGCATAAATTCAGCCTCGTAGAGGACTTTTAAAAAAATAACAACTAAAACCTGCTTCTAAAATGTCTTATTTATTCATCTAAAGCAAATTCTTTCAAAATGATTCCAATTAGCAATTTTTACTCAATTCCATGCATTTACTCAAAGAAGACAGAATGAGTGCATATGATTTTTTTCAGCACTGGGACCTAGGGATTCAGCATTAAGCCAGATACATCTCCATCCATCCTAAAGCAAAGGTCGCATTCATTCTGCTGAAATCCTTCAGTGAACAGGAAAGATATTCTATGTGGCAGCATTTACTGGCCACACTCTGTGGTGTCTTACAGTGGAGGCATTCCTGCCCCAACTCAAAGAAAGACAGAAAATAAATTATCATAAGTAGCATCTTCACCTATATAGAACATGTGACAAATACAAGTGGCTCTTCATTGTGGCAGTAAGAGCAGTTCTGCAATCCCATTACACACATCTTATCTGATCTGGCAGCTATGCTGGTCGCTGAGCTGAATGTTTTTTGTATTTGTGCAGCAAGACATCAGGCTTCCAAGAATAAATAAGCAGGCGACCAAAGGATGCAAATTTTGGCCTCATAAAGAGAAGGCCATTCATACAATCAGAAAAACCCAAAGATACTACTTAATAGGCATGAAGAAAAAAACTTAAGCAACAGATGGGGGAAGGGAGGAGGAATGAACTAATTCTTAAGGTTTCTTCCAACCCTGGAATTCTAATTCTACGCCTAGTTTTAAATATGGGGTTTTGGGTTTTTGTTGTTGTTGTTTTTTAAACTGGCTTTGATAGCCAGAGACTGGATAGTTTTTAATTACCTAAAGGTTATGTGTAGTGGTTATGGATTATCCTTGGTTCATTTGCAATTTCTTGATTTTGCTTAATCCAATGAGATCATTTTTCATGATTCAATGCAAATGCACAAACACGTAAACAAAACAGAATGTGTACATATTCATCATTCCCTCCCTCCCTCCCTCCCTCCCTTCCTCCCTTCCTCCCTTCCTCCCTTCCTCCCTTCCTTCCTTCCGATGGAGTTTTGCTCTCATCACCTATGCTGGAGTGCAATGGCACAATCTCGGCTCACTGCAAACTCTTCTCCCCAGGGTCAAGCAATTCTCCTGCCTAAGCCTCCCAAGTAGCTAGGATTACAGGCACCTGCCACCACACCAGGCTAATTTTTCTATTTTTAGTGGGACGGGGTTTTACCATGTTGACCAGGCTGCTTTTTTATTTTCTGTATTTTTATACTTTCAAGTCATGGAACCTGCTAACTCTCTCGAGACTAGTTAATTCTTGGAGATAGTAAAAGCTCACCGGCTTTTACTTTCATACACAAACAAACTAGTCCAGAGCTCCTGCCTTTAACCATCTTTTTTACTCAGTTTTTACACTCTGGGCCCAGAGTGTAAAAAAATGCCATTCAGGCATTCCCCTGCCCTAATCACCAAGTACAACTAGAGACAGTTCTTCTGCCTCAGAGGCTACTGAAATTAAACTGCCAATCCTACACCCGCCTATCCTGCCTTGCCACTTCTTGCTCACAGAGAAAAGGCTCTTGTCTACATTTCCCCCTCACTCCCTCTGCCTCCTGACCAATGCCACTGTTTCCCCCTGTGGCTGTGCCTCCTATATCTAAGGAACTGTGAGCATAAACGTCTTCTTTCAGGACAGTCATTTCTGTGTCTGCACATCTTACCATACCTGATTAAAACGAATCCTGGGTAACCTTAAAACAATGTGACTACAGGAAAGTAGACGGCTTGGTGGAGAAGAAACAACTAACATGGAAATTTAAGGATTATTTTGTGGATTTAAATGGCTTCTCCCTGGCCACTATGGTCAGTAAAGGAAAGAAGATGACATTTCTTGAACATCTACTTGCTATTGAACTTACACACCACCAGCATTGCAAGGTAGTTACAATCAGTATCGTCTCTTTATAGGTGAGGAAACTGACACTTGAGGAAGTTTAGTAACTTGTCCAACATCACACATTTTGCCCCTGGCAATGCTGAACACAAAGCCAGGTTTTTATTTGTTTGATTTTATTTGCTTTTTTTCCCCCACATCATATCCCAGTTACCTCTCTCTATGCCATACATGAATGTCAAAGCAACTTGCTCTAATTCTTCTGCAAGAATAGCAAGCACAGAATGGGAAGAAATACTTCCTATCTTTCACCCACAGAACCAATTGGTTTCTTGAGACAATGCATACACTAGACCTCAAGGATGAAAGAAGCAAGTTTATAACCAGGTAAGATGGGTATGGGATATGGTTTTATGTAAGGCACTAAGGCTCAAACTGTCACTGAGCCTTCAGATGGAGCTGGCCTGTGGCTGACAGAGCTAGGTATTTCCTAGTCTTGTCTCAGGTAGGAATCTATGCATAAGGAAATGCCTGTGCTCAGTTGTCCGTATTGTCGTGATCAAAGGCTTAATTCTCTAGATTGGCTCCCTAGGTCATCTTACACAATCTCATGGTTTTAAATAAAATATATGAACAGATATCTCAGGCCCAGATGTCTCCCCTGAACATTTTTGAGGCAGCTCAAACTTTACATGTCTATGGACTTCCTAATAACTGCTTCCCTCCCATGACATTCTTCTAGATGGTCAAGCAAAAACCTTAGGGTCATACCAAATGCATCCTTTTCTCATATTCTCATAACCAACACACCAGCAAATCCTGTTGTCTTACCTTTAAAATAGATACTGGATCTCACTGCTTCTCACCTTCCCAACTGTTGCCACTTTATGCTAAGCCACTGTTCCCTCTTCTCTTGGATTATTAGGATATTGTCTTAACTAGTTCTTTGTCACCTCCCTTGTCCTCTTTAATCCAGTCTCAATGGAGAAGCTAGAGTAATCGTATTAAAATGCAAGTTAGATGATACAATTCCTCTGCTTAAAACCTTCCAAAAACTCCCCATTTCACTCAAAGTTTTCATTGTAATCTTTAAAGTCTGACTCCGTGCCACAAGCACTCCTTCGTTACCATTCTTATCTAAGATAATACCACTCTACCCTCTACTCTGGCCTCTCTGCTCTTCCTTTGAACATCCTAGGCACATTCTTATGTCAAGGCCTTTGCCTTTGCTGTCACCTCTGCCAGAATGCTCTTTCTGTAAATGTCCACATGGCTCTTCCTCTTTTTTCCTTCAGATCTGTACTTAAATGTCTTCTCACTGAATCTTTTATTGCACCCTATCTATAACATGAATACCTCCCTCTAACCTATTTCTATTTGCTGCTTTTTCTCCTTAGCACTTTTTGCTGTCTAATGTACTGTAAATTCTACTCTGTTTTCCTGGTTCACTATTTGTTTATCCCAGCAGAAGGTAAAGTACATGACAATAGTATTTAAAAAATTTAACAACTAACTCAGTGAAGGCATCATCCAAGCAGAGCAAATGCAGGCCTGGTCAGCATGGATGATTGTTGTAAACAGCCAACATAGGTATACTAGTGTGAACTGACTACATATCAGGTCCACATTGACTCTAATGAGATAAATCTAGACAGTCTGAGAATGTGCTGGGAAAGGACTCTCTAACAGAAGGGCCAATCTGTTAAGAGAATTCTCATGATAGTCTAGAATTAAAAATAATAAGCCACCTCAGAAAAACCTAATGATGGAATGGAATAGGGTAGGGTGAGAGTTGGGGGCAAGGTATTTCAAAGTTTTCATATGAAGTAGAAAGAAAAAGTCAGAGAAATAGGTTTTCTGAAAAATCTTATGTTACTGAAACAGGGGACACAGAAAGCACCTTGGCACAGGAGAGAGTTGGTGCTTTAATTATAATACTAGAGAAAGATATGTCTCGCTATGAAAGCAGGAAAGAGGTTTGGCAAACAGCTTTGCCAAAACAGTTGTGACAGACACAACTGTTCTCTCATTGTCCTTACTAGTGAGCCAACCATAGAGGCTGAAAATGCCAGACACTCACTATCTTGGCCTTCCCTGTAGCCAGAGCCTGCTCATGTAGCTCCATTCCAATCCTGGCCAATGCAATTAGAGAAAATAGCTATTGAAACTTCTAGAAACATATGTGCCCTTCCCTCATAAAAAGAAATGTGCAGGAATGAACATCTTTGCCCTCTGCTCCTTCTTTTTCACATTGTCTTTGTCATATGAAGACGTGATGTTTGAAGTTGAAGGCCCTATCTTGCAACTCATCTTGCAACCATGAAGGGTGTGATGTTTAATTTTACGTGTCAAGTTGACTGGGCTAGATATTTGCCCAGATATTTAGTTAAATGTTATCCTGGATGTGTCTGTGAGGGTATTTCTGGATGAGCATAACATCTGAATCTGTAGACTAAGTAAAGCCAATTGCCTTCTCCAGTGAGGGCAGGCCTTCTTCAATTCCTTGAAGGCCTGAATACAACAACAAGGCTGGGTAAGGGAAAATTTACTCTCTTTGCCTGTCTTCAATCTGGGACACTGGTCTTCTCCTTGCTTTGGACTAAGACTTGGACTGGAATTTACACCCCTGACTCCCCTTTTTCTAAGGCCTTTAGACTGGGATTGGAAGTATACCATCAGCGCTCCTGGGTTTCCAACTGCCAACTGCAGATCTTTAGGACTTCTTAGCCTCCATAGCTGCATGAGCCAATTCTTAATAGTAAGCCTTTCTGTGCATGTGTGTGTATACGTATATTCATATATATGTATATATAATTGCATGTATGCATATATGTAAACCTTACTCTCATTGGGTGGGAGACTATACTTTTTCCTCTTATGTCTATGGAATATTTATGTAAATTTGCTTAATAATTAGTCAATAAGTAAACATCAGTAAAGTTAAAACCAGACACAACACTTGCTCTGAACAAAATCCAATAAAAATAAAAATAAAGAATTAAAAGTGACTAAAAATCCTGTTTACTTTGAAATTTAAAGACAAAATTCCTAAAAATTCTTGTATTAAAAGAGAAATAAAAATAGATATTTCAAACACCTGAGGAAGCAACTGAAAAAACACTTCCCACCAAAAGCTATGGGAATCAGTGATATTTTTATTATTTGGGAGAAGTATATCCTCAAATGCCTTTACTACTAAAAGAGGAAGACTAAAAATATAGAAACTTAATATTCATCTTAAGAAACAATAATAATAATAAATCAGAAGAAACTAGAAAGATAAATTAACAAAGATAAAGGTGCACATCAACAAAACTGAAGGCAAAAATATATTAGAATAAGTAAGCTCAGGAGGCAGTTCTTTAAAAAAATAAAACAGACCAACAACTAGCACTCTGATTATAGGTAAAAGAGAAATAATAATCACAGATTCAGGAAGGATTAAAATAATATCATGTGTATTTCTTTTACCAGGGAAAATAATTTTTTAGCAAAATATAAATGACTCAAAGTTATCTAAGAGGCAGTGGAAAACTTGAATAGAAAAAAACTGTAGGCCAGCCTGTGAAGGTATTAGATCTACCATTGAAAAGGGCACTAGGACCAGATGGATTCACAGCTGAGATTTATCTAACCTTTACAAAATAGATAATTATGATGTAACTTCAACTGTTCCAGGCCACAAAGAAAGCCAGACAGCTCACCAATTTATTTCATGGTACAAGCATAAATTTAATACCAAAATCCAATAAAGCAGAAAAATAGAAAAGTACATGCCAACCTCATTTAAGAACGTAAATGTGAAAATTCTAAATAAAACATTGGCAAAAGAATCCAGCGGGGCACACAGAAATATACTATGATCCATTAGTTTATTCCAGTGATGCAAAGAGAGCTATCGGGAAATTCATCAATATAATTAATCACATCAATACATTAAAAGAGGGAAACAACAGGATCATATTTATAGTTGCTAAAAACAATACTAAGTAAAATAGTAATGCCTAGAAATTGTTTAAAATAACTATAAGCAAAAAATAATAATTATAAGCAAATAAAATCTAAATTGAATAAAACAGTAAAAGCATTACAACTAAAATCAGTAATTGCCCAAATTTTCCATGATTGTTATCATTTAATATTATCTGAAAGGTTGTTTGAATGCAATATAAGAAAATTTTAAAAATTTGCAGATACATTTTTTAAAATAGCTAAAATGACTTTTATTTTTGCTAATTAAATGATTGCATATTTATAAAGAACCAAGACATTCAAATAAAATCTATCAGTATTAATAAGAGGATTTGGTAAGATGCTTGAAAATAAAATAAAGAATACAGAAATTTATTAAAAAGTGATTCACTTTTCTCTATTTTAATAAGTACTCAGAAATAGGAAGCCGTCTACTTATAACAGTGATAAAAGACTTCTTAAAATCTTGCAGCTAAATTTACTTTTTAGTTAACTTTTTATTTTGTGTCCATTATAGATTCACATTCAATTGTAAGAAATAATGCAGAGACCCCTTGTACCCTTTATTGAGGTTCCCCCGGTGGTTACATCCTACAAAGCTATAGCACAATATCATACCAAGATTTGAAACTGACACAGAATATTTCCATCCCCACAGGGATCCCTCATGTTGCCCTTCTATAGTGACAACCACGTCTCTCATGCCTTCACCTACTTCTAAACTTCTGGCATCCATTAATGTGTTCTCTATTTCTATCATTTTGTCAATTCAATAATGTTATATAAATGAACTCATACAGTATGTAAGCTCTTGAGATTGGCTTTTATTACTCAACATAATTCTCTGAAGATTCATCCAGGTTACTGTGTGTATCAGTAATTTGTTCCTCTTTACTGCTAAGTACAATTCCATGATATAGATGCACTACAGTTTAAGCACTCACCTATTGAAGAACATCTGTTTCCAGTTTGGGGTTATTACAGATACAGCTGTTATAAACATTTGTTTATAACAATGTTACTTTCTTGTGACCACAAATCTTAATTTCTTTGGGATACAGGCCCAAGAGTGCAATTGCTGAGTTGTATGGTAGTTGCATGTTAATTTTTAAAGAAAGTGACAAACTGTTTTAAAGAATGGCTATACCAATTTACATTCCCGTTAGCAAAGAATGAGTGATTCAGTTTCTCCAAATCTCCAAAAGCATTTGCTGTATCATTATTTATTATTTCAGTCATTCTAATAGGTATGTAATGATATCTCATTGTTGTTTTAATTTTAATTTTCATAATAGCTTAATGATGTCAAACACCTTTTCATGTGCTTATTTGCTGTCTTATATCCTCTTTGATGAAATGTCTCTTCATATCTTTTACACATGGAATTCTTTGTTTATTGTTGAGTTTTGAGATTTTTAAATACATTCCAGACACTAGTCCTCTGTTAGATATATGGTTTATAAATATTTTCTCAAAGTCTGTAGTTTGTCTTTTCACCCTTGTAAAACGGTCTTTTGCAGACTGAAGCTTTAAATTTTGAGAAATTTTAATTCATCAATTTTTGCTTTTGTAGATCATTCTGTAGGTGTCAAGTCTAAGAACATTTGGCAGAACCCTAGAGCCCCCAAATTTTCTCCTAATATTTTCTAAAAGTTTTATAGTTTAATGCTTTACATTTAAGTCTGTGATTCATTTTGGGTTATTTTTCCTAATAATGTATGAGACTTAAATCAAGGTTTTTGTTTATCTATAAATGCCCAACTGCTTCAGCACCATTTTTTGGATTTCTTTTGTACATTTGTCAAAAATCAATTTGGCATAATTCTATGGGTATATTTCTGAGTTCTCTGTTTTTCTATTACATTGGTCTATGGGTATAACGCTCTGCAAGTTCCACACAGTCTTGATTACTGTTGCTATGTGGTAAGTCTTGAAATGGAGCAGACTAATTTCTTACATTTTAATCTTCTTTTACAGAGTCGATTTAGCTATTCTAGTTCTTTCGTTATTTAGAACAACCTTGTCTATATCTAAAATATATCTTGCTGATATTTTGATAGAAATTGTGTTAAACCTGTTTATAAATTTGGGGAGAACTTACATCATTATTATTTTGAATATTTTAATCCATGAACATGGCATGTGTCTCTATTTACTTAGATCTTTCATTTCTTTCATTCACATTATGTAGTTTTCAGCATTCATGATCCGTACATGTTTTGTTAGACTTATACCTTAGTATTTCAGGCTTTAAAAAATTATGATCAACAGACATGATGTTTAGATACACATATATATTGTGTAATGATCAAACCAGGATAATTAGCATGTTTACCATCTTAAATATTTATCATTACCCTGTGATTAGAACATTAAAATCTCTCTTAGGTATTTTAAAATATGAATTACCAACAAAAAAGAGTCCAGGACCAGATGGGTTCACAGTCAAATTCTACCAGAAGTACAAAGAAGAGCTAGTACCACTCCTGAAACTATTCCAAACAATACAAAAGGAGGGAATCCTTTCCAAATCATTTTATGAGACCAATATCAACCTGATACCAAAACCCACAACAATCAACAAAAAAAGAAAATTTCAGGCCAATATCCATGATGAACATAGATGCAAAAATCTTCAATAAAATACTGGCAAACTGATTGCAACAGCACATCAAAAAGCATATCCACCATGATCAAGCAGGCTTCATCCCAGGGATGCAGCGCTGGTTCAGCATATGCAAGTCTATAAACATAATCCACCACATAAACAGAACCAAAGACAAAAACCATATGATTATCTCAATAGATGCAGAGAAGGCCTTTGACAAAATTCAACAGCCTTCATGCTAAAAACTCTCAATAAACTAGGTATCAATGGAACATCTCAAAATAATAAAAGCTATTTACAACAAACCCACAGGCAATATCATACTGAATGGACAAAAACTGGAAGCATTCTCTTTGAATCTGGCACTAGACAAGGATGCCCTCTCTCACCACTCCTATTCAATATAGTTTTAGAAGTTCTAGCTAAAGAAATCAGGCAAGAAAAAGAAATAAAGTGTATTCAATTAGGAAAGGAGGAAGTCAAATTGTCTCTATTTGCAGATGACATGATTGTATATTTAGAAGACCCCATCGTCTCAGCCCAAAATCTCCTGAAACTGACAAGCAACTTCAGCACAGTCTCAGGATACAAAATCAATGTGCAGAAATCAGAAGCATTCCTGTACACCAGTAAGAAACTAACAGAGAGCCAAATCAAGAGTAAACTCCCATTCACAATTGCTACAAAGAGAATAAAATACCTAGAAATACAACAAACAAAGGATGTAAAGGACCTCTTCATGGAGTAATATGAACCACTGCTCAAGGAAATAAGAGAGGACACAAACAGATGGAAAAACATTCCATGCTCACGGTTAGGAAGAATCAGTATCATGAAAATGGCCATGCTGCCCAAAGTAATTTATAGATTCAATGCTATCCCCATCAAGCTACCAATAACCTTCTTCACAGAACTGGAAAAAACCACCTTAAACTTCATATGGAACCAAAAGAGAGCCTGCATAGTCAAGACAATCCTAAGCAAAAAGAACAAAGCTGGAGGCATCACACTACCTGACTTCAAACTATACTACAAGGCTACAGTAATCAAAACAGCATAGTGCTGGTACCAAAACAGATATAGACTAATGGAACAGAACAGAGGCCTCAGAGGCAATGCCACATATCTACAACCATATGATCTTTGACAAACCTGACAAAAACAAGCAAAGGGGAAAGGATTCCCTATTTAATAAATGGTGTTGGGAAAACTGGCTAGCCATGTGCAGAAAGCTGAAACTGGATGCCCTTCCCGACACCTTACACTAAAATTAACTCTACATGGATTAAAGACTTAAATATAAGACCTAACACCATAAAAACCCTAGAAGAAAACCTAGGCAAAACCATTTAGGACATAGGCATCGGTGAGGACTTCATGATGAAAACACCAAAAGCATTGGCAACAAAAGCCAAAATAGACAAATGGGATGTAATTAAACTCCAGAGCTTCTGCACAGCAAATTAAACAATCATTAGAGTGAACCAGCAATCAACAGAATGGGAAAAAATTTTTGCAATCTACCCATCTGACAAAGGGCTAATATCCGGAATCTACAAAGAACTAAAACAGATTTACAAATAAATAAACAAACAAACAAACAAACAAACAAACTCATTCAAAAGTGGGCAAAGGATATGAACAGACGCTTTTCAAAAGAAGACATATATGAGGCCAACAAACATGAAAAAATGCTCATCATCACTGGTCATTAGAGAAATGCAAATCAAAACCACATTGAGATACTATCTCATGCCATTTAGAACGGTGATCACTAAAATATCTGGAGACAACAGATGCTGGAGAGGATTTGGAGAAATAGGAACACTTTTACACTGTTGGTGGGAGGGTAATTAGTTCAGCCATTGTGGAAGACAGTGTGACGATTCCTCAAGGATTTAGAAATAGAAACTCATTTGACCCAGCAATCCCATTACTGGGTTTATACCCAAAGGATTATAAATTGTTCTATTATAAAGACACATACACACATATGTTCACTGAGACACTGTTTATAATAGCAACGACCTGGAACCAACCCAAATGGCCATTGAGGATAAACTGGACAAGGAAAATGTGGCATATATACGTCATGGAATACTATGTAGCCATAAAAAATGATGAGTTCATGTCCTTTGTAGGGACATGGATGAATCTGCAAACCATCATTCTCAGCAAACTGACACAAGAACAGAAAATCAAACACTGCTTGTTCTCACTCGTAGGTGGGTATTAAATAATGAGAACACATGGACACAGGGAGGGGAGCATCACATACTGGGGTCTGTTGGGAGGGCTGGGGAGGGACGGCAGGGGGTGGGGAGGTTGGAAAGAGATAACATGGGGATAAATGTCAGATATAGATGACGAGGGGATGGAGGCAGCAAACCACCTTGCCATGTTTGTACCTAGGCAACAATCCTGCATGATCTGCACATGTACCCCAGAACCTAAAGTACAATAAAAAAAAAAAAAAAATATATATATATATATATATATATGTACATTACATTGTTGTCAACTCTAGTCATTCTACTGTACAATAAAACACCAGAAATGATTTCTTCCATCTAACTGTAACTTTGTACTTGGTGATCAATCTCTCTCCAAGGCCTTCTCTTCCCTCTTCTCCCCATCCTCTGGTAACTACAAATCTACTGTCTACCTCCATGAGAACAACTTATTAGATTTCACATATGAGTGCGGTAATGCTACCGCATTATCTGTCTTTCTGTGCCGGGCTTATTTCACATAACATAGTGTCTTCCAATTCCTTCCATGTTGTCAGAAATGACAGAAATTCATTCTTTTTGTGGCTGAATAGTATTCCTTTGTGTGTATATATAACACCTTTTCTTTATCCATTCATCTGCTGGTGGACATTTAGGCTTATTCCATATCTTGGCTACTGTGAATAGTATTGCAATAGAGATAGGAGTGCAGATATCTCTTTCACATACTGATTTTATTACCTTTAGTTATATGCCCAGCAATGGGATTGTGGGATTATATGGTAGTTCTATTTTTAATTTTCAAGAGACCTCCAAACTATTTCCCATAATGGTTTGTTATTAACTTACATTCTCAACAGCAGTGTATAAGGGTTTCCTTTCCTCCACATCCTCACAAACACTTACATCTCTTGGTTTTTGGTAGTAGCCATTCTAACTGGAATGAATGAGTAGATAACTTATTTTAGTTTTGAGTTGCATTTCCTGGATGATTAGTGATTTAGAATATTTTTTCATATATCTGTTGGCCATTTGTATATTTTCTTTTGAAACCAGGTTATTTTTCTGTTGTTGAGTTTTTTAAAAATACATTTTGGATATAAATCCCTTATCAGATGTATAGTTTGCAACTATTTCTCCCACTCTATGGGTTGTCTCTTTGTTCTGTTGATTGATTCCTTTTGTGTGCAGAAGCTTTTTAACTGGATATAATCCAATTTGTCTAACTTTACTTTTGTGTCTGTGCTTTTAAGGTTTTATTTAAAAAATTATTTCCTAGACACATAATAAAGTTTTTTCTTGATGGTTTCCTCTAGTAGTTTTAAGTTTTATGGTTTTGGGTCTTACATTTAAGTCCTTAATCCATTTTCAGTTGATTTTTGTATTAGAAGGTTTTTGTTTGTTTGTTTGTTTTTTAGCAATTGTAAATGCTCGTTTTCACTTTAGTATTTTAAATTTGGTTTCCACTTAAAAAAAAACTTTGAGACAGGGTCTCACTATGTTTCCCAGACTGATCTCAAACCCCTGTGCTTAAGTGATTCTCTTGCCTTAGCCTGCTGAGTAGCTGGGATTGCAGGCCAGTACCACCATGCCCAGCTGGTTTCCACATGTTAATTGTTGGTATATAGAAATGCAACTGAGTTTTGTGACTTTGCTGAAACTCACTTACTCATTCTAGAAAATTTTTGGTAGATTCTTTGAAGTTTTCTATATAGGCATTCCTTTCATGCATAAATAGAAACAGTTTTATTTATCACTTTCATATCTTTGTGCTTATTTCCTTTTCTTACCTTATCGCCCTGGCTAGATACTCTAGCACAGTATTAAAAAACAGTAGTGACAGCAGACATCCTTGCTTTGTTACCTATTTTGGGGGAAAGCATTCAGTCTTTTATCATTAAGTATAATATTAGTTGTAAGATTTCTATAAATGTTCTTTATTAAGCTGAAGAAGTTCTCCAGATTTTTCTGGGAGTTTTTGTCACACATAGGTATTAAATTTTCTTGAATGCTCTTTTTGGCATCGATATGATCATGTGATTTTCTTTTTTAGCCTGTTAGTATTAATATAATGGATTACCATATTATGGTAATGTGATAGATTGATTGGTTTTTAAATTTTAAACCAATCTTATATCCCTGGAATAAACCCCACTTAGTCATAGCCTACAATTCTGTTTATATAATGCTGAATTCTATTTGCTAATGGTAAGAATTTTTGCATCTGTATCATGAGAAATACTTGCCTGTTTTTGTTTTTGTACTTATTTTGTCTGGGTTTGGTATCAGGATTATAAAAGCTTTAAATTTAGAAGTGTTTAGAAGTGTTCTGACTTCTATTTTCTAGAAGATGGTGTAAATTGGGATTAATTCTTCTTTAATCATTGGGCAGAATTCTCCAGTGAAACCATCCAGGCTGGGAGATCCCCTTTTGGAAGCATTAAATCACAAATTAAATTTCCTTAATTGTGAAAAAACTAGTCAAATTATCTACTTCATTTTGGCTTAATTGTTGTAGTATGTGTTTTTCATAAAGTCATATTGTCAAATGCCAAATGTCAAATACTGATAAATTTGGCATTTTTTCTAAATATCAAATTTATGTATGTAAAGTTGTATTATTATCTTATTATCCTTTTGATGTCTGCAGGATGTGTGGCAATATCTTGAGTGTCATTCCTAATATTGATAACTTGTCTTCTTTTTTTATTTGCCAGTTGTTATGGGATTTGCCAATTTTATTGATCTTTTCAAACAAACAATACTTTGTCTCACTGACTTTCTCTATTGTTTTTCTATTTTTAATTTTGTCTATTTTTGCCCTTATCTTTACTCTTTCCTTCTTTCTTCTTGCTTTGGATTTACTTTGCTATTATTTTTCTGTTATTGATTTGAGGTTTTTCCTCTTTTCTAATATATGCATTTACAAGTTAGAAGTGTGCTCTCAGCACTTCTTTAACTGCATACTACAAATTTTGATGTTGTATTTTCATTTTCATTTACTTCAACGTATTTTTAAATTTCCCTTGAGACTGGTTTTGGATCAGGGTAATACAAGCTTCACCCATGGATCATGTAGAAGTCTGTTGTTTATTTTTCAAGTGAAGATTTTTCCTGTTAAGTTTCTGCTCTTGATTTCTAGTTTAATTCTATTATGGCTAGAGAATCCATCCAATATTATTTCAATTATTCTAAATTTGTAGAAGTTTGCTTTGAGGCCCAGGATATGGCCTATCTTAATACATGTTCTGTGGGCGCTGGCAAAGAATGTGTACATTGCTGGTTTGGCGTGAACTGTTCCATAAGTTAGTAAGATGCTGTTTCTGGATAATGGTTTTGAGTTCTTGTCCTTGATGATTTTCTGTCTAGTTGTTTTATCAATTGCTGAGAGAGGGGTGTTGAAGTCTGCTGTTTTGATTGTGAATTTGTGTATTACTTCTTTCAGTTCTTTCTGATTTTGTTTATTGTAATTTGAAACTGTTGTTTTATGTATACACATTTAAGATTGTGTCTTCTTAATGGATTGATACTTTTATCATTATATAAGATTGCTCTCTTTTTTGGCAATTTTCTTTACTGTAAAGTTTATTTGATATTCATTTAGGCATGTCTGCTTTCATTTGATTGATATTTGCATATATCTTTTTTCATCCTTTTACTTTTAACCTACAGTCTTAATCCATTTCCTTTTGCTGTAACAGAATACCGGAGGCTGGGTGATATATAATGAACAAAAATTTATTTAGTTCACAGTTTTGGAGGCTTGAAAGTCCAGTAGCATAGCCCCAGCATCTGGTGAGGGCCTTCCTGCTGTGCCATGACATTGTGGGAGGCATTACATGCTGAGACAGAGCAACTGTACTAGCTTAGATCTCTCTTACTCTTCTTACAAAGCCACCAGTCTCATCATGGGGTCTCACCTGAGTGACCTTATCTAATTCTAATTCTCTCTCAAAAGTCCCACCTTCAATTAGTATATGAATTTGGAAATTAAATTTCTAACACCTGACATTTGGGAGACACATTCAAACCATAGCACCTATCTGTATTTTTATACTTGAAGTAAGTTTCTTGTAGAGAGCATATAACTGGGTTATGTTTATTAATCCAACTTTTCAAGCTTTGTCTTTCAATTGGTATGTTTAAATCACTTAAATCTGTTGTAATTATTGATATGTTACAATTTAAGGATACCATTTTCTTGTTTTTGTTTGTTCTGTTTTATTTTTCCTGTTCTCCTAGCGGTTACTTGAACATTTTTTAAAAATTCATTTTGATTTACATAGTGTTTTTTTAGTGTATCTCATTGAATATTATTTTTAGTGGTTGCTCTAGTTATTACATTGTATATACCTAACTTATTACAGTCTATTGGTATCATCATTATATGTGATCAAGCCACATAATAAAAGTTTTACTTCCCTCAATGTCTTTTTATTATCTCTGTTTATAATAGAATTGTCTTAAATATTTTCTCTACATAAACTTAAGAACCACATCAGACAGGGTTATAATTTTTGCCTCAACTGTCAAACATAATGCAGAATTCAAGAGGAGAAAAAATGCCTATTGTTTTTCTATATATTTGTGTACTGTTTTTCCTTCCTTTCTTGATGGTCCAAGGTTCTTTTTATCAATTCCTTTCTGTTTAAAGAACTTCGTCTCATCATTCTTTTAGGGTGGGTTTGCTGGTGACAAATTTTCTTACTTTTCTCTCATTTGAGAATGTTTTGATTTCTCTTTCATTCCTGAAGGATGTATTCACCAGGTATAGGATTCTGAGTTGACAGTTCTTTTCTTTCAGAACTGGAAATATAATATGCCACTTACTTCTTTCTTCTGTCTTTTGATGAGAAATCTGCTGTCATTCAAATTGTTTTTACCCTATAGGCAAAGCGCCATTTTTCTTTATCTGGTTTTAGATTTTTTTCTTTGTCCTTAGTTTTCAAAAGATTAATTATGGTGTATCTTGGCATGGATTTTCTTGGGTTTACCCTGCTTGAAGTTTCACTCATCTTGTTGAAGCTGTAGGCTTATGTCTTGCCAAATTTTGTAAGTTTTCTGCCATTGTTCTTGAAGTACTTTTTTAGTTCTGCCTTACTTCACCGTTCCTTCTTGGACTATGACAACATGGATATTCCATCATAGAGTTCCACAGGTTTCTAAAGGATTTTTCATTTTTTTTCCAATCTACTTTTTCTCAATTGATCAGATTGGGTATTTTTATTGTTCTGTCTTCCAAAGTACTGATTTTTTTCCTCTATCTCTCCCATTCTGTTGTTGAACATATTTGTGAGCTTTTTAATATCAGTTATTATATATTCTAGTTCTAAAATTGGTTCTTTTTTATATCTTCTATTTCTTTTCTGAGGCTTTCATTTTATTTTCATTTGTTTTAAGTGTGTGAGTAATTGCTCTTTGAGGCATTTTAATTATGGCTGCTTTAAAATATTTATCAGATAATTTTAACATCTCTCTTATCTTAGTGTTAGAATATAATGATTGCCTTTTCTCATTTGAGATATTCTGGTTTTTGGTATGACAAGTTAAATCTAGACATTTTTTTGTATTATGTTACGAGACACTGGATCTTATTTAAATCTTCTGTTTTAGCTGTTTTTGTTTGGTTTTTTTTTTTTTTTTGACACTTCTTTGGTAGGGAAAGCAGGGGAACTGCCTCATTACTACAAGTGAAGATGGAAATCCAAATTTCCTACCTGGCCTCCATTGACAGCTAAAGCTGGAGGCTCCTTATTATTGCTGGGCAGGAATGGGAGTCCTGTTTCTCTCGCTAGCCTCCCCAGACACCATGGTGGGGATGGCCTCATCGCTAGTAGGCAATGGTTAGAGTCCTGACTTTGGACTAGGCCACCTCTAACACCACCCCCGTGAGGTATGGGAAGGATGCCTTGTTACTACCAGGTGGGATTCAAAGCCCACACTTAACATGTGATCTATTCTGCTTGAGATATAGCGTCAAAGATTACTCACACATTATTGGTGGGAATGTGGATATTATAGACTTTGGGGCTAGCTATTAGCAACACCTACTTTAAATTTTTGAAAAGTGTCTGTTCATATCCTTCATCCACTTTTGAATGAGTTTGGTTTTTTTTTTTGTTTCTTATAAATCTGTTTTCGTTCTTTGTAGATTCTGGATATTAGCCCTTTGTCAGATAGGTAGATTGCAAAAATTTTTTCCCATTCTGTTGGCTGCACATTTTCTTTATCCAGTGTATCACTGATTTGCATTTGGGTTGGTTCCAACTTTTTGCTACTGTGAACAGTAACACATTAAACATATGTGTGGCATGTGTTTTTATAATAGAATGATTTATGACGTATTTTTTATGAAAAAAGCAAGGTTTAAGAAATGGATAGGCACTGTGTTTCCATCATGTAGATCAATTACCAGTGTCCATATTATTTTCTGTGTCAATATCTGTATAAGATTACAAAGGCAAAGAGAAAACACAAAAAAGTTATATCCCAAGTTATTTACATTTGAATAAGAATATATGTTGAAGGAGAGAGAAAGAAGAGGGTAGAGCCAAGCAAAAATGTATAAGAAAAAAAAAATTGGTCTTTTAAAAGGTGATGACAAGATCACACTTATATATTTATGTAAAATGATATGTGTGTGTGACTACCATGTATTTGAAAAACATTTAAAAGTTAAAAATACACCTTAAGTCACACACCATATATAGATAGACTATCTCTCAATAAGTCCAAAACAACTAACTTTTCCCCCTGTGTTGGAATAGATTCTGATTCTTTGTAGTGGGTAAGTTGAATTAGTTGATATGCATTTAGGGACCATGTTGTATTAAAAATATGTAACACTGAACACAAGAATAGCTTCCAGCAGCAAGAGAATATAGTTGAAGTTGTATAAATCATGTGCTCCTGTGCCACGAAGCTGTGGGCCATGGCTCCAAACTTGGTACACCAAGGCATCTCTGAGCACCACCGAGCTTAGGGATAACACCAGATGTTTTCAAGAGAAACACAGAAGTATTTTGTATTTGATGAATACCCTGTTAAATACTATCTTTAAGTAGTTTATGTTTTCATGTTAAGTTATTCTACTATGTTCTTTTCAATGTCAAGATGTCTCTGTGAAACTAGAGTTTTGGCAGTTTGCTTAAATATGGAACAGGAAATGAGGGAGGTGGGGGTCCAATATGATTTCAAGGTATGATAAATTGCGCATCTTTAAAAGTTGAATACATTCCTATTTTATACTGTTATAGATATGATTATTAAAGAGCAAAATTTAAGTTATTTTTTCCTTAAATTTATATGCATTACTTTTTCAAATGACTTGCTCAGTTCCTTAGACCTAACTACCTAATAAATTGAACAGGTAAGTTTGTTTGTTTGTTTTTTAGCTAGATACATTGTAAGAAAATAACTGAGCTACTAAGGGAACTGTGAGTATATTATCTGCTATAGAATGGTATTAACCAAGCTATTGGCTGAATGAAAAAAGGCAGCCCAAATCTCCACAGGAGAGGAGACAATGGTTGCAACTACTATAAAAACAGCCATATGGACCTGTGACAAGTGACCATTGCTGAAATACAGTAAACACATTCCTCCTCAGATGTTTAAAAAAATTACATTTGAAAAGTGCTACCACTGACTTTACTTATATTTATACCATGAAGTTAATTGATATTCTATCCACTGCCTCTATTATAACCTCCAGGTATGAAAGAATGCAAAACAATTACAAATCAATTACTGTTACATCGGGTTTTCAGGAACTGTAAGTCTGACAGCTGTTTTGCGGTGAAACACAGTAAGTTTGACAAGTTTCTTAATATTCAGAAGCCAGGCATCAGATCTCCTGGTCAAAATTCACACATTCTAGTGTTGATTATTTCCTTTGTGTGTTTCGTAATGGGATTTGTTAAATACAAAGGCCACATGTCTACCTTATTACATTACTGTTACATAATCATATTAGAATTCACCTATCCCATCACATTAGGCATTTTTATTCTGGAAACTATCAGGGTTGCTAGTATTTTGAAGGACTTTCCAGAGAGACTCTCCAACAATTTCAAAATATAAACCTTTCCTGGCATATCCAAGATAAATTTTTGGCTGTTTTCTTCCATAAAGTTTCTATTTCCTTGTGAGAGAATGTCAATAAAATTATTTAATTCCTCTTGATCCAATTATTGTCAACCACCAAGAATGTGTCGAGGGGAGTGAACATATCATGGCAAGTGTTAAGCTAGGGTTTATTCAGTATCTATAAAGAAACAGTGAGTAAAAGGTGACAAAAAGCCTTGGTGTTTAAAACATTTTTACACCTCTCTTGCCAAACTCAAGAAGTCTTGCTCGTCTTGGTAATTAGGCCTCTAAATCTTGATAAGTGCTAAAATATTAGTGACCCTCATAAAATGCCCATCGATGATAGACTGGACAAGGAAAATGTGGCACATATACACCATGGAATACTATGCAGCCATAAAAAACGATGAGTTCATGTCCTTTGTAGGGACATGGATAAATCTGGAAACCATCATTCTCAGTAAACTGACACAATAACAGAAAATCAAAAACCACATGTTCTCACTCAAAGGTGGGTGTTGAACAATGAGAACACATGGACACAGGGAGGGGAGCATCACACACTGGGGTCTGTTGGGGGGTACTAGGGGAGGGACAGCAGGGGGTAGGGAGTTGGGGAGGGATAACATGGGGAGAAATGCCAGATATAGGTGATGGTGATGGAGGCAGGAAACCACATTTCCATGTATGTATCTATGCAACAATCCTGTATGTTCTGCACATGTACCCCAGAACCTAAAGTGCAATAAAATTATTTTTTTAAAAAAATTAACCGCCATATACTTCACCTGTTCAGTCCCCACTTATCAGATGCTGAAAAAGGCTAGGTCTTTCTCAAGAGCACTTGTTATTGTTAGCTCAGGCTTCCAATTTTACTGTATGAGTTCTAAAGTTTCAGGGTCTACTATATGCATACAGGAGTCTTCCTGGATGAATATCTCATCTAGAGCCTGAATCTGAAAATACCATTATAGGGCAGAGCTTCTCTTACTTTGAAGCCACTCCAGTCATTCCAAAGTGCCTTCACCTAGAAAGATACATTGCATTGTCATTCATCCATGCTCTACTTTGGGATGGGAAAAATGAATGGCAGAAGATAATTGGTCTGCCACAGTGGCCAGCTTTGGCCAGGATATGGCAAGAGAGGACCATCCCAGTGGAGACAGCCAACACCTAAGAGGCTCCAGTTGGCACTGGGCCATTAGTGACAGTTCTCAGGGATTCAGCAATTCAAAAGCAAAGGCTTGAGTTGGAGGCCCAGGATTGGTACTTGAAGCATGTTGATATGGTTTGGCTGTGTCCCCACCAAAATCTCAGCTTGGGTTCTATCTCTCAGAATTCCCTTGTGTTGGTGGAGGGACTTAGAGGGAAACAGTTGAATCATGGGGGCTGGTCTTTCCCATGCTATTCTCGTGATAGTGAATAAGTCTCATGAGATCAGATAGTTTTATCAGGGGTTTCCACTTTTGCTTCTTCCTCATTTTCTCTTGCCACTGCCATGTAAGAAGTGCCTTTCATCTCCCACCATAATTCTGAGGCCTCCCCAGCCATGTGGAACTGTAAGTCCAATTAAACCTCTTTTTCTTTCCAGTCTCAGGTATGTCTTTATCTGCAGCCTGAAAACAGATTAATACAGTAAATTGGTACCAGTGAAGTGGGGTGCTGCTGAAAAGATACCTGAAAATGTGGAATGACTTTGGATCTGGGTCACAGGCAGAGATTGGAATAGTTTGAAGGACTCAGAAGAAGAAAGAAAAATGTGAGACAGTTTGGAACTTTCTAGAGACTTGTTGAATGGCTTTGCCCAAAATGCTGATAACAATATGGACAATAAAATCCAGGCTGAGGTGGTCTCTGATGGAGATGAGGAACTTTTTGGGAACTGGAGCAAAGGTGACTCTTGTTATGTTTTAGCAAAGAGACTGGTGGCATTTTGCCTCTGCCCTAGAGATCTGTGGAATTTTGAATTTGAGAGATGATTTAGGGTACCTGGCAACAGAAATTTCTAAGCAGCAATACATTTTAGATGTAACATGGGTGCTGTTAAAGGCATTCAGTTTTATACGGGAAGCAGAGCATAAAAGTTCAGAAAAGTTGCACTTGACAATGCAATAGAAATGAAAATCCTATTTTCTGAGGAAAAATTCAAGCCAACTGCAGAAATTTGCATAAGTAGCAAGGAGCCTAATGGTAATCCTCAAGACTGTGGGGAAAATGTCTCCAGGCCATGTCAGAGACCCTCACAGCAGTCCCTCCTACCACAGGCCCAGAGGCCCAGGAGGAAAAAGTGGTTTCATGGGCTGGGCCCAGGGTCCTCATGCTTTGTGCAATCTAGGGACTTGGTGCCCTGTATCTCAGCCACTCTAGCTGTGGCTGAAAGGGGCCAATGTACAGCTTAGGCTGTGGCTTCAGAAGCCTGGAACCCCCAAACCTTGGGAGCTTCCACATGGTGTTGAGCCTGCAGTTGCACAGAAGTCAAGAACTGAGGTTTGGGAACCTCTGCCTAGATTTCCTAAGATGTATGGAAATGCCTGGATGCCCAGGCAAAGGTTTGCTGCAGGCGTGGGGCCCTCATGGAGAACCTCTGCTGGTGCAGTGCAGAAGGGAAATTTGCAGTCAGAGCCCCCACACAGAGTCCCTACTGGGGCACTGCATAGTGGAGCTGTGATAAGAGGTTCACTGTCCTCCAGATCCCAGAAGGGGAGATCCACCAACAGCTTGTGTCGTGAACCTGAAAAGATGCAGTCACTCAATGCCAGTCCATTAAAGCAGGTGGGAAGCTAAACCCTGCAAAGCCACAGGGGTGGAGCTGCCCAAGACCATGGGAACCCACTTCTTGCATCAACGCGATCTGGATATGAAACCTGGAGTGAAAGGAGTCATTTTGGAGCTTTAAAAATTTGACTGCCCTGCTGGATTTGGGGTTTGTGTGGAGCCCTGTAACCTGTTTTTTTTTGGCCAACTTCTCCCATTTGGAATGGCTGTATTGACCCAATACCTGTACCCACACTGTATCTAGGAAGTAACTGGCTTGCTTTTGATTTTATAGGCTCATAGGCAGAAAAGACTTGCCTTGTCTCAGATGAGACTCCAGACTGTGGAATTTTGGGTTAATGCTGATATAAATTAAGACTTTGTGGGAGTTTTGGGAAGGCATGATTAATTTTGAACTGTAACGACATGAGATTTGGAGGGCCCAGGGGTGGAATGATATGGTTTGCCTGTGTCCCCACCCAAATCTAATCTTGAATTTTATCTCCCAGAATTCCCACATGTTGTGTGAGGGAGCCAGGGAAAGGTAATTGAATCGTGGGGGCTGGTCTTTTCCATGCTATTCTCATGATAGTGAATAAGTTTCAAGAGAGCTGATGGCTTTATCATGTGTTTCCAGTTTTGCTTCTTCCTCATTTTCTCTTGCCACCACCATATAAGAAATGCCTTTTGCCTCCTGCCATGATCTTGAGGTCTCCCCAGTCATGTGGAACTGTAAGTCCAATTAAACCTCCTTTTCTTCTCAGTCTCAGGTATATATTCATCAGCAGAGTGAAAACACTAATACATATGGCTAAGCCACAGAGAGAGTCAAACAGGTTAGGATACCAAAGGGAATCTTGCCTAGCCCTACTCAGACGATGAGGCTGCCAGAAAGTAGAAGAAGCCAACCAAGCACGAAGGGTGGAACAAATCAGGAATCATGCCTTACACAGGTCATTGGGAAACAAGGAATGAGCCAGATGGATGCTGAAAAGCCACTGAGGTTGGCAGGATCCAGGGGTAACCAATTGGTTTCGGAACTATAGGATGAAGCCACCATTCATGTATCGGGGAAGGTTTGATATCCCACAACTCTCTGCCAATATGAGCTCTCATCAGAATCCTCATCAGCTTACTTCAGGAAACTTGTCACTACAAGCCAAGAAATTTGAGTCCTTGACATCTTCTATTCTTTTATTTACTGGGACCAAGCCAAGATTACCAAGTTCTTCTTTCTCCCCAAAGCTCAACTCTGGTTTATAAAGTGGAGTTTCTAATACTCATCTAATGGTAGCATCAACTGTCCTTCCCCTGCCACTCAAGCAAATAAATGGACAAGGAGCCCTTAGGCCAAACAAGAAAGAAGTTGGATCTGATTCCAACAAAGGCATCTTACAAGAAAAAAAAGCGTAGTGGGGAAGAAAAATATAAAACTACAATCAAGTACTGATGTTGTTGTACTTACTAGACTTTTTCAACCACTTTATGATTGTTAAGATAATGAATAGAAAATTGCATAAGGGTTTAAAGAAAGTTTATAGGCTCTTTAAAACCAATCTTCAGGGAAGTTCTTTAAAGCAGTAATTAGCATAATAAGAAATGAGAAAATTTCAGCACTATTCTTTCTGCAAATGTGAATAAATCTATTAGGCACCTCAAGAGCTATTCTAAAGACAGAACTCTAATGTGCCTTAAGTGCTGTGGAGGGCAGAAGGTCATCAATATTACAAAGTTATTTGGCATCCATTTTACAGGATCAGCTCCAGGTGGCTTTGCCACTTCTGAAATAGTACTTTCTCCACTATAAAGAAAATTCTTCGCCATTGTGACCTACTATGATACTCACTTATGTAAAAATCTTAAAAACTTTGAAGCACATTGTCAGAGTACAAATAGTATGGATTTTTTTTTAAAAGAGTCAATTCCATCATTACTGAAATGCCATCGTAGTTGTAATTTAAGAATAAATTTATTTTTCATTATCTCGAATGCAGTACTATCAGGACTGGCTGAGTTATAACTGTAGGAGTTTGTCTGAGCTATGAGAAGAAAGAGGACTGACATTTCTTGAGACTTTATATGTTTATGTAACTTAATCCTCACAGCATCTCTGTGAAGTGGGCGTCCTTGCTGCTATTTGATAGATGAAGAAAAAGAGGCTCAGGGAGGACTTTTAACTGGCCTCTGGATTCATAACTATTGAATTGCAGGTTTGGTATTTGAATCTGACCTCCTCCTTAAAGTAATTTGTTTGAGGAAAAAAAATATATTTCCAGTTTCCCATTTACTAATCAAACTCAGGTTCCCACGTGACATGTGTCTATGCCTTACTTTAGGAGGTCATCTTAGCTCCAACTGTAGCAGAAAACCTGAACTTTTTCCCATTTTCTTTTCCCAAAAAGAGAGTCACCCTCATGGTACAGGGTACATGCTCATTTGTATTTTCATTAGATGAGATAAATCATTTTGTTATTGAGGATGATTTGCTCGGCAAATCTTTGGAAGTTCTCATTTGTACTCCATGAGTAACCAGATACTTCATTCTCCAAAAACCTTAAATATGTGACAATTTTTATTTTTAAAAGGGCAATTTGGAAACAAACTAATGTCAGCTCTTCTTCACAACATGAGAACACCAGTTCTGTCTTTTCTTATGTCCTGGGCAGTAATTGGGTCAAAGGGATGGCAAATGAGATGGGTGATATGAGCTCGGCCCAAGCAAGAAAAGAAGATTCAAAGAGATGATTTAATTTTCTTAGTGGCTGCATGAAGAATTCCCTGAGGGAAGAGACACACTTTCCTTGTTGAGAAGAAGCCTAGATAAATTCATCTTACAGTAGAATCTTAGCCTTCAGGGCCTGAATGAGGACTGAACTATTTAGCTTGAGACCAGGGGTAAGATTTGCTTTTTCCTCTCAGGAGGAAGGAGACAGTAAGGTAGAGGAATACATTTGAAGAGGGAAAGCAATGAAATAAGAAAAGGCTTCTTCCACCTTATTTCTTGTACAGTGGCATAATCATAGATCACTGTAGTCTAGAATTCTTGGGCTCAGGTCATCTTCCTACCTCAGCCTCCTTAATAGCTGAGACTACAGCCATGAACCATTGTGCCTAGCACTATCCTCATTCTTAATCAGATTACAAAATTCACAAAACACTTGAGAAAAATGGAATTTTTAAAATGCAAATTTATTGAAAAGGCTTGGCATATTGTCTGGAATGACAAATTGGTAGTACAGGAAGAAAAGGAGGTTATAGGGGTAGAGACCCACAAAACGTATGCTTCTGGAAGCTTTTATGAATCGGTAGGGGTTGAGGTTTGCTCCAGACTCCTACAGGCCATTACATGGTTTGGGTCAAGCTTAACCAGATGCCCAAGACAGCTAACACCTCCACTTAGTACCTTTACAATTCTGTGCTCTTGCTGTTTCTCAGTTCATTTGCTTCTCTTGGGACCCTAGGGCTTTTACCACCCAACAATAATGTATTGGATTAACTCTCAATAACAGTGTGAAGAAAAAAGAAAAACCAGATGTGGAAATGGAAGCAGGTAGGATGTCAGGGTATTTCTCAAAAATTATAATCCTCTGGCTGAGAAGGGATAAAACCCTGCATTAGCATTGCTTTAATGCTCAAATGAACAAATTAGGAGGCCTTTTTGAGAGGAAGTAAATGACTATATTACTATTTATAGTCAATCAATTAGGGAACAAATGATAGCACTCAATGAGGTTTCCCTGCTTGGGGAAATGCAAATACTGACACCCCATGATGCTAATTTTATTAAGGATCTAACAACTTTGATGTTCACTTCAAAAGGAAACACATTTTTAAAATACATGACTCCTGTTCCTTCTATCAAATCCTCATTCTCTTTATAGTTAAGCTCACTTATCCTAGGTAAAGAAGTCTTAGTTGGTGAGAAGGCGACAAATTCTCTCTCTTTATATGTCAGAATATTAAGGAGCACCCAGGAAGACCGTGTCTAAATGTATATGACATTTCTGAAATCTACTTAAGATCACCTTGTGGTCACTCAAATTAAAAGCTACTATTTGCCGAGTTCTATATTAAATATTTGATATGCCAGACTTCATCCAATCCTCATAGTAGCCCTAGAACGCAGGTAGTTTTATTTCCATTTTGTGGATGAAGAAACTGAGAGTCATAGTGGTTAACTTATCCATTGTTATTCATTTGTTTGTTCATCATTCATTCTTTAAGTGCCTATTTATGGAGTGCCTACTCTATACTGCACACCATTCTCATTGCTGAAGATAGAACAGTGAATGCAAGAGAGAGAGAAAAAAAAACAACCTAGGTTCATGGAATTTATATCTGACTGGGAGATATAGATAATAAAGGAAATATGTCAGGTATAAAATATGTTAAGTGATTATGTTATTATAAAGAAAAATAAAGCAAGAGTAAGAGACAGGAAGCATTAGGAGGATTACAGTTTTAAATAGGATAGATAGGGAAGATCTTACTGAGACGTGGATTAAAGACAGCTCTTTGTCTAAGACAATTCTTTGACACTCCTCCTACTAAAAGAAATAATCTATTTTCACAAATAACCTTGAATCTGGGCTATTACATGTTTTCTTTAACAAACAGCATTTAGCAGAAATTATGCGATGAATAGTTTCCAGCCTAGTTTTAAGAGGGCTGGTGACTTCCACTTCCACTTTGGTCTCTTGGAGCTCTTAGCTGCTATGCAAGAAGTTTTACCACTTTGAGGATGCCATGCTGTGAGGAAGCCCAAGCTATACACAGTAAAACTTAAAGGAAGAAGCAGAAAGAATCCCAGTCATCCTGAGCTGTTGCTGTCTCTACCTATTCACATAATCCCAGCTGAGGCCCCAGATACCAGGGTACAAAGGGAAACTCTCCTCTCTGTGTCCTGATTTCCTGACCCACAGAGCCATGAACTGTAACAATAATAAGCTGTCGTTCTTTAAACCACTGACTTTTAAGGTGGTTTGTTACATAGTGTTAGATAACTAGAACAGAAGGAAGCTCCTGAGTAATGGCAAAGTGGTAGTTAGGAAGGAAGCCATCTTAGAAAGAGCATTCTAGGCAGAGGGAATAGCACTTTCTAAGGCCCTGAATGGCTTTGGAGGGCTTAACAAGTGGTGAGGAGGCTAGCGTGGTTAGAACACTTGAGTCCAGGAGAGAGTAGCATGAAGTGGGATTAGAGAGAGAAAGTAGGAAGCACATCATGTATGACTTCGTAGATCATTGTAAGAACTTTGAGTTAAAAGGGGGTTGGAAATTGGAAGCTTCCATTAAAGGAATGGCACGGTATCAAATATATGTAACTATTATTTCTTAAGTATCTGTAAGCTAACAGAGGTTACATATATATGCAACATTTATATGAAAAAATATATGGAAAGAGCCTTGGCTTAGGGCTATGGTTTTTTTTGAAACATTAGCTGGCAAGATACTCTGGTAAAAAAACAAAAGTGCCTATATGGCAAAGTTTTGTGTGGAGGTATGTATAAAGAGGGAATTGTGCTGCATAAGCTGGAAAACTATATATATCATGCCTCCTTCTTAATGATCCACAATACTAATTAGCAAATTAAAGACCTTGATAAGTAAGGTAAAGTACTGGGGGACTGTATGTCACTAAAACACCTATGGTCTTTGTAATCTCAATGGTATAGTTTATGATCTACCAAATCAGGATATGCATTTACCTCGGTGCTATGAGTTGAGGTTAAATCATTGATCATATATCAGCTTGTCTAGTCTATAGTTGGTGCTCAATATATGGGAGTGTCGGTATCTTGTTTCATCCCTTCTCTTGCTAGCCTAAATTAAAACATCCTCAGTTTTCTAGGTCTGTTTCTTGAATAATAACAGGAGTGAATAATACTTGTTTTGAACACTATAAATGTCAGAGGGATTTATTTTGTATTGCTCACCTTTCCATCTGCATGGTTTGGAGAGGAAATGTATCACAGATGGAGGTTAGCCCGCTATCACATATTGGCCAAGAGCTGCAATCTCTTTTCCAGAGCAACTTTAGAGGGATAGTATGGTGAGATGTATGTTCTAATTACTTTTTCAGGGATCAACAAGTTAATAGACAAACATGTGACTTGAAAGAGGATAACCAGAATAGGAGGCAGCTGACATCTGAGCAATATTAAGAACTCTGTAACTGCCCCTTGAAATAGAAAGATTTGCTATGTAAAATTTCATTGCTTTCTGCAGGAATCTTGGATAGCAACATAAAAGAATATTACTTTTATAGATAGCATCATTATTTTATGATTACCATATTTTTATGAATATCATGAGTATCAGCAAAGGATTATTATGGTTTTTTTCAATACTACAATTAAAGCTTATACATATCAAAAGTCACATACACACACAAAAGTAACTAGACCAACCCCACTGAGATTCCCATGGGGAAGGAGGCAAGGCAGGAAAGAATGTATTACCACAAAATAATTTCTTTTAGGAAAAATCAACACAATCTTTTCTATACAAGATATGACCATTTAGAGTATCTTCCATATAGTAATTTATATTTTCCCCAAGAAGTTCTGAGTTGGTGCAGGTGTCCTTAATTATGATAAAGCAGCCAGCATTTTGTCCCCTTGCACAATGAGCTTTTCCTTTTTAAACTGAACAAGTATTAAAGTCTTTTGATGAATGTGATTTAGCAACTGACTTAATAAGTGAGATAGCGTGAATCACAGCTGCCACATTCAAGTAGCCTTTTTTCAATGCAGCTGATCTGCAGTACACCCTTCATGAGCGTGCGTTATGATAAACCTGTCCACTGCTATTGTGTACCTATAATAACGTAGGTTGTTCTTCCTCTAAATCTTCCATGTATTTCTGGAGACATCTCAGTGTAATTTAGCTCAAGTTAATGATAGCCCTCAATGCAATATTACCAGTTATTATTTTTCAGTTTAAAATAGCATGTAAGTGGCTAATGTTCCCTGGTATAGATCAAGTCCTAGGCCAGCTAATGAGGAGATTATGATGGACAGAACAAAGAGGTCACAGGAAATTGTGCCTCTGGCTCTCTAATTGGTTTACCTCCCAGATTTCACGTGTCTTAGGAAGGCAAAGGACCGAAAGGAAATTGGTTGCTAACATCAAGGAATAAATAGTATTCTCCTACCCTGTGTATGGGATATACTTTTTGGAGGAAAATTCAGCAATATATAGCAAAAGCCTTAACTATGTATGTGTTCTTTAATCAACTAACTTAATACTTAGAAATTTATTTTAAGAAATGTTCAAAGCAGAATTTTCTATAATATAAGCAAAACAGAAATATCCAATAATATGGCTTTGATTAAATAATCATGGTGTATCCAATATTGTTTTTAGCCTATGAGCCAGGCTCTCTGAGCATGTAAAATTTTAATTTATTTAATTTCCATAACAAGCTTATCAGGCAATACTTTTATGATCCCTATTTCACTGATGAGTGAACTGAGCCACAAGGATTTAATAACTTGCCCAAAGTCCCATGGCTGCTAAATATCTGACCAGGCATTTGAACCCAGCATTTGGACTCCAAACTCATTGTTCTTAACCTCTATTTACGTTTTCTCACAACAATGACATATTTTTGTGGAAAAATGTTCAAAATATGCAGGTGGGTGAGTGAAAAAAAGCAGGTTACAAAATAGGGTGAACATCATGACCCTGTTTTATAGAAAAAAAAAGAATATATCTATAAAAAGAAACCTTAAAGGTCTATCAAGATATTTCAAACTAATAACAGTGGTTATTTTGGGATGACATCTTTACCTGCTCAGAAATTTTCTTTTTGCTTATTTCTTAGTTCGAATCATTGTTACAAAAAAACTGTATTCAAATGTTAAGCCCCTTAGAAATGAAAGAATTGGAAATCTGAATATAAGAAATAATATTATAATTAAATTGTAACATATATAACATAAAATCTATTTCTAGCTGTATCGCGGTGAAAATTGTACATTCCTACATTGCTGCTAGCAGTATTGTTACATTTCTCTATAGAAAGTAACGTGGCAATGTAAATTAAGAACTATGAAAATGTTCATTTCCTATCACCCTGTGGTCCTGCTTCTGGAAATTACCATATGATCACAGTTCAAAAGAAGAAGACTGCTTTGTGCTTTTAGAAAGAAATGTATGACTGAAATATTTAATTTGTGTTACTGGTAGAACCCTAAGAGTCTGAACAGGCTACCAAGATTTCTATTTGTACATCTTTCCAACAGGCTTATGAAGAAAAACAATGACTAGACACATTGAAGAGCTCTGAGATTGTTTAATAAAGGCTTCCTGTCAGCGTCCTGGGTGTCACTCCAGCCAGGAAGAGCACTCAGAAAAGTGTAGGCTAGATCTAAATCCAGTATACCAGTGGATTTTAGGAGGCAGCAATCTTGAGTATGATGCCTTGTGTTGTCACTGGTATTATCTTCCCTTCAAGAAGACTTGGTTCAAGTTTCTAGCATGAGGGCCTGTGAAAAGTGGAGAGTAAACCACATAAAAGAACGGTGACACTAGAGTTGTTATGAGAAGGAAAGGGATCAAAGCTTCCTTCCTGTTTAGGAGCTCATAAGCATTAGTCTCTTCTTCCTGGGAACTGAAAATATTATATACTTCCCTCTCCGTGATAAGCAGTGCTGGAACCAAGCATTTCTTTCTTTCTGTGCTAAATATTATTTGGAACAACCACAAGTAATTTAGTTAATTACTCTAGGACATACTATACTTGCATTTGGAAGATGAGGCCATGAGACAACCTAACAGCTAATATGAAGACTAATGGCTTTGCTTATCAAGAATTGCTTTAGGCCACTCACCTTACTGGGTCCACCAGTCAAAAGCTGTTAACATCATAAATACTTCCCAGTCCCAACCAGTTCCCTGTCTTGTAAAACCTGCCTTAAATTCCTAGCCCAGACCCTAAAACTCTTTAAAGATTATCCCTTCACTTCCCCAATCTTAGACACCATGAAGACTTTATCAAGGTCCTTTACTATAATCTAATCATCTTTGCTTGATCAATAGGTTTTCTGGTGGTCTTTGAGAGAGGCAGCAGTTAACGTCTCTCAGATTAAGGAACAAACCATGAATGTGAAAATGGCCATACTGCCCAAAGTAATTAATAGATTCAATGCTATCCCCATCAAGCTACCAATGACCTTCTTCACAGAACTGAAAAAAAACACCTTAAACTTCATATGGAACCGAAAAAGAGCCCACATAGCCAAGACAATCCTAAGCAAAAAGAACAGAGCTGGAGGCATCATGCTACCTGACTTCAAACTATACTACAAGTAATTACAACAGTAATCAAAACAGCATTGTACTGGTACCAAAACAGAGATATAGACCATTGGAACAGAACAGAGGTCTTGGAAGTAACACTACACATCTACAACCATCTGATCTTTGACAAACCTGACAAAAACAAGCAATGGGGAAAAGATTCCCTGTTTAATAAATGGTGTTGGGAAAACTGGTTAGCCATATGCGGAAAGCTGAAACTGGTCCGCTTCCTTACACCTTATACAAAATTAACTCTAGATGGATTAAAGATTTAAACATAAGACCTAACACTGTAAAAACCCTAGAAGAAAACCTAGGCAATACCGTTCAGGACATAGGCATAGGCAAGGACTTCATAACTAAAACACCAACAGCAATGGCAACAAAAGCCAAAATAGACAAATGGGATCTAATTAAACTTAAGAGCTTCTGCACAGCAAAAGAAACTATCATTGGAGTGAACCAGCAACCAAGAGAATGGGAAAAAAAATTTTCCAATCTACCCATCTGACAAAGGGCTAATATCCAGAATCTACAAAGAACTTAAACAAATTTACAAGAAAAAGACAAACAACCCCATCAAAAAGTGGGCAAAGGACATGAAAAGACACTTTTCAAAAGAAGACATTTAAGTAGCCAACAAACATATGAAAAATAACTCATCATCACTGGTCATTAGACTAATGCAAATCAAAACCACATTGAGATACCATCTCACACCAGTTAGAAGGGTGATCATTAAAAAATCTGGAAACAATAGATGCTGGAGAGGATGTGGAGAAATAGGAATGCTTTTATACTGTTGGTGGGAGTGTAAATTAGTTCAACCATTGTGGGAGACAGTGTGGCGATTCCTCAAGGATCTAGAAATAGAAATACCATTTGACCCAACAATCCCATTACTGGGTATGTACTCAAAGGATTATAAATCTTTCTACTATAAAGACACATTCACACATAACGTTCATTGCGGCACTGTTTACAATGGCAAAGACTTGGAACCAACCCAAATGCCCATCAATGATAAGACTGGATATCAAGAATATGTGGCATATATACACCATGAAATACTATGCAGCCATAAAAAAGGATGAGTTCATGTCCTTTGCAGGGACATGGATGAATCTAGAAACCATCATTCTCAGCAAACTGACACAAGAACAGAAAACCAAACACTGCATGTTCTCACTCATAAGTGGGTGTTAAACAATGAGAACACATGGACACAGGGAGGGAAACATCACACACCGGGGCCTGTTTTGGGGGTGGCTAGGGGAGGGATAGCAGGGGATGAGGAGATTGGGGAGGGATAACATTAGGAGAAATACCTAATATAGATGACGGGGGGGATGGATGCAGCAAACCACCATGGCATGTGTATACCTATGTAACAACCCTGCATGATCTGCGCATGTACCCCAGAACTTAAAGTATAATAATCAACACAAAGAAAGACAGAGAAATCTATGTGCCGATAGGAGTGACATTACTGAAGCTGAGGCAAATCTAGAACCCTGTGAAGGATTGCTACATCACTAAGAAGACTGCAAGGAAGAATTTACGATGAAGGAGGGTTGAAGACATCTGATGAATGGGAGGCCTTAACTTACTATTGGAACCAATCGGTGCAAGGAAGAGAATGGGCACCCTAAGTGGGTCTGGCAGTAGAAGCTTCAGACTGTCAAGCATCAGGATGACCAGGCAGAATATGTGAATCCTACTGGACTTATGACAGGGAAGGTAGGCCTTGAAATTGATAGGCTGGGGGAGCAGAGGGTCCATTTGTTGGTGCTCAGAGCTAGAGTTCTGGGAATGTTACTGATTGCACTGTGGTTCAAGGAATAACCTCTGGCACCAGATTGCCTGCATTTCAGACTCTGGCCACTCATTAGCTGTGTGGCTTTGGACAAGCTACTTGAGTTTTGTCCAATTACTCTAAGCCTCAGTTTTCTCATCTGTAAAATGAAAGTGCAAGTAACAATACCTAGTTTGTAGGGTTGTTTCGAAGATTAAATAAAGAGCTTTACATAGTATCTGGCACTTAGGAAGTGTTAGATTTTGTTTATTATTACTTTACTATTATCCCCTTGGTGGAATTCTTCCAGGTGCCAGAAGGAAAAAAACACTGAGAGGCTTAGTCAAATACGTCATTACGGTATTATTTATAACAGAAATAAGCAGTGTGGTGCTGGTAAGTTTGTAACATTTGCCAATTCTCAAGGTGTAAATACCTGCATCCTAGCTAATTTCTAGCTACCAATTTGAAGTCACTGAACTCAGAATAGGGAAGAGATGGGCACAATTAACTCGCAAAAGCTGGTACAAGCCAGCTCAAGCACAGCACTAGGAAGAGGCTTAAATATTTGCTAAAGTCGCATGTCCAATATGATGTCTCTTGATAACATAATTTAAGGTTATAAAAATTAGAATTCTAAAATCTACACACAGCCCTGACAAATGCTGATATTAGAAAAACAGATAAAAATCATATATGTAATGAAATGGCAAGTCACATGCTCCCTCAATTCTAAGATGCACAGATTTCACAGTTTTGTTCATTTTCTGTGTTCATAATACATTTTACCATCATATTTAATGTTTCATTTTTTCATTCTGAACATCTGCTAATAAATCAGTGATGTTCATCACAAGCAATGCTGCTATAAACTCAAAGATAAATGGCAAATAAAACATTGCTAACATTGGGATGGAAACAGGAAAGAAAGAGAACAAAATGAAAACAGATTTGTTGTTGAGGCAGGGTTTTAAGTAAATTTTTTCACCTTATGTAGATGCCTGTTAATGTTGTATCCCCAATAAATCATAACAGACACATTAAAGTCTAAACCTAGGCATTAATATATATGTTCAAGGAAGGAGAAAAGACTCTTTTCTCTCTCTCTTTGATTTTGGTCTTTAGTCTGTAACTCATCTATGACGTTCTAATTAAGGGATAGTAAAGGCAAACCACAGTGTAAAAGGTGCTAAGTGTGAGCCTGTGCATGTGTGTGTGTGTATACTGTATTTAGATATTTAGGAAAAGGTCTTTCATCACTTGCCTTGCCCTCCATCTAGGAGGGATAAACCACATTAAGCATCTATTTAGAGTGGCTCCTTAATGAAAACTGAAGAAAACCAGTTCCGATTGATTATAAAACAAGCAGGACTCAATAAAGAAGGGCTGGAACTGTCTGAACCCTGCGAGTGGCACCTTTTCATATTAACAGCCCAGTTGGCTCCCTTCAGCCTGACTAGGGCACAGCTGAGAGGCTGGGGAAATAGTCATGTCCCCTTTCTCTTTGGGCAAGGAGAAGACACTATTCATGCTTTGTCATACTAAAAAAAAAAAAAAAAAAAAAAAAAAAAAAAAGCCACAGCCACAATGTTTTCATCTGCTGATTCAGTGAATATTTCTTCAAAACAACAGCTTCAGACCCAATCTGCTTACCATAAGGATAACGTAGAGCCAGAAAGATTTAAGTTCCCCAAATCCCCGCTTCCCAAATATCCACACTCAGATTATATGTTTATTTAAATTGGAAAAACACATTTTGAGTGTTTGCATCCTTAAAGTTAAGTACCCTTACCAAACAGAGCCTACACTCTATTATTCTATTTGGAAAATGAGTATCCAACTTCAGAACTTTCTGGTTCTTAGGCTTTTCTGACGTCTTGCCACTTTATTTTTCTACTCAAGTCTAGTTAAGAGTAAACTAGAGAAAACAAAAAGTAGCTCAATGCAGCCACTGACTAGTATATCTGGAATCCAAATTCCTAATGGAAGAAGAGGCTGAGATTTAGGATTGTAACAAGGCTTAGGAAATTTTTCATGCATCAGAAGTGTCAATGCTCTCTTATTTCCACCATTCCTGCAGAAAACCAAGAGCTGGTTTTTAGGAACATTTGCACCCACTCATTCTAGAGCTGGTTCCGACCTCTGATGGCTTGTACAGGTCACTAAGGCAGCTCAGAAAGCTTCCGTCAGAGCCCAGGAATTTCAGTTTCTTTTATTGCAAGGAGAACTGGAAATAAAAACAGACCACTAGACAAGTTAAACTGCCTACAGCAGAGACTTGAAAAAAATTCTATCAGCAATGTAATATCCTGAGCCCAGAATGAATCTATCCATTGGGAAAGAAATTGAATCAGAATCATCCTTTGTGTAAATGCCCTTCATGTTGATCTTTTCTTTCCATCCAGTGCTGTTTTGGTATCAAATAGAATCTTTCAATCTTAAGAAAGTGTAGCACTTAAAGGACCTTGAACTGGCTGAGATTTGGCTAACGCTATGCAAAAACTGCTTCAATCAGAAGAGTCCTGGGGGATGTCTGCTGAACAGCTTCATCTCAAGCAGGATAGAAATGGCTCCCTCTGATCAGCCGTTGAAAGATTTTGAAAAAACTGAATTTATTCTTTTCTGCTGTCATGATGATTTTGCCTTGTTTTTCATCCTCTGCACCACAAACTCGATGCCACACTTCCCTGCCGTGCAACCAGATTGAACATGAATACAGAATGAGTCCCCTGGAAAGAAACTCAAGCCCCAAACTAGGCCATGATTTAAGAGAAAGCCTATCTCCAACTCTCTTAAAGTGATTTGCTTATTGAAGGAAAATTCTAAGTTCTTTGCCTCTTACATATGCTAGAAAAAGATGTTTAAATATTTCATAGGCCTGAGAACTAGACAGAGCCAATTGTAATTATATCATAATCCACATCTGGCATGAGGATATAGAGCTACATCAAATGCCTGCAAGCCTTGACCTCATTCCAGCTTGTGTTCATCCATTGGTGCTGTCAGAAATACCTATATTTTGTTGCCCATGCAGTTTTCCTGTGCTTATGGATTCCCTAGTGTTAGGTGAGATAATTTATTTACTTCACTGTTCCTCTCCTTGAATACACTTCATTCATCAGAGGTCAAGCTCGGGGATCAGGTTGGGAAGCTCTAAAATCAATTTGCTATACAAGTGAAAATAGGAAATACTACTGGTGGCTGTTTCTCTCAAGGTTGTGAGAGATATGAAGAAAACTCAAGTGTCAGCTTCCCTTCCTCTGAAAAACTATGACACATGGCCACCTGTAAATGAAGGTGTATGTTTGGGTGAAGATTAAACTGAATAAAACCTAACAGTTACTTTTCCAGACAAGATGGCTACCAGCTGAATAGTCTGCACTGAAAAGGAAAGATTCAAACATTTTCTTTTAAGTTAGTAAGGAGCTTAGCTATGAGTTATGTCCAGAAAGAAAATGATTACTTGACACCCCAAGTTGCAGTGATGATCATCTGTATGGGAGGCAGGTATAAAATGCTGCCTTTAACAAGTGGTCATGGAACAACTAAAAGGAACTAAGGGCCAGCAATACTGTGTGTATGTTCAGAAAACCTCTTTCTTCAGTCCTATTCGCTCACTTCCTCCTGCCCTTCCTTCCTGGAAGACCAGTTTTGCTGGTCTTAGAATTTACATACTGTTAACGGAGGGAAAGAGCGTCTTCTCTCCTTTATTTTGGGTTGAACTATGAGTAATTTCTTGTCTATTCCACCTTTGTAATAGCCCGCTATAAGTCAAATAATTGGAGTTGCATTATGAGAAGAACATAGAACTTATTTTCTCGTATCTTCATTTTTTGGCTAATAGGACAAAGTTTAAGCTACAATTTATTCTCGGAATTAAACTACTCTTGGTCTGGGCCCCAAAACACTCAAGATTAGTTTGCACAGTTCATGATGTATTCACTTCAGTAAAAAGGCAAGAACCTCAACCTTGAAATGACTTCAAGTTTTGTCATTTCAATATATAGGGGCTTGGGTGTTGTGTGTGTTTGTGTGTGTGTGTGTTTGTTTGTTTTCACAGCACAAAATGTATTCTGTGCCCTCACTCACTCAACATGTCTTCACAAGCAATTGCTAACTTTCTATGTTTGTGTTAGTATATTGCAAATTTGAAAGAATTTTGAATGGTGCTTTCCCTGTTGTTCTGGAATTTACTCCACAGTTTAAAGAAAATAATAATCAGGAGACAGATATCCTCCTCTGAGAAGACAATCAGCAATAACCATCACTGACTTCAATAAAAGTTTAAGGTTAGAGAGGAGAGAAGGGAAGGTCAAGAAATATTGAAGTTGTGCTTCCTGTCTAATTGGGAGTATAGTGATTTCCCTTTCTCCCCTAAAGGTGAGTAGAGCTTCATCACTCCACAAATTCAATGAGGCAGAAGAACTGCGGGGGAGCGCTCATCAGAGATAGGTGGAGCTAGCAAAAACGGGAGACAAGTATCATGAGCCATGGTTGAGCACCTGCTTATGCAATGAGCTTGCTAATATTTCCTTGGTACTTATTTGAACAGTAAAAGAAGAGAGTTGAAGAGGAGGGCCAGAGAATCAAGGATGTTCACCATTGAACAAAGATGGTGGCAAAGATGAGTGGCTTTTCTGTTGGTTAAATGGCTATCCTAGAAGGCAGACAGCATTGAGCTGTCTTTCATGTGTCCCATTCTTGAGGGCCAACACATCGAGGAAGCTCCAGGAGGCCAGGGTATTATGAGGGCATTCTTCTAGAGGCCAGAGTGAGGGTCTGGGATAGCTCAAGGAAGGCTCAGATCCTTTACTCAGTGCTTATAACCACCTGCTTGTCTGTAAGCCTGCAAAGGCAATTTCCAAAGCTGATATTCTGAGATTTCTGCAGTCTTAGGTCCAGATTAAACTGTGGTTTTGCCATCAAAAACTCTCATCTTAGGAAGCCTCCCTAACGTACCTATCTCAGTGGGTTAAATGTCATGACTTGGATTCCTGAATCTGAACTGCTGAAGACTTCACACCACTCAAAAGCTATGCGCTAGAGTTGTTTGCCTGAAAAATAAGGTGACGTTACATGTCTTTTTCAGAAGCTAAGTATTTCATTTTATTGACCAAGCCAGAAGACATGAAAATCTGTTTATAAAAGTCATGGCTAAAAGCAGTGTCTGATGACCATCATAGACCTTATCTTGATTACAGTTTCATATTTACATATGCTTATTTGTAAAGTTTTGTTCTCACCAAGTTTTAAGCTCCATGAAAATAAGAAGCATGTCTGACTTCTTTTTTTTTTTTTTTTTTTTTTTGTATTTTTGGGACGGAGTTTCGCTCTTGTTACCCAGGCTGGAGTGCAATGGCGCGATCTCGGCTCACCGCAACCTCCGCCTCCCAGGTTCAGGCAATTCTCCTGCCTCAGCCTCCTGAGTAGCTGGGATTACAGGCACGCGCCACCATGCCCAGCTAATTTTTTGTATTTTTAGTAGAGACGGGGTTTCACCATGTTGACCAGGATGGTCTCGATCTCTTGACCTCGTGATCCACCCGCCTCGGCCTCCCAAAGTGCTGGGATTACAGGCTTAAGCCACCGCGCCCGGCATGTCTGACTTCTTTAATGCTATATCCTCAGTATCTAACGAAGAGACTGAAACATAAAAGATGCGTGATCAATAGATGTTGAAGAAATAACAAATAGATCATTAAAATTTTATTTTTTTTAGACAGAGTCTTACTTTGTCACCAATCCAGCATGTTTTTCTTTTAGTCACTGTTATAGTTGGTGTGTTTGACCCTCCAAACCTCATGTTGAAACCTGATCTGAATGTTGAGGGAGGGACCTAAAGAGAGTTGCTTTGGTCATGGGGGCAGATCCCTCATGGATAGACTAATGCCCATTCTCAGTGAAGTGAGAGGTGAGTAATAGAGTTGCCACTCTCCTACTTCCCACAAAAGCTGACTGTTAAAAGGCCTGGCACCTCCCCTCTCCCCTCTTGCTTCCTCTCTCACCATATTATTTGCACATGCCCAGTCCCCTTTGTCTTCCACCATAAATGGAAGCAGCCTGAGCCCTCATCAGAAGCAGATACTGATGCCATCCTTCTTGTGCAGCCTGTAGAATCACGAGCCAAATAAACCTCTTTTCTTTATAAGTTACCCAGCCTCAGGTATTCCCTTATAGCAACACACAAACATATTAAGACGGCCAGTGACAAAGAAATCTGGATGCAGAATCCATATTGATTTTTCAAAATCTCCATTCTCATTAGGTTGACACTATCTGAAAATGACTTCATGTGCTCCGTGTTCCATGTCAGACTCCTGCTACACAGTTAGACGTTGGAGCTAGGTTTTTAAAAATTTTGTTTGAGCACACATTTCCAGACACAGTCATTCTTGCCCATATATTTACATTGAGTTCAATGAATTTTAAGAGAGTTACGGTCCTTTTTGGAGCCATCACAACACTCACTATCCATTTGCAAATGAACAGGCAATGAACGGAGTGAGGCTACAGTGAAGCTCATGAAGGGAGGTGTCTCAGGAGGTTTAACAGGTTTATCATTCCTCAAAGCAGGAGTTGGGCTGTTATAGGTGGCTGCATCACAAGGCATGGCTGCAATGAAGGCTTCCTCTTCAGTGCCATTGAGAGGAAGGAATGACAAAGAAAAGAAGGCTGCTTAACTTATACCATGCCAAGAAAGTGCCTACCATGTAGCAGATGTTAAAAAAAATTCATGTTAAGTGAATAAACAGAGTGAATGCATTTTATTATAACCACTAATTGGTATTAGTAAGGAACTATAGAGTGAGATCTCAATAGTGTTGCCACAGTAAATGTGATTATAGAACCTCTGTCAGACAGTGTGTGCGAGCGTGTGAACTATGAGGCAGCACCCCCACGTTAGTCACATGTAAGGGAGTTTCGCTTAGGGACTCTTGACAGTATCTGAATCCCTAGATGCATCTCCTCGAGCTGAATCATCAGAGAGCCAAAGTGTAAGAAGCCATAATTCCCCCCGAAGCATAAATTACTGATGTGAAGTCACCTGTCTTTCTACACAGATTTGTGAAACACAGATGGCCTGGTAACGCTCTGTCAATTGGAAGAAATGAGTGCAGTGGGGTGGCATATTTATCTACCCTAGATCTCACAGCATGCCATTTAATATTTGCACATTTCTTCCATTTGTGTTTCTGTTGGTGTTTTGCTCCTTCTGAGAGCTTGTGATTTATAGACTACATCATGAATGAGCGTGGAGAGTGCCTGGACATAGAGCTGCCCAGTGAGCATGGTTTACTGACGAGCCCCTGGGCTGATGTGCTTGCTGCCTGTATATAGCATTAACAGACACACCACGGGAGACAGTACTTCCTTAAGAACTAGGAAGTGATCACGAATCCAAAAATGTATTTAAATCTTTTTAGAAGTTATTGACTCTTTTGGACTGAACAATCACTTAGGTAAATGACAAAGGGATAGAATTAATTAAACACTTTCTTGGGCATCTAGTACATACTGGGTAGTACAGAATGCCATAAAAGCCAGCATAGGCAAGACACCCTTGACTCTCAATTTGGAATCTTACAACCTGCCAAATGAGGCAGCATAATAGAGGAAAAACCAGCCATGGTTTGTTAGGGCAGCATTTTCATCTCTATAAACAGGAGTATAAGGAATTTAAGGAAAGATTTAGCTACCATCAGCAAGGACATATATGTTTTAATAAATGTACAAATTAATGTTTGTTTTTAAAATGATAAAACATGATTAATAAATATTTATTTATTTTTAATTTATTTTATTTGAGATGGAGTCTTGCTTTGTCGCCCAGGCTGGACTGCAGTGGCATGATCTCAGCTCACTTCACACTCTGCCTCCTAGGTTCAAGCGATTTTCCTGCCTCAGCCTCCCAAGTAGCTGGGACACAGGTGTGTGCCATCACACCCAGCTAATTTTTGTATTTTTAGTAGAGACAGGGTTTTGCCATGTTGGTCAGGCTGGTTTTGAACTCCTGACCTCAAGTGATCCACCTGTGTTGGTCTCCCAGAGTATTTACATTACAAGTGTGAGCCACTACTCCCAGCCAATGAAGATTTAAATAAGACTTAAATGTAAAAAACAAAAACAAAAAACATCACCCATTATCTAATAATGTACATACAGTCACTATAGAATTTTGATATCTTTTGTATCATCTATTTTTAAAAATCCCCTGTCCAGAGTATTTTGTTTAGGTCTTAACTTTTAATACCTGTGAAATCTTACGTCCTGGTTTTTTTGTTTGTTTGTTTTTAACCTCGTGTTCTACTGTAAACATTTTAAACTGTTATAAAAACTCTTTACAAATATTTTAAATGGTTACATAATATCGTTACTTAACAAAACTTACTTAACCATTTCCTATTGCTGGACATTTTCAGTGCTATCCAAATGTCTGTGCTTTTAAGATAGCAGGGTGATACACATCTTTGTGCTCAATGTTTTAAAACATATATTTTGAGACTATTTCATTAACAAAACTGAGGCTTAGAATTACTAGACACTTGATTGCCTGCTCAATAGTCATTATTCCCTTCTTCCTTGCTAACAGGGCTCTAGCTTTATCCAGAAGGTAGGGCCCTCATAGAAGCTGGGCACCTACCCAGAGATAAACCATGATTAGGCAAAACCACAAGAGCCTTTTGCCAGTGACTGATTTAGAAATGAGACTCTATCTAGTTCCAGCCAAAAATACAGCAGGGAAAGTCTGCTGAGGCACTTCTGCAATGTATTTTCTACCCTGAAAAAAAAGAAAAGGTAAGGCCAGGTGCGGTGCCTCATGCCTGTAATCTCAGCATTTTGGGAGGCCAAGGCAAGTGGATCACAAAGTCAGGAGTTCAAGACCAGCCTGGTCAAAATGGTGAACCCTGTCTCTACTAAAAATACAAAAATCAGCTGGGCATGGTGGCAGGAGCCTGTAATCCCAGCTACTTGGGAGGCTGAGGCAAAGAACTGCTTGAACCCAGGAGGTGGAAGGTATAGTGAGCCAATATCATTCCACTGTACTACAGCCTGGGTGACAGAGCGGGACTCCATCTCAAAAAACAAAGTAAGCAAGGAAGAAAGGACCTCTTTCTCATAAACACAGGAGAATAAGGACATAATGATTTGTGCTGTGGCCACCATCTTACTATAAGGTGAGACCACCCTGAATGTGAAAGCCAACATGCTTTAGATGAAGGAGCAAAAGGATGAAAGAACCTGGGTTCATAGTAACATTAATAATAATTATTAATAAATAGCTGCATAATCCATTACTTGAAATCAAAAGCATTCTAGCTAGCAGAATAATAGAGAGGAAATTTAAACCAAGGCCTGACTGACCATGAAGCTCACAAAATTAGCAAGACAAAGCAATATGATGTGCCTTGCCGTCCTCCTTTTTGGTGCTCCAGGGGCTCCTACGAAGAACTAGAGGAAAGCTAACCTGGAGAGACCCATGCTGCCTTCTACTTCCCTGCCTCTTATCCACTATCTCTGCTGCAATACACAGAGGTTCTGAATTAGATATGGTTCTTAAAATGCTTCTTCTGATTACAATGAATCTGAAATTATAGCACCATACTATGTAGCCTCTTTGAAAATTGACTTTTTTTCAAGCCAACGGTTAATCAGCAGTTTCTTTTCCTTGAGAGGGCCTCTCTTAAAATCTTGGTCTAACATTTGCCTCAATTATTTTGGCTCCTAAGAGATGAAGCAAACAGGAAGGGAAAATAAAGCCCAAAAGCAGTTCAGAAACTGTCCTTTAACTAATCTGGTCTAATTTCTTCTTTCTTACCTAGACTTCTTTTCCCCAAGGCTTGTAAATTAAATAGCCAAACCAGCGTCTATTCTAGTTTTCAAAAATTTTTGTTTTTTCCTTTTTTTCACCTCCAAAAAAGACCCTGCAAAATGGACCTGCGTCCTACAGAAGGAGGGAAGAAAAGGGGAGAAGTATCTGGGGCTATGAGGCAGTAGAATTTGAATATATTGTAACAAAGAACCCAAAGCATAAATTCTTTAAAACATTTGACTTTTTTTTTGAGACATGTTTCAGTGATCATTTTCTTTTGGTCCAGGAAATTAACATCTTTGGTGGGGTAGAATTTTAGTTGGTACATGATACATGTCCAAAAGATGCTAGAGAAAGAGAATGGGGATAGATAATACACGTGCCTCTTCACTTCTCCCAAATTTCATCTTGAATTGTAGCTCCCATAAATCCCATGGGTTGTGGGAGGGACCTGGTAGGAGGTAATTGAATCATGGTGGTGGGTCTTTCCCGTGCTATTCTTGGGATAGTGAATAAGTTTCATGAAATCTGATGGTTTTATAAAGAAATTTCCCCGCACAAGTTCTCTTCCCTTGTCTGCCGCCATGTGACGTGTGACTTTCACCTTCTACCATGATCGTGAGGCATTGCCAGCTACACGGATCTCTGAGCCCATTATACCAGTTTCTTTTGTAAATTACCCAGTCTTGGGTATGACTTTATCAGCAGCATGAAAACAGACTAATAGACCAGGCTTCAAAACTCAAAGACAAAGGAAACAGTGCAAATGTCATGGTTTCTCTGCATTTGGGAGAAAATCACAATGTGCTGATAAGAGAAGACTTAGAGGACAAAGCAGATCATGAAGATAAAGGCACAAGAAATGCACCAGTTTAAACAGGTCTCTGACTTCCTAAGCCCTCATTCACAAATGTGATCCACAGGTAGATAATTGTGAAGTGGCAGAAAAATAGTTACTCTCACATTCAGGCTCTGGGCCAGATGTTGTCTTCCAGGCTTGAATATCCATTTTCATATGTACCTCTTCTCTCCTCTCTGGCTTACCCTGGAGTACCTTCTGACCTGATCACTGTCTCACTCCCCTCCCAACTTCTCACTAGTTTTCCAGTAAGCCTCTCAAACCAATGAAGCATCTTACTCAGCTGATAGTGGTAGATCACCTACTAATATATTTGTTATGAACCTGATGTCAATATCTCCTTCAATAACATTATGTCCCTTCTTATAGATCAGGAAGCCAAGGGTCAAGGATTTCAAGAAACTTCCTCAGAGTTTCACTTATAGCAAGTGGTAGACCAGGATTCCAATTCGAGTCTAGCACCTATGTTCCTTTCACTGTCTGTGAAAGGAACTTCCAACATCCTGATGGGAGGCTTTGAGAAATCAAAGCATTCAACGGGAGATAGAGGAAGCTGACAGCATCTTTGCTGAACATTCACCTTGGCATCCTGTCACCACCCACAAGGGATAAGAAGAGAGTGTGATGGTGGGAATTTTATTTCACACAAAACTTCCAGTCAGCTTCAAATTGATGTACTGAGGCCAAGTGAGAATAATACCCCTAGCAATAAAGCAGATGACAATTTGGGAAAAGCACCAAACAAAAGCACTTAGATTGGAAACAGTCAGCATCTCCAAAACCAATATTTCCCCCCAAACCATCAAAAATGGGGCTGCCTTGCCTAATACACCATATTTATTGCACGTTGTTGGACGATGTCTTTTGTTCATCAAGGGGTGACAGTTGATTAAGGACCTTTCTTTGGAAAGGAGAAAGTAACTCCTTTCCTCATCTTCCACCTGCCATGTGGATATTTAGGGAGACCTGACAAACTTTAAGAAGCACAATTGAAGCAAGTATATATAGGTTGAATTAAGGTATGACAGGGCAATTCATTATGTTGTGTACCAGTTACTGCTACTCCTGTGCCCTAGTAGCTCAGGAACGCTGGCTAGTGGCTGCTGTATTTTCACATTTTCTAGCTGGAGATGCCTGGTCTTCTTGCTCTCAAAGGTACAGCCATTGGACTATACGTCACCCACAGATTTTGCCTCATTCAAGATGCAATCTAAAATGCACATATTAATCTTCCTGAAAGGGGGGTTATCTTTTTGTTAAAGTGCATCTTTAATATGAAGGTGATATTATAGTGACTCATGTATCTTTCCCTTGTATTGATTTGAACCTAACCTTTCCTGAGTACTCATTTGGGAGAAAAGCTTTCAATGCACCCTGCCCTGAAGCAGTGCTATAACTATATAAATGCATACAGAAAGGGGTATGAGATGTGTTCCGCTTTGAAATTGTAAGGTGATTTTAAATTAGAGAAAATAGCATTTCAAGGTTTTTTTAAGTTTCAAGAATTGAGGAATTTCAAATAACAAAAACAAAGCTTATTATAAATAGATTTGGGGAGGAATGGCTGAAGAATAAGAATACCTCCCCAAAGGGTAGATGAAGGTTGTCCTGCTAGAGGTTGGGTCACATTGGAGAAAGAAGCTCAGAGGATCCCAGAAGACTAAGTGCCTTTCTAGGGGGCCCTGTTCATCAGGAGGTATGGTGACTGCCTTCCCTGCAGAGGATGCCTCATCAAAAGCAGCCATAGAGACTCCATATACAGCCCAAGAGTTTATACAATCCCATCGGTCCTACACTTTATTGGCGTTACACTTTCAACATTTCAAGAGAATCTTCAGCCCGCTCCCCCCGCCCCCATGACCAAGCGTGGTCCTTGTGCATGTAGGAGTGGTAAGGATGTAGAATGGAAAGCAGTCAGCACCTATTCTTGTGTGTGGCTGAAAGGAACCACATGGAGACCTCCTCTTGAGCATGCCTGGAGGTGAAACATTCCCCTTTATCACAGCTGTCAGTTAATGATACAGCTCTGGCATCAGGTAGGGTACTCACATTGGTTCTGTATGATTCTGACCCCGTTGTCAAAACCTAGTCTCCCAACAGGACTATGCCTTGCTCCCTGGTGACTGTGTTCTCCATTTGCACAAACTGCTATTTGCTCAGGAAGCCTGTCTTGGTCTTGCCCTTGTCCTCCAAGATTAGCATTTGACTCTAAACTCCAATATCAAGCCTGTTCCCTGGAAATCAATGACAGATTTCTTTTTGTCCATTGGAATGCCTTGTATTCCCTATTTCTGTTCTTCTGCCCTTAGAACACTGCACTGACTCATGCTGTGTGCACATTCCCAAGGCCAGCTCCTTGCCTGACCCATTCCGTAAGTACCACTGCCCCTCCTCCTATTGTGTAACCATCCCAGGAGTGTATGTTTAGCTCAAGCCTTGGAGAAGCAGCCTGTCCTGGACAGTGTATAGATTTGGAGTAAGGTTCAAATTCTGGTCTGGCACTTACAAGTGATGTGACATTGGGCAAGGCATAAACCCTTCTTTAACCTCAGCTTCCTCATCTGTAGAGTGGGAATTATCTTCATTACCACCACAGGAAACACATGTAAAATACAGCTTCTGGCATAAAGTAAAGGGTATAAATGGTAGACCTTACCAACTCCCTCCATAGTCTGTGTTTTTGTTTCAGCTCTACTATGTGACAGATCAGAAACTTTGTTTCTTTTAGAGAGTGAGTGGGAAAGCTGGGAAAATTCCAGGAGTGGCCCAGACACTGTGAACAGCAAGGTAGAAACTCTTTCTTTCCTTCCTGTCTTATGCTTTTTCTCAGGAATGAGAGTATAGCCCAGGGGGATAGGCTGGCAAGTTATAGAACTGGAGGGTCATACAAAACCGGTGCCACCACTCCTATTCAACATAGTACTAGAAGTCCTAGGCAGAGTAATCAAGAAAGAGAAAGAAATAAAGAGCATCCAGATCAGAAGAGAGGAAGTCAAACTCTCTCTCTTCACATACTATAAGATATAATACCTAGAAAAAGCCCATAGTCTCTGCCAAAAGATTCCTGGATCTATTAAACAACTTCAACAAAGTTTTATGATACAGAATCGATGTAAACAAATCAGCAGCATTTCTGTAAACCACTAACATCAAAGCTGAGACCCAAAACAAGAATGCAATCTCATTAACAGCCACAAAAAGAATAAAATACCTAGGAATACAGTTAACAAAAAATATCTCTACAATGAGAATTACAAAACACTGCTGAAAGAAATCAGAGACTACACAAACAAATGGAAAAATATTCCACATTCATGGACAGGAAGAATAACAAGCAATGGGGAAAGCACTTCCTGTTCAATAAATGGTTGTGGGATAACTGGCTAGCCATATGCAGAAGATTGAAACTGGCTCCTCACCTGTCACTGTATATAAAAATCAACACAAGATGGATCAAAGACTTAAATGTAAAATCTAAAACCATAAAAACCCTAGAAGAAAACCTAGGAAATCCATTCTGGACATTAACCAGGACAAAGACTTCGTGATGAAAACTCCAAAAGGAATCACAAAAAACCCAAAAATTGTTAAATGGGACATAATTAAACTAAAGAACTTCTGCACAACAAAGAAACTATCAGCCGCATAAACAGATAACCCATAAAATGGGAGAAAATATTTGCAAACTATGTATCTGATAAAGGTCTAATATCCAGAATCCGTAAGAAACTTGTCAACAAGAAAAAACAGCCCCCATTAAAAAATGGGCAAAGGAGATAAGAACGGACAATTCTCAAAATAAAACATACACACAGCTAATAGGCATATGAAAAAATGCTCAATATCACTAATCATTAGAGGAATGCAAATCAAAAACACAATGAGATATTATCTCACATCAGTCAGAATGGCTATTATTAAAAAGTCAAAAAATAACAGATGCTTGCAAGGTTGTAGAAAAAAGGGACACTTATACACTGCTGGCAGGAATGTAAATTAGTTCAGTCACTGTGGAAAGCAGTCTGGATATTTCTCAAAGAACTTAACATAGGACTACCATTCAATCTAGCAATCCTTACTGGGTATATACTCAAAGGAATATAAATTGTTCTACCGTAAAGACACATGCATGCATGTTCATTGTGGCACTATTCACAATAGCAAAGACATGGAATAAATCTATATGCCTATCAGTCGTGGACTGGGTAAAGGAAATGTGGTATGTACATACCATGTAATACTACACAGCCATAAAAACTACAACGATCATGGCCTTTGCAGCAACATGGATGGAGCTGGAGGCCATTATCATAAGCAAATTAATGCAGGAACAGAAAACCAAATACAGGCATTGATCGACTTACGACGTATGCAACTTACGACCACTCGACTTGAAGACCACAATCGCTAGCCACGGCTGCTCTGCTATAGATTTTTGGAAACACTACAACATTTTGATGTGTATCAAGAATATCACTACCGCCTGGGAGGCTGTGACTACAAAGTGCATGAATGGCATCTGGAAAAATTGTGTTAAGTGCTATGTTAATGATTTTGACGGATTTGACAGTGAACATGAACTTGAAACGATTCGGAAAAAAATAGTAAAACTTGCTAAAAACCTTTCTTTGGAGTGTGAAATGGAAGACGTCGAAGAATTGCTAGACAAAGAATCCGGAGAACTTACAAACGAAGAGCTAATTGAACTGGAAGAAGAAAGAGTGGCGGAAGAAGAAAGAAGAGAAGCAGAGAAAGAAGAGGAGGAGCCAGAAAGAAAGTTCACCACTAAGGGATTATCAGACGGTTTATCTTTACTGAATAAACTTCTTATACATTTCGAAGCAATGGACCCAAACATCAAATGATTTGCAAGGATTGAACGGATGGCGTGCGATGTGTTTCGTCCCTATCGTGAAATTTATGAAGAAAAAAAGAAACATACAATTCAGACAAAGCTCACCATGTTTATGAAAAAACCAACTCCGGTAACCCCAACTGCTGCCTCAGATGACGACATCAACGATCCACAGCCAAGCACCAGTGGCCAATAGAATGTTTCATACATGTTTATATATTTTGATATGTTTTGCAATTGGGAAAATGTTTCCTATGGTATTTTTTACACCTGTATTTTGTATTTTTGTATGCACCTGTATTTTGTAATTTTGTATGTTTTGCAAATATTAAACCAGTTGTACTGGTAATGCAGTGTTTCACTTAAACCTGACGAATGTAAAAATAAGAAACAAAATGGTGTAGAGATGATACAAATGGCATAAAATGAACAAACAAAATTATGATATATAACAATAATGAAAGAAAATTATGATAAAATATGACTTAAAGATTTTTATAACATCATTTCACAGTACTGTACATATAGCCTACTCAACTTATGACCAAATCATGTTACGACCGGTCTGTCAGAACCAATCATGGTCGTAAATCGAGCACTAGCTGTGCTGCATTTATAAGTGGGAGCTAAACATTGAGTACAGGTATTGATCGACTTATGACCTATGCAACTTACGACCATTCGACTTTACGACCACAATCGCTAGCCACGACTACTCCGCGTCTGGCAGCGCAAACTTTGCCCAGCTGGGCGTATGACAGTGCAGACCAGCTTCCGGCAGCACTACCATCTCAGCATGCACCATTTCAACTGTACATATAGCCTACTCAACTTAACGACCAAATCGTGTTACGACTGGTCTGCTGGTCCCAATCGTGGTCGTAAGTCGAGCACTAGCTGTACACATGGACACAAAGAAAGGAACAATAAACACTGGGGCTTATTTGAGAGTGGAGGGTGGGAGGATGGTGAGGATTGAAAACTATCTATTGGTTGTTATGTTGATTACCTGAGTGACAAAATTACCTGTATATTTTGTCAAATGTGCAAACCCCCATGACATGCAATTTACCCATGTAACAATCCTGCACACAGTACCCCTTGAACCTAAAATAGAAGTTGGAGAAAAAAACAAACAAACAGTGCTGAAGGAGGAGCATCAAAGGGCAAGCTGGAAAAGCTAAACCTCTCAGCAGATCTGTAGGGGGAGGTATGGAAACAGCACCTAGGGCACAGCCTGAGGTCCATGTGGATGGACAGGAGGCCAGCGGAGGTCTGGAAGTAGAAATGGTTATGAACCTCAGCCATGGTGAAAACCAGTTTGCACAGGGGTCTCCTCGTGAATGAGCCTGGCTGAATGTTCTAATGAGGTGGGTGTTAGGAAAAAAATTTCCCCCAAATCAATTCATCCCTGCCTGTCAGTAAACCCAGGTATGGGTAAAATAAAATAGAGTCTAACTTTGGTTCCACTCTTACCAAGAACTCAAAGTTTCTGAGTGAGCAGCAAAGACATTTCCCCTGGTATTTTACATTAACGCTCTAGCTATGGCCGGAAGCAGGCAGTTATCAGGAATAAATATGCTAAAAGGACAGAAAACCTCTTGCAAGACACATTACTGTCCTGCCTTCCATAAGGATGATGATGTCATAAATCTAGCCCCCATCTAGTGTTTATCAGAATTAATGCTTCAAATTTTATTCCAGTCATTTAAATATTTAACATGAAGAAACCAGGAATGAACAAATAATGAACGAATAATAAATATGCAAAGGCCCTTCAGAATATCAGTAGCAGAGTGATGTATAGTGTCCTTCTCGAGCCCAGGAGTTCGAGACCTGCCTGAGCAATATAGTGAGACCCCATTCTCCACAAAAAGGAAAAAAACAAAAAGACAACAACAACAACAAAAAATACTGAAACGTGATTGAAATTTAGTGTTTGCAGCTAAGATATGCAGACAAGTTCAAACTCAAGTTGGATGAAGTAAAAAAAAAAAAAAAAAGAAGAAGAAGAAAGAAAAACACCCACAGGGTGAGGCCACAAAAGTATAAACTCATTGGGTCAAAAATCAGTATTTTTGGTTTATATGCCAAGTGAGACCTGTCCGTGTTAAATACACTATCTTACAAACTTTGGGGTTTCTCATTTAAGCCAGAAAGCTTGGATAATGTTTCAGCCCTTTCAGATACTAATGCCTTGTTCCCTTGAGTAGGTGGCTTCGCCTTCTTGAGGCTTCTTTTCTTCATTATTTGTAGCACACACAAAAACCTCACCACCCATGCCCTACTATGGCAATTTCTTGAAACAGAGATGAGCTTCTCAGATTGCCACCTCTAAGTGTCTACTGCTGATTTTGTCACAGAGAGCGTGCTCAGGAGTTGTCTGTTAAATGTTTGAGTTAGTGAATGAATGAATGAGAATATGAGATAATTAATAAGAAAGTGCTTTGAACTTGTTACGTTTTAAAAACACCACTACTTTTATATTTCTGCCTTTCTTTATTTATTCCATTCAGTATGCTCTTAAGTATCTTCAAAGCTCTAAAGACTTCTAACAAAGGAGGTCAAACTTTGTAGTATGCAAAGGTAATAATCAATTCAGCCAATTCTGAAGATGACAGTTTCTAAAATTCAAAATAAAAATATAGTATCTTAGTGAAAGGAAACAATCAATGCAAAAGATTTTTATTTACTATTACTGTCTCACTCTGTTCATATAGATTCAATGTTCACTAACAGGTCGTATGTTCTGAACACTTCAGAATTTTATTGAAGAATTTAATGTTAATTCATACCTTTACACGTGTGATGCACTTTAGACATATATGAATAAATTCAGTTGTTTATTTCATCAATTTAAAGTAATACACATGCACACGCATTCATACACACACACACGCATACACACACATACACAGTAGAGGACACTGCTCCTAGTTATTTAGAGATCAGTCTTATTTCAGAGAGGCTGTACATAATTTCTGGAATTAGCAACTAGATTTAAAATGTTCTTCTAAGGAATAAAATATACGGTGAAAGAGATGGCAACAGAAGGGCGGAGATTCTAGGTTTCCTTGGTAGGGAATGATGATGAATAGAAATGTAGATCTACCATTTTCTGTAGATGTAGAAACTTGTATTTTCTGCTCTTGTGATTTTATGCAATGCTAAACTTTTACCTAGAATAAAATGATAAAACCCATCTCTTCTCAGTGAAGTGAACCCTAATAGATTTTATGAGACATATGAACCTCCTGGCTTGGAGGCTGCCAGGTGTTTGGCCCCATGCTGCTGACCTTAGATAAATAGGCAGTAATAAGCAAGAACCTTGTGGCCAACTCTGAGAGGGGCTCAATTATAGTTGTCAAGGAGACAATCTGCTTGTCATGATCGAAGAATCCTGGCTGGGAGAGGAAACCGTAATGATTTTGTGCACAGCTTAGCTCCAGCCATCTTCAATGATGGCAATGTCATCAGTGTGAGTGCCCATGAAAAGAAGAAAGAAACCATTTCACTAATGCTGTTGAAAATTAAAATGACAAATGCAACCCTTGTTGAATAAGCATTTTGGCTTTTCTTCTAATCTCTATGTCCTCTTAAGATAAAGTCTAGAACCTCCACTATAATAAGCAGGTACTAATTTTTAGTGCTTACAATATCATATCTGATCCTCTCAGTCACCCTATGAGATACACCTAGTAGTAAATAATGGGCATTACTTTTGGCTATCCCATGTGTGAGCTCCCCTTCTGTGTTAGTTATCTATAAATCTTGATGGTGGATTTTCCAGCTTCTCTTGAATGTTAAAGCAGGTATAATACTTGAGTTCTGCCATCAGATAACCTGGGCTGGATTTTGACTTAGGTTAAAGCAGAGATCCCTTTTCTCTGGAGGTGGTGGCCATCGTAATTGTCATAAAATGAAATTCCCAGCACAGAACTAGCAATGATGCAACCCTTAGTGTCTAAGGTTTAGTGACTTTGATTTTTTTTATGATACCATTTTTGTAGCCTGGTATAATCATATAATGATTCAAGCCTGATCCTCCACTTCTCCTAAGTTCACTGGAGGATATTGATACTCTCTTATTAAATTCATTTTCTACTTTAATCAAAGCCAGCACCATCTGACTTCAAAATCTGTGCTCTTATATCTATTGTATGGGGCCAGGAAAGAGGGGCAAAGCTGTGATGGAAGGCAAGCTAGTGTAATTCAGCAAGGACATCTCCTATTGTTTCTCCACACTGACCAGACATTCTGGTCAAAGGACAAGAGAGCTGAGTCCAGTGATCTATGCCACAGACTGCCCAGGGGATAACAGAAATCACGTTCTATTTCAGGTTTTCCAGGATCATTTATTTAGCTGAAGTATGGTAAGTAGTCCTGGAGTTCTGACACCATAGGAAAGTAATTTGAACTTCTCAGAGAAATTTTGCTCAGCAAATATGCAGTATAGTTTTAGGGTTTTTAACTTTCATGTGTGCTGACATTTCATGACAAACAGCATGTATTTAATAAACAAAGTCAAGACTCTCAGGGTTGGAATGTTCTTAAAAGCTAGCTGGTCCACCTGTCTGACCAATGATTGAGCTCCTGACCAATGAGCCTCCACACCTGGCACTTTCTATGCAGGAGATATTACTTCCTAGCCCTTTGATCTATCTTTGAATGTTTCTGATTATCACAAAATTTTCCTCTAAGTAAATCAATATAGGTCTCTAGGTGATTCCTTCTCTTTGGTTCCTGACCTGGTACCTAATAGAAAATAGAATGATTTATAGCACCCTCACTTCTGCCCCAACCCACCTCTAATTTCTGCAGCAGCTGTGGTCGACAGCCATAAGCCTTTGCATCTCTTTGCTTCTCAGCCCCTGAATTTTCTCTGACACTGTGGAAATTCAGGTGGAAGGCAGCCTGCAAGTGTGGGTGAATTATCACACATAGGGGTAATCCTGAACCCATGAGATTGAAGTGTTAATATCCAGCATCTCTGCCTCTGGAGGGAAAATTCTGAAGTACAGTCTACATCGCTCCTCAAAAAGTCTCCAGCGTGACTGGCCTCAGTTGTCCACAGTAGTAACAGTTTTCCACGATCTTTTTTTCCTGTCCCTATCTCACTTTCCCCATTTCTTAATTCTTGCTTTCTGACATCACCTCCCAAATAACATACCCGCATTCTAATATTTGCCTTAGGCTCTCCTTTGGGGGGAACCAAAACTAAGGCAGAGTCTATTACTGAAATATCTGGTTCAAGTTAATTTAAAAAATGGTATTGGAACCAATATCCTACTGTACACCCATCACTGCATTTGGCTATTTCACATGAAGACTATAGAAATAATTTGGGCTTTAGAGACAAATGGGCTTGTGTTTAAATCCCAGTTGTACCTCTCACTATTTTTATGGTCAATATCTTTAACTTCTTGAAGCTTCAGTGTCCTTGTGTGTAAAATGGAATATTAAGACCTAACTCAGAGGCTTGTTGTGAGAACATAGCAGACATAAAGGATCTAGAGCAGTACTGTCCCATAGACATGGCTCCTTTGCTTACATTATTTAATCTTTGCAACTCTGCAAAGTACATATTCCCCATTTTACAGCTGAGTCAACTGAGGCCTGAGGAGATTAAGGAGCTGAACTCTCTTCCTTGGTCACACCCTTCAGCTCTACTGCTCTCTTTACTATCCTCAAACATACCAGCTATAGTCCTGCCTTGAAGGCTTCCTTTGTTTCTAACATGTAACTCTCTTCTCCCAGTTACCTGCTTGACTAGCTCCCTCACCTCCTTCATGTTTCTGCTTATCTTCCACCTTCCCCATGAGGCCTGCCATGATCCCATGACCACTTGATTTCTTTCAATCTTCTACTCCATGGTTCCCCCAATCTCCAGAACTTCTATTTCCATTCTTTCCTATTTTTTTAATTGTTTTTCTCCTCTTGGCTTACTGAATATTTTTAAAATACTTACTTTAAAGTTAATTTCAGATTGTGTTATGACTTCTATCTCTTCAGGTAAAAATGTGACAGTTTGTTACATCTGCCAGCTCGCTCGTGCTTGCTCGCTCTCTCTCTCTCTCTCTCAGTGACGTATTCCCAAGTGTTTTGTAATTTTGTCTGTGAGCTCATCTTCAGCAGGAATTGTATTCCTTGTAAGTCTGGGTGCTTGGGGTTTGGAGTTGTCCCTAATGGATGGGTTTTATATTTGCTTCTGCCAAGACCTTAAGGAAGCCATAAGTTCTAGGCTACATGTTTTACATATTGTTATCTTGATTTGGGCCTTTGCATATTCAGATAGTGTAAATCAGAACTGTGTTAAGTACTCCCAGGTATCTCTATTTATATTTGTGACTTTAGATATGTGACCAGCTTTCATGATGTTTTCTTTGCCAGGTTTGTTTCCTCATTCTCAAATCAGAGTAACTTCCACATCTATCGAGGGCTTAACTGCAAGGCCCAAAGCCTCTTCTCTTGTTCTACATGAAGGTAGGCATTGGGGGTTAAAGCACCAGCTCTCCAGATCTGAGGGCTAATTGTTAGACCTTACACCTTTATGATCTGCTTATCAACAGCTTCTGCCTGGAAAACTGGCTTTGTTCCTCTTCCTCATTTCTGGCACTGAGAATTGCTTTCCCTTGCTTTCAGACTCAGCTTTGTGTTTATACATTTGTTTTATGTTGTCTAGTATTTCTTTGCGTTTGGAAGACAGAGTTCTTTATATGTCAGATAAGTTTGCCAGAGTGACTGGAAGTTTCTAAGTACTTTCCATGTGTGATCCCTTATCAGAAATAAAACATAGACAATATGGAAATTCATGTAGGATATCTACAAATAACACTGACATTGACAGCTGACATTAGTAGGGAGTTTACTTTGTGACAGATAAAATTTTAGGGACTCTGCATTACCATATCTAATATAATCATCCAAACAACTCCATGAGATAAACACTATTATGTCTATTTTTGAGAAGCAGAAGTAGAGTAACTTTCAAAGGTCACACAGCTGGTTAGTGGCTAAGGCACCTAGGCTTAGGCTGATGGAGTACACTTTCTTGCCCCACCACTTTCAGTTTTTATGACTTTGGGCAAGATAATTAAACTTTCTAAGAAAAATAGGAATGGTATGAATAATGTACAATATGAAGATTAAGTGAGAATATCCTTAAAAAGTACATGGCACAGTGCTTGACACACAGTATGCCCTGTACATGTTAGGTGTTATTACATGGCAACCATTTAGAAATCATATTTGTGTTGTCTGGGGAAAATAAAAAGTCTTTTCTTTGGATATGAAGGAATGATGCTATCCTTCTTTAATCACATTCTGAGAAGTCAGCATCAGCACATGCTCTCTCTGACTGCCAGGTGGTTTCCTGCACACCTTCTGTGAGCACATCAGTTATGATCAAGTTGAACTTTTGCCTCTCTATTTGTATCTTCACACATTTTAAATTCAAATTACTTGCTAATTGATGCAACCATCCTGCTTCAATTCATTTCCTAGTACACCAAAGTCATTTGTAAGATTTCTCCCGAGTCTCCAGAGTTAAGTTTCTATAGACACCTTGGAAGGGGTGATTTGCCAACTTGGTCCAGAGTACTACAAGGAGAGGGAGATCAGGGTGTCACAGATTGACTTCTCCGGAAGCAGATGCTGAAGTAGATTTAGGGGTTCAAATGTGTATTAGGGATTAGCATCTATGGAAGAAATAGGAAGTAACAGGATTCAGCAGAGGGAGAAGATGAACTGCAGTTCGGGGTTGATGAAGCTTTGGCCAATCTGGTGGGGAGCTCTGGAGCAAATATGCTCTGTCAGAATTGCTCTGTGTTAGCCTGCATGACCAGGATTTCTATATCCCAGCCCCACTAATTTACTGAATGGATGCCCTGGAAAGGGCGTGTGCTTGGGTGAGGTGTTCTTCTGCAACTCAGGCAGACCCTGATGGATCTGGCAGCTGAAGCCTCATTGATTATCATCCTTCCTAAAGCTGGGCATAAACTTTTCTTGAAGGAGGATATGGGTGGTACATCTCTGAGTAACACATGAGAGTAACTTGCCATAGTGATGAAACAAGTGCAATTTCATCACTCTTGTGATGGAAACTTTAGGCAATTACCAAGATGCCTGCCTTCTCTCTTCCTTCCATCTTGTGTAAGAGTTAATTCGGAAGCTTGACTTTCCCATACTTGGTGATAAGTTCCTGAAAGGCAGAATCTGGAAACTACGAATCTGAAGACTACACAGGATGTATCACAGTGCCCTTTATCTTATAAAGGTGGTGCAGATGTTTGTTCAATAAAACACTAGGAGAGAACTGTCTAAGAACCACAGGAAAAAGGAATGTTCTATATATCATTTTTGAATAATTATTGAGAGGAAAACATTAATTAGCACTTGTATCATACAATGCATCCAAATGAAAGGGAAATGTAGTAAATTTTTAAAAATAAAAATTAAAACCTTAAGTCTAAGAAAATATAGGTAAATATGATTCTGATTTTAAGGTATTCAAATTTTAGAAGCAAATGAGGAAACCACAAAAGAAATTCATAGTTTTCAGACATAATTTTTAAACCCCCACATGCAAGAAAAATTTGTTTAAATTTAAAGACAATGAGCACTTGGAATTTAAAAAACAAAAGACAAATGAACAACTGAAAAATATTTTTACCACATCAAGTCATATTCTTAATAAATAAAGTAGTTATGCATGCTGATTAGAATAATAAAGAATACTTTAAGGGAAAAAATGACAAATGATGTTGAATGTTCAAAAAGAAAAAATACAAGTGAAGAGCTAAACAGAAAAAAGTTTAGCTTCTTTAATAATAAATGGTTACAATTTATTTTATTTTATTTTTTTGAGATGGAGTCTCACTCTGTTGCCCAGGCTGGAGTGTAGTGGCGGGATCTCGGCTCACTGCAACTTCTGCCGCCTGGGTTCAAGCGATTCTCCCGCCTCAGCCTCTTGAGTAGCTAGAATTACAGGTGCCTGCCACCATGCCTGGCTAATTTTTGTATTTTTAATAGAGACAGGGGCTCACCATCTTGGCCAGGCTGGTCTTGAACTCCTGACCTCATGTTCCACCCACCTCAACCTCCCAAAGTGCTGGGATTACAGGTGTGAGCCACCACTCCTAGCTTCAATGAATTACGATTTTAAAACTGTGGGGAAAGTTTTTCAGGGACCTAAGTGATAGATTTTTAAAAGATAATACTCAATGTTGACAAAGGTTGGGGAGATGGAATTTTCTTACAGATTTGGTGGCAGAATAAATTTATACAACTTTTCTTGAGGACACTTTGTCTATATGCATAAAGTCTTCGATCCAACCCGTCTACTTTTAAACATTTTCCCTAAATAAAGATGTAAATAGTGATAAATATCCAATAATAAAGGAATTAGGAATAAATAAATTGTGATTTATCCAATTACTGCACAGCTATTAAAAATCACATAGTTGAAGAATTTTTAATGAAATTAGAAAATTCTGAGGCTATAATGTTAAGTGGAAAAAAGTCAAATATAACCTCTGAATTTAAATTTACTTAATGTATTTATACATACACACATATACATAATACGAAACAGAAATTATTAGCAATGATTATGTCAGGATGGTAGAATGATGACAATTATATCTTTCCCACATTCTTTTCTTTATTGTGAAAATTTTCACACCGTGCACATATTAATTTGATATTCAGATAACTCAACCACAAACACACACACACATACACACACACACAGAGAGAGAGAGAGAGAGAGAGAGAGAGAGAGAGAGAGAGAGAGACTTTTACATAAGAGGCTAATAATAAAGGAAATTTCCACCTGGTCCTGGGGTGTTTGCCAGCAACCCATCTTAGGCTACTCATCCTTCACTTTCCTCAGTCAAAATACTTAAGATAATTGTTCCTGTTCTGGGGGTGTACAAATTGCTCTAGAGTATAATAAACATGGAACTGCACTTGTTTGAATCTAAATCCCAGACTAGTCAATTACTAGCTGTGTGTCTTGGGTGACTGAGGCCCTTGTGCTCTCGGAGACTCACATTCTTCCTTTGCAAAAGGAGGTTATAAATACCCACCTAATAGTAGTGTGGCAAAACAATGTGGTATTGCAACAATTCAAAGCACAGACTTGGGAGCCAGACTGCCTTGGTTCAAATTTTAGCTCTGTTACACTAGTGAAACCATGGCCAAATTATTTAACCTTTGTGCCACTTGATGTCCCTCTATTTAATGGGAGATCAAAATAGTGCCCATTTTACAGAGTTTTAGAATTATACAGGTTAATGAGTATGTAGAGCAATACCAGTACATGCTGCACACTGTATCAGTGTTTGCTATGATTATTCAATGAGGCATTTAATGTAAAACACCACGGAAGAAATAAAATTCAGTTAATTAAGGATTTGAGTGCCTAATATACAGTCCTGTGTTAGTGGTCCAGAATTTTAGAATATATAACCTCTGTTTTATAGAAAATCTTGATTTTGAGGGAGGAGATACACAAGGAAAAAAATCCCAGCAGAACAGAGGAAATCAAGTTCTGCACAGGCAACCTTAGAAACACAAAGAAGGAGCCCTATATCTAGCCCAGGAGTTCATAGATGATATTGAGCTGAAGTTTAAAGCATGTAAGTAGGCACTCAATCTATGTCTGTTTTCTTCCTCTAATTCCATTTTCCTTCTAACCACCTACCCTTGTCAGATCATTAAACAGATACTGGGTGACACGAAATTAGAGAGGAAATCAAGGAGAATCACATTTCTTCTCCCAAATATCACCTACCCATTCCATCTACCCATTTCAGGCAGCCTGGCAGTATAATACCAACTTGCACTCATATGTGCATATTTCTGAAAATTCAAGATCCTGTCTCCTGCCAGCCAGGTATGGGACTTATATACTTCTCCCTGGGTTGGTTTGACCTTTAGTGAAAGACTATGCTAACTCCGGTGCTCACAAAGCAGTAAATACCCAAGTCTTGCTGTCACAGAGTTTTAGGAACACAGGGACATCTAAAAATTGACTAAGCTGCTTAGCCAAAGCTCACCTTCCCTAGGGGTACTTCTTTGTTCTGCAGGCCAACTGGGACCTGTCTGGATACCCCCTACCCCAACATAGCTCATTTTGTTTACCAGTCACTCCTTGCCTGGCGCTAAGAGGGACCTTTCTTAGGAGTCTAATTGAAAAATGAAAATTTCTCTATTCAGGCCAAGAACAAGCCAAGCCTGGTGAGAGCTATTTGGGAAAGCCAGATGCCCCTTCTGTCTAGAAACCTTGCCCTTCTTTTCTTCATTCTGCTAATTCCTGCTTGTCTTCTGAGACTCAGCTGTGGCATCACCTCATCTGAAACTCCTTGACTCCTTCCCAGCTCATTTAGGTGCTCCTCAGCTGTCATTTAAAGAGTGATAATTTGATGCCATAGCGATTAAATGCTATCATCTATTTGAAAACAAAAAAACCCCACAGATTTTTATACACAAATACAAAAACATACAAATTTGTCTTTTTTTTTTTTTTTTTTGAGATGGAGTCTCACTCTGTCACCCAGGCTGGAGTGCAGTGGTGCAATCCTGGCTCACTGCAACCTCTGCCTCCCCGATTCAAGCTATTCTCCTGCCTCAGCTTCCCGAGTAGCTAGGACTACAGGCGCACACCACCACACCCGGCTAATTTTTTGTATTTTTAGTAGAGACGGGGTTTCACCATGTTAGCCAGGATGGTCTCGATCTCCTGACCTTGTGATCCACATACCTTGGCCTCCCAAAGTGCTGGCGTGAGGCACTGCACCTGGCCAAATTTGTCTTCTTTTTTATTTTTTATTGCATTTTAGGTTTTGGGGTACATGTGAAAAACATGCAAAAATTTACCTTCTTTAACACATTTTGTAACCTTCCTTCTCCCCCTTCAAATAGTATTTCCATTTTATTTTCCTCATAGAATTTTAGCCTAATGAAATATAATTTTATACTTTAATATGTTTTATTGTGTAGTCTTTAGTAATCTTTACCAAAAAAATTTCCATAACTCAAAGTGTTATTTTTGTTTGGATTCAGTTATCATTACAATTACAAATACAACATTGATCAAAACAATAAATTATTTTCTACATTTTGATAATGACTGGATTTTAAATTATAATTCAAAATGCAGCTTCTAATGAGATGAATGGCTACTCCTCCCATAATTACTTCTGTATCCATGGATAAATATAACCAACCACTAGGATAAATGAGATTCAGCCTCAAGTACATTCCTATTTTTCATTTTAATAAATGCCTATAACTGAGAAACTGTTTCTTATAAATAAATTGACATAAATGGAAGTTTGTAATAGCCTTGTCACTCATTTTTTTGCACTTTTTCCAAGTTGTGTATCAAAACCACAGTTATTTATCATCAAAAATTATTTTCAATTATCCAGCAACTGACAAGTCAATTAGGTCTACCTTAAATTTTGTGGAAAGAAAAGAACTGGAAAACCTGACTTGCAGAAAGATTTGCTGATTACTTAATCAGGACAGCCATCCATTTTTCTCAAAACCTAAACTAATATTTCAGATGGACCCTTGTTTAGCACTTGGAAGGTTTCAGTAAACTATAGGGTTTATTGTCACTATAGACAGTGTCTCACTGCTGTCAAGTTTACTTTATTTGAGAAAGTGCAAGAAGTATGAGTTCTTAGGCAGTTCAATTTTAGAAAACAGTACAGATGGATCTAGAAAATCTGCAAATTAAGCCCTGACTGTGTACTCTTTGGAAAATCATCACTTTGCCTCAGGGGTGGTGTTTCCCCAGATTTGAAGACTGCTGCTTACGTGAACCAATTAACAGACCATATAAGACTGGGAAAGCAGGTAAATTACTGATACACTTGTAAGATGGAGAAATTCCTCATGATTCTCTGGGAAGCCTCAACCCCATGGCCATGTTGGTGGAGGACTCATTTCATTATTTAGTCTGGCATTAAGGCTGCCAGGAGACATCATTAAGTTATTTCAGATATTGGACTATGATTACTCAGTCACAGAACTGGCAATTTTCTGCTTACATCAGAATTTAAGGAAACTAGGACCAGGAAATGCCTAGGTATTTCCTGGCAGAGAGGACCAGCCTGGGAAGAGATATGAGACCAGAATAGGTTGCAATGATTCTCTTTGGTAGATTTGGCTGCTGTAACATGAAAGGATCCAGGGCTGTTGTCACTGAAAAGTTTATTCTTGCCACCATCTTATATATGTTTCCATCCAATTTCTTTCATAAGAGAAAAATCAATCAGCAAAGTTTATATATAACAAACTCTTTAGTTCCATTTTCTTCCACTTCAGATTCCTTTTCATTTTCAGGAAAGATATTTTAATACCAGTATAAGGGTGTTCTGCACAGAGTATTTATACTCAATTTCAACTCACCCAAAAATTGCTTACTTGCCTGGGATGCCCTAAACATTGCCATATCCCAAAACTACATCCACATGCACTCTTGAGGAAATCTCAACCTATGGCATGAGGTTCCATCTGTATACCATATAAACTCCAATGTTTATACATAGACCTGATCTCTCTCCTAAGTTCCCAATGTGCATATCCCAATGTGTATCTGCCGACCAGATACCTACACTGGAAATCTCATTTATATATATATATATATATATATATATATATATATATATATATATATACCCAAAACAAAATTTATTATTCCATTCCCTTCTCCTATGTGTACCCACAGTGTCTTTTGTTTCTATAAGTGGCACCACAAGGCACTGAGTTGCTTAAATCAAAATTCTGTTGGCCATTTGTCTTTTCCCATGCCCCAAAAATCTAATCCAATCCATCAGCAAATAAACATTTTAGGTAAAACTGTGAAGGACAACACCTTAATAACATTTCTCATAGCTGTCCACTTTTTTCTCCACTAGACCAAGAGAGACTTCATGGATATTTGCCACTGCCTACTCACAATTTTCCTCATTCTTATCACCGTTTACTCTTTCAATTCATCCTCTACACAGGATCAAGAGTGAAATTTTAAACCTGGATTATATCACGTCGCTTAAACATGGATGATATCACATCACTCTCTTGCTTAAAATTTGTTGTGGTTTTCTATAGTTCTTAAAGGCTAAACTTCTTACCATAGCCTATAAACTGTACATCAGCTATGTTTAATCTGTGATTAGAATCACCAGGAGAACCTAAAGTAACAAGAGCAACAACAATAACCAAAAAGCCCAAACACCAATGCCTGGGCACCACCCCAGACCAGTTGATTTAGAATTTCTGCGGGCGGAGTGCCTGCATTTCTGAGACATAGTCACTCTCTCTCTCACTCACTAACTTCCGAATATACAATTCTATTTTTTTCTTTAAACGCACAAAATTTGTACCTGCCTATGGACTTTTGCACTGGCTATTTCCTCTTTCTGGAATGCTTAATACTCAGATTGGCACATTGGCTCCTTCTCATCAACCAGGTCTCCACTCAAATATCACCTCTTTAAAGAGAAGAGTCAGGAAAGAGGGCAACAGACTTGTAAACCTTCATGTCTGTATACATGAGATTAGAGTCCTCATGTCAGGAGTTACTCCTTGCATTCTCCAGTCACTCACATATCACGTGCCCTGATTCTGTGAGCTTGTCAGTGGTTGCCCTTCCATTTCCTTCACTATGGTGTTGTGTCATCCTAAGAAGCAATGGAATTGTCAAGTTAGTTTTTAACCCATTTTTACCTGCATATTTATTCAAATAATTATAACTCAGTGGGACAGTAACTATAAGAATGTATGCGTATGTATACAGAATTATCAAGGTCTTAACATGCCTTGCAAGCAGGAGTCATCTCTGACTGCCTCTGAGGAATGACACTTCTCCTTGGGATGTATCCTGACATGTAGACCTTTATAATCATTCTTCAGGGAACTTTCTCAAGAAATACTCATTAAAAATCCAGTTCAATTTTGGAAACTACTTTTTTAGGGATGTGGTTGACTTTGGTATAAAGCCCTTAGTGGTAGAATGAATTTCAACTTAGATACCCACGCACAATTTTGCTATAAAGGATCTTCCTGTAGTCCTCGTTTCAATATCTTAATAGGACATACATTGATAAGGAGTGCTAAAACGTACAAAGCACTTTTATAGTAGATGTTCTTCCTTATGTTCTCCCTTAACTCCCTGGGTAGTCGAGGCTTAAGTTGAGTACTAGATAGTTCAGTGCCAGAGTTCCTACATTTGAATGTGTAGCTTATGTGCTATAAAAGTGTGCCTGCATGAAAGCCTGCAAAATGAAGCTCAGTGCCTCAGCAAGTCAGTGCCCATCACCACCCCCAAGGGAAAGTCAGCCCAGAGGAAAGGGTGTCCTCATATTCAATCACCAAAGGGAACATTTTTCTTATTTCTGCAAGGCTGCCATCTGTCATGACTTAGCCATGGTAGTACTATTATTTTTGTTGTTTATTGCTTTATTTTCTAGATGAAAACTCTGCTTTTCAGAGAGGTGAAGTATCCCATCTAAGCAGAAAATATTCCAGGGAGTCAAATATCTGCTAGTGAGTGACAAAAACAATCTAAAGCTTTTTCCATCAGCACTTGGAAATATTCTTATTCTTACTGTGGGATGATACCTGGTTTGTAGACAATGCCTATAGGGCAATGGTTGGGTTCAGAATTACAGAATGAGAGGCATAATCATCAAAGCACAGAGAAGCATATTAATAAAAGCCTCTGAGAAATAAAAATGAGATCCCAAATTTCCCAACTGACTGAACAGAACCCCTCTTGGCCAAGGGGATCTCAGAGGAATCTTGAAAACTGAGTTCTCAGTCACAATAGTGTGTGAGGTCGGACATTCCTTGTAATGCCCATTCCCTTGGTAATCACCATTAAGCTTTCTTCCCTAGGTCCACACAGAAACCAGCCCTTTACAGAGACTCTACCACTGATATCAACTAACCTATAACAACTGCCTCTTCTTTTTGCAGTTTTAGCAAAACAACGGACCAGCATTTCTTCCTGATAAGAGACTGCTGACTATGAAGTGGTTCTGGCCAGTCTATGGAGGATGTGCATTAGGGGTTTTCATGTCCTGTGCTTCACCTTTTGTCATTAGAGGGCTGAAAACACCACCCTCGGACCATACTAACAAGGCCATATTTTTAACACGGGTCCCATGGAGAATTGCGAAGCTTAATCGTGCATGTGTGTTTCTCCTTTTAAAAATATTCATGACTCCTCTTATAGCTTATTAAATATGTAAATTGACCATCTCTGCACACATTCCTATTCCCTTTTCTCCTCTCTCAAAGAGTCTGCTTCTGGGTCCTAGCCAGAGGCTACACTTCCCAGTCTGTCAGAATGGCCATGCTGCAGGCTGCAACCCTTTACAAGAAATAAAGCTCTCCTTTCCACATTTATGAACCTTGTCATTCTTCAGTTGACACCACCAATTCCATGAGAGTCATTTAACTGTCCAGCGTTCTTTTCTCTCTTTTAGAAATTGAAAGGGTGGACTCAGCACCAAATAAGGTTCCTTTGGGCTCTAATATATTTGGCTAGAGGAGATGGCAGAGTTATTTTTTATAAAAGGAGCAATTTCTTTGCTCTTTCATCACAGCTGTCCAAGGTTACCTGAATCACAGCCATCTTGTGAGAAGACTTCTGCTGTATTAAGCCATTTTGGAACCATCTTCAGCCTCATTAATGACTTAGGGGGGTTAGGTTGGTCACTACTGACCTCCCTTTTTATCAAACTTGCTGTTGAGTTGAGTCTCTAATTTGGATGAAGTCAGATGTCTCATCCCCAGGAGTTAAATTACAGACACATTCATTGATTCTGGGCTTGCTCCCTCAGGTCAAGAGCATACAACAACCCCACAGCTTTCTGCAAAGAGGGCATGTTGTATAAGTCTTATGCTTGCAGTCTTTGGAGGAAATGATGAAAGTTGGAGGAAGGAAGCAAATAAATACATTTTCTCTAAGTCAGTTCAAACTAGAATAAGTCACTGCCACACACCATCTGCCCCCTCCTCCCCAGGGTCCCTCTTCCCCTGGACCCTCCATCAGTAAATGAATTTAACCTCATTTGCTGCTCTCTAGGGAGAATGCATTCAACCACAAGCTCCCCAAGGTGCTTCCGTTCCTGGTACAAAAAGCTGAAAATGTCATCGCATTTGCAAATGAACAGAAAAAACTTCCCACTCAAAGAGCATCAGTGCCACTGTGGTTCACTGAAGCAGCGGGCAGGAGCTTTCCTCTCAGTGCCATTGCTTTGCGGTTAGAATAATACATACATATTATTTTCATCTAATGACACTGGCAAGTTTAACTTTCTTTGCAAAAGTAACAACGATATGCCTTCAACCAGTAGATTGTTCTCTATTTCTTTGGACAAGGGCAGAATGGTTTCTATTTACTCCCAATAGGGCCAGTCACCAGTAACCTCTAGACATGTCTTCACTTCAGCTTGACCACATGCTGTATAAACCCCACAGGTCACAGTGGTTTTGATATTCTTCAGTTATAAAAGTCGGAATTATGGATTGAGATGCTGGCCCCATCAATCCCATCTTTCTTGGCATTCTCATTTGTCAAGGAGGGATGGGCTCAAAGCAGAATACTTCACATCCCTTGTGATTTGCAATTACCTACCTTCAATCTTTTCTCAGATTTAATATTTTCTGAGCAAGGGGCCCTGAACTCTGGTAAGAGGTAGCTTCTGAGTAAAGGCAGTACAGGACAATCTCCAACTTACTGGGGCTCTTTCCATAATTTTTGAAGCATGAAAGAACCATCATGGTGACTGGTTTCACACCACTGACTAATCTGAACTGACCAGTTCATTTTGTCACAAAAAACTCTGGAGTGTGGCCAAAAGGGTTCACTAGAGATTCTACTAGAAACTTTGCATTTAGATTGTATTGCAAGCTTGCCAAATGTACATCCTAGAAGAGTCTGACACTCAGGACATCTCATTACATGTTTCCATCCTATTCTGCAGGAACTAGAAACATGGAAATGAGAAATTCTAGGTACAAACTTTACTGGCACTTCAAATACAATAGATACGCAAGGTGGGGTTAAGTATTATACTCCATATAGCAATGGCAATCCAGTTGGTAATGGTGCACTAATACCAAGGTAGATGTTCTAAGATATATTAGCTATCCTGTTCAGACATAACACATTGATGCCTTTTACATGAAAACTCACTGAATGAGCTGTGTAGAGGCCTGTCTACAAGTGCACTCAGTGAATAAAATTACCCAGTGCGTTAGTCAGCTCAAGTTGCCATAATAAAATACCATAGACGGGGTGGTTTACATAAAAATATATACATACTCTGGAGGCTGGCAAGTACAAGAAAAAGGTACCCACCAGTTCGGTTCCTAGTGAGGGTTCTCTTCCTGGTTTTCAGACAACTGCTGTCTTGCTATGTCCTCAAATGACTAAGAAAGAGACCTCTAGTGGCTCTTCCTTTTAAGGGCATCAGTCCTATCAGATTAGGGTCCCACGCTTATGACCTCCTTTAACATTTATAACCTCCTCATGGTCCTTATCTTCAAATACCATCACTTTGGGGGTTAGGACTTCAATATATGTATTTGGGAGGGGGAACACATTCAGTTTATAACACCCGCAAATAGCCAATTCTGGGACATAGGACCTCAGGTGCTCTATCATTGAACCTCTGCTGTAACTATGAAATGAACACTCTTCAAAGGCCTCACTCACAGATATCTGCCAACTAAGATGTATCTGTGGAGATGCAGGCAATGCTCATTCAGTCTCCACCAAGGGCCTACTCTGTTTCATGACCTATACAAGACAATGGGAAGATAAATAGGATATGGTTTCTACCATTAAGAATGCCAAGAGAGTTTGGGGACAAATAAAATCAGATAATTACAATAATTATGAACGCAAAAAAATGGTCCAAGTCTGATGTTAAAGGTATACCTAGAGTGATATGAAAATTCACGCCTAGGAACATCATCTAACCTAGTTAATGAGGTGGTGATGGAAAAAATCTTCCTGGAAGAAGTGATCTTTGAGTCTGATGTGATAGTTTTGTAGGATATTTGAGAGTTCAAAAAGGAAGTGTTTCAACCTGCCCATTTTTTCTCAACTAGGCAAGTATTTAGAAGCAAGAAAGAAATGACTTCTTGTTCTCTTTTCAGCCTGATCAAATAATCAATCAGCTGAATTAGGACACCTCAATGTATATCACATAGAAAACTGTTTCTATTTTGCTAATATGGTATTACTGCAAATGGCATCCATAACTCAAATTTCGTCAAGAAAAGTGATTACTAGGAAGCTTTTATTTTTCCATCTTCACTTGTTTTAAAAACCACAAATCCAAAAGAAACCAATAAGGTAAAAATCATGCGAAGTTGAACTTCATTACACTCTGAAATGAAATTGAACTTGCATGTCGCATAGTTTAAATTAGAGATACTTTTTTTTCTAAAGTCTCCTGACAAGGAACTTCCAAAGAGCTTAAACTGTATTTATTCACTTTGTGGAGTTTTGATAAATGGCTTTGTAAGAAAAAAAATTTAAAAACATTATTGTGGATATGTTTTTAAGTTATCCCATGAGAGACTGAATATAATTGAGTTAGAAAATACACAAATGTCTGGGCAAGGACTTTTTCCTGAAGTAAAAATAAACTCATTAAAGGTTCAGCTCTGGGCAGCATCATTAAGATCAAGGCAAGGAGTAGAGCTGTGATACCAAGTGTTACCACTGCTATACTCTCATCTAAGACATGGCACCCAAGGAATTGGGTTGGGCTCAGAATTCTCCTCCACGAGCCTGCAAGTGTATTTCATTTTATCTCAATGAGCCCACCCTATAGGCAAGAGTGGTTCACAGAATTAGGATTACACTGAAAAACATAATTAATTTCTGCCTTCTCTGGTATTTTGTATTGTCTTTAATTTTGTTTTTTAAAATTTTGTTGTTACCCCCAGTCTCTGAATTTATTAAATAAACTGAAGTAATATTCTTTCACAACTTCTCCTTTTCTACATTCCTCAGCAGCCATGAACAAGGCTCTATCACTAAGTTTGGGGCCACATACAATCACTGTTTTAAATAGCAGCCTGGATCCCCTTCAGCCACTGCAATCAATGGCAAAACATGCCCTACCTGGCAATTCAGTGCCCTGCATGTGCAGATTATCCTAGGGTTAGTAAAGAAGTGGCCAGTGCCAGCAGCTAGACTTATTGCCGTCTCTATCATCAAAGAACAAGGGTGACAGAGCAGGCTTCAGTTTCCAAGATCCTTAAACATTAGGTCTGTGTTCATGTGGACTGTTTTTTTTTGTTGTTGTTGTGGGGCGCACATGCACGCGTGTGTGTGTGTGTGTGTGTGTGTGTGTGTGTGTGTGTTGATTTTACAAATCTCTTCCTCCCACAAGCCTTTTCTTTTTCTTTCTAACTTTAGATTCACAGGGTACATATGCAGGTCTGTTACATGGGTATATTATGTGATGGTAAGGTTTGGGTCTTTAATGATCCTGTCACCCAAGTAGTGAACATAGTACCAGATGGGTAGTTTTTCAACACTTGTCACCTTCCTCTGTTTTGTAATTCCCAGTGTTTATTGTTGCCATCTTTGTATCTATGTGTATCCAATGTCTTCCTCTCACAAGTGAGAATATGTGGTACTCAAAAACCTTTCCTAACTATGCCAAGACAGTTTGTGCCCCTATTTAACTACTGGGATTGTATTGCAGTTCCCCTAATACCTAGTAATACAGATCTGTTTGCAGGTCTCCTGCCATTATTACATGGCAAGTTTCTTGAAGACAGCTTAGAAACCTGTATATTCTTAGCTCCTTGCAAGTGCCTAACACTTGCGTAGTTGCTCACTAAATATTTACTGATGATTAGATGGGTGGATAAATGGCCATCCGAGCCATTGGATCTGAGCCATTACTTGCCAAAATATTTAATGGGTGAGAAAAGTAGGGACTTTCTCAATTCAGTGGAGTAAGTTTTGTGGGAATAATAACCCTGTGTGAGGCCCTCCTACTGCTCCTGATATTGTGCATGCACAGGCTGGGGAGGCCAGGTTGGAGAGAATTCAAAAAAGGAAGATTGGGATTATAATTGTGGAGGCTTTGAATGTCATCCTAAGGGTGTGGCCTTAATTCCACGGTGAAGGTTTGTAATAAGTGAGTGACATGATTAGGTATCTAATCATGTCCAACAATATATATATGACATGATTAGATTAGTATACCTAATGTAATTAGATATACTATATATCTAATTGGATATATGTCTAATTAGATATACTAATTGAGACCTACTTTGGTAGTAATGGAAGAAGGCCAGGCCAAAGGCAGACATGCCTAATAGGCAACTTCTTAATTTTCTATGAGAAACACTAAGAAGGTTTCAGTGTGGGTGAAAAGAAGAAAGGACATGGGATTAAGAACTACTTTAGAGGTAAACTTACCAGGTCATAATAGCAAAGATTCATCTAGAAAAATTTTCGAATGTTTCCCATGTTGGTTGTAAAGAAAAAGGTAGAGATGAGAAAAAGGACAGAGCTTAAAATACCAGTAGGGACTTACATCAAGTAGAATAAGTATCCAGAACCCTGTATTGTGGTACATGAATATATATTTTCTCAGATTACACTCATGGGTAGCCTCCATCATTTTTTCGAAGGGCCCAGGAGAAATAAACTGTTTCTATTAGTAATGCCCACGGCAGGGTAATCAATCAGTACTCAGACAGTACCTGGAATTTTCTAAAAAGCTTATGCTGCTTTCAAGATTGAAATAGGGTCAGCTTTGTTTTTGCACGTTACTGAATTTCCCAACAAATTTAATTCTAGGCACTGGAAATCATACATGTATATATACAAATGACTGCTGAAGAGTTGAATTTATAAGATTAGGGCAAAAAAAGTTGCCTTGTGATCCTAAATAAAAACAATAGTGGAATCAAACTCAGGTGTCCTAGTGGTCTCTGCCAAAGTAATATGTCAGTCAATAAAGGAGAAATTAGGCAGGTTGGAGAGTTATGGGTCGTTACTTATTACCGAAGACATGACGCAACTGTGGGTGCTTTCAAAAACAGGACATCACAGTACAAAACATTCCAGAGTATAAACTGTAGTGTACTCAGTTAGCATTTTCGCAGGCTTCTTTGTGCTGATAAGCATTCAGTAAATGCTCAACTTCAGGACTCAGTCCGGATATATTGCCTAGCGGCAATGACTCCAAGCCCATGTGAGGCCCTCCTACTGCCCCTGATACTGTACATGCACAGGCTGGGGAGGTCAGGTTGGAGAGAATTCAAAAAAGGAAGAGTGGGATTATAATTGTGGCGGCTTTGAATGTCATCCTAAGGGTGTGGCCTTAATTCCATAGGACTGGAAAAGAACTAAGCCAAATGCCAACAAGAATGTAGACAGGGACACTACTAGGGTAATAGTAATAAAAATGGTTTTAATCAGATGAACTGATCTTCCAGGTCAAGGAAAAAAGGTGGAGGAAGTTCAGGGAAAAGATAAATTCAGGGTGGGTTTCATGCCAAATCAGGATATGCATCTAAAGTAAGACAGAAAGACTAATGCAGAACATGATCCAAAAGGATTTTGGTGAGAATCAGGTTCTTATCACCTGATCAAATTAGAGGGTAAGACATCCTTTCCAACAGGCATCAGAGATTCGAGGCTGCTGAAACATGGAAGAGGACAGGGAATGGACTAAGTGAATAAGTCAACCACATCTACTCTTTGTCCAGTCTCATGTCACTATTCTGTAGTTATACTAGTAGAGCATTTCCTCATCTGGGAAGTCTGCAATTTAAAGTCTGTGGGAAATTTTCAGTTTATTCTAACAAGGTACTTCATATAGAAAAAGGGGAAGAAAACTAGGAACCATCATTCAAAAGCCTCAGACCTCTGCTCTGGGGTATAGAACAGTAGACTATTATAAACTCTTTTGGTTTGCGCACACACACACACACACACACACACACACAATGTTGACAAATTGCCCACCTGCACTTTCTGTGTTACAAAATTGAAGTAGGGGGAGGCAGTCAGCAGATACTGGGTATCCATTGCACTTAGCCTGGGATGGGGTCAGGATAGCACTGACAGGCACCATTTAATGGAAAGACCTATGTCACAATGTACTGAATTTCTCACAGCAAGGCTGTAAATGACATCAAAATACAGACATCTAAGCTGAGGCCCTTAACATCATCCTCAAAGCACAAAATGTTCACAGAGGGAAACCCTGGAATCTCCCCCCAAAACCTGTTAATGTGTCTGAGAGCTCAAAGCTGAATAAATGAAGACAATATGTTTTGTGGATCTAGAGAAAGATGCTGCTTTTCTCCTGACAATCTTCAAAGAGGGACCAGGTTACAATAATGCAAAGCTGAAAGTCACTGCAGAGCAGGTCAGCAACCCACAGAGACAATCTTCCCTAAATAGACACTTTATGCCTTGGGTTTTAGCATCCTGGCCTCAGATGGAAAACCTGTATAGACACAGGACTGGAATTAGAAGTTTTTAAGTTTAGTTGGAGGATTTTCTAAGTTATATATCCAATTCAGTTTCCAGGGTGGTTGGTGAAAGGTTAAAAAAGTAAATAAAAAGATGAAGAAATGCTTTGAAGCCAGAAAAGTTTGAATTAAAATCCTGGCTCTACTATTACCAGGTGGATAACCTCTGGATTAGACAAATCACATAATGTCCAAAAGGCATACATTTTCATTTGAATATGGGCATAATTGCACCCAGTTCTGTGAGGATGACATGAAATATTGCCAGTATCATGCTTAGCACAGTGCCTGGCATACAGCAGATGACAGGAAATGCAAGCTCTCTCTCCCTTCTCTGCCCAGCTTTCTAATACAGTCAGTCCCCCTCATTTAGTTTGTTATCTCTTTCTAGAGAACAAAAGTAAAGGGAAGTTTTCCTGGTAACTGTCTCTATCAAGTTTTCCCATATCAAAGACAAATTGTGTATGTGATTTGTTCTCCTCAAAGGAGACATTTAGGTAGGAATACTCTGAAGACATAGACATCTGGGGATCTTTCCTGGGTAAACAATTTAAAATATGAGGGAAAACTATCTGTAGGAAAGATACTTTGAAATGCTGTTAGGCACTACTTTATGCCAGGAACTGTTCTAGGCACTAAAAACCCATACTTTAGACAACTCTCTGCCCTTATGAAGCCCATACCCAAGCTGAGGAGAACACGCTGTGCTCAGAAATGTCTATTGTAGCACTGTTTGTAGCTACAAGACAATATTAGTATTTAACAACAGGAAAATGGTTAAGCAAATTACGCACTTCTAATTGCTGGAACATGAAGCAGTGATCAAAATGGTGATTAGGAAGAGTGGACAACCATACTAATCTCTTACTAAGTGAGAAATTAAAGTTCTTATTAAGGTTTGACTTTATCTCTGAGCAGCTTAAGTTTATACAATCTAGTTACAAGCACAATAAATCAATACATCTTAATTATTTTTCTCACCTTATCTCTTGTGTGCCTATCAATATCTACAGTCAGTTAGTCCCTCCCTCTCTCTCTCATACAGAAATCATTAATGATTAATCCAGCCCATCAGAGTTAAAGGGGTTGACTGAAATTCTCTTTTACCACTAAATATTTGTAATTCTCTGACTCAACTATCAGGTAGAAGTCCTGAGACTTTTGTCTTCCCTATCCATTCACACTGGTTTAATCGTTACCAACATTTATATCTCTGTGGAACTCAGTCTGTCTGCTATAAGCAGAACCCATGTGATTTCAGGCACATGAAATTGGGACTACAGGGAAAATGTTAATGTCAAGCAGCTGGCAAGTATTACAAAAATTCAAATTATAAATATCTACAGAATATGTGAACTACTCACAAACTTAGTTATGTCTTCCCCAAATATGACTCGAGCCTTGTGAATAAATGCCTAGCATCCAGCTGTTTTTACTTCATATTAGACTGCTTTATATAACCTGATCTGTAGAACTAGCACAATAGTCACAAAGACAAGGGCCAAATGATCACAAAAATGGATTTCTTTCACATTTGCCTGTGTTCAACATCCTTTATAATGTGACTTTCAACTCATCTAATGAAAATGTATCGTATTTTTCCCCATCTCTTGTATTTGGCTGACCTTGTAACTTGCTTCAGCCAATGGGATGTGGTAGAAGTGACCGTGTGTCAGTTCTAAACTAAGGCCAGAAGGGGCTTACGTGCTTCTGCTCTTTTTCTTGGAACTATTCCACTGCCATGTGACTAATTTTTCTCACATGTGCCATTATTCTCAGGATAACCTGCTAGAGAACAAGGGACATGTGGCCCAGTCATCCCGTTTACCCTTGTCATCAGTCAGACCTTATCTGCAGTTGAGCACAGACACATGAGAAAGTCCATCTGAGACAAGAAGAACTGCCCAACTAAGCACAGCATAAATTGCCAGCTCACATAATAGCAAGTTAAATAAATGGTGTTTTTAAGCCACTAGATTTTGAATAGTTTATTATTTAAGGGAAATATTCACAAGCAGACTAAATTCCAAAATACGTGGAATCCTGAGAACTTCCAGATTTATCTGACTTGAGTCAAGCAAACAGAATTCTTATTGCCCATTCTGTGATTTTTCTCTCCTCATTTCCGCCCAATCAGCCCACGTATGAATCATGCAAAACTGAAAAATGTGTTTGTTCCCTGGGAAGGCCATCGCTTGCTCTCCTTGGTGCCTTGGGAAGAAGATACATTATTCTGGGTAGCTAGTGTAAAGTACAATTTTGCAGATGTATGTGATAGGGAGCACTCATGCTTTCCAAATATTTATGGCAAGATAAAGAAATGGATGAAAAAATTTTATTATCAGTGACACCACAACCAAGTGATTTCAACAATTTTGACACTTCTAATTCAGGGTTGCTTTTAATCCTTGGTCCAATGTGCTATTCTAGGTATAGCTGTCTACAAAACAACAAAAGTAACGGTATTAAACACATTTAATCCTCATTTATTATTATCTCATACATTCTGGGTATTGGATAGTCTCAGCTAAATAATTCTCACTAGAAGTTAACAGAGGCTGGAGTTACCTTGAAGACTGCCTCCCTTACACGTCTGGCGGATGATGCTGGCTTCAGCCAGACCTATAAATGGTCTCTTCATGTTGCCTGGGTTTCCTCACAGCTGGGTGTGAGGTGGTAGTGACTGGGTACCAAAAGCAAGTGTCCTAAGACAGATCTAGGGAGAACTTGCAGCTCCTTCACTTTCTCAGGAGTTATATAGTGCCACTTCCATTGTACCCTCTTGGTTGAGGCAAGTCACAAAGGTATGCCCAAGTGCAAGAAAAAGGGAGATAGACTCTGGCTCTCATACCTATGAATGTGGAAAGGTCACACTTTAAGAGGATCATGTGGAACAAAATACATTACTGCAGTCTTCTTTGGGAAATAAAATCTTCCAGATGTACATATAAATAATAGGAAATCATGAAATTCCAGAGTCACTTTACTTTTGTTAACATGCAGCTAGAATCACACTGGTGAATAACGTAGACATTAAATACTGTGCAGCCATACTCAGGCAGGTCTTGAATATAACTGGATACTTGAAACTATCTGAGTCTTCCTAAAAGCACCTTGGAAGTTAATGAGAATATTTTTGTTGGCTGAAAGCCATTCTTCCACATACAACTAAGTGATATTTAATTTAAAATATAAACTTTGCCTTAAAATATTAATTAGAACATAAAATTAAAATATTAATCAGAACAATTTTTATAGTTGTCAGCCTGGAGCAAGAAAACACAAGTTTGGTCAGCAGATGTTAAGACACTGGGGTAAGAAACGTGAAAATTTTATTTAAAAATATCTGTTCGGCATTTTCAGAAGCCACAAACTACAACAAAGCTATTTCCTCATTTTCTTGCTCTGGTTTTTAACATGTGGTCACTCCATGTCTCTTGTCTCTGGAGAAAGAGGTGGTAGCATGAAAGGAAGAATGAATGTCACAAAAGTCTTCCCAGATTTGTTTCCAAAAACCTAACATCCATCCTGAAAGATGGTTAAGAAGGGAGGAAGTTTGAAGTTTTTGAACTTCTCAAAATTGCTTAAACAAATGCAGGAAGCAAAGTGAAGCTTCTCTTATTCCCAGGATTAGGAGGTTTCCCAGGATTAGGAGAAAGAGACAAGAGAAAGAGAAAGGTATGCATAACACCAGGGTAAGGAACCTGCATTCATGGTAAGGCCATCAATTATTAGATAATTCAGAGAATTTAGAGGTCAGTATTCTATGCTGCCAGTGCCTGGCGGGGGTGATGATGAAGGGAAGTGGACGCAGTGACCCTCTAGAGGGGAAAGACTATGATGGGTGTCAGTGTAGGTATCAGGGAAAGGGACACTTGAACAAAAGTTTCCTTGCCCCAAGCCAGACACTGAAGCACCATAAAGTCACATGTGCCTTTGTTCAGGGCAAAGGACATCTTGCAGGCAAATTTATAGTTTCGGGTTTTAAAAATGGTTTCTAAAAATGTATCATATTGCATATATAATTTTGTACCTTTTAAAAAATTTTTGCTTTGGAGATACTTGGGTCATTATATATAGATCTACTCTATGATACCTGCTGCATGTTATTTCACAGTGTGAGCATGAACTAGGATATATTCTCCTATTAATGGACATCTATTTTTCCCCCAGTTTTTCTCTAAAACAATGTAGCAGTGAATGTCCTAGTGGAAGCCTCCGTGTTAACACTTACATTTCTTTCCCTAGGTTAAAGAAAGAGAAATGAAATCCCTGGGTCATGGGATACACTTTAAAATATATAATTCAGTTAGGCCTAGTTATCTCCCAAAATGAGCATGGCCATTAATCTCTCAATCTGAAAAATATGAGGTAAATTATTTTCCCACATTGTCACCTGTATATTTATTATTTTAAAATTATGATGCATTTTAAAAGCAAAATAGGCCAGGCTTGGTGGCTCATGCCTGTAATCCCAGCACTTTGGGAGGCTGAGGCAGGCAGATCACGAGGTCAAGAGATGGAGACCATCCTGGCCAACATGGTGAAATCCTGTCTCTAAGAAAAAAATACAAAAATTAGCTGGGCATGGTGGCATGTGCCTGTAGTCCCCACTACTGAGGAGGCTGAGGCAGAAGAATCACTTGAACCCAGGAGGCGGAAGTTGCAGTGAGTTGAGGTTGCACCACTGCACTCCAGCTTGGCAACAAAGTGAGATTCCACCTCAAAAATAAGTAAATAAATAAATAAATGAAAATAAATAGTAGAAAATGTTCAAATATATTCTCCATGATAGCAAGAACATTGCCCATCTTCTTTATTTTTATATAATTAGAACAGTGCCAAATAATAGAAGGCAAATAATAGAAGGCATTTAATCATTATTAGTTGAATGAATAAACAAATGACAAAGGTGAATGGAAGGAGACATTGAGAAAAACTCTCTGGCATGAAGTATAAGATAATGCTAGAAGAATTTGAAGCCATTGTTGAACTGAAAGTAACCACAGCAGCAACTCCGAAACTCAGCTCAGCTCCTGGCTAGTTTGACTCAAGTCCTCACACTAACAGCAGAACAATTTAAGAGCCATGTCCACTTTCAAGTGTAAGGACTCTACCCCAGAGTCTACTGTCCTAAACACAATGTCCATCATTCAATCAGAGATTACAAAACACACAAAAAAAATGCAAGAAAAATCTCACTCACTGTTGAGACAAATTAATTGACAGAACCAGACTGAAAAATGGCTCCATGTTAGAACTCTCAGACAGAGGATCTAAAATAATAATTGACTGATATTTTAAAGGCTCTGGTGAACAAAAGTAGGTAACGTGCATAAAAGAGGAATCTATGGGAACTGTAAGAAAGAGTCAAACGGAAATGTTATAAATAAAAACCACAGTCACTATAGTGAAGAAATACTTTGATAAGGTGTCAGTGAATTCAAAAGCCAATCAGCAGAAACTACTCAAACTAAAACTCAAAGACAAAAAAAAGATGGGAGATAATTATTTTTTAAGCATGATCACCAAAATGTAGCAACAAGTTTGCCTTACTCTACATCATTTGAATTTCCAAAAAATAAGCTCATTGTACAATCTTTAAAATATTTTGAATAGAATTATTTCATATGTTATTTGTGAAAATTAGGGGGAAAACAGTAAAGAAATATTCTGTGAGAAAATCTATCTAATAAACCCAGTATTCATGTTCTTAGAATATAGAAAAAGAAAGAAATGTGGTGATTTGCCAGTTTTCATTATATAATTGAAGAGAAGAAAATTATTCTTCACCCACTGTTTTCAGAAGAATTTATTGTACTGAAAGGGATTTTTGTAAAAGGTAAACTAACCACTGTAATATAAGCTAGTAATTTTTTCCAGAAGTGAAGATACTTCACCCAAAGCATCTTAATGGACAGAACATATATCTTTGGTAAAAAGTAGCCTGTGGTCTTCTTAATGATACAGAAGATCTTTTTGTAGAGTGTAGACATATATGCATATGTGTGTGCATCTGTGTGTGTACACCTGTGAATATATTAGTTATATAGGAATGGGGAACTAAAGTTGCAGATAGAAACTAGGCTGCTCATCAGCTGACCTTAATATAGGGAGATTATCCTGTAGGTCCAATGTAATCACTGATTCTAAAAAGTAGAAGAGGGAAGCTGAAGAGTAGGTCAGAATGATGTGATATGAGAACAACCCTAACCATCATTACTTGTTTAAAGATGAGGGGATAGGGTTATAAAACAAGACATGCAGTTGAGTTCTAAGAAATGGAAAAGATGAGAAAACGAATTCTCCCTTAAATCCTCCAGAGGGAACACAGCTTTGTTAACACTATTTTTTTGTTTGTTTTTTTTTGAGATGGAGTTTTGCTCTGGTTACCCAGGCTAGAGTGCAATGGGGTGATTTTGGCTCACTGCAACTTCCGCCTCCTGGGTTCAAGCGATTCTTCTGCCTCAGCCTCCAGAGTAGCTGGGATTACAAGCATGCACCACCATACCCAGCTAATTTTTTATATTTTTTTCAGTAAAAACAGGGCTTCTCCACGTTGATCAGGCTGGTCTCGGACTCCTGACCTCAGGTGATCCGTTGCCTGGCCTCCCAAAGTGCTGGGATTACACCTGTGAGCCATTGTGCCTAGCCAATGTGTTTTTAGTCAGTGAAATCTGTATCAGACTTAAAGCACAAAGAATGTAAGAATAAATTTGTGTTGCTTCAAGCCACTAAATTTGCAGTAATTTGCTATAAGATCAATAGAAAGTGAATACACCTTCCTCCTTTATCCAAAAAGCTTTAATAAATACCTAGAAAAAAAAAGTGAGAGGTCAAAATATGAAGGCCCAAACACAATTGTGTGGTAATAAATATTAGATAAGATTGACAATCACCTGGCTATATGCTAACAGGAAATCAAATGTGGACAAACAAATCGTAAGCTTTAATGTTTACCTAATATGAATGAGAAAAGGTAATAATCACCTGATAGATTAGAGATTTGCAAATTTAACACAAAAAGGCAATAAATACTTCCAAGGAGACCAGGCTAAAAAAGCAGACAGTATTTCTTAAGGGTCATCAATTATCTGAAATAGGTTTAAGTAATCAGCAAACCCACTTCTGAGTGTACATCCAAAATATATATCTAAAAGAATTGAAATTAGGATCTGGAAGAAATATCTGTACTGCTCTGTTCACTGTAGCATTGTTCACAGTAGCCAAGATATGCAAACAACCTAAACATTCATTGTAGATGAGTGGATAAAGAAAATGTGGTACATACATACAATGGAATATTATTCAGCCTTAAAAAAGAAGAAAATCATGCCATTTGTGACAACGTTGACAGACCTGAAGAGAATTATGCTGGGTGAAATAAGCCAGAAATAGAAATATACTGTATGATCTCACTTATATATGGAACCTAAAATTGTCAAAGTCATACAGCAGAGAATAGAATGGTAGTTACCAGGAAAGGGGAAAATGGGGAAGTGATGATTAGAGGGTACAAAGTTTTAGTTATACAAGATAAATAAGCTCTGAAGATCTATTGTACAGTATAATGCTTATAGTTAACAATACTGTATTTAATACTTGAAGTGTATACAATAAGAGGGTAGTTATTATCCTGTGTTCTTACCACACACACACACACACACACACACACACACACACACAAATTAATAATAAAGGAGGTGGAAGAAAATTTTAGGAGATGATGCATATATTTATGGTCTTAATGGTGGTGATGGTTTTATGGATATATATGTCTCCTCAAACTCATGGAATTGTATGCTTTAAATATGTGCAGCTTTTTATATGTAAATTGTACCTCAATAAAATGGTTAAAAATATATATAAGATGTTCTTATCTGAAAATAACTTAAATATGTTGGGTTAGAACATTAGAACATGGTAAGAGAAATGGCAGAAGAGCAATTCAGTGAATGACTTTGCATCCAGCAGAAAAGTCACCTACTACAAACTGAAGCCTCTACTACATATCCAAACTACCTTCCATGGGAGTTCACCCTTCCACATTTTCCTTCTGTCCCAACCCTGCCTCTAAGTCTCTCTCTGAGAATATTATTCAAATTAGCCCTTATATAAAAGTTCCTAGCCCTCTAAGTGTCCCAGAGGGAGGTCATTATGTAGATTTTCTCAAGTTAACAATTAGTATAGTTAATCAGGATGAAACATACAAAAATAAAGAGGACATCAATACGTAGGAAGCATGGATATTGTGTCAGGCACTGTGTTAAGGAGTTTAAATATTAAATGCATCATCTCACTTAACCCCTTTATCTTTATGTGATAGCTATAAATATCCTGTTAGGAAACAGTCTTAAAGAGTTAAGCATCTCGCTCAAGGTCACACAGCTAACAAGTGGCAAGAAAGAACACGACTTCTCAGAGAAGCACTGTTTAAAGTTATTGCTTGATATTTAAGTATGGGAGAGTGAGCTGTCCATGAAGGAGGTCTTGGAAATCAATAGTCCTCACTAGAAATTTTAGCGTACTGTCTGCCTGGGCGTCTTCAGGTCTATGAAGAACAAATTAGAGAATTTTTATCCTATGCCCTAATTTATAGTGTAGGATTTCAATTAGAATCCAGTGTTTATGGTTCCCAAAGAAGAAATAAGGAAGATGGAAATTAAGTTGGTCAAATTAGAAGAAAAAAAAAAACATGAAGTATTTACATAAAAACAATTCCGGCCGCGCGTGGTGGCTCAGGCCTATAATCCCAGCACTTTGGGAGGCCAAGACGGGTGGATCATGAGGTCAGGAGATGGAGACCATCCTGGCCAACACTGTGAAATCCTGTCTCTAGTAAAAATACAAAAATTAGCTGGGCAAGGTGGTGCATGCCTGTAATCCCAACTACTCAGGAGGCTGAAGCAGGAGAATCACTTGAACCAGGGAGTTGGAAGGTGCAGTGAGCCAAGATCGCACAACTGCACTCCAACCTGGCAACAGGGTGAGACTCTGTCTCGAAAAAAAAAAAAAAATCTATTAAGAGAATCAATAAAGTTACAGACATTAAGATGAAAGCAAAGCAAAGAGATTGAACTTGGAGAGTGGAGGGCAGGCACAAAATGAGTGCTCAGGAAGGGGGAAAAGTCGAAGACAAATATTTAGTACATTATGATGCCAAGAAAGGTGAATATCCAGTTAAGGTAGCAACCAGGGCTAAGGGGCAAACACAAAGATACTGGAGCCTGCTGGCTGTCAATTACCTCAAAGCACACTTCCCACATCTTCGAATAAAACAAAAGAATCTGAGCATTTCAGAGCTCTACCTTGAGACCAACAGCCTTACTGCTAAATATCAAATATCACATGCAAATGCTGTGTGCCTGAGAGCATGCACAACCATTTACTCATTCCATTTTGTAACACATATTGACAACTTACTGTGTTCTGGGCACTATTAGCAACACAGATGACTTTCAGGAAAGTAAGGTACAGCTGAGAGGCCAGTGAAGGCAGACCTGTAGATTGAAACTTCCAAGAGCCATAGAAGAGTTAGTGCTGCAAAATATGTACAGCGTTGTGGGGAGCAGGGAGAACACTGAATGTCTTCACAAAAAGAGAAACATTTGAGTTGGAGGTCAAAGGATATATGGAAATTCACTAGAGAGGGATATAGGGAAGAATAATATTTTAGGTAGTAATCCTATATCTGGGAATATACACTAAGAAAGTAGTTTTTAAATTAATAAATAAGGATATTTAAAGAAGACTTACTCTGAGGTTAAAATCTGAAAACAATCAGCTTGTTTAACCACTAAAGAATAGTTAAGAAAATTGTATTATATTGACTTAATAGTCTTTTCAACTATTTTTGACCTGTAAAGGGCAATTTCACATCATTTAATCCAACAGAATTTCAGTCTAATAAAACTTATTCCGATGAAAATGGAAGAAAATCTGGGAAGACTATGTTAAAATAAAGAATCCAGAAAATAACGGCAGATGAAATACAAAGAACAAAATTTCTATGTGTAATATAAATTTAAGAATGTAAAATATGTTCCCATAATATAAAGATTGAAAAGAGAGAAATGAGAGTAGTTGCAAATAGAATAGGAGTTAAAATATTAAAAAGCCATTCATGTTGTTGAAATACAGACATACGATATAGAAAAATGTACATTTTAAAAACATATTTTAAATGATACATTAAAATATGTTTTTAAAATATACATTTTTCTATATTGTTTGTATGTATACACACACGTGTACATACACATATTTAAAATGTGAACCAAGAGAATGTTAAATTACATTCAAAATCTTTTAAAAGTAGTTATCTAAAACATTCCATTTTATCTAAGTCTGAAAGAAACATGTTAACCATTTTTTCTAGGGGAAAAAGAATTTCATTGATTTCATTTTTAAATAGAAATATCAAATGGCAGCCAGCTGAAAGAGTAATTTGTGTGCTATGAAGCGTTGGGTTCTCGGAGGAGAAGTCCCAGAACACATATTTATTCCTGCTGCTATCACAGTATTTGAGTCCAAGATGCAATGTGCTTAATTATACCAAACACGACTTAGAAATTCTTGTGTTGAAGATTTGGGAGATATCTAGTTTTTCTGCATCTTGGGTATCTGTGTCTTTGGCAAGAGGTTCAAAATGTGTTACCTCTTCTGGACTGATTTCTGTCGGACTGGCATATGGCAAGGGTCTAGGTAAAGGCATTAATTTTATATGGTATAGGATTCAGTAAAGATTTGCCATGTTCACATATTCAAAACTGTATTATGACAGACTGCTGAGTGTAACATAGGCACCTATATACGTGGGGGCATCTAAGGGTATCTGCTAGAGTTGTATCAGTTAGGATAATTTAGGTAATTCTCCAATAACAGACGTCTCCCCAGTTTCAGAAGCTTAAAATGACAAAAGTATATTCCTGTTCTTGTTACATGCACAATATAGCTTGGCATAAGAGTTTCTCTTATTGCAGCAACTCAGAATTAAGACTAACAGAGCAGTCACTATCTCAAACATTGGCAGTCACCATTCTAGAGAGCGAACAGCACTCTAGAGGGTCTTTCATGGTCTGGAAGTGATTCATTACTCATAACTCACTTGCCAGTCACAAGCCCCTACCAATCATAAGGGCCCAGGAAATGTATTCCTACTGTGTGTACAGAAGGGTGAAAACTAGAAATAGTCGACAAACATCATTAATGACTACCACAAGACTCTTTCTGCATTGCTTAGTTTTAATGGAAGTATAAAATATTGAAATGTAATTTTAAGAGTGCCTTCAAATGCTATCTCAGAGAGACGATCCGCAGGGTCACAGGGCATCAACAATCAAGAAGAGGTCTAAAGAAGGGCAACACAATTTTAAGAGACTGGTGGGTCTGGTGGATTAAAGAAGACGGGAAGAATTAAATACGTATAGTTTAGCTGGGCAGACCCAGTAGGGAACAACAGCAGGTGGTAGACATGAATGTGGTAGCAATCTAAAAATATCTGTAAGATGTAAAGGATTAGAAGGAAGTATTATTTAACATGCAAATCAGAAAGTATCACTAGATATTTTAAAGAATGATATGAAGAATTACGCTCTGACATCATAAAATTGGACAAACTGATATAAATAAAGTGAAAAAGAAAGCAGCATTCTTGAATACTCTTTACTTGAAAAGATGGGAATAAGAAAATCCTTTGGATAAGAATTGACAAAGGGGTTAACTTTAGGAGACATCCAAGAGCACCTGAAATAAATATGACCTCTTGCATTCACACTCAAGATTCATATTTGCTAGCTAAACTCCAGTGTGAAGGAGCAGGATACAGGCAGATAAATCCTCTTGATGACATTTAGAGCAACGGAAGTTTTAGTATGTCATGGAGTACTTCACAAGGAACCTGCCATCTATTTCAGTATGGGAAGATTTCAGAACCTGTCTATATATGTAAATAGGTCCAAGCTTGTACCACTTGCCACCTGGCAGCCAGTAAGTAGAGAGACAAGGTGTTGGAATAAAGACGGTGACTTCATTCTGGAGAGCCAGCAAATCAAGAGGATGGTGGACTTAACGTCCTAAAAAACTGTATGAAAAGACATGACTCTCAAGTTTCTTTTTATACTGGGGAAAGGTGAACTAACAAGGGGTTGAGGTCACGAGGCAACAGGGCAACACAGACATCTGGGTATCAGCAGAGGTCCAAGGATTTTATAGAACTTCTTAGACCTTGGTTAGTTCACAATGTTCCTATAAATCTTTAGCATAACATTGCTACATGTGTGTACACCCTCCTTATCTCCTCAGGAGTTGATTTTGGGAAGGGACTATCAACCTTACACTAAAGTTGAATTAATTATAAACAAAGTTTTTCCCATAGTTAGCTTGGCCTATGTACATAGGTGAGCAAAGGCAGTTAGCTTGTGAGGTTAGAGGCAAGATGGAGTCAACTATGGTAGATTTCTTTCACCGTTACATATAGAATACTTGGAGTATGGAAAAAGATCATAAAACCCACTATAATTATAGCTACTTAATTATATGTGCTTCTATGAGCATTTTAAAGACTTTTTAAAGTTTAGGACAATAGGCTTTAAATAAGTCCAGGGCTAACACTGATACTCAGGCACTGATGCGTTTTTCTCAAACCTTCCATGCTATCATGGGAAGTGTTTCAGAGGCAATGGAATTTAGATTCACATCTTCTTTTTATTGTTGCTACGTTCCTTGACTGTCTTTTCTCACATCAGAGACTTGCCTGACTCATTCTGAAACATTTAAAATGGAAACTTTGAGGGAGATTTATTAACATAAGAAGAGACCAATCATTTACTTTTTCCTAGCTTGTTTTTCAAACAGGAATTATGAGCAGTTTCCTTCTCAGATGAAAATTGCATTTTTCTGCATTAGATTCTAATTCCCACCTCTTTTAGGATTGAAATGGAATCAACTCACTTTAGAACAAGGTACAACTAAACTGATCTGAAATTTTCTAGTTTCTAAGAGTAACTACAAATAAGAGCCAACAAGGACAAAGCAAATGAGCTTAACACCCAGGGATTTGCTCTAGTCACTCAAAGCCAGAGGGAGTGTTTTACGTTATATAATTTTTCACTGATCTCTTTGTCCACACTATTTCCCAGGAAGAAACTTACCTTCCTAAATGCCAACTTCTACCCCTACTCTATAATATCAGCCTACCCCATACCTACACCATGACCCAAGGTTGATGGTTATATCCTCTTTTTAAAAATCAACTTTATTAAGTTATATTTTACATACAGTAAACTGCATCCACTTAAAGTATATTTTGATGAGTTTTGACAAATGTGTATACTTGTGTAGCTACCATCAAAATGAAGACATAGAGCAGCCTTGACTTTTCTTTAGGAAGAAGTATTTCTGCTGTTTCTGAAGACTTACATTTGCCTAATGTGGGCGTAAAGGGCATTTTCAGTACAAATCAGCAATGTTGGGAAAGGATGAGGAGGTGCAAATGCTGCAGTTCACTACATGTGAAAAGGTTACAAACACTATGGAGAAAAGAGAAAGCAAAGCAGGACTAGGGGAATCTGGAGTGTGGGAGTGGGAGTAGCCATGATGCGCAGTTTGCAATATTAAGTGAATAGTCAGGGAAGGCTTCATTGGGAAGGTAAGGCTTAAAGAAGAGGAGGGAGTTACCAAGGCTGCTATGGAGGGGTTGGGAGTGGAGAGAGTTCTAGGCAAAGGAAAACAACCAAAACAAAGGCCCAACAGCAGGAATATCCCTGGTATATTCAAGAAATAGCAAGGAAGTCTGTGTGACTGGAGTGTAGTAAATGAGGAGTGAATAGTAGGAGAGGCAGTCAGAGAGGTTAAAAAGGAGTCAAAACATGCTGAGCCAAGACAGCCATTGGAGGACTTTGGCAATCATTGTTTTTCCACCATGTCCTATGGAGATGTGGATGAAGGAAAGCCTGAGGCCAAAAGAAGAGTGGTAGGTACATGTTAGTCTCAGTTCAAGATGCAAAAAGACAGAGTGGCAAAGGCCAGCAAGGGATAAATGATTAAAAAGACCAGTCCAGAACAACACAGAAATTCCTGGAAAGAAGCCAGGGAGCCCATGAAACATCAAATTATGTTACTGATGTTGATGGCAGAAGTTACAGAGAGAAGTATTCTCCTGAATGACTGAAAAGGAATACAGAAAAGTCTTTTCCTACCCTTCTTGAGTAAGCAGCATTTTACCACCTCTTCTAAATAAAAAGAGTATAAATAAAGAAACACCGCCTACCCACATCTGAAAGGTTGCCAACTCTTGTTTTGTAAGAATCCCAGGATCTCTTAAGCAAGGGGCTGCATTCCAGCCTTTAAAAAGTGCACCTTGTAGCCTTCTGCAATTTCAAACACTTAGGTCTCAAAAGCTTTTGACCCACAGCTCAATTTTCAAAGGAATACCCTAAATCCATTTTTTAAAAATGGTCATCTGATGAGTCAATCAACAGGTGTAAATTTTTCAGTGCTTTACTATCAGTGTCAAGAAATTGGTTTATTTTCAGGAAAATACAAAATTGCTTTATTAGTTGAGTATATAAAAAACACCACAGGATTTATGTTCTTTCCTTAATACATGCTTGGGTAACTCCCATTAGGAGCAGCAGGAGTTGCAAAGGCCCACACAGGGAGAAATAGAAGCTTCACAGGGTACGGCTACAATATGCAGCAGAAACATCCAGTGGAGTCTTCTTAACGTCATAGGATCTGCTTGTCCGTGCCTTACTTTCTCTATGTCACTAATGGGTGTGAATTTTTGTGCTCTTCTGTTCAAAAGGTATAGGATAAAGACTAATTAAGGGCCAATACAGCTGCAAATGCATTGACCTCATGTATGTGCCCAGCATTATTTAAATTCTCACTATTCAAAGCGTGGTCCACGGACCAGCAGCATCGACATCAACTGGGAGCCTGTTAGAAATGAAAAACCTTAGACTCTATGCCTAACCTGTGGAATCATAATCTATATTTTAGCAGGATCTCGATCTTGCATATTAAAGTTTGAAAAGCAAGAAACACAATGTTTTTGTTTAAAGCCTGATTTAATCTTTGTGACAACTGTGTAGTAGATAATATCATCCCCATTTTATGAAGTTGTTGAGACTAAATCCTGGCGTGACCTGCCATAAGTTAAGTAAATGGTAAAACCAGGATTCAGACTCAGGAGTATATGTGATTCCAAAAGATATATGATTCCAAAAGTATACATCCAGTAGTACTTCACTACTCATGATACATGTGACCAAGAGAACACCACCAAGGGAAGAAATAGAGGAAATCACTCTGCTTTACCAAACTATAATGTTCAAAATAAAAGAGGTCACCATTAGCATGTAGGAAAAGCCATTTGGATGAATAAGAGAACAATTTGATCTCAAAACAAGCAGACTTAGTGGGAGAAATTGTAATTAAGGAGGACAAATAAGTCTATGGAAGATCACCAACCAAGACCCTTCTCCAGGGTGCCTTTTACAGTAAAGGGACACCCCTACACGCACACACACACACACACACACACACACACACATGTACACGCAGTTTCCTTAAAACCAATCCTGCTTGGCATGAATATGTATAATTAGATGTTCCCTAGGAGTGAGAAGTAGTAATTAATTCAGTGTTAAACATCACAATCTATTACTTGAACTCCATAGCAACCACGGTTGCCAACAGAGAGAAAACAAAATTTTGGAGCCTATTTTTAAATAATTACATTGAAATTTTTGAAAATGTGTAAAAGCTGACACTTGCTAATTTTAGGCTAAAACAATAGGCATTAAGTCAGGAAGGAGAGAAGAATGCCAAAGAATAAAGGCAAAAAGGAAATCTCATCTGAACCAACCTAAACAGTGATGTGGAAAGTCTGATTTTAACCCTGCCCAAAGCACAGAGCCCAGCTGCTTACTCTGGGGGATAAAATTGTTCTTTCAGGCTAAGAAGTGATATATTAATAATTTCTGAAAAGAGCTGGTTTTTGGAATCAAACCAAACTACATTTGAATCCCAGTGTTGTCACTTAATGTGTTTCCTTAGACAAGTTGCTTACGTCCCTGAGTCTCGATTCTCTTATTTGTTACAATGAGAAAAATAATAGGTCTATCTCAGAATGTTCCAGAAACAATCCAATGTAAAACGCCCAATACAAGGTGTTGTACATTGGTTTCCCCTGAAAGCAGATTCTGAATTTAGCATTCAGGATATTTATTGAAGAATAATATTTGTGGAAGGAAAGGGAAAGAAGCAAGGTTGGGCAGCAGGAGAAGTTGTGCTGTGATGACGGCCCCAGCGCCAGCCTTGCCTAATCTCTTACGAAGTTCTAGAACTATCATGGCCTGACAGACCTGTCTGAAAATGGGCTGAAATGGCCAGGACATTTATCATACCTTGATCCATCAGCCAATAAATGTGGCTGCTCACAGAAGGACATGATCTTTGGTGAGGGGGCTCACTGCAGCTGAGGCAATCCCTGCAGGGGCTGCCGGGTAACTGCCTTCTCAGCAGCTGGGCAACAACACATACTAAGTAAATAATGTTTGCTTTATTTATTTTGCATTTGTAATTATTACAAACATCTCTTTCTAATAGAGGATCTGGAATCCAGAAAAATCCCATTATAATGCATATCATAACAATTTCTGTTCTTAAAAATAATGTTTAGTATTTTGTTAGGTTCTGAGCCCAGAAACCCAAACTCATTTAAATTTCTCAATATTTCTTTGAGGTTGTAAGTATTCATCTCCACTGTACAGTTGAAGAAACAAGTGCAGAGAGTAACTAGAAATCGCCAGTTCTGGTGAACAGTTGAGGGTGAAGAATACTATATTGGACAGGTTTTACGGGGTACTTCTTGCCACACCATTCCTATGCCTGTCCAACATCAACTCAATCCATCAACAATTAAACAACAGAGGTCTCAAGAGAACTGCATTCCCTTTCCATTTCTTGGGAAGAAATATCTTACCAACTCACTTAACCTTTATGCCAAAATGTTCCCACATTTTACAGGGTGATCAACACATGTCTCATATTTCCCCCAGAGAACTGCAGAAGGAAGGGGAGGTTGGCTTACAGGATCTCCAGAGCCCCTTTCATCTTAAGAAGTCTCCACTGATAATTCAACGTATTAATTGATAAAGTGTAATGTAATTTGAGACAAGCTTAAAATGAAGGCTGGATAAGTTAGAATTTCTTAGATGTAAGCAATAGAAACTAGCTGTGGCTAACTTACAGAAAAGGGCATATGTTAGGGAATACTGGGAGCTTAGAGAATCCACAGAAGGCTGGGAGAATGAGTTTGGCAACTGGATGGACCCCTGAAGGCTAAGAAACAGGAAGACAGCAATCTCATTATTGTGAGAAGTCTAGACAGATGCTGTCCATTCTGCTGATGTAGCTGCTGCAATGTATGACTTCCAAATATTCCTTCTACCCTTCATTAGTCATTCAAGATGGAAGGCCTGGAGAAAATATTTTTTCAGACTGTTTGGCTGCCACAGCTGTATCAGGAAGAGGACAGAACGGGTGTGATGCGTTGGTTTCCACTGTAGATGAGAGCACATGGACTTTTTCTCCCATCAAGACTGCACAAACTGGGGAGTAATTCACTTCACAAAAGGAAATGAGGATGTACAGGTATTGATTGACTTACAGCCTATGCAACTTACGACCATTCGACTTTACGACCACAATCGCTAGCCACGACTGCTCCGCATCTGGCAGCGCAAACATTGCCCAGGTGGGCGTACGACAGTGCGGACCAGCTTCCGGCAGCACTACCATCTCTGCGTGCATATAGCCTACTCAACTGACGACCAAATCATGTTACCATCGGTCTATCAGAACCAATTGTGGTCTTAAGTCGAGCACTAGCTGTATTAGGAAGGAGGAACGTAGCTGTGTACTACAATGTAAATTTCCACATGTATAACTGCAACTCATTTATTCTCGTGCCTACAAATAAAATCATCTTACTTTATGTATTCTCATGCTGTCCAAATCCTTTCCTGCTTCCTAGACCTCGAGTCTCCTCAGGGGTCCTTATGCCGCCCATTTATATTTGATAAACTCCTTTGAACAATAGGAAAACTTGACAAAATCCACCCTGAGTAATTCTTCAAGGGTGCCTATTCCTAATTACCAGTAGCAGTATAATGTTAAATACCACTTCCAGGAAGTAAGAAGGATTTGATAAACATTCAATAATCTGGGGCGATTACCTACATATACTCCTAATCACCAAGGTAGAGAAAATAATTAATTCCCAAATTTGGTAAATTCAGTGCAACTAGGTTTACAATAGACAGTAAAAGGTAATAGAGCTAATGCACGGGCCAACTGTGTAGAATAAAACTTTTTTTCAAGTTTGAAAGTAAATTACATAGATTTTTTAAATCTTCAGCCTACAATAAAAGGTATTTGGTTATTTTGAGACCAGCCTGCTTTCATAGGATTTGAAATTTGGTTCTTTGCAAAAAAATCCCAAAGAGAAATTTGCATGAGTTCCTTAAGCCAGTTTCCCTTATTTTCAGATTAAGATAGACTGACTAACCCTAGCCTTCACTCAAATCAACCACTTTCCAAAGTGATACATGAACAAGGGTTAGAAAATAACCATTTTCTCTCTTTTCTCCTTTAATATACATCCCAATTTACTATCCCTATGTAATTCAGAATTCATTCATTTAACAAGGAGAAGAGAACCTGATCACAAGTTTGCTCTTCAGCTCTCAAAGTTGATGCCCTTGTCTGCTTTGGAAAGTTGACTGGCTTTTGTACCTGTACAGGGAACCAAATTCCCAGACACGATGTTACAGAGTCAGCATGTACTTACTTCATAAATGTACACATATCCAGGTTATTGTGTCACTCTTGCAGTCACAGAACAATCCATATACCATTTATACCATAAGAGACCATTTGAGAAGTGTTCCTGTTTCATATATTTAAACTTGTTAATTTTTTCTAGTACTAGATCTTGAAAATAATTTCCTTATTTCTCAGCAAGGAGGCAGAAATAAGTGGCATTGTACACTTATTTCTTATCACAAGTTTTCTTATGCAGATAAAAGAGGGGGAACACCAATATTTATTGAAAGTATACTATATGCCATGCATTGTGCTAGATGCTTCACATACTATTCAGTCCTCATTGCAAGCTTGCAGGATGCAGTGTTACAGGTTGCTATGTAATTTTCACCAAATTAATGTGTGGAAAGATTAGCAAATTGCCCAAGGTCCCCGGTATTTGACACTGACTGCAACACTCCTGAGCCTTCTGCTACAGAAATGCCAGCAGGCCACAAGCTTGGCAATGTCACCGTTCAGAAATCAGCCTCTTGGAGATTGCCACATCCCATCACCACGAGTTGATGGGATTGAAATGTGCCATATGTTCTGAATATAGACAGAGTCAGAACTTTCATTTTCACTGAGCGTGTGGAAATTAAAGACCTTACTGAAAGCAAATGATGGAAGATGAACTTTGGAGTGTCTCTGAGGCAACCTCTAATAAATACAAAAATAACTGGAGTTGCAAAGTCATGTTGCAACCACAATCTCCTTAAAGGTTAGGTATGAAGGCCAAGTTGCTTTCATCAGCCACGTTGCAAAATATTTAAAGATAAGCATATGCTGCAGAGTTTAAATGATCATATATCAAAACAATATTGTTTTCACTCTAATTTTGAGTGTTACAAGCCAGATATTTCTTATCTTATTTAAATGAAAACAAAATAGAGGTATTGGTGTACACACTGAAACTTGTAACCAGACTGCAAGATTTGGGTACAGCACATATTTCATAATTCTTTGCAGCTCCTTTAACACCCAGCACAAAGATTACAAGGAATTATTGTTAAATGAATGAATGAATGAATGAATGAATGAATGAATGAATGGAGGGCTTGTTTTCTGATTTGGAGAGCAGAAGACAGAATCTAAAAAAGAATCTTTAACATACTAAACACTCAGGAAATAACACTGATCTAGAAGACAGAAAATTTAAAAGCTAATGAATTGAACAAGTCATTTAAACTTTCTAGTCTATAGTACTTTTATTTATCAAATGAAAGGTTTGAGAAGCCCCATCAAATGCTGTGACTCCATGATTCTTTGAAATCAAAACCCAGTTATTCAGATTAAACTTGACCTCTGATATCTTTCTTGTTATCTAATTATACTAGAATTTGGCAAAAATGTGGCTTAAAAAGAAATACAGAACTCAAAGGTTAAAAAATAACTATCCATCTCTAACTATACGGCCCCAGCTTACCAGGGGACACTCTTGAGTATATAATCAAGATGAAATTTTTTAATGGGACATCAGCAACCTTTTCAAATGCAACATGATCTGGTGCCTGGCCTTATCCTATTGTTGAGTATGGAGGGAAAGAGGGTGGGACTGCAGAAGTTAATACCAGTCAGGGGTCTACTGGTCTTTTAATGTGTCTGGGTCTCAGTTATATTCATATTTAAGCAAGTAAGCCTGTGTAAACTTCTCTCAGAGGAAAATTAGCAAGCTGTATAAGTGCAAGCAGATAAATCATCTCAACCCCTCTGCTGTTTTGTATGAATCTGAACTAGGAAATCGAGACAAACTAGAGAAGGGTAAGAAATGTCCTTCTGCTTGCTGCTGGAGCACCTTTGATCAGGGAAGTGCCTTTGCATGGAGGCTTGGAGTGGACAGCAAATTGGGGAGCAGGAAGCAAGACAGGCTTGATATTCCTGAACATTCTTCATAGCAGCATGGAATCTTGAAGTCTTAAAGGAACCATTCAAGTGGGACCTCTAGTCCTATTCTCATAAAATGTAATACTTGAACTTCCACCATCAATGGAGCAGAAATGAGTTGACTGATTTTGCCAAAGCAGGACCCTTTGAAGGACCTAGGAGCTTGAAAGTCCCACAAGGGATCTATTGGGAGATTCTTTAGCAGCTTTCGGTATCATAGTAATGAATTTTCCAAATGCAAGTAATATTGAGAAAGGGGGTCCATATGAGTGACTTTTGCAGCAAATCCTTAAAGTGAGCCTCAGAGCAGCAAATAAAAAAGTGGTAACTTATGTGAGTCACCATCTTTTGGTGAAGAGCAACACAAATGATTAAAGATACAAACCATTCCCCATGATGACAGTTAGCAGGATTGGAAAATTAGACGGGTTGAGGATCATCTCAAACTGAAAAAGATTTGAGCCAGAGTTAAAGTAAGTTAGAGTGGGCTGAAAGAAAATTTATAAAAGCCTTATTTTTTTCTGCACAGACAAGGGCCAGGAGACAAGATCAGGACTTCTGAACATTCTGAGTTGCCTCTCCACTTCAGAGCTTTAATAAGGCTCCTTTTCATCCATTCTCTTATACCATGCAGGTTAGAATAAAAGGAAAACAGCAAGGTAGAGTTGGAAGTAATTTTCCACATTCTTGGAAAAATTTCCCAACAGCGTTTATATTCACTATGCCCTTGGGTTTCTATAGGCCCCCTGTTGGATGAGATTCCTTGTACCAGGTCACTCAGAATTGAGAAAGATTAAGTAAATGAAGAAATTTATGTCACCTGCTCTTTAAGCTAACATTCTTCCCTAAACTTCATCGTAAACATTGTCTTCTTTCAATAGGACTATTTATTGAGCTCTTAAGAGTACCCCTCACCTGGAAATACAGCCATATAGATGAACTATGTACTCTAAAACATCAGGACTTCTGGATGTCTTTTTCTTTTCTGCTTTTTGTTTTTTTGAAACAGGGTCCCACTGTGTCGCCCAGGCTGGAGTGCCGTGGTACAATCTTGGCTATCTGCATCCCCTCTACCCACCAGGCTCAAGCAATCCACCTCAATCTCCTGAGTAGCTAGGACCACAGGTGTGTGCCACCATGGCTGGTTTATTTAAAAAGAAAATATTTTTAAAAGATGAGATCTTACTATATTGGCCAGGTTGCTCGCAAACTCCTGGGCTCAAGCAATCCTCCTGTCTCAGCCTGTCAAAATGTGGAGATTACAGGCATGAGCCACTGGGCCCAGCCAGGATGCCTTTTTCTTAGTCACCAGAATCCATTGAGCTCTGTGTCTTCACAGACAGCCTACTTTTTATTTTGCTGTTAATTCCTGATCGTTCCCATTCTTTGAAGATTGCTCTATTTTGAAGTTGTTACATGTATTATATCTCTTCTTCAAAGGGACAAATTTGAATTAACCTCAGAAATAGTCTTATGGGATTCAAAAAGAATGTATTTAAAATTTCAGTCTCAGGTCAGGCACAGTGGCTTATATCTGTAATCCCAACATTTTGGGAAGCTGAGGTGAGAGGATTACTGGAAGCCAAGAGTTTGAGACTAGCCTGGGCAATATATCAAGACTCCATTTTTTTAAAATAATGTTTAAAAATTAGCCAGGTGTGGTGCTGCACACCTGTACTGCTAGCCACTGGGAGCCCGAGGTGGGAAGATCACTAGAGCCCAGGAATTTGAGGCGGCGGTGAGTTTCTATGATTGCGTCACTGCACACCATCCTGGGTGACAGTAAGACCTGACTCTAAAACCAAAACAAAACTTCAGTCTCAGAGACAGGTACTATTTCAGAGAAGGATAATGTCTCAGAGGATAATTACTTTAAATGAAACACCATTAAGCCCTTTCAGCTCAGTTCTCAATTGCTTTTATGCCCAACCAAAGACACCGAATAACCTAAAATTTGTTCTGCTATGAAATCAAACTCTGCATCGCAAAAATGAGCCATTTATTCCAAAATTTCCTTAGCCTGGCCAGTAATGACAAGCTGCCTCACTGCACACATGACTTTAATGTACATATATTCAAGAATGAATGAAGTAAGATCGTGGTAAACCAGGGTAGACATAGTAATTCATGGCTACTCAGGGGCAGCTGGTCCCATGGACTCACTGACAGTGGTAGCCTTTCACCTTATTTCACTTGTATTTGTTGAAGAAAAGCAGCCATGGACAAATAAGATATAGCTGCTAGTAGAGCAAGATGTAAAACATTTTATGACCTAAACACAAAAACCCGTAATGCAAAAAAACCCTGCAAAATAGAGCAGAGTGAATCAAATTCACTAGAGAATTCCTACATTTTTACCACAATGGCTGTTGTGCTTTAGAATAATTCTGATCTTGACCCTTAATTATATCATAAGCAAAGGTATTGAATTGGGACTGAAATATAGGAAAGTATGCTTTTTAAGTTGGACTTGTAACAGAAACAAAAGAGAAACTCGTAAGAAAAATATGAGAGAATTAAACATGGAGCAGATCCAGATGGGGCAAGACATAAATATAGAGCAGTGATAGAGCAAACCTTGCAAGATACCAGTATGGCACCTTGTACAATTTTTCTAGGCTGAAGACCTGATAGATTCTAAAAAAAAATACCTCGTGACATGCATTATGCTCTTCACAAAGAGCATATCTGAACTCCTTACAAAACTCCTTCCTTCAAAGAGCTCATATTTCAATGAGGGAGAAAGAAACAGAAAAAAAAATTTAAACAGTCTAATTTAGTAAGTCATATATATGGCAGTAGTATCCCTGCTGTCTAGAGAAAGCCACTGTAACACTGTATTGCTTAAAGTCTAAATATATTTAATGTAATTTTCTGATTGCTCAATCCTCAAATTTTATTTGCTTCACTGCTTTTTTCAGTCTAATTTACCTACAATAAAAGGCACAGATTTTAAGAGCACAGTTCAATGAGTTTTGACAAATGTCTATACTCATGTAATCAATACTATAATCAAGATACAGAACATTTTAATCAACCAAGAAAGTATCTCCCTGTCTAATTTATAGATACCTTATCTTAGTTTTGCTTATTGCTGGTTCATGTAAATAGAATCATACGGTATGTATCTTTTAATATTTGACTCCCATTAGTCAAAAAGTTACCTATGAAATTTACCCATGCTGTTATAAGCATTAGATTTTTTTCTTTTTATTGCTGAGTGTTGTCCCATTGTATGAATATACCACTATTTATTTATCCATTCACAAGTTGAAGGCCATTTGAATTATTTCTGGTTTGAGCTACTGCAAAGAAAGTTGCTCTGAACAATGTTGGATAAGTCATTGTGTGGTTATATTTCTTTCTCTTGGATGAATATTTAGAAGGGTAACTGTTGAGTTCACACATTGTATCCTTGGACTCTTATTTTGACTTATCTCTTGTTGATCTACATTGCATCTTTGAATACTGTATTAGTCTGTTTTCATGCTGCTGATAAAGACATACTTGAGACTGGGCAATTTACAAAAGAGGTTTATTGGACTTAAGGTTCCACATGGATGGGGATGCCTCACAATCAAGGCAAAGGCAAAGAAGAGCAAATCATGTCTTATATGGATGGCAGCAAGCAAAGAGAGCGCTTGTGCAGGAAAACTTGCACTTTTAAAACCATCAGATCTTGTGAGACTCATTTACTATCACAAGAACAGCACAGGAAAGACTTGCCCCCATAATTCAATCACCTCCCACCGAGTTCTTCCCATGACACGTGGGAATACTGAGAGATACAATTCAAGATGAGATTTGGGTGAGAACACAGCAACCCATATCAAATACTTTTGCTGAAATTTGGTTAATGGTATGTTTCTTGAGAAATGGTGTATTTTTAGAAAACTTAAAATAGAATATCTTTGTTTTCTATGTATACAAATAATATACTTTTGAAATCCATCTCTTTCTTCCTCATTCACTATTACTGTCACTGCTCTAAAATAGACCTTATCATCATTCACCTGGAATTCTGCACCTTGAGGTAGGGACAGTATCTTTATACCATTATGATCCTAGTGCCTGGCCCATGGCCAAAGATTAGTAAATACTTCTCAAATAATATGTGTGCCTCTGCTGAGTCACCCAAATTGATATTTCACTGGTGCAGTTTAGTTACTCTCTTTTATCCACAACCCAACATCATCAGCCTACGATTACTTAAGAAAACAACAAATTAAGGAGCAAAGAGCCCAATGGGACACTGCTTAACAAATGTTGATGACACTAAGCTAGAATAAATCAGAAGTGACAGCTCTTCACAAGAGGATGGGGAAACATTGGTTGGATTATGCATCATCTGTTCCTGGGATACCTTCATACACGTCACAATTCGTACATACTTCACACACATCAGGACTGTTTATCAGCAGAATACAGAGTTGCATTTCAATAAAGTTATTGGTGATAGATTTTAGAGATGAAAATGAACAAGATCCTATGTTCATACAAATACACACATACATGAACACCTTCAAAAGTCAACCCCATGGAAGATTCTAGCAAGAACTGATGGTCATAGTTTGGATCTATTTGGTCCTAGAGGCAAAAGCCACACACACAGCATATTTTTCCTTTTAAATTAACCTTTTTGATCTTAGAAGATTCAATTAAAATCTGGCTGCCCATTAGCCAAATACCTAGTGTAAATTTATGCCTATGCTACAGTGACAGTGATTCATCCCCAGATGGTCCATCCTTCACTCTCCTCTTGTTCTTACATACTCTATATCCAATTCATCCAGAAATTTTTTGCCTATAAAATATATCCAGAATATGACCACTTTTCTCCACCTCCACTTTGGTCCAAGTTGCCGTCATCTCTTGCCTGTATTATTATAATACCCTTCTATCTTGCCCCCTGCTTTCATTCCTATTTCTCTTTTCTTATTGTCAATCAGCTGACAGTGTGATGTTCTGAAAAGATAAGATAGATCATTGTTATTTTATCTCCTTCCTGACACTTTTCCTTCCACCATTCCACTCCTTTAGACCCTACATTACAACTACTAAGGCCTCCTTAATATTTTTTGAACGTGCCAGGGATATTTCTCCCTTGGGGCTGTGCTGGTACTTTCCTCTCCCTACTCTGTCTCACCTCCTTCAAGTCTTTGCCCTAATGTCACCTTCAATAAAGCCTGCTCAGACGACCCTAATCTCAATACCCTCCTGCCTTCCAGTCTTTCTTATTTCAAAGCACCTATTACATTCTTTTTACTACTTATTTATTATATATTATTATTGTTTCTCTTCTCTAACTAGTTTCTGCAAAGGCAAGCTCCATAAAATCACGTCTATTTTGTTCACTGATACATCCCAGGGATCCAATGCTTAGTGCATAGTTGGTACTGAATAAATATTTATTGAAGAAGTAAATAAATTTGCATTAGATGCTTCTGAAAATAAAGTTCTTCCTTGAGGTTAACTTCAGTATGGAAAGTTTAGAAAATTTATTAAAATATACTGTTGGAATAATTGTTCTAAGTACATTTTTGAATTTTATGTAGGACTCCAGGTAAAAGTTATTTTACCTAGAAGTGGAGTACTGTTTTTGAAGGAAAAAAAATTCTACAATTTTTCTAGGTAGGTCATCTACTATATAACATTGCTAAAAATTCTTCAAAATTGAAATAATAAGCTTTTCTTTACCATACAAGGGAAACATTGTCATGTTCTGGGATCAATATTTTTAAAATTCAGTTGCCTATGGCACAGGATGAATATCGAGAAATCTTAGAGGAAATTACACATCATATTGCTCAAGCACTGTTCTTGACATTGTTCTAAAAATTTCTAGCATCATGTCTAAAACAAAATATGTGCTTCCCACACATCAATCTTTCAAACATCACTATTACTTATATTTACATATTGTTTTTTCTTTAAATTGACACATTAAAAATTAAATCTAAACACTGGAGCTTTGTATTACTACCACTAATGGAAAAATCAGTATCAATTAGCATAAATGAGAAAAATCAAAATATATATTATGAAAACAAAAACATTTATTAAATTCTAGCAAGGCACTATTGTTAGCCTAATGCTCAGAGTCCGAGGTCTTTCTCCTCATGTAGAAAATGAAGAACACAAAAATGTTAAAAGATACAGAAACACATGCTGTAATATAAAACCAAAATTTTCTTTTTGACAATATCAGGATAAAAAAAATTTTAAGGGATAATTATCTCATTTTGAGATTCAATATATCCAGATTTCATGTTTAAAATCATCTCTTGTGTCACTAGTGCCGAAGGGTGTGTTAGTGTGGACTTTGTCATTCAATATTCGGATTTCAGTGCTGACCTTATCACTTACTGACACTGCAGCCTTGAGCTAGAGACATAATTTCTCTAAGTTTTATTTTCTTTCATCCATAAAATAGAGCAAATAGTGTCTATTTTGCTAATATGAGATATGACAGTTACATACTATAATGTACAAATGCAAAAATCAAGTGTTTTAAATGTTAATTCCCTTCTTGGTCTAAAAGATTCTTAGCTTTTCATCTCAATGACCAAAACACTCTCTGTTCATTCAGGTCAACATGAGTCCTCATTGTCAAAGTTTCAAAGTTCTATTCAATGGGTTTATGGCTTATACTTTGTAATTGACATTAATAGTAAAATGTCATTATAGCTTTAGAAGAGTTTGTTACAGAAGTCTTATATAGCAACTACTATAGACTGAATGTTTGTAAACTCCTAAAACTTATATGTTGAAATCTTAATCCCTAATTTGATGGAGATGGAAAGGAATAAGGGAAAGCTATCAGATCTACTGAATTTCACAGGAGAACCATAGAACTAGTGCACTATTATTCAAGACAATAGAAAAATGAACTCAAAGAAGATTCAGTGATCATCCACCTCATGGTTTCAAAAGGTGGGGACTATTGCCTTTCTTTCAAGGACTAGACAGTCTCTGCCAGAACCTTGCAGGGAGACTGCCAGGTAGACTCCTGGTGACACACTTAATGGGCCTGGAGGTCAAGACATCAAGCCAGAGAGGGTCACTCTTGAGCCTTAAAATCTCACGGATTTTACCTTGCAGTATGGACTTACTTGGGGTCCATTATTCTTTTCTTCTTTCTTCTTTCTTCCTTTTGGAATGGAAATGTCTATCTTACGTCTGTCGCACTATTGTATTTTGGAAGCACATACCTTGTTTGATTTCACAGATTCACAGATTGAGAGTGATTTTCCTCAGGATAAATTGTACCTTCAGTCTTACCATATATGATTTAGATGACATTTAAATGAGACTTGGATTTTAGACTTTAAAGTTGATGCTGGAAAGAGTTGAGAATTTTGTGGCTGTTAGGATATAATGAATGTATTTTGCATGAGAAGTACATAAATTTTGGAGGACAAGGGGCAGAATGTTATTGACTGGCTGCTATAAAATAACTATTATGCCCAAAAATTGTATGTTGAAATCCTAATCCTCAATGTGATACCATTAGGGAGTGAGGCCATTGGTAGGTGTTTTAGGTGGGCAAAGCCCTCATGAGTAGGATCAGTGCCTATAAAAGAGACCCCAGAGCCTTGTACGTATTGCCAAGTGAGGACATAGAAAGAAGGTGCTGTCTATGAATCAGGAAATGGGCCATCACTAGACACCAAATCTGCTGACACCTTGACCTTAGATTTTCCAGTCTCCAGAACTGTGAGAAATGTTTATGTTGTTTATTAGCCACCTAGTTTACAATATTTTGTTATAGGAGCCCAAATAGATTAAGACAGCAAGCCTAGCCAGTTTTGAATAGAGAATAATCAGAAATGATAGGGATAAGTGAGAGTTCTTTGGAAACAGGATACTCTCTCAGTGACTCAGCTAAACATTTCATTTATATCAGAAGAGGGTCTGGGAGCAATGATCCACGTCTGTAATCCCAGAACTTTGGGAGGCCGAAGTGGGTGGATCACTTGAACCCAGGAGTTTGAGACCAGCCTGGGCGCATAGTGCAACTCCACCTTTACTAAAAATACAAAAATTAGCTTGGGTGTGGTGGCATGTGTCGGTAGTCCCAGCTACTGATTGGGTGGCTAAGGCAGGAGAATCACCTGAGCCCAGGAGGTCAAGGCTACATTGAGCTATGACTGTGCCACTGTACTCAGACTGAGTGGCAGAGCAAGACCCTGTCTCAAAATTAAAATAAAATAAAATAAAATAAAATCTACTTGGACTGATTCACTCAAGAACAATTCCTCAAAATTGGAGAAATTTGCAAAGGTCACCACCAACTCATCAAGAATGTCTCACATTTTCAATTATCTTGTGTATCCCATATTTCATCATGCTTTCTTCTACTGTGAGAGCCACATACACCGCTGCAAGAGGAAATTGACATTTGGGGTATATTCCCCCGTCCTGTACAAAAGCCAGAACAACTGAGGGTGAAGATTTGTCTGTATATTTATATAGTTATTATAGTAGCTGGTTAAAATTGTTTGAGTTATTCAAAAAATTAAGCAGGAAAACATGAAATATCTGTAAACTGAGAAAGATAGAATCACTTATTTATGAAACACCAATTTTAATTTTATATTTTGAAAAGATAAGGTAGCAATAAATATTTATATCTTTCCTATTTTTTTAAAGGCAAAAGCTAGGGAGAAAAATGCAGACTACAGTGAAAACTTGTGGTTTAAATTCCCTTTTTAGATTTTATAATAACCTCTATCTTCCTGCATTTTCTTCCTTTATTCGTATTATGGAACAGCCAGACTTAATTATCTCCTTTTAATTTATGTTTCTTATTTCTTTTGTTTGGCTCATGCACTTGTTTATTCCTTTAGCTGTGGATTGGTGAGGGAAGGGTAGAAGAGTGAAGACAAGTAGCTTCTACGTCACCTTTTATAAGAGAAGATAGATTTTATTTTCTTATTTAAATTTTAATAGATGATTTGTTAGGCTTAAAGCTGTGGGTGGTGAAGAAATTCTTCTTTGAAGAAAAAGCTTATTCATTTAGTAATTATACCTGTTAGTAGGGAAAGAAAGAATCCGTAAGTAAACAAGAGTGGGGCAATAACTATTTGGAGGGAAAAAAAATCAAGTTACCACAACTTTTCATGAAAACTTAAAAAAAAATCAAGATAAACTATGATTTAGAGGTAACACAAATACATAAATCTGAAGACTTAACTGATTATGTGATCTTAGGAGGTAAAAATAATAAATCATAGTAGAAAACAATTATAGATTTATAAAAAATAATGAAAACGAAAAGACAAAAACCTGGAGAAACTACTTGACAACAGATAAAGTTACTGTAAACAGGTAGTGTATAAAGTAAATACATACAATTTTGGTATTAAATTTAATACCAAATTTAATTTTTAATGAGATATAAAAAACATTTAGATCCCACTTGAAATTGGCCAAAGGACATGAGCAAGTAATTAAAAGAAGAAATAAAAATTACAAACAAAGAAAACAAATTCTATCTCACTAGTAATAAAAATAGAATGACAGCTTCTAGTTCCAGTTAGAATGGAATAAGCACATCCCACCTTATTCCTGTTAATTTCAACAGACACCCTGGATCCACTTAAAGCACTTATCCAGAAGATTCTGAAAGATGGATTCAAGAAGATGGTTGGGCTAGTGATGAAGGAAGGCTTGACTGTGAGTTCCTGATATATTTTTTTCTCATCTATATCTTGGTCTGTGTGCTAGAGAAGCCTGCAACTCAGACAATAAAAGAGCACACACAAAAAAGTCCCAGGGGCTGGCACGGTGGCTCACACCTGTAATCCCAGCACTTTGGCATGCTGAGGTGGGGGCATCACCTGAGGTTAGGAGTTTGAGACAAGCCTGGCCAATGTGGTGAAACACCATCTCTACTAAAAATATAAAAATTAGCTGGGTGTGGTGGCGTGCACCTGTAGCCGCAGCTACTCGGGAGGCTGAAGCAGGAGAATTGCTTGAAGCCAGGAGGTGAAGGTTGCAGTGAGCCGAGATCACACTGCTACACTCCAGCCTGGGCAGCAGAGCGAGACTCTGTCTCAAAAACACAAAAAACAAAAACAAAAACAAGTCCTACGAAAAACCTGCTCCCTCTATCCAGAGGACTGAGAAGAGCAAGGCTTTGTAAGACAGACCCCTTTTCCCTACCTACCCTAATAATACCACCAAGGAAGCAGTCCCCTTCTCACTCCCCACAAGCCTAGCTGTGACATAGAGGTAGTGACGCCCCTTTCTTTGCATCTCCCCAATAAGCTTATTTTCCAAAGTGTCTGTGCAATGGAGCCCTAGTAGCTCACCCCTTCCTGAGGTGGGCACATGTCAATGAAGAGGTGGTGACCCTCCTCCTCCCCAAGCATGGCTGCTGCATATAGAGTAGAGCACTGTAGAACTATTCCAGTTCCTCACTAAGCAAAGGCAAGCAGAGGCAGCATCCCTCTACCTCTCCCCATTCCCACAGTTGGAGAGGATTACTAAGAAGAAAGAGGTAAGAAAGGGATCCTTTCAATCTGTGTATGAAGGCCTTACCCTGAAGTGACCTATGCAGGAAACTGACCACAATCAACACAGCAAAACCTTTGAGAACTGAATGAATTACGGTATAAAAATATGGTTTGAGGTTGGCCTCTGGGTAGCAGGGCACAAGTGGAGCAGATCAGAATAGCATTTTAAAGGCTTTAAAAAAATGAAATTGACATTTTAAAAAATAATGTCAATTTAAAAATAAGCATGCTGAACCATGCTTATGGTTAACAGTTGAACAGTTGAACTTATGATCATAGATTCAAAGATTCTCAACAAAATATAAATACATAAAAGGAATAAGACACTTATACCATGATGAAGTGGGGCTCATTTTAGGATACAAAATTGGTTCAACACTCAAAAATTATAATGCACCGGGAGCGGTGGCTCAAGCCTGTAATCCCAGCACTTTGGGAGGCCGAGGCGGGTGGATCACAAGGTCAAGAGATCGAGACCATCCTGGTCAACATGGTGAAACCCCGTCTCTACTAAAAATACAAAAAATCAGCTGGGCATGGTGGCGCATGCCTGTAGTCCCAGCTACTCAGGAGGCTGAGGCAGGAGAATTGCCTGAACCCAGGAGGCGGAGGCTGCGGTGAGCCGAGATCGCGCCATTGCACTCCAGCCTGGGTAACATGAGTGAAACTCCGTCTCAAAAAAAAAAAAAAAAAATTATAATGCAATCTCCCATATTTACAGTCCAAAAGAAAAAATGTGTATGATTACATTAATTTAAGCAGAAAAGCCTCTGATAAAATTTAACACCCATTTGGGCAAAAAACTCTCAGCAACATAGAAACAGAAGGGAACTTCCTCAGCATGATAAAGAGAATCTACAAAATAACCTATAGCTAACATTATGTTTAATGGTGACAGACTGTATTCTTTCTCTAAAAGATCAGGAACAAGGCAAGCGTGTCTAGTCTCACCACTGATTTTCAACATAGCACTAGCGCAAGCAGGCAAATAAAAAAAATATAGTTTGAAAATGAAGAAATAAAATCTTTCTCTGCATCGTCAGGGATAAGGCAAACAGTTCTTAGACATGAAATCAAAAGCATGATCCATAATAGAAAGTTGGTAAGTTAGAGTTTATCAAAATGAAAAATTCGTTATTTTTTTCATTTTGGAAAGGCACTGTTATGAGAATGAAAACGCAAGCTACAGATTGGGAAAAAATATTTACAAGTCATATGTCCAACAAAAGACTTGTATAACCAGAATATATAAAGAACTCTCTAAACTCAACAGCAAGAAAACAAACCATCCAATTAAAAAAATGGATAAGATACTTAAGAATACACTTCACCAAAGATATACAGATGGCAAATAAGCATATGAAAAGATGTTCAACATTGCTAGATATTAGGAATATGCAAATTAAAGCTACAATGAGATACCACCACACATCTATTAGAATTGCTAAAATAATGGCAATATTGGCAATACCTACAGCTGGTGAGAGAGCAGAACAACTGGATCTCTCGTATTGTTGGTGGAAATGTAAAATGGTACCACCATTTTGGGAAACAATGTGATAGTTTCTTATAAACTGACACATATGACTCAGCAACCCCATTCCTGAGTGTTTGCACTAGAAAAATGAAAACGTATACTTACACAAAAACCTGTACATAAATGTTCATCACCTTGAACTGGAAACAATACAAATGTCCTGCACCAGTTGAATAAACTGTTGGACATCCATATCATGAGATACTACACAGCCATAAAAAGGGGCAAATATTGATACCCAACAAGGATGGCTCTCAAGACATCTTTCTTTCTTCCTTTCCTTTCTTTTCCCCTCTCCTTTCCCCTTTCCTTTCCTTTCCTTCTTTCACTTTAAGTTCTGGGGTACATGTGCAGATTGCGCAGGTTTGTTACATAGGTATACACGTGCCATGGTAGTGGTTTGCTGCATCCATTGCCCCATCATCTATGTTAGGTGTTTCTACTAATGCTATCCCTCCCCAATACCCCTACCCCCTGCTATCCATCCCCAATCCCCCCACCACCTGCTATTCCTCCCCTAGTCCCCCATCCCCCAGGCCCCAGTGTGTGATGTTCCCCTCCCTATGTCCATGTGTTCTCATTGTTCAACACCCACTTATGAGTAAGAACATGCAGTTTTTGGTTTTCTGTTCTGGTATCAGTTTGCTGAGAATGATGGTTTCCAGTTTTATCCATGTTCTTGCAAAGGACATGAACTCATCCTTTTTTATGGCTGCATAGTATTCCACGGCATATATGTGCCACATTTTCTTTAGCCAGTCTATTATTGATGGGCATTTGGGTTGGTTCCAAGTCTTTGCTATTGTGAACAGTGCCGCAATAAACATACGTGTACATGCGTTTTTATAATAGAAGGATTTATAATTTTTTGGGTATATACCCAGTAATGGGATTGCTGAGTCAAATGGTATTTCTACTTCTAGATCCTTGAGGAATTGCCACACTGTCTTCCACAATGGTTGAATTAATTTACACTCCCACCAATAGTGTAAAAGTGTTCCTATTTCTCCACATCCTCTCCAGCATCTGTTGTGGAAAAATTCCTGAGTTTTTAATGATCACCAGTCTAACTGGCGTGAGGTGGTATCTCATTGTGATTTTGATTTGCATTTCTCTAATGACCAGTGATGATGAGCTTTTTTTCATGTTTGTTGGCTGCATAAATGTCTTCTTTTGAAAACTGTCTATTCATGTCCTTTGGCTACTATAATCAAAACAGCATGGTACTGGTACCAAAACAGAGATATAGACCAATGGTACAGAACAGAGGCCTCAGAAGGAACGCCACACAACTACAACCATCTGATCTTGGACAAACCTGAGAAAAACAAGCAACAGGGAAAAGTTTCTCTGTTTAATAAATGGTGTTGGCAAAACTGACGAGCCATATGCAGAAAGCTGAAATTCGATCCCTTCCTTACACCTTATACAAAAATTAACTCTAGATGGATTAAAGATTAAAACATGAGGCTTAACACCATAAAAACTCTAGAAGAAAACCTAGGCAATACCATCCAGAACATAGGCATAGGCAAGGACTTCATGACCAAAACACCAAAAGCATGGCAACAAAAGCCAAAATAGAAAAGTGGGATCTAATTAAACTTAAGAGCTTCTGCACACAAAAGAAACTATCATTAGAGTGAACTGGCAACCAACAGAATGGGAAAAAATTTTTGTAATCTACCCATCAGAAAAGGGCTAATATCCAGAATCTATGGAAAATTTAAACAATTTTACAAGAAAAAAAACAACCTCATTAAAAAGTGGGCAAAGGATATGGACACTTTTCTTAACATATTATTCTAATGGAAAAAATCCAGTCTCAAATAGTTACACAGTGTGTGATTTTACTTTATATAAGATTGTCAAATGACAAAATTATAGTGATGGAGGATGGATTAGTGATGTCAAAGTTGTGGATGGGGAAATAACCATAAAGGGATAGCACAGGAAGATTTTTTTGGGGGGGAGGGGAGTGATAGAAGAGATCTATATCCTGATAGTGGTGATGGTTAAACAAAGCTACACATGTAATACATGTAATAAAATTCATAGAACTAGATACTACAACCCCCCCCCCCCCCACCGAAAGAAAAAAAAATTAAGGGAGAAAGTACATGGAAAAACTGATGAAATCCAAATAATGTCTGTCATTTAGGTAATACTATTGTACCAAAGTCAAATTCAGTCTTGATCATTGCACTAAGGTTATTTATACATGATGTTCTTTTGGGGGAAAGCAGGATGCAGGGTACAGATAAATTTTCTGTACTGTATTTTTAAGAGCTTTATTAAAGTATCATATACGTAATATTAAATTCACTCATTTTAAGTGTATAATTGAACAGTTTTTACTAAGTTTACAGAGTTGCAAAACTATCACCACTATTTTTAGAGTATTTTCATCACCGTCAGAAAGAAACCTTAGAATTATTTGCAGTCACCCTTGTTCCCATCCTGAGCTCTAGGCAACTTCTTTTCTATAGACATGCTTTTCCTAGTCTCTGTACAATTTTTGCAACTTCTATGTTAGTCTAAAATTATTTCAAAATAAAATGTGAAAAAATAATTTTGAAAACTTATGATCTTAAAATTTCTTTTACTAATAAATGTGACAAAATTATCAGACATTCATGTTGACTCTAGGCAAATGGATATTTTAAAGACTTCATATACAATGTATATTAGAAAAAATATAAAGAACAAGATTAAGATGTAGTTCTGTTAGTCAATGCTTAGATGCACTAGTCTTATAAGAACACCCAAGATAATACAACAGAGAACAGAGAAAATTCAGCTATTATTGCTGACAAATTCACCCCACAGAGACCAGTAAGAAATATACAGGTATGCAAAGCACTTGACTAGCTTATTTCTGTTGGTGATATAATATGATATTTAAAAATAAACCCTACGAATCCTGAAAGTCAATAGTAAAGGAAAAATACATTAAAATTTCAGATTAAAATAATAATCATAATGTTGATGAATATTATTCTTTAAAGACTTTTACCAAAAGAAAATTTTGACAGAGAATAAAAGCAGTATAAGAATCTCATAGAACTTCAATACAGAATTATACCTTCTGTATTATACTATAAAAGTACTTACACTTTATTATAGTATAAAAGTACTTTTATAGTATAATAAAATACTTATACTTTTTTATAGTATAAAAGTACTTATACTTTTATAGTATAATAAAGTACTTAAAGTATGTAAAGTATTTATAGTATTTATACTATGAACGTACTTTTTGTTTTTAAAACAAGCTCAGGTGACAGGACATTATTTTAAAAGTACTTCAATGCTTTCAGTAAATTCTAGTTACTATATGTATGTTCATATACATGCATATATATGGTATACATGCATACATGTGAATGGTTGTAAATATATGTGACTTACAATGACTTAAAATTTCTGAGCTGTAAGTTTACTCTGACCAAATAAATAAAATATATTCGTAGTTTCCAGAAAATAAAAAATAATGCCTTTTAAAATAAATCAATTTTAATATAACACCTTATTCAAAACCGTCAAATAATAATGGAGAACAGATTAGTGTAAAAGTTTTAGAAAACAATCTTGTAATATGTATCAAAAGCCTTAAAATAATTTATTATCTGGTTTTAGAAATCACCTTTGTAAAAGCATTTGAATGATGAAAGATTTTTTGAAAGAAAATACTTGCCTTATAATGGTGAACATTTTGAATAATTAAAAAATCTACATAACAGAGAATAAGTCAAAAAAATTGTGTGAATTCTACACAATGGACTTTTAAAGGTAATCTTTAAAGATCATACTGATGGAGACAATATAATACCAGGGGAAGTTGCTTATAATAGAATGTAAAATTAATTTTAAAATCGAGGTACAAAAGTATATAAGTCGTACATTATATTAAAGTATATTTATATTAATGTCAAATTATATATTTAATTAATAAAGTGTTAACATGTTTATTTGTATTTAATATAGAGAGATTATATATTTGCACGTACATTTTATTTTTACATATTTACATGTTTATTTTATACACATATATTTATTTATACACATGTAATACAATATTGATAGTGATTATTCTGAGTGGTGGGTTTATAGGATGCATTTATTTTGTACTTTATATTTTTGTCACTGATGGGTTTGTCATAACATATGTATGTGTAACATGTGAGTATGTAATAATGTTATAATCAGACAAAAGATCATTGGTTTGAAAGTGAAGAAACTTGCCACCTAGTTACTGTGTTGCCACTACCAAGTAAACCCAGGCAGATTGTTAAAACATCCTAGTTCTCAATTCTATCACCTATTAAAGGATAGATACATTAGCTCTGTGATTTTGCAGTTCAATTACCTAGCATGTATGAGGCACTATACAAGGCAATATAAGATGGATGAAGTGCATTTAACTTCAAGGACTTTAATGTCCAGTTAGGAGGAAACAATCATGAATATACAGGCATACATTCATATCGCATGACGGAGAATGTACTGAGTGCCATGAGGGGTTAGTAAAAGGAAAAGCCACATCTGGCAGGGTGAGTAGAAACATTTTAATGAAGGAGTTAGCATAATCAGCCTTATCTCTTCTACTATAAGTTCAGCTGATTTTCCCCTCTATAATTTTCTCAATTGGTTTCCAATTTTATTCCATTAGTCCTTTGGATCATTATTAGTTTTTATTTCAATTTTCTCTGCAGTGAGCCCTGTCAGCAGCCAAAGAGTGATACAGAACTAGTGAATTGGAATCCAAAAGAACAAATCGCGGCTCAGTTAACAAATATGTTGGCTAAATGCCGGCCTCAGTAGGAAACAGTCAGCCAAAATATTTATCAACAGGATTTTAATTCTACAGTTTGATTTAAATTTCTGCTCAGCTGAATGTGTGGTATATCTAGCTGGTTAACTCTAGAATTCTAATCAAACGACTATCAAAGCAGCAAGACAAATGTTTGTGTTAGTGCTGCAGTTGCTAACTTCAGATGAGGTGGTGTGGCTGTTGAACATATTCAGATGCCACCCTGAGTCCTTGGAAGCTCTTTGAGGAGTCCTTTATGGTGCTTATTAACTAGCTTTTAGTACCATACCAGTTGTATGTCCCCACATCCCCATTTGGGCTTCTAGAATACAAATTCTGGCTTGGTAATGACCCAACCTTGGTAGAAAATGCACTTGGAGTTGTTTTCTGGTAGTTATTATGTAAATAGGCATTCACACCATCTCAGGGTAGCCTCAGGTGTGATCATTTATCTGGATATGGGCCACCTGCTGTGTCATCTTCTTGGGGAAACTTCTGAAGAAGTGGTGTGGCTTCCTTTTAACCTTTCCTTCTCTTTCTGCTCTTTCTCCTGCCTGCACCCACACATTTCTCCAGGAAAAAATAGAGTTCATCCCCAGTTCATCACTTCGTCTTAAGTGAGAGAAATGTTGTTTTGGTTCTTCAAATAATTGTAGCCTATCACCATACTAAGCTCAAATGGTTAGACTGGAACCACCAAGCCACTTCAGGAAGAGGGGAGTTACACAGGAAGTATCAGGTCCTCATGTTTCAACCTCTTGTTGGGAGAAAAAAGGAAAGGGAATCATTGTCCCATAAGGAAGTGATTATTCTCTTCCTAAGAAGTATAAACTGCCTCTCATTTCATTGTCATGAGGCAAAGAAATTGCTAAATAGTAAAAAAGCATAGAGAATTCAGATGTGAACACAGGGTATATAGAAAGGCAAAATTACATCACTAAGCATGCATAGAAGTCATCACACAGGGGTCCCCAACCCCTGGGCCATGGACCAGTGGCCTGTTGGGAACGAGGCTGCAGGGCAGGAGGTGAGCAGAGGGCAAATAAGCATTTAGCTCTGCCTCCTGTCAGATCAGTAGCAGCATTAGATTTCCATAGGAGCACTAACTGTGAACTGCACATGTGAGGAGATCTAGGTTACATGCTCCTTATGAAAATCTAATGCCTGATGATCCGAGTCTGAAGCAGAACAGTTTCATCTTAAAATCGTCTCCTTCTTTCCCTACCCCACATCCATGGAAAAATTGTCTTCCACAAAACCAGTCCCTGATCCCAAAAAGGTTAGGGACAGCTGATCTACCACTTTAATGAACATGGAGATGAACCACCCGTATCTTCCTTCATGCTTGTTGCAGCTGGGAGTGCAGCTAGCAAGTAGTCCTCAGCTATCAGCCTCTTTGGAGATCACCTCAGTTGCAAAGTTAACTATAAACAATAAATAAGGAAATATCATGATATGAAATTGAACGTGGTTTTCTGCCATATTGGGAGGAAATAAAAGTTCTGAGTTACAGATGTCTGGAGAGGGTGTGTGTGTGTGTGTGTGTGTGTGTGTGTGTGTGTGTGTGTATGATAGAGAGAGAGAGAGAGAGAGAGAAACAGTGGTACTGAAACATAAGTTGAGACCTGCCCTCTGCCTCTTTTTTTAGGAATAGATGCAATAGAAACTGTAGATGGACTTAGGCTTGAGTTCTTCCTAGAGTCCCTTGGTCAACCTGTCTACCACAATAAAACAGAAATGGCAGAATGTCATTTTGAACGAGAGAAGAGGGATGAGAAAGTATATTTCAGTTTTCTACTGCCTGAATGTGGTTTGCAGAAGTTTCTACAAAGAATGAAATGGGCTAAAGGGCCAAAAAGCTGAAAGAAACCTATACTTTGAATGAAGTGGGCTTAAAGAGGAAATAGGCAGTGACCATGAACCATCAGCAGGACCCAGAGCTTCATCAATGACCAACTGGATCCATTTCCAAGAGCACTTAGCACAGTGGATATAGACATCTACTTCCCAAGTGGCCAGGAGGGATTCAGATGACTGCGTGAGAACTGGACTCTTCGTCTGTGTTGCATAGTTATACAAGTGCCCACTCTGAGCCCAGACAACATATTAGAAAGAGTACAAGAAGAGGAAATTCCTTGAGAGGGGAGAATCACTTCGATAAGAAGTTTGGATTTTGAATTGACTATTTAAATCCTCAACTGACTGTTTACACCAACATGATTGGGTTATCCTGGACAAGACTGCAGTGAACTGGAAGTGACAGTTTCCTCCAACAGGCAAGCTAGGGGTTCCATCACCACCAACCAGAAATGAGGGCTCAGAAGCAAGTTAGGTTCTGTTGTATAAAAACAAAGCCATCTCTCTTCACATCTGAATTGCCACTAAAAAAATTAAGCCACCTATGTATATTTAAAAGTAACATGAAACACTTGATTCCACCAGACATATATCTGAAAAGCATCCCGAGAGGAAGAATCAAAATAATACACTGCATTTACCTGAAAGACAAATATGGCACACAACAAGAAGCCACAAAACCCGTATGAGTTCTGTACCAGTGCTCTAACGGCTCACTCCTAATCTCACCCCTTCCGCTATTATGCAAGGGTACCTTGGGCTGGGGCTGCCTTTAACCATCTCTGCATCTCAATTTTCCCAAAGTAAAAATAAGTAAAACCCAGCGATATTCGTCATAAAACACTGAGCAAATGCTAAATGACAATAATTAAAATTCAGAAAACACAGATCTTATTCCTATTACTCCTATCTCTAAGCACCATGCCGGATATGATTCTGAGAGACTTCTGGAAGGCAGTGAGGAGGGGAGGAGGCAGTTGCTGGCAGAAATTCAGAGAATCTGCAAGTTACTTACGCACAAACTGAGTGGGACAGGGCTTGCTATTTGAATTATGCATGCTTCTGTTTTATCAAACCCATTCCTCACCCACACATATTATAGGAGCTGTCATCTCTATTTACACACCACAGGATACATTGCTCAAATAAAGAGGGCAAAGCGAGATGGAGCACATAGAAAAGAGAGTGTGTACACTGGAAGTATGAGTATTTATTAAGTATTTCAACACATTTTAGACACATTTTTAAAAGATTAAGCAAAGTGAATTGACAATGTCCATGCTGAAAAGGGGTTATTTTCTTCCCCGATGTTCAGCAGGCTGTTTGAACAGGTAGTACCTTATTTCTAGATTGTTGTTTGAAATTGTCCTAATTCCAGCTTTATAAAGATTTCCGTGAGGGTCAGTTTTCTTGTTTGTGAAGTGGGAATAAGGAAATCTTCCCTGCAGGATCGCTGTGAGGATGAAATGATACACCATACATCAAGCACTGGAAGTGTGAGTCTGGCACGCTGTAGGGACCTTGTCCCCTTTATCCCTGGGTCAAAATGTGCCCCTCTGTTCTGGTTTCCTTAGCTTCATATTGAGAGAGGAGATTGAGGGGATGTATTGCCATGAAATATTTACAAGGAGCATGGATTATTTTCCCTGACCTGGTCTGAATGTGGCCTTAACAGACACAACCAAAGTCCCTCAGACAGAGCTGCTAGGAGACGTGGGAAGTGTGGGGAAGGCGAGCAGCAAAAAACAACAGAAGACGGAGAGAAAAAATTACAGAGAAGAAGTTTGTCCCCTCCATTTCCTTATCTCTGGTTACCACTCTGCACACACCTCATCCTCATCCCCTTTTTGGCCCCAGTCTGTGTTCCAGTTACACCATACATAAATGTCTGCTCACTCGCTAATGTCGAAATGTCATTGTGACATTTCGCTTGAGTTCCTCAGACAGGAAAAAGTACTCTTTATGAATTAGCCCAAGAATCTCTGTATGTTCTTTTTTTTTTTTTTTTTTTTTTGAGATAGAGTCTCACTCTGTTGCCCATGCTGGAGTACAGTGGCATGATCTAAGCTCACTGCAACCTCTGCCTCTCAGGTTCAAGTAATTCTCCTGCCTCAGCCTCCTGACTAGCCAGGACTACAGGTGCCCACCACCATGCCTGGCTAATTTTTCTATTTTTTAGTAGAGACGGGATTTTACCATGTTGGCCAGGCTGGTCTCAAACTCCTGACCTCAGGTGATCTGCCCACCTTGGCCTCCCAAAGTGCTGAGCCACTGTGCCAGGTCCATCTCTGTATGTTCTTATATGTGATGTTTTCATCGCTTATTTCAAATCCAGTGCGTTCACCAGATTGTGAGCTCCTTGAAGTAAATTGTTATTCCAATAATTATTAACATATAATTACCAGTTACCAAATAGTTTTAGTAGATATTAGTTCATAAAATATTCATAACAGCCATCAGTTTAGGTGTTATAATCATTTTCTCTCCCATTTCATTTTTAATTTTTAAGTTGCAGAACCTTTGTGCATAACCACATTGCATCTTTCCTCGCCTCAACTTTCTTTCTCTTTTGAAGTTCTTCAAAACTTCGTAGCTCCCACATGGCATTTAAACATACTCTGTACACTCACAATTACTGTGAGCTATGAGTTTTATCTCATCTGCTACTTCCAGTTTATACCTTTGTTATTTAATAATCATTGCTTTCCTCACTAGTTGTTTCATACTCTATTTCAACGTCATTGCTTTCCTCACTAGTTATTTCATACTGTATTTCAACATCGGGGAGATAAAATGATTTGTGAAATCACCTAACAAAGCGAAAAATAGACTCAGTGTTTTGATTCCATTTATGTATATTCACTGGATTTAAGGCCTGCTTAAAAGCCCTAGAAAATTGATTTAAAATACTGAGTCTGACTATATATGACGGTTACATCATCGTAACTCTCCACCATCAACTTACATTGAACAGTAATTCTATGCTAGCTATCTTGCTCTACCATTTAAATACATTATCTCATTTAATCTTCACAACAACACTATTCACAATCTACTTCACAATAGGAAGTAAGTGCTTAAAAAAGATTAATGTTTTACTTGAGGTTACATCCAAACAGCAAACCCAGGACTCAAACCCAATTCTCTCTGATAACATTTTTGCTCTTTACTATGCAGCTCTGCCTTCCAGAATTTATACTGCTCACCTATTTAATCGTAGTCAACTCTTCTGAAGGCTAAAAGTTAACAGTAACAGAAACCCATTCATCTATTTAACTTCATTATGAGAAACATGCTATACCTCTGAGAACCCACGACAGGCAAGAGGCACAGAGACTGAATGTGGCCCAAGGCAGTTCAAATATGTCTAAGGGGATTTTTCAGCTACTTTCACTCATTGCCTTTAACACAATAAGTACTTAATAAACACGCTGATTGATTGAATGAATAAATTAAAATATCAATAAAAGCAGCTTGACGAGGTCTAAAATTGTTAGTACATAATCTTTCTGCCCAAAAGTTTATGTAGATGGTGCTCCGCTATCCTCTAGCATTTAATGTGGCAGAGACTGGATACTAGCTTGATTTTGGTTCCCTTTAAAAGAAAAAAAATTCTGGATATTTACTTGCTTTGTATTGTGACAGAAAAAGAGTCACAATGTATTGAGGATTGAGTCTCTATTATATTTTTACTGAAAATGGGTAAACATTTTCAGTTTGCATCCTTGCTTTTATTCTCAATTCTTCAAAGTTAACTGTAATTAAACTAAATTATGCATTTAAAGCCTAATAGCATAGAGGTCAATAGCACAGGGAGTGAAGCCAGACTGCCCACATTCACATTTTTACAAGCTGAGCAATTTTGGGCAAGGCACTTAACAATTCTGTGCCTACTTCCTATATGTAAAATTTCATATATGGAAAAATAGTTAGCTCATGGAGTTATTGTAATGAGTTAATACATGTAAATCACTTAGAAGTTCTTGGCACTTAGTAAGTACATATTCATCAAGAACATCTAGTACAATTTCCAGTATCCAAGAGGCATTCATTTAGCACAGATCCTCCGGAATTGCTGATATCTTCTTCTCTCCTTACTGCCTGTATTTCCAACACTCTTGAGGGAATGAATTGACAGAAATTCCCTGCATGTCCAACTGTCTGGAGTCTTTCCCCCTCATTCACTGTCCTTTCTTGTCAGATCTCTATCTGTAAAAACCCATGGCATCATTCCAGTTTCCCCAGCACAGCCTGCTTCCCTTTATTTCCATTCTTTGCCTGTTGATAGAAAAAAACTGTCTCAGCATAGACGTAGTAAGAGTGGTGCTAAGGGTTTGGCCTTGCTCAGGAAGTGGATAAAGGTAATGAATCAGAGAGAACTTAATAGAAATATTTACAGAAACATGGCAAAAACAGAATAAACTGGCTGCTTTGTGAACTCCTACCCACGCAGTAAGGAGATGACTGTTCAGTTTTCCAGTTCAGACCTGATTAGGGAAATGAGAAAGTATTTCCCTACATCTTTTCCACTGGTAAACGGCTTCAGACGGCAGGCTGAGCATGGAGATTTTACAGTCAGCTCCATAAGCTGAACCTACATGTGGCTGCTAGAGCTTCCTCGCAGCATGACAGCTGCTAATTCTAAGAGTGAACACTCCCAGAAAACTAGGCAAAAGCTCTATCTCCTTCCATGATCTTTGCTTCAGAAGTCATGTAGTATCACAAGCCCACCTACAGCCCACATCCTGAAGGGAGAGAAGTCAAAGTCATATTGCAGGAAAAGCATGACGGATGGTTATACCATCTGCCCCATTTCCCCTCAGACACTGACTAACTTGGCCTAATGGTCTCTCTCAGGCATAATGTCATCTCATGGCTGGCTCCTCATAGCTGTGAGTTCCTGTCATTGCTCTTTCAGATGCTGGTATCCTAAGGCTTCTGTCTCACCTTCCCTCCATGGCTAGGCTGTGGGTCCACTTGCTCACATGTGCTTGGCTTTGCTCACCACCACTATGCCCGCTAAGTGTCAGCTTTGTCTGGCATGTTTTATATAAATGCCCTTTACCTCTCTGTCTCTCCCCCAATAAAGAAGGGAATTCCCTGTATTTTAATATCCTTAGTCTTAGCTAGTATAACTAGTTCCAGAAACTAATGTTCTGAATAATTTATCTTCCTGCCATACTGGGCATATATGATTAAGCATAAATGAATGCATTATTGGCCTTGTCTGCTCAGAGAGTAAATCTGTTTATTTTCCAACTTGAGGCAGAACTGGAAAGAGAATGGGGGTGAGCAGGTAGTTGAATTCAGGGTTGCTGCTAATTAGGTTTTAAAAATGTAATAATGAGGTTCATCCAAATCCTACAGAGCCTAGATTTGTCTAGTTGGATGCAGTGAGTGTTAAGAGTCAGCAGAGGAATATGGAGATTACATGTCCATTTTAGAGACCAAATTGTTTAGGAACTGTCACTGTATCAAGAGTATACCAAAACATTCAAATGGTGAGAAACACATATGTAACTGCAGCAGATGGGCTATTAGACAAGTTGTAAGAAAGAAAATGATGGCCATGGCCTTAAAAATAGAATTTTACTTTATTATTGAAGATCACTTGGAATATAACACCAAGAAAAAACTTAAAACCTCCCATATACTCAAAACCCAGAGATAAAGGATACGTATATTTTAGTAAACTAGTTTCTGCTATTTTTTGCATCTAATTATATTTTTTCATAGTTTGAACAGAAAAGGGATCATATTACCCCTACAGTTAACTATTTGTCTTTTTAAACAGCACTTTTGGGCCAGGCATGGTGGCTCACGCCTGTAATCCCAGCACTTTGGGAGGCTGAGCTGGGTGAATCACGAGGTCAGGAGTTCAAGACCAGCCTGGCCAAGATGGTAAAACCCTGTCTCTACTAAAAAAAATACAAAAATTAGCCAGACATGGTGGTGGGCACCTCTAATCCCAGCTACTTGGGAGGCTGTGGCATAGAACTGCTTAAACCTGGGAGGCACAGGTTGCAGTGAGCCGAGATCATGCCACTGCACTCCAGCCTGGGTGACAGAGAGAGACTCCATCTGAAAACAAACAAACCGGCACTGTTTCATGATCTACGTCATTAAATATTGTTTGGAAAGCTCATTGTTGCTGGCTGAATACTATTGAGTTACATGAACATAATTTATGTAATCACTTCTCTATTTTTGTACCTGTAGGTTGTTTTCCTTGTTTTCATATTTTCACTATTATAATTAACATTGTAAGGAGCAACTTTCTCTAATACAGAAGGTTTACATACTCACTAGCACGCATTTCCACCGGCAACCATAAGGAATTTAGAGCCTCCTTTCCGCATACCCTAAACAATACTGGCTATCATAATTCTTAAAACCTACGCAATCATGATCATTGAAAATTTGCATCTTATTTAAATTCACACTTATTTGTTAACAGAGTAGAACATTTTACATGTTTATTAGCCACTTAAGAGTCTGCTTTAGGGATTGTCAGTGGAATTATCCATAGCCTGTGTTTGTGTATCTGTTGGGGTATGATAATATTTGAAGCATGAATTTATATTTCAGTCAAAGATCTTAATTACGAGTGAAAAAAATGTTGAGGTATTTCATAGGGTCTTTAAGAAGGCTTGGAAACCAATCCTAAGGCTAAGCAGTCAGGGAAAATGACTACCATCTCCCTTTCCAACCGATTCTGGTGAAGAAATTATTGCCCCATTGGCAACTGCCACCAGAGAGAGAGCGAGCCCTTTTTCCCTTGTGTCTTATTTAACTGGCTTTTAAGTCAAAGTCTAGCACTGGCATGACCAATCTGAGACCAACGAGAGGGAGGAAGTTTTTGCTCCTTCCCAAAACCCACATGATAGAAATTTCCTAACTATAGAAAGAGGTTTAGAAAAGGCTGGGAAGCTGAAACAAATGTAAAGTTTCACTCTGCTTTAGAGTTGGGGCCTCTTCTCTCTCTTTGTCTTTGGTTTGACCCACAGAGATAAGATGAAAGAAACTGTGATAATATGAACATATGTAGAGACCATCCTAAGATAAAATCATCCCTCAGTGACACCTGCAAGGATGATGTTATTTATGCCTCATTATAACTATTAATTAATTGGAAGTTCCTCACAGGCAGCCCTGCCTGTATTCTCCACAGCTCTTACAATGGTGTCTTGCGTATGCTCCTTGTGGGATGGATTAATTAAGACTTCCAAGTCTAAGGAAACAGTGTTATAAATGCTTCTTTTCAGAAAGTTTTCAGACTAAACTTTCTCAGCTATGTAGGCCAGCAGGCCAGGCTAAGTCAGTCAGCCACAGGCCAGATGTTCACAGCTGAGAGCCCACATTCATGCTGTTGATAGTCATTTGGTCTCAGTTTTTTAATTTAATGAAACAGGAGATCCACTGGAAACAAAAGTTTACAGCATAATCAATCAACCACATGGTTTTCTTGTTCTCTCCTTCTGTAGTGATTTCTTGTAATTTTATGTTCCCTTTGTATTCATTTTGAATACAAGCTTAACTTAGAATTAGAAACAGGGCTCAGTCACTCTTGAAAGTTTTCAGTTCTATCTACACTACACCCAAATGGCTCAAGCCAATGGCCAGAGATCAGAACTTAAAGACATCTACCCCACCTAGTGACTTGGCTTCCTACTTTCATGCAGCTTCCTTTAAAGAAACCATCAGGGCACTTGGCTGCAAACTTAGTGACCCACAAACCCATTCCCTTACATATACTGCTAGTCTCTCTCTCTCTCTCTCTCTCTCTCTCTCTCTCTCTCTCTCTCTCTCTCTGCTTAACTTTTCATTCCTGCCTCTCATAACCCTGGGTTGAAGGACTGCCCTCCTGTCTCACTGTACTCTCCTTGACTGGTATCTATAATAAACATCTTTGAATTCAATTCTCATTGTGGAAGTGGTTTAAATTTGTGTCTTCCATCTAAAGAATAAGGGGCTGCCCATGCCAGGTTTTCCCAGGATTCCAGGGGGAGAACAAAGTCGTGCTCCCAGGACCAGAGTGATGGTCAAGCAGGCATAAGCTGGACTGAGTCAGACAAGAGCCACAAGTCGTCTCTCAGTATACACAAGTTTTCTGTGTGAGGAACCTCCTGGCCATGGATCAGACAACTAGGCATTAGGCCACTGGCCAGGTAAGAGAAGTATCCTGTGAAAGGCACACTGCAAACACCCATATCCAGCTCCCCTTTATTTCTCCTTTGGGCAGGGTTGCAAGCTGCTCTGGGACTGAAACCCCCATTTAGCTGGGGACTCTGAGAACACCTTTCCTCACAATTACCTCTATTGCCTAGAGCCCTACTGCTACGGTGTCAATGGCTTCTCAGGTTTCAATCACCTCAAGCTTTCATAACTAGAATATTAATGCAACAGACACTTCCTGGGCACCTCCTGTGTCTATATCCACTGGAGCTACTCCCAGGCTTTTCAAATCTAGGTTATTGCTGAGCATGTTATGTTCTACCTAAAATGTGTGCTACTTAGATGATCCAACTAATTCTAGCTAAAGAACTCAAAATTGTGGAGGAGATTCTCTCCTCCGGGGCCACTATCTACGCTTCTCCATTCGGCTCTCTGCCCCAAAGCTAGATCTTGTCCTTTGGCTTTGCCTTCTACCTGGGATTGGTCAAAAGGGAGCACCAGGAGGGAACTGGAGTAAGAAAGGAGGGTGATGCCAGTGTTTCTTCACTCACTTCCCTCCCTGCATTTCCCCTGCCAGGAAGTCCCTACACACAGCTCTGTCTCTGGTTCAAGTGAGCACTTTTTTTCTTTGCCCCTCCAGGTCCCAGGGTGCTTGACCATGGACACTTCACCATTCCTCTCTTTGCAAACTCTACTCAAATTGCCCAGTTTGACACGCCATCTTTCTTGCCAGGGCCCTCACTCATACACCAACTAATAATATAAGAGTATTATTTGGTTCAAAGAGATAATTAGTTTACATTTTAAAAATTCTATCTCCATGTCTGTAATTTATTTTGAAATGAGTGCAGCCATAAAAAACGATGAGTTCGTGTCCTTTGTAGGGACATGGATGAACCTGGAAACCATCATTCTCAGAAAACTGACACAAGAACAGAAAATCAAACACCGCATGTTTTCACTCATAGGTGGGTGTTGAACAATGAGAACACATGGACACAGGGAGGGGAGCATCACACACTGGGGTCTGTTGGGAAGAAACAGGGGAGGGACAGTGGGGGAGAGATAGCATGGGGAGAAATGCCAGATATAGGTGATGGGGAGGAAGCCGGCAAATCACACTGCCATGTGTGTACCTATGCAAATCTTGCATGTTCTTCACATGTACCCCCAAACCTAAAATGCGATAAAATAAAATATATTTTTTTAAAAAAGGTGAATTGAGGGATATAAATGTGATAAAGCAAATGTGGTAAAATGTAAGTGGTAGAATCTTCATGGTAAATATTTGGTTGTTTCACATAAAGTTTTTTCAGTATTTTCCTAATGTTTAAAAATTTTCACAATAAAATGTTGAGAAAAAAATTCTATGAGAGAATTTTTTTCCAATGTGGAGGAGACTTAAGAAATTACAAAGGAATGTGATAAGTTTGATGAAATATACTATTGGTGGAAAAATATGAAGTACCAAAGCTGTAAGAAAAAGCATTGCAATATTCTAATAACTACTAAATAAGTTGATAAAGTTCTCAAAATGTTACCCCTGAAGCATACTAGATCCTTATGGTCTTATGAGTAAGTTGTTTAAAGCACTGACAGAATTGATACACCTGATATTATATAATCAATACAATTTTTGCCTGCATTTTCATTATTTCGCTGGGGAACCTTCCCAGAAGTAGAATGACTAGTTTGAAATGTATGAAAATGTTTCTGTATCTCAGATCTCTTGACTGACTTATAGTGGACATAACTAGCAATGTATTATCATTTGCGTAACTTACTCCTGTCCTGTGGCCAACCCGCTCTATAGGACCCATACGTCCTCTGGGATTTCAGGCGCGCCATGTCATCTCCTCTCAGTATCCTCTTGCAAAGCAAAACACTGGTACACATTTTTAACACTTGTTGTGATATCTATTGCTAATTTGAGAGAAAAATGACCTGTAAAGAAAGGTTACTAATGAAGAATTACAGTTGAAAGAAAGGCACTTCATGAAGAATTAGAATTCAGAGAGCATTACTCTATATTACCCAGTAGTAGAGGAATGCTTTATAGGCCTACTTCCTAAAATAAAAGGGTTAAATAGGGAGGAGAACCGTCTCTTGAATTGTCAATTCTTCTTTAAAACTTTTGATCTTATAGAGTAAGTAACATTTTCAAATACTCCCAAGTTTAATCACTCTAGGGAGACTTAACAACTGTACATATTTTATTCACTGAATCTTAGATTTTACTACTACATGAGTTTCCAGGAAAGAGAAGTGAGATGGGAAAAGCATGTTCAGAAAGTGAGTGACACAATAAGACAAAAAGTTCCAAAGCTCTCATACGATGGCAGAAACTGCCAGGCCACAGTTTTTGTAAGGAACAGTAACAATAGTCTAGGAGGGACTCGGGCCTCACAGCACTTAGCACTTAAAGATAGCATGCCTGTGCCAAAATGTCACATATTACCGAAGTCTATATCAGCTAACATGAGGGTGGCTCCACAGCAGGGTCACCACTGCCATTGTTTGGAACACAAGTGGGAAGCCTTAGGCCCAAGGTCTTGATAACAATCATAAATGCGAGCCTGCACTATGTGTCTCTAGGGGATGTGCATGGACATGGGACTCACTACCCTCTTCCTTGCCATAGCCGAGGACCAAGCAGAGCACAGGAGTCAGCCTAAGGGGAGCACATGTGTTAGTAAAGAGCAGGTGCACCGATGCCTGGAAAGGAATAATCTCCAAGCAATTACAAGAGAAGCAAGCAAAGCAAGGGCCAACAGAAATGCTGGGCCTAGGAGGAAACAGGAAGGGGAATGTGTGCTGTTGCATTCTCAACATGTAAGCATACATTTGGGGAAAGTATCAAATACAGGAGGTAAAGCACATAAACTTTGGAGTTAAGTCTGGGTTAGAATGCCAGTGCGGTCATTGAGTAATCATGTTACATTGGACAAGTTGTTTGTACGTAAGCCTTTCATGTTTTTTTTTACTTCTTCCCTGAGTCAGTCTCATTCTGCCACCCAGGCTGGAGTGTGGTAGTATAATCTCGGCTCACTGCAACCTCCGCCTCCTGGGTTCAAGCAATTGTCCTGCCTCAGCCACCGAGTAGCTGGGATTGCAGGCATGCAATATTACACCTGGATAATTTTTGTATTTTTAGTAGAGAAGGGCCATGTTGGCCAGGCTGGTCTCAAACTTCTGGCCGCAAGAGATCCCCTTGCCTTGGCCTCCCAAAGTGCTAGGATTACAGGCAAGAGCCACTGCACCTGGCCTATAAGTAAGCCTTTCTGAGCCTCTAGTTTCTCGTCTGGAAACTGAAATGCCACCATCCAAATCACAGTTTTTCTATAAAGGTCATTTAAAATAATATATTAAGTGCCAATACAATGCCTGGCACATAAAAAATGCCCAAATACTTGATATCTACTATCACTCAGGTATCAGCTGGGGCCTCTCACTTGCCCATAAAGATTTAGGGCTCCAACTTAACACACCATGGAACTCTAAAGATCTCTTTGTATTTTTTAAATTCTCAGAAACATGTAAATGAATGTATGCATGCATGAATGTGTGTGTGCATGTGTTTGTGAGTATTAAGGTGAATGGAAGAGAGGACATTTAACGCAATAAATCAGACTATAAGAATATAACTTCTCTTATTAATTTAAAACTCTTGTTATCTCATCTTTTTCTCGACTTTGGAAGAAAGTATGTACATCCCAATAAAAAGTAACACTGTGCGTTAAAAGATGCTTTCTAGTTCTTTACACTCCTTTAGGTTAGTACTCTGTCAACTCAAGGGTCAAATTCCTTGTCAAGGCTGTTTTTTTTTTTCTTAAGGTCTCCCCACACCTCCCACTTTTCTATGATCATGTCTGGGAGCAGGGGGAGGCTTGAATGCTCCTGGAAGCAGTGGAGGGCTGTCTTGCCCTGTGTTGTTGTTCTTTGTGGACCCTGCTGAACTTGAGGCTGAGAGTAGTTCCCCTCACCCTGGATTTAGGAAATTGGCCTCTGACCTCAGTGCAACAGTGGCTCTGCACAACTTGAGTCTCCTGTGGCACCTTAGACTTAAACGCTGTCCTAAACACTCTCCTTCCTCATTCTGCAGAAGTCTTCTTTGTCCACTTTTCATCAGATAGTACCTCTCTTGTGCTCATAGTCTGGGCCTTCTCTATACCAGGATAGAATAAAATTCTACGATCATTGCCAGATAGGGTTGAGTCTTATGTAAGGGGAGCTTCTGCAACTCAGGAAATCCGTTTAGTCTTCAAGACAATCAAAAGCTGCACATTAACTCTCTGTTTTTTCATGGCTTCCTCTCTTGAGGCAAAGGCTTCCTCTAGTTGAATGTGGAGGTCACAAGCAAATAAAAAAGGGAAAAATGTATTAATATATTCTAAAACATTCTCTTTGTTTCTATCTCTTAACTGTCTCTAATCCCATTCATTTCCCACTCTTTTCTCACTACTTTCTCTCATCACACTAGTCCCCAACCCAGAATTATAATTTTCATTTAAAAGAGCATTCCTTTGACATCAACTTCCTTCATGCCTGCAACCAGTGAGCAAAAATGACAAAACACAGAAGCGAAGACTACTTGTTGTTAAATATAAGAAAGCGGGGGGGAAAAGTACCAAGCCAATGAGTTGGAGTTTGCCAGGGAGGCTTCTAAATTTATTCTGCTGTGAATTCTAACTGGGGCATTGGGAACTTCATATCCTGGATGCTTTCTTAGGTGATTAGTAATTAAATGTGCATCCAAAAAAAAAAATACTTGAAGATTTGCGCTCAACCCCAATTTGGTTCATCTGAACACAGGAGCGCTTGAGAAATGCAAAATTCTTTAATCACTCCAAATTGCCCAAGCACAAACCAGGCCAAGAGCGTCAATTGCTTCTAAAATAAGATGCAGGTGTTCTGAAAAATCTACAAGCAGCCTCCTCATTTTAAATTACTCTTCGCTCCATGTGCCCATAGGGGAGGGAGGATTGAAGAAGGCATTTTCCATCACAGCTTCACTAGTGGAATGACAGTGATAATTATTTAAAAACAAACAAACAAACAAACAGAGATATCATCTACCACCTCTTTCTGTTTTACCTGCCCAACCAGAGTTGGTGGAGCAAATACATTTCATCAGGGAACCCTTTGATTACAATCCTAATGACAGATTTCATCATTGGTCCAATTTTTCACCTGTTCTGAATTACACCCTTTGCTAAGCAATCCCAAAGTGCCTTTCACTACAACCACAGAGTATATTTCTCCACATCTTGACTTTGGCCTTGTGCATGTCACTTTCTTTGACATGAATATAGCAGAAGAAGGACTAAAACACTCCCTTCTGCTATATTCTATTCCATAGAATTCTATATGCCTGCTTCCCCTTCCGCCAGGACTGAACATTTCCTGAGGCCTCTCCAGCCATGCTTACCGTAAAGCCTGAGGAACCGTGAGCCCATTAAATCTCTTCTTTAAAAATTACTCAGTTTCAGGTATTCATTTATGGCAGTGCAAGAAAGGACTAATACACTGTCTCTTCCGCTGTATTCTATGGAATTCTATGGAATTAGTGTTAATATTAGTCTTTTCTTGCACTGCCATAAATGAATACCTGAAACTGAGTAATTTTTAAAGAAGAGATTTAATCGGCTCACGGTTCCTCAGGCTTTACGGTAAGCATGGCTGGAGAGGCCTCAGGAAATGTTCAGTCCTGGCGGAAGGGGAAGCAGGCATGTTTTACACGGCCAGAACAGGAAGAGCAGATAGAAGGAGGTGACGCTACACACTTTCAAACAAGCAGATCTTACAAGAACTCAGGATTACGAGACCAGCAAGGGGGAAATCTGCGCCCATGATCCAATTACCTCCCACCAAGCCCCTCTTCCAGCACTGGGTATTACAACTGGACATGAGATTTGGGCAGGGCTACAAATGCAAACCATATCAGACCGTGTGTCAGTTCCGAGCCCAAGCCTTAAGAACCCTTGTTTGATTACTCTTGCTCTCGGGGACTTTTGCCATTACCATGAGTAGAACATGGCCTGGCTAGCCCTTTGGTCCCAAGAGGAAATTGAAAAATTAATGGAACAGAGCTGCCCCAACCAAATAGAATGTGAAAGAGCCAAGCCTAAATCATCTGGCTGTCAGTCAACCACAGACGTCTGAGCTAAATAATGTCCTATTCCTGTGCACAAATTTCTGTGGTTCTTTGTTCCACAGCATCATTGTAGCCATGGCAAACTGACACAATACCAAACCCAGGCATAAAGAGCCAGGAGGATCACCTTCTTGGTGTGTCCTGTAAACATATTTTTCACCGTGAGTGTAGATGCTATATTCTATTGTGGATAAAATTTGCAGTATTCATGACTATTGCCCCCTTAATGCTGGAGTATTACTTTGGCTTTAATCCATCAAGTCTACACAATCCATCATTTCCATTTCTCTGATTTTTAAAACATTTTTAAAAATTTTTTGCTAAGATCCAGAAGTTTTCTCAGCTTATGGTTAACTAGATTTTAAGATACTGCCTTCTCTATCTCTCTCTCTTTTTTTTTAATGCTTTCTAAGGGTTCTTGATATAGGGTTGTGACATCCGCAGAAAAAATGTACCTTCTCCTATGGGGATGACTGCTATAAGAAACGAAGGCATTCTGCTGTCTGCCCTGGGAGTGTATAAGAAAGCAGACAACACTGACTTTCAATTCAAATTTACTAGCTGTGTGGCCTTGGACAAGTTACTTAACTTCTCTGAGCCCCAATTATTTCAACATAAAGTCGGACCTCATAGGGCACTTAAATTAAGTAGGATATGAAGAACACCCAGCATGGTGCCTGATGTATGCCAGTAGAAGATACTCAATAAATGCTTCTTTTCAAGCTTGACTCCACTTCTCATCTTATGCGAGGAGCTATTATAGCTATGTGGAAAAATAGCCATTTAGGTAAGTAACTAAGATTGTTCAATGGGAATTCAATGACATCCTAATATGTACCAAGTATAGCACTTGACTAGGGACACAACATCAGTAAGACATGGTGCTTGGCTTCAGTGAACCGATAGTGGAGGACACGCCGGGTACTATTTTAAGCATTTCACACATATTACTTCATTTAACCCCCATAACAATCCTACGAGATTTTATCCATATTTTATAGAGTGGCTAACCAGGCCCAAATCATACATCTAGTAAGTAACAGAGTGGGAATTTAAACCTGGGTAATGTGATTTTAGAGCCATCCTCTTAACCATTTTGCTAGGATAATACCCATTACAATTAAAAATGTACATGCTGCATGATGCAGCAATTCTACCCCTGCCACTTCTCCCACACTTGTGTACAAGACAACATAAGAACCTTCACTGCAGAACCATCTATTACATTGATAAACTTAAACAACACAATGAAGGAAAGTACTGAAAAAATATGTATTGCATGATAGCATTTATATCATATTTTAGATTCCATCAGGTACATGTATATACGTAAATACATAAGAAAATTCACCAAATTGATAACCTCTTGGGAGGTGACTGGGGAAAAGAGTGATTTAGAAGGACTTAGGCATTATCTACAATGTTTGAAGTTTAAAAAATGAGACTATATTTGTATCTTACTCATTCAATTAAAAATTAATATTTTTAATCTCCCCTCAACAAAAACTCAAGGAGAAACTCCAAAGGCTAATTTGAAGAATATTCTATGAGCTTGGCACCAGCTGTGTAACAGTTGGGCACAGCAAACATAACAAGCTGAAAAAAATCAGGATTAGACAATTATAAAACATAGATAGGACCATTACCCTCCAAATGAACAGAAAGGTACTAAGGAGAGAGTAATATGACAGTAAAAAAAGGTTTGACTTCCATGCTTACATTTATACAGAGTGGTGTAACAAACTTTATAGAGCCACTTCACAGAAGTTGGTGATGATAGCGAAGGAGAACAGATTTTCCTTGTGCTGAACAATTTTAGTAAGCCTCCAAACAACCAGCATGAAAGAGTCAGTGGAAAGCGGAAGGCAGAGCAATCCAGTAGAGGAAATAGCTATCTTGGCCTGAGGAGACCTGGTTTCTATTCCTGGCTTTCCCTTAGTTCAGTTACCACCTCTGGATATATAGAATTTTATACACAAAAGGGGTCTTTCAGACCATTAAGCCTTGTTACTTTATAGAAGAAGAAACAGAGACATGGGCAGAAGTAGATTTCCTGGCAGCAGGAGATCCCAAACTAGAGTTCTAGTCCTTTCCTGATCACTGCACAGTCTCATGAATGACCCCTCCATTCATGGTGAGAATGGAGCCACAGTGACACCGGTACACACCATAGGTGGCTGTAACGACACATATCTGTATAAGGCACTCTGTCCTATGCAAGGTCAAGCCTGAAGTTTTTATTAAGTAAAACCTATTTTTGAAACAGGCATAAGAGAACAAAGGCATATACATTAACTTTTTCACTCACGAATGTTTTATTCTTAAAATATTCTCTGTACTTATTGGGTATTATGAGTATGGTACAGTAATAGGCCCTTTCAAAGATCAAAAATAAATTTCCTTCCAGGAAATAAATCTAGTAAGCTAATATGATGGTTGTGTGTCACTGCAATATTAGCATATGCAAGCAATGTAAAAACCCCATCAATATATAAGAAGAATAACACATTATAACTAAGTGGAGTTCGCCTCAGAAACACAGAGTTGGTTTAACATTTGAAAATTAATCGGCCGGGCACGGTGGCTCAAGCCTGTAATCCCAGCACTTTGGGAGGCCGGGGCGGGTGGATCACGAGGTCAAGAGATCGAGACTATCCTGGTCAACACGGTGAAACCCCGTCTCTACTAAAAATACAAAAACTTAGCTGGGCATGGTGGCGCGTACCTGTAATCCCAGCTACTCAGGAGGCTGAGGCAGGAGAATTGCCTGAACCCAGGAGGCAGAGGTTGCGGTGAGCCAAGATCTCGCCACTGCACTCCAGCCTGGGTAACAAGAGCGAAACTCCATCACCAAAAAAAAGAAAATGAATCAATATAATTCATCACATTAAAGAATACGGGAGAAAAAGCATACTGTCATCACAAGAGTTGCAGAAAAGTTATTTGTCAAAATTTTAAATCCTAGTTATGTTAAAACCTCTCAGAATATTGGCAAATAAGCTTCCAGAGTATGATAAAGCACATCTATGACAAACCTAGAGCTGACACCATATTTTATGGTGAAACAATAAACACCTTTTCTGAAGATCAGAATAACATAAAGATTTCTACTCTTACTTCTTTTCAATAGTGTACTAGATGTTTCAGCCAGTCCAGCAGACAAAAAAAAATTACATCAGGAATGATATATCATTACTCACATGCAATATTATTTTGTACTCATAAAGTCCTATAGAATCTAAAAAATAAATAAAACTGATAAATGAATTAGCAAAGTGAAAGGATACAATTTCAATATACAAAAATCAATTGTATTGTTTTAATACAAAAATATAATAATTTAAAATAAAAATAAATACTTAAGGATAATCTTAGCAAAACATGTACAAACTATATGGTGGAAACTGTAGCTGTTAAGAGAAATTTTTAAAATATTTTAAAGAAAGATGTAACATGTTAAGACACACATGTTAAGATGTCAATTTTCCCCACACTGATAAATATTCAATGCAATCCCAATTAAAATACCAGCAGAATTTTCTGAGACATTGACCAGTTGATCCTAAAATTTCTGTGAAAATTAATGTGATCTGGAAGAACCAAAGCAATTTGAAAAATAAGAATATTGGAGAGCTCAGATTATGTGGATTCATAAATCATAAAAATATAGTAATCAAAAAAGTGTGATACTGATATAAGGATAGACAAAGAGATACATGAAAAAGGATGGAATTTAGAAATGAATCTATACAAACACTGTACTTTCATTTTTTTCCAACAAAAGCACTAAAGCAATTCAATGTGAAAAAAGTATAAAAATATTTTAACAAGTGGCACTGAAACAGCTTGACACTTTATGTGTGCGTGTGTGTGTGTGTGTGTGTGTGTGTGTGTGTGTGTATACTCTCAAATCTTATCCCATAAACAAAATTAAGATTAAGATGGATTATAGGCTAAAATAAAAGCTAGAACTATAAAATGCCAAGGAGAAAATACAAGAGAATATTTCTGTGGATTTGAGAAAGACAGTTATTTCTTAGATAAGACTCAGCATGCAATAAACATAAAATAAAAAATAGTATATTGGATTAATCGAAGTTTAACAAAGCCTTTTCTTCCTCTTAAAGGCACTGTTAGAAAATGAAAAGGCAGGCCGCTGAAAATAATATTTGCAAAACAAATATTCACAGCATAGGAAGACTCACAAATCAATAAAAGTACAAACAACCCAATTTTTAAACATATGGTTGAAGATGTGAACAGATGCTTCATAAAAGAAGATGTGTAGTAGCCGATAAGTACATAAAAAGACACCCAACATTATTTAGTCATCAAGGAACACAATTTAAACCACAGTAACATTTCATGCCCACTAAAATGGCTAAAATAAAAAAGACTGACAATACCAAATGTTGGCATGCATGTAGAGCAACTGGAAATCTCATTCACTTTTGCTGGGAGTGTCAAAGAATACAACCACTTTAGAAGATTGGAGATTCTTATAAAGTTAAATACTCATTTACTATATGACCTAGCCATTTCATTTTTATGTATTTTCCCAAAAGAAGCAAAAACATTTGTTCACTTAAACACCTGTATAAGAATCTTCCTCATAGCTTTATTCACAATAGCTAAAAACTGATAATACTATAAATGTCCATAAAGGGAGAATGAATAAAAAATATTTTACTATAAATAATGGAATGCTACTTGGGCTACACTATGGCTATTTAAAACAACACAGATAAATCTCTAACACATGACTTTGAGAGAGAGAGTAGCTAGACAAAAAAAGAGTACATGCATATAAAGTTCAAGAATAGGCAAAACTAATCTATGGGAATAGAAATCTGAGTAGTGGTCCTCTTCTTGAGGAAGAGGAGCTTATAAAGGGAAAAGGGCATGAAAAGACTTTCCTGGGTGATGAAACTATTCTAGATATTGTTTTGGGTGATTTTTATATAAGTGTATACACATGTCAAAAGACCGTGCATTGAACATCAAACTGAATCAATTTGTGCTCCTGGACAAAATTTGTATATGTATATTTACTTCCGTTTTTTAAAAAATAGGTTAAAAATGCTTCCCAAAATTCCAAAGAGGAAAAATTTCATGTCAGGATAAAGAACCAACATTTGCACTGCCATCCAATGTAAAGCATCGACACTATCCATTCTATTACCAAAATAAAAAATTATTCAACATCTTTAGGCAGAGACTGTGTGTCTATGATTCTTTTATTTGCTCTCTCTCCTGTTTTTATTCTTTTCTTTCCTTCTTCTATCTCCTCTCCTCTTTCATTTCTCCCCACCCTCTTCCTCTTCCTTCTCTCTCCCCTTCCTTTCATTCTTTTTCTTTTAAGGATCCCTAGAAAATTGGAAAAGATTATTTGAAGAGTATAATTTCACATAATCCAATAATTTAAATTATGTGCATCTATAGGATAATAAACAAATGTTTGCCTATCAAACCTTTGTCCATGGGCCTGCACAAGCCTACAACCAGGGCATGATATTTCAGTAACTTCTTTTTAACAAGAATCCAGTGAAAAGCAAGATTCAAGAGAAAGTATAATAGCCTTTGTTTTATGTCAGCATATTACTTACAAGCCCCTTTCTGGGTTTGATTCCCCAATGTTCTAGAAAGTATGGTGGGTGCTTGATCTCAACTGATTCATTTTGCATTTGTTAGGTCTCTCTCCTTTGGGCCCACGATACACATTGCCTTGTGATTGGACAAAGTCTGAGATCCCCCACTTGGGCATTGGCTAGCATATGTGAAGGCATGGAAACTTGGTTCTGGCACTAATCACTTATCGCTGCAGCAGCAATGGGTTTGTGCCCACTAAGGTTAGATCCAATGAGTTGACAGAGATGACAAAAGCTTAAGACTGCCCATGTACAGTTTCTACACATAAGCAGGTATTTTAAGCTCTTGACTTGCCAGTAATTGTTCCATCTTTCACTGCACTCTAATTGTAAAGTAGTTTCTATGTTTCATGAAGGTGGCTTCAGATTTTTTCTTTAAAAGAAACTTTTTCCCATGGCAGCTCTACCCTCTTGAATTGGTTTAAAAAACATCAGTTCCATTGTCTATCTCACACTCATTTCTTGCACAATTAGGTAAAGCATGGGCTTTTGAGTTTCTTTTTTGATCTAAGTAGTCATTTTTCTCCTAACTGTGCCTTGTGAGGGTGGGTGGGTGGGTGGGTGTGTGTGTGTGTGTGTGTGTGTGTGTGTGTGTGACGAAAATGCAGCCATTTAATTTTGAAGAATTTGTTTGGGCCTGTGCTTATAAAGACCTCTACTTTCAGACATTGCTCAGCCAAGTCCATCATCATATATCTGGTTATATTTATCATCATTATCTCTGCAGCCAAGTCTGATTCTAATAGACAGATATTGAGTTAATATAAAACAAAATTTATTGTAAGTTTATTTCTGCACTTGGTCTCATATGTCTGCCTTTCTGAGTTCTCCCCTGGATGAATAACCACTGAAATCAGAAATATGTTTGAGATTTAAACCAACAGGTAATTTGCTTGGACTGGTTCTCCTATTTGCCAAGATATTATGCTTTCTCAGTATTTTCTAAATATCTGACCCCAAAACACAGGCCAGGAACTTTTGATAATATCATCTGATACAAATTAAAGGAAAATCACCAACATCAAGATTCTATCTATTAAGTCTATTCAAGTTGCCAAATATCCACTATGTGTAGAACCTAGAAAAACATAAACATTTCCCTTTACATGGTTTCTATATAGGCATCTCTTGAAATCCTGGCCTCAGGCAATTGTCCTGCCTCAGCCTCCCAAAGTGCTGGGATTACAAGTATGAGTCATCATACCTGTAATCCAGCTAGTCATCTCTTTTGTAGCGATCACATACTCACTCTAAGTTCAGATGTTTTATAAAAGGCATCATCGTGAATGAAATCAAATGTATCATACATTCTAACATTCTACAGTTGTACAGAATATAACGAAATATTTGCTCTTGTCTAGAAGATGGGATATTCACCTCCAGCTTCTGCACTAAGGTACTGGAAGAGAATTAAACATACATGTGGTTGGGAAACATGGGAAGTAGAAAGGTTAAGCCTACCGCAAAATGATGGAACCTTAGAGACACTGTCCACAAAAGGACTTTCCAAGCATGATCTTTCCTAGCTAATGACAACAATTGTTAATATTTATTGAATGCTTACAATACATAGCAGGCACTATTCTAAAGCGTTATGTCTTAAAGCATTTAATCCTCCCATGAGGTAATTGTTATTGTCACCATTTTACAGTTGAGTAAAATTAAGCACAGAAAACTTACCCAATGTCACAGAGCTAATAAATAGCAAAGCTGGGATTTGAACCCTGTCAGGCTGTTGAGCCCATACTCTTCTCCATGATGATATATGATTTCATTCATTCAGTGGAATAAAAGAATATATTTTTTATTAATTATCTCTGTTTATAAGAGATAGTGCTTCAAGCATATACATTAGCTTCCCTGACTTACATCATAGATACATACCACCTGGCAGCATGTGTCAAATCTTTGCTTCAAGGATTGTGCAATGACAGAAACAAAGATTAGAAGTCATGTTCTTCTATCCTTTCCACATTCATTAAACACCTTATTGAAAGATACTCTGCATTAATACCAGTGTAAGATTCTAGTGTTTTAAAAGTGTATTCAAGGAAATTATCCTGTAGACCAATGGGTATCATGTATTTTTAGCATCAAAACTGATTGTAGTTGCTTTCTTCACTCTGAAAATCTTAAATAGCACCCTGCCATATAAGTTAGGTGAATGTGAAGAGTGGGTTCCCTGCAGCAGGTTAATCATTCACTGTTTGACAGGAAATGCTTACTTATTTGTGAAGTTACCAGAACATATCAGTGGAGCCCTAAGGTTGGTAAACAATTGGCTGAACTGTAGGATGGAGTGAAATTAGCAATGAACTGGGAACTACTAAACTTGATTAGCTTGACTTTTGGGGGCTATTTTTCAGTCTCCCTAAGCCTTATTTTCATTTTAGAGACAAGATTGAGTTCTGGAAATTCTGTAAGGCCTCGGATATGACATTCTACAGTTGTAGATAATTGCTGCTGGTTGGTTCCAGGATGGGATGTTCTTTCTAGTGTGTACTTTCGGGCAAAGGGTCAGTGAAAGAAATACTCTGTGGAATAGCTGAGGGAAACCCCGTTACGACCCTTCATGCCTCTCTAATTCCCATCCTTTCTGCTGCTCAACCAAGTACACCTGGACTAATTACGTTGTAGAATCCCCTGAGAAATCCAATACAACCCTCATTTCTCCTAACAACACAGCTATTTCCAGCAGGTGTTAGGTGGTTAAAAAAATTAAAGAAACTTCGCACCAGATGTAGCCCATATATATAGTAACACACAGGTGCTGGGAAAGGGAAAAGGTGCTCTAAATTATACAAATAAGTCTTCTTGACAACTCAATTTTTTAAAATAGCTATAAATTTCTTTAGAGATTTTTTATTAATTTAAAAATATCTATGATCCATATTTGCAAGTTAATTTACACAATTATATCTTCAAACTTCCCTCAAAGTCTTAAAGCCGAGAGAATTAAAGCTTTGACCACGATTTGTTCTCTGAGAACATAAGGAGTGAAAAAAGGTTGAATCAATTGCACTGAATAGGTAATGCAACAGCATCATTTTAATTCCAGCTTCATACTTTCCTGTCATTCAACCCTGTCACCAGATTCATTAATTAAAACAGTTGAGTTGGTTTTTTCCTTTTGTATTTTATTCTCTATTCTAATGAACTATAATTAACTACCATAGATAGGCGGCCCCAGATAAAAGACAACAGAGCACAGATCAACTACATAGAACCTTGGATAAGAAAAGTTGGTGACATTCACAATGAGTGTTTGATATTTACTGTAAACACAAAGAGACATGCTTTTATTTTACTTATCATCCACAATGGCCCTTTTAGATATGGGCATGAAAGATATCTTAGGTATCATGACATTCTAAAAGTTTTATAAAACTTTTTAGACATTTCTCCCTTGAGGGTCATCACACCAGTGAAACATTTGGAAATGATCACTCTCAAAACTCGTCCCAAGGTTATGGCAACTTAAATACCATGAGTGCCAAAACCATTACATAGTGGTTACATAATTTTAACAGCAAATGGGGTCAAGCAAACCTAGGCATTGTGGCTATAAGGCAATAAGATTCATTATATAAACCACCAAAACTAACCTTAACAATATTGGAATTTGACATCAGGCAACTCTCTACGAAGGGATGCAAACATTTTGAGCTTTAACAACTCCTTCCCTCTTAAGCAGTGCTTTTAGGAAACTTTAAAAGAGAAAGAGTAATGTCTGAACTCTACTCACCAAAATCTGAATCTCCTGGGAATGAGGACCAGCTATTTGTACTAAAGTTGAGAATCACTGTCTAAAGAAGCTATGGAGCTATGGAAATATTATTAGAGTTCAAAAACATCAATTATATTTTTCTTAACTTATAAAGGACATGTTTACACAAGCCAAATGATATAAGCGTCAGAAGTCATAAATGAGACCCCCATGCTAAGAAAGTCCATGCATTGCAGTCTGTCCAAGAGAATCCTAGTGTATACCTGTTGGTTCAGTGTAATTATTAATAGCACTTCATTTTATTTCTAAAACATAAGAATTTATATGGTAACCTCATTCATGAAGCTCACCAAGAAAGCCAGCCACAAATCCTGTCTGGACTCCTTACCTTGTTCTCATGTGATGGCAACTAACTATTCCTCAAGACGCTCTTCTCTACTCAATACTTATTATAAACCACCTACAGTTGACTTCCTTTTGGCTACTTTTGCAACCCAGTCTAGGCTTTTCCTTTGTTTCTGTTTCAATTGCTTTCCCTCAAATTTAGCCTCTATCTCAGCTACACATTAGAAACTTCTTGGGGGTAGGTGGTGGGTCTGGGAGGGCTAAATATTCCAACACCTAGGCCACGCTCCAGGCCAATAAAAGTAGAATCTCTGGGGGTGAAACTTATGCATCAGCATTTTTTAAGGGTTCATAAATAATTTGCATTATAGTCAAGATTGAACACCAATGCTGCCCACAAAATTCCAATAAACAGCTAGTGTTGCCAACCATTGAATTACATCCACTGCAGATGACAAGGGTCCCTGGCTTCAGTCTATAATTCTGCTGATACCCAAGTGTCTTTAGTTTCTCAAGAACCTTATGCTAGAAAGAATCTCTTATGTCAGATTCTGTTGGGAAAACATGCAAACAGAGACATTCATGTTACTTAAATAAATTGTACTAATACTAACCCCATAGATCACAGGCCAGAAAATAATTAAAATAGAAAATATCAGTGCAAATCCATCCACAGAATGACTCTATCACTCCATACTCTTAAAACTCAGCAATAATCTCCCCTATTCCTTTTTTCTTCTCCCTAACAAATCACCTTATCCTGGATTTTGTTTATCTTATCCATACATAGAATTATGACAACTCCAAAGTCATTATTTAGACAAACTAAGGCACTTTGGCCTTTAACTACCATCAGTCAGCCCTTCTGTGTCTGTAAAGTTATGTCGGTGCATCACACAGCAAAGCATGAAAACAAATGCCTCCCCCTAATTTATGTTTGGGAGACAACGATGGTCACAGTAAAGACATAATCTACCAGAGTTAGTAGTTTAGCTGTTGTTACTAAGGGACAATGATAACATTTTAGAAACAGTTCATACATTAATTCCATTATTTCCATTTTATATATATGTATGAAACATACATATATATATAATCAACCTTTACAGAAAACCACATATTTGGAGTCAGTAGTGACTGTCAAAATCCCTTACCAAAGATATTTTTATAGGCTTGGTTCAGTTCCATTTGATTCAATTCAACATAAAGTTATTTATTGTTTACTGCTCACCAAAGTTGTACTTTCAAAAAGTTTATAAGATAAGTGCTTAGGACTGAGTTTGAATCTGCTGTAGAAAACTCACCTGATTCAAGGATTAAGAATTTGAAGTAGCAAAATTCATACTGTTTTCTGTACAAGCCAGTCATCTTATGACTCTGAGTTTAGGATATCTCATTTTATTTTTTATTTATTATATTTTAAGTTCTGGGGCACATGTACAGAACATGCAGGATTGTTACATAGGTATACACATGCCATGGTGGTTTGCTGCATCCATCCCCCTGTCATCTACATTAGATATGTCTCCTAATGTCACCCCTCCCAATTCCCCCACCCCCTGCTATCCCTCCCCCAGTCCCCCCACCTTCCATCAGGCCCGGGTGTGGGATGTTCCCATTTGATCCAGCAATCCCATTACTGGGTATATACCCAAAGATTTTTTTCTTTTTTTGAGACAGAGTTTCACTTTTGTTGTCCAGGCTGGAGTGTAATGTTGTGATATCATCTAATTGCAACCTCCGCCTCCCAGGCTCAAGCAATTATCCTGTCTCAGGCTCCCAAGTAGCTGAGATTACAGAGGCCCACCACCATGTCCAGTCATTTTTTTTATTTTTAGTAGAGACGGGGTTTCACTGTGTTGGCTAGGCTGGTCTTGAACTCCTGACCTTAGGCAATCCACCAGCCTTGGCCTTCAAATGCTGGGATTACAGGCATGAGCCACCACTCCCAGCCTAGAAAATCTCAAAATCTCATCTTTTTTTTTTTTTTTTTTTTTTTTTTTGAGACGGAGTTTCACTCATGTTACCCAGGCTGGAGTGCAATGGCACGATCCCGGCTCACCGCAACCTCCGCCTCCCGGGTTCAGGCAATTCTCCTGCCTCAGCCTCCTGAGTAGCTGGGATTACAGGCACGCACCACCATGCCCAGCTAATTTTTTGTAGTTTTAGTAGAGACGGGGTTTCACCATGTTGACCAGGATGGTCTCGATCTCTTGACCTCGTGATCCACCACCCTCGGCCTCCCAAAGTGCTGGGATTACAGGCTTGAGCCACCACGCCCGGCCGAAAATCTCATCTTTTTAAAGGAGAAATAAGAGGACATTAAAAGTTGTTAGACTTGACAACACTAATGGGACATTTCCTATAATACAATAACAAGGGAATTCAGGAGCATAAAAAAGGGGCAAGCTTTGGCCAGAAAATGCACAAAAAATAAATAAAGCCATAAAGCTAGTCTATAGTTTTCTAGAACAGTAAAAGAGGGAGTTACACTTCATGCCAATGAAGAGAAGTGAGGACACCAATATTTAGTCATCATCTCCCTACTTACGATTAAGCAATATTTATTTGAGTTCCAGTAGACAGATGTTTCCCAGGGGCTTTTCCTTTGCAATTTTTTTCATATTCTATATCCTTTCTTTGAATAACATCAAAGAGATGTAAAGCTTCAAGTAACATAAACACGATGGTACATTATAAACCTATATTTGCAGTCCAGAGACATTTCTGTGTTTTAGAAATCTAGTTCAAGTTGTCTGCTTGATATCTTTGATATCTCAAATCTCTCATATTTCCTATCCTGACTCTTGAGAGTACCACGACAATATTTCCTTGTATAAAATTCTTAGTCATCTTGGCTCCACCTTCTTCTTCACCACCCATATAAGCCAGAGTCCTGGCCTTGATAATTCTTCCATAAAATTTCCTAAATCTGTCACATCCTCGCTGTACCCACAGTCCCTGCTCTAGCTCAATACCTCATCTTCTATTGCCAAAATATCCTACCAGATTCTTCAATGGTTTCCTTACCTCTGGTTTCTCCCCCATTTAATCTATCTCTTACATGACCACTAACTAATCTTTCAAAAATCCTAAAATTCTCATATAACATTCATTTTGATCCAAACAAATGTAAATGGTTTCCTGAAGACTTGTATACTGCCAGGTACTATCTGGCCTCAATTCACCTATCTAGGCCTCATCTCCCCTCCTACCAGAAAATCATGTTTTTCAGTCATGCCATTTTCTTTCAGCCTCTTGTATTTTTCTAGTGCATATTTGTCCTTTTCAAAAGGCCCTTCACCTCCTACTTTTTGTGGCAAACACCATCATATTCTTCAAGACCCCTCCCAAACCTCACATTCCTTATGAGGCCTTCTGTGTGTGTCCCAGGTGGTTTTTCAACCTGTCCCATATATTTGCATATAATCACCCCTATAAGGGAGCCATCACCCTACAAGATAGTTATTTGTTTATGTGCCTGACTCCTCCACTAAAGCTACTTCTGAATAAGGACTGTGTTTTAGCCATCTTTGTGCTTCTGACCTCCACCACCAACAACAATCAAGGCATAGCAGACTTCCTGGCATTGAGTAGCATGCCATATGCATCTGTAGACTGAAAAGCAATTTAGCAGGTGTTACAGGTTGGATTATCCAAGAAGCAGATCTGGAGACAGATCCTCGTGTATAGGTATTTATTAAGGTGTGCCTTTGGGACCAGTACCTGTGGATGGGAAGGACAGGAATAAGGAGTGGGCAGAGGAGTGGACAGAGGGAAAAGTTAAGCTGTGATATGGGCCCAGTGAAAAGCCACTGACACTTCTATGGGAAGCTATAAATAGACCTTTGGCATTGTCCCAAGTCGGGCTGATATGGCCAGGCCTTTATAGGCTCACACATCATTTACTGCGTGTGGGCCACTCCAGGAAGGTACATGAGTTTGGGTAAAGAAGCTCTCTGGAGTTGAGGTAGTCCCTGAAAGGGCTAACTACTGAAGACTGTCTGCAGAGAATACTACCAAAGACTAAGGTAACAAATTTTTCCACGCACAGGATCTGGGTGCCACATCACAGTGCCCAAAACAAAGGCTGAACTTATTTAGTTATAAGCTGATCACTTAAGAATTGCAATTAGCTGAGAGTGAGATAGTATCCCACAACAGTGACGCAAACTCATCAGAGGCTTTTTCTTTTAACAGGAATTCTGGAGCAAGGAAGTTATTGGCATCCATTAAGTGCACCACAATGCTAGGGCTGAGCTGAGGTCTCCAGGATCTTCTGGGCCTTTTTCATGGCTGAAAAACGACAGTGGCAGCTTCCTTCCTTGTGTCAAGTTCCAGGGAGCAGGAATGAGAAAGGAGCAAGAAGAAAATGCTGACATCTATGGGAAGCCAAACTCTTTCAGGTATCCCCCACTCAGGTTTGCTCAGGCTTCTGTTTGACATCCTACTGGTAAGAGCACTATTGCATGGCCAGCCCTAGATTCAAGGGAGGCCGGAAACTGTAATTTTATAGCTGAATACAACTGCGTCTCTCTCACATGCCCTCAATGCAGAGTTCTGTCAGTGAAAAAAGAAAGAATAGAATCGAGTAGGCATGAGAAATTTCTGCTACATAAACTCAGGCTGAAGAACCTGAGTTCTTCAGGAAAAATAAGAACCTGAGTTCAAAGGAAAAATAAGTGACATGCAATAAGAGCGGATAACATGGAAACAGGGCAAATTCCTAAGGTATTGCCGTTGTGTAAAGTGACTGTTTCCCACTTAGCACAGCAAAATTACATGAATTAATAAAGGCTGCCAGAGGAGATTAAGGAAAGAGAAAGGCATTCAACCTGACACAGCAGAAAACAGATTGCCGGGACAAAGAATCAAAGTCATCTTAAATTAAAGAGGGCACAGAAGAGAATAACAGAGAAAAGGGCAAAACAAGAACAAGACACCACCTGGCATTAAAACAAAACACCAAGCATAAAACACAAAGACCACAACAACCAGTGAGCAGCACTCCTTACACAAGAGCAGAAAATCAAACACCGCATGTTCTCACTCATAGGCAGATGTTGAACAATGAGAACACATGGACACAGGGAGGGGAGCACTACACACTGGGGTCTGTTGGGGGCAAATAGGAGTGGGACAGTGCGGGGTGGGGAGGTGGGGAGAGATAACATGGGGAGAAATGCCAGATATAGGTGAAGGGGAGGAAGGCAGCAAATCACACTGCCATGTGTGTACCTATGCAACTATCTTGCGTGTTCTTCAAATATACCCCAAAACCTAAAGTGCAATAAAAAAAAAAAAGGGGAAAAAAAAAGAAATTCAAGCAAGAAATCAACAAGGCAGCGGGTGGGGCTGCAAGTGTATTAAAAGTTTGTTGCTAGTGTTCATAAAAGAAGTTAAAGGTTACATTTTGAAGATAGAAATAGGTTTCCCTAATGTGAGGAAAAAAGTGTAAAGAGGGCTATGACACACAGAAGGAACTGCTTTCCCCTGTCCACTATTTGGCGCACAGCTGTTCGGAGCAGGTCAGAAAAGCTAAGATGACAAAAAACACCAGGAGGTAATAAACTGAGAATCCCTGCATCCAGAATGCAGCAAACAAAGAATGAACAAAACGTTAAACAGATTTTAAGAATTATATAAGAATTGAATCAAGGTATAGCCAAAGGATGACCAATATTAACTCTATGATTAAGGAGGAAAGGACACAGAGGCAATGTTGAATGAGCCACTGTGAATTTTAACTCCAGTCCTCAAGGAAGGCATGGAGGTGGGAGTCACCTTGAGAGGTCAAGTCTTCCAGGCCTCCATGCAAATGCCAGTCAGTCCCTTGTGTTTTCAGAAAATGCTAGCAACTTCTCTACCACAACTGCCTTTGATACTTTAATTATGCCTCACATTGTAATTTTTATTTGGGGGAGGTAGGGCACATGCAATGGACAGGATATTGAATATTCTGTCAGGGGTCCTGAGTTTTAATTTTGGTTCTGCTGCTAACTAATAATTTTACAACCTTGGAAAAATAACATTCTCTCCTTGGATCTCATTTCCTCATCTGTAAAATGAAAGAGATGGACCGTCTATCTCTTCTCCCTCTTCATCCTCTTTGTTGATAGATAATGAATGATGTATTTTCCTTACAATAATCCTTCATAAAACAGATCTCAACAATAACTCACCAGAATGACACTTTGCCTAACAATTGCTGTTTGAGAAATGGACAACCCTAGTTTCTTCAGTGTTTATTTTTTCTGCATTTCTACCCACAAAAAAATAGTAATACTGATATTCTAATAAGGAAAAGTGCCAAAAATGCAGATTTTAACAACTTGTAAAGTTTATTTTTATAAATCATCCCACTAAATAGTCACAATGTTCAGGTGATGGAGGTAGCAAAGAACCCTGATGTCATTCCGTTTCTCTATGGAGAAATAGGTCTATCATTTTTTATATTGACCCATGATCATCTGAAGTAAAGCCTATCTTACCCAGCCCCCAACTACAGTTAGGCATGACACCTCTCTATGTTCTGGCAGAAACATTATTAGAATTTCCAGAAAGGCCATTAAAGAGAGGTAGGCATGAACATCTTTCCTCTTTCTTTCTGGCTGAAATGCAGGCTGACACGTAGAGCTCAGGTAGATCTTTTTTTTTTTTTTTTTTAAATTGCATTTTAGGTTTTCGGGAACGTGTGAAGAACATGCAGGATTGTTGCATAGGTACACACATGGCAGTGTGATTTGCTGCCTTCCTCCCCTTCACCTATATCTGGCATTTCTCCCCATGCTATCTCTCCACACCTTCCCACCCCCCGTCCCTCCCCCATTTCCCCCTAACAGACCCCAGTGTGTAGTGCTCCCCTCCCTGTGTCCATGTGTTCTCATTGTTCAACACCCGCCTTTGAGTGAGAACATGCAGTGTTTGATTTTCTGCTCTTGTGTCAGTTTGATGAGAATGATGGTTTCCCGGTTCATCCATGTCCCTACAAAGGACACAAACTCATCATTTTTGATGGCTGCATAATATTCCATGGTGTATATGTACCACATTTTCCCTGTTCAGTCTATTATCAATGGGCATTTGGGTTGGTTCCAGGTCTTTGCTATTATAAACAGTGATGCAATGAACATTCGTGTGCACGTGTCCTTATAGTAGAACGATTTATAATCCTTTGGATATATACCCAGTAATGGGATTGCTGGGTCAAATGGAATTTCTATTTCTAGGTCCTTGAGGAATTGCCACACTGTCTTCCACAATGGTTGAACTAATTTACACTCCCACCAACAGCGTAAAAGTGTTACTATTTCTCCACATCCTCTCCAGCATCTGTCGTCTCCAGATTTTTTAATGATTGCCATTCTAACTGGCATGAGATAGTATCTCAATGTAGTTTTGATTTGTATTTCTCTAATGACCAGTGATGATGAGCATTTTTTCATATGTTTGTTGGCCTCATGTATGTCTTCTTTTGTAAAGTGTCTGTTCATATCCTTTGCCCACTTTTGAATGGGCTTGTTTTTTTCTTGTAGATCTGTTTTAGTTCTTTGTAAATTCTAGATATCAGCCCTTTGTCAGATGGGTAGACTGCAAAAATTTTTTCCAGTTCTGTTGGTTGCCAATTAGCCAAGTCAATTCTAAGCAAAAAGAACAAAGCAGGAGGCATCACACTACTGGACTTCAAACTATACTACAAGGCTACAGTAATGAAAACATCATGGTACTGGTACCAAAACAGATATATAGACCACTGGAACAGAACAGAGGTCTCGGAGGCAACACAACATATCTACAACCATCCGATCTTTGACAAACCTAAAAAAAACAAGCAATGGGGAAAGGATTCCCTGTTTAATAAATGGTGTTGGGAAAACTGGCTAGCCATGTGCAGAAAGCAGAAACTGGAACCCTGCCTGACGCCTTAAACTAAAATTAACTCCAGATGGATTAAAGACTTAAACATAAGACCTAACACCATAAAAACCCTACAAGAAAATCTAGGCAAAACCATTCAGGACATAGGCATAGGCAAGGACTTCATGACCAAAACACCAAAAGCATTGGCAACAAAACCCAAAATAGACAAATGGGACCTAATCAAACTCAGGTAGATCTTGAACCACAGGAGAGAACTGCACATGGAGATTGGAGAAGCAACAGGATAGAGAACCTTGATTCCTAGTAACTCCACGAATCTGCTTTAGCAGGCTCTGGACTTCTTTAATATGTGAAAAAAAAAAATACATTTCTGTTTGATTTAAATAACTAGTACTTTTATTAACTTCAGTTGCAGCCCAAAAATTCTAACTGGCACAAGTATAGAAATTATTACTTTTATTTTACAGAATTAATAATTTGCTGAAAACTTCAGTGGCGCTAAAATTTCAACACGGGGCAATCTTGACACCTAAGCCCAACACACTTCCTACTTCACTCTAAATAGGTGAAAGTAACCGCTGGCAGGTGTAAGCTGAAAGACAAACCACCATGGAACATCCATCCATGATTAGAACATCGTAGGAGTGGCTTGTGTTGTCCTCCACAAAGAAAAACATTCCTATGACAAATTAAAGTGAACGACCATCTCTTTAGAATTAAGCAGGGAATTTTGGAAACCACCTCTGCAAAGGACTCATATTCTCCCCAAAGTATCTAAGTAAGAACTAGGAGAAGTGAGGACACAGTATCAGAGATATTAGGTAAATGAACAAAAAGTACCACATTTTACCAAGGTTGCTGTAAGGGGCATTTCAAAGGCTTTCAGAAGTAAGCCAAGGCTTCAAGAGGAATTTTTTAGGAAACAGAAAAAGAAGCCATTATTTCTCCACCTACACCCCATTCTCTCAACCCCTCCATATTTTTTTTTTGTTTTTCATTTTTTTTAAACCTGGATAAGCCTTATCACTTTCAGAAAATGAAGGGGTGGGGAACTCAATCTTGCTTTTCACTGTGTTGAGTGAGCCCCGAGACTCCACATCATTGGCTTAGCTTGTAGTGTTGTGCTCTGACAGCCCTTAGCAGCTGAAGCATAAAGAATAGAAATATTATTCCAGGATTTTATCACGAATATTAATTTTTTTCTTTTGTAGGTAAAACTCTTCAATGTTTCTACCAGTAATAATATTCTCTTAGTACATGAATGGCACCTATGATGCTCAAAACAGCTACGATAGCTCATTCACAATGAAGAGTAGACATGGCTGAAGCCCATTAGTTAGCTCAGCTTTTTATAACTTAAGAAAGACCTGCCAGCCATGTATCCCCCACTTCTGCATATTTTATAATAATGGAACATTTTTATATAAAATCATAAATAAAAGGTGCTGCTGAGTTTCTGAACAATGCATTATATGTTTTCTATTTTATTATGATTTTATTTTTTTGCTACACGATCACAACTAAATAGATGATTACAGTTGTCTGTTGGGAGAAAAAAGAAGAGAAGACTATGATTCACCAGAAAAAATCCTGCTTTTATTAATCATTCATATTATTTTTATTTATGTTTTGAAAGCCAACAACATACCAGGCTATCTCATTGGCACTGGAAGTATCATGAAAGCATAATACATATAGGCCTTTCTCTCATGGGGCCTGCAGCTTGAAGGCCCTATAATTATTAATTATTAATTAAGATCATTAATAACTAAAGAGTAAAATATGTCATTGTCTATGACACAAGACATACAAGGAAACATATTTAGGGTTCCTTAATTTTGTTAAGAAGGAAGGGAGAACAAATTTGATGGGGGGTAAATAGGGAAGGTTCCTCAATGAAATGATAGCTAAGTTATGACCTGGGTATGTTAAAAAGAGAGTCTTCAGAAGAACACACAGCATGGGCAACTTTCCAGGAGCATCTTAATGGAATCACAACAGGATACCATTCTAAGGCCCACATGGGTGCCTTACCTGAAACACGCAAAACGCTTCCACTTACTAATAATTTGTTTCACAACTCAGTTATGAAATATTTACTCAGCATCTAATTTGTGCAACCCACTATGCTAAAATTTTAGAGCTAAAAGGATGAATAAGATATGGTTCCTACCTTCAAGGAACAACCAGTTTTGTCGACAGAAGCAATGCTTACATAGATTTATGATATGAGGGCTTTAGCAGCTAATAATTAGGCACAAACAGAGCACAATGTGGTCATTAAAAGACAAGTCGTTACAATTTTGAGGTGAGAGGACAAGAAGTTAGTGGGTGAGGGGATCAAAGGACAGGGAAAGGAAGTCAGGAGAAAAGTCCAATAACCTCTGCATGAACAAGCATGCAGCAGGGCTATATCACTTCTTCCTCCTCTTCTCTTTCCTCCTTCTTTTCTTCCCTCCCTCCCCCCGCTTCCTCCACCTTCTTTTTTAAACAGACAACTTCCAAATTTCATTAGTTTTGTTGGTACACTTTGTTCCCCCTAAACCAGCTTCTTTTAGATGTTCCAAGAAAGGATGCCAATTAATGATGGTGCTACCAGAAGGTTTCTATTTGGAATTCATTAGACTCGGGATAGCAGATATCACACTAAGCCATGTTAGAGATGCACATAGAGCCACCATCTGGCAGGGGTGCAGGTAGTAAGATTACTCAGCCTGAAGAGAAGGCTGAGAAGTAATTCAGTAACTGTCTTCTAATAGAACACATGCTTTTGTTGAACACCCTCCATGAAGAGGTCCTATTGATGTTTGGTGTGATAAGGGGTGGGGAAAGACAATCGTTTGGGAAACCAGTTATTAAGCCACTTTAGTAGTCCAGGGAGAAAGTTCCAACAGTTTATAGTACAGGGGAAAAGATATATGAAGGAATGAATGATGGAAACATATTACAGAGGTATAAAGTAATCCCTGGATAAAAGAGGGAGGGTAAAGGAGAAAGAACCAGAAACAGAAAAGTATTTATATTCCAAGCTGATGGTGGCCAACTGTCTTACAATTCTATCAACTGAAGATGGAACAGGAGAGTGATTTCCTGTGCGCTGGAAGGTAATCTTGGTTAACAGATAAGAATCAGTGGGATCCGCCCTGATTAGAAGAGTTGCTGGAAATTGAAATCAAATATTCTAAGGATGACTAAGGAGTCTCCTGGGAGATATTTAAGAACAGGACTGTATCATCAGATTTCAGCACTGAGAATGCTCTTCAGAATGCTGAAAACAGCTAGCTGAGCAGAGTTGCTGACATCTTAACATCGTTTTCCTCACCTTTTTATGCTCATACTCTGGAAGCATGAACTGTCCTGCTTCATTGGGGAATGAAGTATATCAACATTTTCTGTGGGTCCAGATAGAGTAGGAAGTAGGAGAACAGTGGGTGAACTAGTCTCAAAATAACATTCCCTCATTTCTTTCAAAACTAGTATCTTCAATCTGATTGGTATCAACCTTGGCTTTCTTGTGGAAAAAATAAAGATGTGCTAAGTTCAGACACTTACCATTCAAGGAAACCAAACATACTGAACTAGGGGTAATCTTCTAGACGTAAATCCACCTACTACCTCTGGGACTATGACTGGCTTTACCTTTTACCTGAAATTATCTTCTTCTCTTTTTCATTGACCAGCTCCTGCTCGGCATTCAGAATCCAGCAAGAACACTATCGCATCTATGAACTACGTGCAAGCCCAGGCTGAGTAAAATGTTGTGGTAGATTACATTTTCCAAAGATGGCTACACCAAGCAAGATATAACCTGCCCCACATATTCTTCTTATATCATGACACTAACACATCATCAAGAGATAAGATCCTTGTTCCCCTACCTTGACTTGGGTGAACCTTGGTAACTGCCTTAAACAACAGTGTGACAGCATGCATTATCTCTGAGATGTATTTGACAGGGTGTTCGAGAGTAACAGAATTAATAGGATGTATGTGTATGTGTGTGTGCGCGCGTGTGTGTGTGTGTGGAGAGAGAGAGAGAGAGAGAGAGAGAGAGAGAGAGAGAGAGAGAGAAAATGAGAGAGATTTATTATAAGGAATTAGCTTGGCCAGGTGCAGTAGCTCATGCTTGTAATCCCAGCACTTTGGGAGGCCAAGGCGGGTGGATCACAAGGTCAGGAGATCAAGACCATCCTGGCCATCATGGTGAAACCCCATCTCTACTAAAATACAAAAAAATTAGCCAGGCATGGTGGTGTGATGCCTGTAGTCCCAGCTACTCAGGGGGCTGAAGAAGGGGAATCGTTTGAACTCGGGTGACGGAGGATGCCGTGAGCTGAGATCATGCCACTGCACTATAGCTTGGGCAACAGAGTAAGACTCCATAAAAAAAAAAAAAAAAAAAAAAAAAAAGAAGGGAATTAGCTCACAGCTCACATGATTATAGAGACTAGTAGTTCCCAAGATCTGCAAAGGTGAGTCAGCAAGCTGGAGACCCAGGAGAGTCAATGGTATAGTCCCAGTGTGATGGCCAGCAGGTCCAAGAACCAGGGGGACTCAATGTTTCAGTTCAAGTCCAAAGGCAGGATAAAGATTATGTCCTGGTTTGAAGGCCATTAGGCATGAGGAATTCTCTTTTACATGGGTGAGCCTTTTTGTTCTGCTCAGACTTTCAGCTGTTGGATAAGGTCCACCCATGTTAGGAAGGGCAATCTGCTTTACTCAGTCCACCAACTTCAATGTTAATCTGATCCAATTGTCATAATAAATCTTTGAAATAGGCATTACTACTGTTGTACAAACCAGAGATCTCTAGGCTAAGATACTGAGCAACTTTCCTAGCCCTACTCAATATGTAGTAAAAGATTTTGGATTTTATCTTTAATTTTTAAACTCTGAAATCCATGAATTTTCTTTATAGCATGAGGCATCTATGACAGAAGTCACTAAATACACATATTAAAAAAAGACTAAATTTTTGGATGTTGAAAAAAGATAATCTATGTAAGAAACCATTTTGCCATTTGTGATCAGCAATTTCACAGGGCTTTTGAAAACAAACAGTTTCTCAGGCTTTCGTTGGTTGGAATTTTCACTGTAAATACTCATTAGTGTAGTTAAAATAGAAATGAGACACGTTTCTAGAGGTAAAGTTCCCATATTTACCTATAAAAAACAAAAATACATAATATTTATCGGTTTATAAAAAACTACAAGGTCAGGTGTGGTGGCACATGCCTGTAGTTCCAGCTACCTGGAAGGCTGAGGCACAAGAATGACTTGAACCCAGGAGACGGAGGTTGCAGAGAGGCGAGATGGCACCCCTGCACTCCAGTCTGGGCAACAGAGTGAAACTTGGTCTCAAAATAATAATAATAAATAAAAAACAAAAAACTACAAATACAACCAAATGAAAGGCATACTCTATGTTTTGTGAGTGACTTATCATGAGACATTCTTTTTCTCTATTTCATTGAGTGTGTGCATGCACATGTGTGCATTATCATCAATTTTTCTAAAGGTTAATCTATATGGTAGCTGACAAAAGATGGCAGAGCCTAATGAAGTGTGAGTACATCACTAACCAGAAGACTTGCTAGGAAACACATAGCAAGTGCTCCCTAAATCACAGTGAGTGCCACGTAGAAGGCGCACCAGCACCAGCACAGGGAATTATCTCTTTTTCAAAACCATTCCAGCGCTCCTTTCCCCAAGGCTAAAAATAAGTTGATTCTACCTGATGTTTGTAGTTTCTTTCCTCTAGCAATCTACAGCAAATACTGTATGTTTTTTTCCCTTGACACCAACCAGCATCCTTCTCCCTTGCCTTCATCTGCTTTAGGAGTTTCAAAGTCAACGACTAGTTTTCCAGCCTCCCTTGCATCTAATAGTAACCAGTGACACACCGGCCATAAGATGACCATTGAGATATAAGCAGAAATCAACTGACTAGTGTTGTGGGGACAAAATTTTGTCCATTAAAAAAAGGATTCCAGACACAGAGTGTACAGCCTTCCTCCTATTATAGTTTTTCCTGCCCAAAATGTTGATATATTTGGAAATTCAGTCAAATTCTGTGTCCAGGGGGCAACTACTATGAAGACAAAAATGCAGAAAGCTCTCTAGGGAGAGGAGAGAAAAGGTAAGAAAGAATCTGGGGTCCCGATGGTGATATGCAGCAGTTGACGTAAACCAGAAACTTCTTGTTATATAAGAAAAATTAACTCTATTCATTTAAGATCCTCTAGCCTAGTTTTCGGATACAGCTGAAAGTATTCTTAGCTGGTACAGGGATCTAATGTGGATTGCTATGAAACCTATGACATAATATGTATGATGATTATCATTAAAAAGAGTCAACAATAGCATTTTGAATAAAAAGATACCACAAATCATATAAGTAATAATAATAACAGTATAAAGTACTACAATACAAGAGTAATGAAAAATGACTGTAATAGCTAAGAATTAACAGGCCATCGGCTACCATTACAATAATGACTATAGGGGTGAATTGAAAACAGGTTAAGAGAAACTGCTGAGGTTGGGGTCACATATACAGAATGAACATGCAGGTGGACTTTAAAACGAAATGTTTATTACACAGAGGTATGTCACAAAATAGGATACCCATATACCCAGTAAATATATGAAACTGTCCATCTTATTATTCATAAAAGGTATGCAGGTTAAAATCCCAATGAGACACTACTACATATTGACCAGGATGGCTAAGGTGAAAAAGACAGGCAATATAACATGTTAGAGAAGATGTGGGGCAATCAGAGCTCTCGCAGGCTACTGCTGAGGGTGCATATTGGTACAAGCATTTTAGAAAACTATTTGAAAATCTCTACTAAAGCTAAACATAGTCTTGCCTATCACATTCCTAGGTATTTATACAAAAGAAATGTATCCATATGCTCATTGAAACGATCTACAAGAATGTTTATAGCAGCATAATTCTTTTTTCTATATTTTACTTTAGGTGTATACTATATCCAGCATTTCTCCCCATGTTATCACTCCCTACCCTCTCCATGCCCCCCTGTCCCTCCCCTACCCCCCCCAACTGCCCCCAGTGTGATGCTCCTCTGCCTGAGTCCACATGTTCTCATCGTTCAACACCCACCTATGAGTGAGAACATGTGGTGTTTGGTTTTCTGTCCTTGTGTCAGTTTGCTGAGAATGATGGCTTCCAGATTCATCCAAGTCCCTACAAAGGACATGAACTCATCATTTTTTATGGCTGCATAGTATTCCATGGTGTATATGTGCTACATTTTCTTTGTCCAGTCTATCACTGATGGGCATTTGGGTTGGTTCCAGGTCTTTGCTATTGTACACAGGGCTATAGCAGCATAATTCTTAGTAGCCTTAAGCTGGAAGCAACTCCTATGTTTATCAGCAGTAGGATGGATAAATCAATTGTGGTATTAGCCATACAATGGAACAGCACACAGCAATGATAATGAATGAATGACTACATGCAACACCATGAGTCTCACAAATATAACGTTAGATGAAAGACGCCAGACACTAAAGCACACATGTGCTATAATATATATGTGCATAAAAGTCAAAGACAGTAAAAATAATCTACACTGATAGAAGTCAGAAGAGTGGTTACTCCTGGCACAGAATGAGGGGCAGTAAGCAGAAGTGGCTCAAGAAGAATTTTGGAAGTGCTGTTGGTGTTCTGTTTCTTGATCTGAATGCTGGTTTTACAGCTGTGTTCATTTTTTGGAAATGTATTTAGCTATACAGTTAGTATTTATAAAATAAAAATAACTAATCTGAAAAATTTATCAGAGGACATTCCTCCAAAGAAAGACTTGGGCAAAATCTCATGCCAATTAGCTGATTCAAACAACAAGAAGACATTCTTAACCCATTTGCTCTCAGGAAATAAGTATTTCATTGAGAATAGATATGCTACAAGTTGATGGGTTATGCTTATCTCTATAACAGACCTTCCAAACAATCAAATACAGCAAGAGAGAACCTCATTCACTCATGTAGTAAAATACTTATTTAGTGCCAAGAGGGTGCCAGGCTTTGTTCTAGGTTCTGGAGATCCAGTGACAAAGGTCTCACCCTCATGACACTTACCTTTCCCTACCTTTAGTTCCTCAATAAAGAACCTGTAGGAAATGGATTTGTTTAGTTTGGAAGATTCCATGGAAAGTAAAACTGACATAGTTTGCTTTTGCATTGATTTCTTGAGTCTGTTTCATTTGGTAAGCCTACGAACTTAACTATTAGTGAACTGAATCTAAAAGTGCATAAGGGGGTGTATGTGTGTGTGTGTGTGTGTGTGTGTTCTAGAAAGAGACATATTCACAATGTTTGTTAGTTTGTCAGTAAGTGCAAATCACATGGAGTGTATGAGATTGTCTAAGAGACAAAACGGCAATTAAGTAAAATGAATGAAAGGAGTGTGGAACTCTATGGGAGATATATGAATAAGGGTATACATCGCAATGCTGAAATCATGGAATTAATATTAAGTGTGTTTCCATTAATGACTATTTTCCTAAGCTTCTCCTTTCCCCAAATCTCAAGATGTAAAAAAAGTCAGCTGTTTTGACATTAATGTATTCTGTCTCCTGTGATAAATTCATAGGAAAATGCTGGCACATAGCAATCTAATTCAGGCTTAAGGCTGTATTAGGGTTATTCTCTTTTCAAAGGATTAAACCCTCAAAAACTGGCCCCCATACCTACTGAAACATCCCTTCCTCTCCCCACTGAGTGCTATTGAACACCATCTGTGCTAGAAAGTTTCCATAATTCAAAGCCCATTGGCTCCCTACGATGATTGCAGACTGCCCTTCTCAAAAGGTCTTTTAAAAATCAAAGAGATATTATCTTCTGGGGGGTATGGCTTAGGCAGAGCTCTAGCCAAGAAGATGATGACCCCTTTATAAGGTCCTACCAAAACCATTTTTCATTAGAATTTTCAAGATTTGAAGATTGGGGATTAGACCTTTGAACATAGCATAAATTTCCTTTTCTAGGCAATGTTATTCTCTACCTTATATACCTGACAGATTCATTACCTAAGAGCTACTTCAAAATAATATCTTCTCTATAAAACTTTCTTGGGCTCCTCTTCCCAATATAGAGTTGAGCATGCTTTCCCCTGAATCCCTTACCCAAATCTTAAAAAAAAAAACATTGATTCATACATCTCTCTGTCCCTTTTAGAATATGAGCTTCATGAGTACAGGGGTCATAACTGTTCGTTCTCATATCTCATGACAAGGAGGGTTCATGGCATATGGTAGATATTTAACAACTATTTATTAAATGAATGTCAGTGACCAGGTGATGCTTTCAAAATGAAACTTTTGGAAAATGATGACTTTCCCCAAATCACAACTAAGTGGGAGCTGAAATGAAGCCATCTAACTGCCTCTTTAAACATGAGGTACATTCTCCTGGCCAAAATCCTTGTGAAAATTCATGCCCTGTCTGATAGACTCAGAGTGCTTCGTAAAAACCTTTCTATAGGAGAGATGAGCAGAAACTTGAGTGTCTTCAAAAGAGCTCCTGGGAATTTTACTTCTAACTGATCAGGGAGATAGAGGAAAAGTAGAAGGTAAATTTAGGTTAAAGAGAAAAATAAACTTATGGAATGTATGTACACTGCATTCATTAAATACCATTCTTTGGAAAGAGCTGAGAAATAGGTTACTTTGAACACAAGTTGTATTGTAACAGATTTTTCTTTCCTTAGCCAACAAGTTGACCCATTGTTAAGAAGACGTTTTTGAAGTATAACAGCTTAATTTCTAGGTTGCACTCTAAGCAAGAAAAAGGTAGCCACTGCTATCTGGGAGCTAACTTGGTGCTGTCAGCCTGGCCTTGTACTACTTGAAATTGGCCTGGTACTCACAGCTGAGCTTTAGTGTTTCCTATTGAACAAAGAAAATTTTCACAGAGCATCAACATAAGGCAAGGTCACTCCATCCCCATGATGGAGCAAGACAAAAACTAGACTGTTCCATAATCGTGCTGGAGCCAGACCAAAACGTGAACGCTGTCCAAAACACAAAAATGACCAAACGTCTCCCTATCGTGGTTAAAATGAGTGATTGCTGCTTCTTTACCAATTATAGCTTTAGTTTTAGCCTTGGCCTATTCACCCCTTCTTCTAAATAAGACTTTAGTTAAGGCACTCAATCATAGAATAGTCCTGGCCTCTCGATAACTTCTAATCCAGAATAAAGCTGTCTTTTCTTAAACCTTCCGTAAACCACTAACTCAAATTCTTTAAGTTCTTTTCTAAACTTTTTGACTAAGATACTTCACAGTTCCCCATGAGGTATATTCTCCGTGTGGTAATGAGCAGTAAACCCAGCATGTTCAGTTATAGGTGTGTTCTGGTGGTCTTTGGCTGGAAGGTATTGACAATTCTCTAATATTGTTAGTCACTAACCTACAATCTGGCTTCCAGGATGCCAGAGTTAAACACTAAGGTATTAAACTGTTTTATTTGAACTCTACAGGTCTGTCATATTATTGTTATTTTGTTGTTCTTTCCCACCTCAGTTAAATATTTCAGAAATCCCCAGAGAAAATGATGGAATAAGTCATTTTAAGGAATGAGAAAAAGGGTAAAAACAATTGGAGTTTCTATTTTCTTACTCCCCTTACATAAGAGAGGGAAATTGCCTTCTATGGCTGTGGTACAGTGGTCAAATTTATTCCATGAAAGCAATGTATTTTCTAACATCCTAACTTATTACCATAATTTCTACCAGTTCTCTGCACACAAAGATTTCTCCATGGCGCTGTCACAATATTTTTCTCTCTACTAAGAATATCAGAGTGCTTTTTCTTCTCAAGTTCTTCTTGTGTTGTATAATGTGACAGGTTATTAAATCAATTTCTCTTCCTCTCTTTAAATAAGGCACAGCATCAAGTACAGCGATCCTTCAGAATTAACACTGACAGCCTAGAGATGCTTGGATTCATTCTTCAGTTCTAATTCATGCACACACAAGCCCACATCGCTCTCACAAACTCACAAGACTGTATATTAATATGTTAATTAGTTATGGTGTAATTATATTAATATTTTATATGTGTCACATTACGTTAATAATAAACTTATTAACATAAAGATAATTTTGGAAGAAATATACAAATGCAATTAGAATCATTTAAGTGAGCTCAAATCATGCCAAACCAAGGAAGTATTTATTGTATGACTGGGGCTACAGGAGATGGCAGAGTCGGGGAGTCTAATATTAAACTATAAACATTTAAAATATTGCTTAAAAAACTGCCTTCTTTGCATTTCTGGTAGGAACACATTGGTGTGATCATTCCAGATGGGCAGATGGGTAATTTGTGACTGAAGTTACACTGTGCTAGTACTCCATATTGTCTCTCAACATTAGAAGCATATTTGTGGTAGAATTATTGATGCAACCTCAATCTGAAAACAACCTGCTCCTCCCCCAGTGTTACCCAACATCATTCACCCAATTGCTCATACCTATGGAATGAATCTTGACTCCTCACTTTTTCTCATACCTTACTTTCAATTCATTAGCAAAGTCTATGGGGTGTGCTTTTCCAATACAGCTCATTTTCAACCACTCTTATCTTCTCCATGGTTATTACCTGACCCAAACTACCACTGCTTTCACCTGGACAAATGCAGTAGCCTCCTGAGTCATCTCCAGCATCCACTTCTGTCTCTCTACACCATCTGTCACAAGCAGTTGTACTTTCTTAAATGAAAATTTCTTAAAATACAAATAACTTCTATGTTCTACATCTTCCAATGGCCTCCCATTATATATGGAATAAAACCCCAAACTCCTACCACTGCCTAAAAGACCTTACATAATATCGGCCATAGCTGCCTCTACAAGATCATTTTCTCTCACTCTTGCCTTCTTAAACCAGTGCCTCCCAACTGCCCTGCTTCCTTGCTACTCTTTTTTTATTACTGTGGTAAGAACACTTTAGGTCTACCCTCTTCACAAAATTTTAAATGCACAATACAGTATTGTTATCTATAGGTATAATGTTGCACAGAAGATCTCTAGAACTTACTCAGCTTGCATAACTGAAACTTGATTCCTTAAATATGCTAAGCAAATGCCAGTGTTATGGCCTCTGCCTTTTCTTCTGTTGGAATACTCTGTCCTTATATCCAAATGGCTCACCCCTTATTCATTCAGATTTCTTGCAGATATTCCTCAGGTAAGTCTTTCCTGGTCATAATATTTAAACAAGCCCCCCTATCATTCACTACCCCATTTCCTGCTTTATTTTTGTTTCAATTACCATTGTTTACCAATGTACTATACATTTACTGTGTATTTTCTATTCTACCTACTAGCACAAAAGCTGGCACCATTTATTGTTCCCTTCTGTATTCTCAGCCCTTAGAAAAGTGCCTGGTAAATAATAGGAATTCAATAAATGTTTACTGAATGAGCCAAAGAATGAATCGCTTACATGTGCACCACTACGGACTAGTAGGTGAATCATGGTTCATCCACAGGATGGACTGCTTCTGGCCATTGAATTGTAGGAAATATTTAGTAGAATTATAAAATGTAATTGGAAAAACCTCAACTAGTAGGTGGAGAGTGGACAACAAAATGACCAATTGTCAGAGATGGAGATGCTTGTTTAGAAGTGGGTATCTCCTACACAGCAATGGGTGCACTAGTCTCTAGGAAGTAGGCAGAACTAGGCATGGTGGGCACCAGCAGGAGAGGACTCACAGTGTGACCAAAGGATCTGAAATCTGAAGTCAGAGGATTTCAGAGAGCAGGTTCCACTCAGACTGACTATATGATCTTGGAAACTGATATGGTTTGGCTTTGTGTCCCTACCCAAATCTCATCTTGAATGATACTCCCATAATTCCTATGTGTTGTGGGAGAGACCTATAGGCAGATAATTGAATCATGGAAGTGATTTCCTCCATACTGTTTTCATGGGATATGATGGTTTTATCAGGGATTTCTGTTTTTGCATTTTTCTCTCCTCTCTTCGCCTGCTGCCATCCATGTAAGATGTGAATTACTCCTCCTTGCCTTCCACCATTATTGTGAGGCTTCCCCAGCCACATGGAATTATAAGTTCTATTAAATATCTTTCTTTTGTAAATTGCCCAGTCTTTGGCATGTCTTTATCTGCAGTGTGAAAATGGAATAATACAGTAAATTGGGACCCACAGAGTGGGATGTTGCTGAAAAGATATCCAAAAATGTGGACGCAATTTTGGAACTGGGTAACAGGCAGAGGTTGGAAGGCTCAGAAGAAGACAGGAAAATGTGGGAAAGTTTAGAACTTTCTAGAGACTTGTTGAATGGCTTTGACAAAAATGCTGATAGTGATAGGAACAACAAGGTCCAGGCTGAGGTGATCTCAGATGGAGATGAGGAACTTGCTGGGAACTGGAATAGAGGTGCCTCCTGTTATGTTTTAGCAAAAAGACTGGTGGTGTTTTGCCCTTGCCCTAGAAATCTGTGAAACTCTGAACATGAGAGACATGATTTAGGATATCTGGCAGAAGAAATTTCTAAGTAGCAAAGCATTCAAAAGATGACTTGGGTGCAGTTAAAGGCATTCGGTTTTAAAAGGGAACAAGAGCATAAAAGTTTGAAAAATTTTCAGCCTGACAATGCGATAGAAAAGAAAATCTCATTTTTTGAAGAGAAATTCAAGCATGCTGCAGAAATTTGCATAAGTAACAAGGAGCCGAATGTTAATCCCCAAGACAGTGATGAAAATGTCTCCAGGCATGTCAGAGGTCTTCAGAGCAGCCTCTCCCATCACAGGCTCAGAGGCCTAGAAGGAAAAAGTGGTTTTGTGGGCCAGGACCAGGGTCTTCAAGCTGAGCTGTGTGAATCCTAGGGACTTGGTGCCCTGCATTCCAGATGCTCCAGCCATGGCTGAAAGGTGCCAATGTAGCACTTGGGCTGTGGCTTCATAGGGTGCAAGCCCCAAGCCTTGGCAGCTTCCAGGTGGTGTTAAGCCTGCAGGTACACAGAAATCAAGAATTGAGGTTCAGGAAATTCTGCCTAGATTTTAGAAGTCATATGGAAATGCCCAGGTGTATGTATTTTAGAAGATGTATGGAAATGCCCAGGCAGAAGTTTGCAGCAGGGGTGGGGCTCTCACGGAGAACCTCTGTTAGGGCAATGTGGAAGGAAAATGTGGGGTCAGAGCTCCCACACAGATTCTCTACTGGGGCACCACCCGGTGGAGCTGTAAAAAGAAGGCCGCCATCTTCCAGACTCCAGAATGGTAGATCCACTGACAGTGTACTGTGTTCTTGGAAAAGTCACAGACACTCAAAGCCAGCCTATGATAGCAGCTGGGAGGGAGTCTCTACCCTGCAAAGCCACAGGGCAGAGCTGCCCAAGACCATGGGAACCTGCCTCTTGCACCAGTATGATCTGGATGTGAGACATGGAGTCAAAGGAGATAATTTTGGATGTGACTGCACTATTGGATTTTGGACTTCCATGGGCCCTGTAGCCCCTTTTGTTTTGGCCAATTTCTCCCATTTGGAATGGCTGTATTTACCCAATGTCTGTGGCCCTGTTGTATCTAGGAATAACTAGCTTTCTTTTGATGTCATAGGCTCATAGGCAGAAGGGACTTGCCTTGTCTCAGATGAGACTTTGGACTGTAGACTTTTGAGTTAATACTGAAATGAGTTAAGACTTTGGGGGACTGCTGAGAAGGCATGATTGGTTTTGAAATGTGAGGACATGAGATTTGGAGTGGCCAGGGGTAAAACGATATAGTTTTAGCTCTGTGTCCCCACTCAAATCTCATCTTGAATTGTACTCCCATAATTCCCACATGTTGTGAGAGGAGCCTGGTGGGAGATAATTTAATCATGGGGGCAGTTTCCCCCATACTGTTCTCATGGTAGTGAATAAGTCTCACAAGATCTGATGGTTTTTTATCAGGGGTTTCCACTTTTGCATCTTCCTCATTCTCTCTTTGCCTGCCACCATCTATGTAAGACATGACTTTCTCCTCCTTGCCTTCTGCCATGATTGTGAGGCTTCCCCAGACACATGGAACTGTAAGTCCAATTAAACCTCTTTCTTTTGTAAATTACCCAGTGTGGGTATGTCTTTATCAGCAGAGGGAAAATGGACTAATACAGAAATGTTACTATGACATCTCTGAATCTCAGTTCTCTTATCTGTAGATTGGCAATGAAAATAACAGCACTGACCTCAGTAGGCTGTATTGTGAGGAATCAGTGAAAAAACAAATGTGGAAGGGCTATGCAGATACTAGCTGTTTTTATGTCTTCTTATTCTCTATTATGTCCAGAGGTTATAGACTTCACTTTGCATTTTCTTCCTGTTGTACTTGCTTCAGGCTATGCATTTCCTAAGTTTCATGTTCAGGATAGAAAGTCCTTTCTTTTAAAAGTCCTACATTTGCACCTTTCAAGGTTCTAAGAAAGCTCCCTAAATAAAAATTGGAATATAAATATGCCTGTATTCCTCCTAACTACATCCTTTAAAGTAATTCTAGAACCTGTGACAATAAGAGGGGTTCCTTAGTTAACTAACATTTCCAGGTATATTCCATGGTTTAATTAAGTGGCAAAATGTTGACACTCTTCTTATTAAGAAAAAAGGTAAATGTCCTTCCCCTGAGATTGCCATGTAGGTAAGTTCACTTGTAGGTGCTCCAACTAGAAGTCCTAGCCTAATACTTGGGTGAAGATGCCTTCACTATCTGAAACTTCAGCCAATAAAGTATCTCCAGCCTTCTAGTCCTCTCAGCTGAGGTCCTAGATATCATAGAAAAGGAATAAGTCATCCCATCTGTGTAGTACCTAAAATCCTGAAGCACAGAATTCATGAGCTTAATAAAATGGTCACTTCAACCTATTACATTTCAGGGTAATTGTCATAAAACAGTAGTAATTGGAAGAAACTAGATGAAGCAAATCTTCCACTGAAGTAGGCTAAAACAGGTTCCCCAATTACAAATCCTATTTTCTCAGAAGTCAGTTTGAAAAGACTAACATTGACCAAAGTAGGGGAAAATATACCAATTTTTTTCCTTTGATACACTGTTTCAAAACTAATCTTTCAACAGAAACTAGTCTTTGGGTTTTGTTTTTTTTTAAAAAAAAAAGTCTCTAGAACTAACTTCTCAGATGAAAAGGAGCTCTTGAAATACCAAATATTTGAAAACAGACTATCCAAGGTAGGGAGCTGAACATTTCTGATCTTAAATCAAGATAAAATATTTAATTAGCCTATAAACTGACCCCAAGAACATCTATAGTTTCCAGAAGGGAAGAATTTTCTTGTCACTTCTCTTCTAAAACTGACAAACAGTGGGGGATGATGTTGGTGCAGAAGCAAAGATGGGAAGAGAAGGTTATCAGTATGGCTTCTCTGAGATTTCGAGTCCATAGATTAGAGAACACAGACAAGTGGAATAAAGTTGCTCCAAGTCTATTCAACTTCTTCAAAATGCAGATAGTGGAGGGGATAAGGAGACTCAGATAATCTCCCACTAGGAAAGTCAAAACAGATCAATCAAAGTGGTTAGTAAGAGACTTAGCAGACATGTAGAGAACTGTTAAATTTTGTTACTAAAAGTTCTCTTGTCTTACACAGATGAATATATCCAAGAATACTTGGGTTGACCAGCAGACCAAAAACTTATGTGTGCCATTAAACATACCTCAACAAAAGTATTATCTGTATTGTCTGATAATATCTTTTATAAACTGAGAACTAAGTGATCTACTGCTCACATTAGTTTTACATGCATTATCTCTTTTAAACATATAAATATTGAATATCTATTAAGTGTTCACTATGTACCAGCTACTATATTAAGTAATTCATAAGCATCATCTCAATATATGCTTATAATAAACCCATGGATGGAATAGGTTCTATTGTTACCTTCATTTTACAAATGATCAAATGCAGGCAGAGGGAAGTTGAGACATTTACATAGGGTCACACCGATAACCCAAGCAGTGTGATTCCAGGGCCTATAGCATCAGCCCCTTCATTATCCTGCCAGCCAGTTATTTAATCTTGACAACCATTCCGAGATGCGGTAATATGAAAGCCTCAGAGATGTTAAGTGGCTTTCCCAAAGTCACACAGCTAACCTGTGGTGAACCTCTGCCTTGTTTCCAAACTGACCTCAGATCAAGCTAGGCTGCTACAACGGCTTCCTAAGTCATCCAGCAAAATAATTTCAGATTGAACAAAAACCTGGTGGATCACCCTACAAACAGTTAAGTTTGATTCTGAGATAAGCCAGCCCAGAGTTTATTTTTCTTCTTATGGCACTCTTTCTGACTTTCAAATATTTTTTTTAGCTGTGAAACCATATTTCCCTCTTTTATACAAAAATCTTACACAGAACCCCAACATGTTTAATAGTTTAAAGTGATATTTTAGCATAACTTGAAATTCCTGTCATTTATGGTAATGTCAATCAATGGGAACACAATCTGAGGATTAGACATCTTCACTTTAAAGCCATCTATACCTTTAACTATATGTGTTGTCACATTCACAGTTAGCTGATCTTTGATAAGGGTGCCAAAGATACACAATGGAGAAGGATAGTCTCGTCAATAAATGATGTTGGGAAAGCCAGATGTCCAAGTGCAGAAGAAAGAAATTGAGCTCTTATTTCACACCATAACAAAAATCAACTAATGATGACTTAAACATAAGACTTGACACTGAAAAATTACAAAAAGAAAATATAGAAAAAAACTTCTCAAAGTTGATCTGAGCAATAAATTTTTTGAATATGATACCAAAAGCATAGGCACCAAAAGTAAAAATAGACAAATGAGATAGTGTCAAACCAAAAAGCTTATGCACAACAAAGGAAACAATCAATAGACTGAAAAGGCAACCTATGATATGTGCTAAAATATTTGTAAATTATATATCTAAAAAGAATTAATTTCTAAAATATATAAGAAACTCATAAAACACAATAATAAAAACACAAATAATCTGATTTTTTAAATAGGCAAAGGATCTGAATAGGCATTTCTCCAAAGAAGACATAAAAATGGCCAACAGGTAGTGGGAGTGTAAATTAGTTCAACCATTGTGGAAGACAGTGTGGTGATTCCTCAAGGATCTAGAACTTGAAATATCATTTGACCCAGCAATCCCATTACTGGGTATATACTCAAAAAATTATAAATTATTCTACTATAAAGACACACACATTTATGTTTATTGTAGCGCTGTTCACAATAGCAAAGACTTGGAATCAACCCAAATGCCCATCAATGACAGATTGAATAAAGAAATGTGGCACATATACACCATGGAATACGATGCAGCCATAAAAAAAGGATGAGTTCATGTCCTTTGCAGGGACATGGATGAAGCTGGAGAGCATCATTCTCAGTAAACTAACACTGCATGTTCTCACTCATAGTGTGAGTTGAACAATAAGAACACATGGACACAGGAAGGGGAATATCATACATGGGGGCCTGTTGGGAGGTTGGGGAAAGGGGAGGGAATAGCATTAGGAGAAATACCTAATGTAAATGATGGGTTGATTGGTGCAGCAAACCGCCATATATCTATGTAATAAACCTGCAAATTCTGCACATGTACCCCAGAACTTAAAGTATAATTTTAAAAAATGGTCAACAGGTACATAAAAAGGTTTTAAACATCACTCATCATCAGGGAAATGAAGATTAAAACCACAATGAGCTATCACCCTGCTCCTGTAAGCATAGCCATTATTATTATCTATTTTTTAGAAAAATAAAACAACTAGGGTTAGCGAGGTTGTGGAGAAATTAGAACCTTTACACACTGTCAGTGGGAATGTAAAATGCTGCAGCCATTATGGAAAACAGTATGGCAGTTCCTCAAAAAATTAAAAAGAAAACTACCATCTTGTTAGTCAATTTTATAGCCAAAAGAATTGCAATCAGACTGTTGAAGAAATACCTGTATTCCCATGTTCACTGCAACATTATTCACAATAGCTAAAATATAGAAACAATCCAAATGTTTATCAACAGATGAATATGCAAGGAAAATGTCGTATAAACATACAATGAAATATTGCCTAAACATTAAAAAGAAATGTCTATTATTTGCAATCTGCAATCGTTGCAAAATTACAATACTTTTCAGAGCTATGCTGTACCACATCATGACTATAGTTAACAATAAGGTATTGTGTACTTAAATATTTATTAAGAGGGCAGATGTTAAGAGTTCTTACCAAAAAAATTAACAAACAAAAATCCAAAGAGACACAAGGAAACTTTTGAAGATGATGGATACATTTTTTATCTGGATTGTGCTGATACCAATATGAGGGCCTACATATGTCTAAACTTGCCAAATTGTATACATTAATTTTATGAAGTTTTTGTATAACAATTAAACACCTTAATAAAGCTGGAGAAAATGAAATTTAGGTATGTGGGTTGGTTTCTGTTATATATTATTATATTTTAGAAAATATTCTATATCATAATTGGAATATTGGCTGCACAGGTACATATATTAATCAAAATTCATCAAGCTAAGAGTTCTTTTTTTTTTTAACTTTTGAGTTCAGGGGTACATGTGCAGGTTACATTGTGTCATGGGGATTTTTTTGTACAGATTATTTCATCATGCAGGTATTAAGCCTAGTACCCATTAGTTATTTTTCCTGATCCTCTCCCTCCTCCTACCTTTCACCTCCAATAGGCCCTAGTGTATGCTGTTCCCTGCAATGTGTGTGTGTGTTCTTATTATTTAGCTCCCACCTATAAGTGAGAACATGTGGTATTTCGTTTTCTGTTCTTGTGTTAGTTTGCTAAGGATAATAGCCTCCAACTTTATCCATGCTTCTGCAAAGGACATAATCTCTTTCCTTTCATGAGTGCCTACATAGTATTTCATGATGCATATGTACCACATATTCTTTATCCAGTCTATCATTGATGGGCATTTGATTCCATGTCTAGAGCAAGGCTGATGACTGACTAGAATTACCTGGTTCTCACCTCACCTCCACAAAAAGGGACAAAAACAACCAATAAACAACTACTTTTCAACTAGAGTAAATGAAGAAGTACACTGAAGGGAACCATAGGAGTGGGAAAAAAATCTCTGTGGAGTATAAAAACCCAGGATAAAACTACAGAGAGGGAAGCAAGGATTTTCACCTCTACCACACTGTCGCTCCTGCCAAGATTGGCTCAGAGTTCAGGAAACTTTATCTTAGAGGAAAAAAAGTTAAGCTACAGATGCCCAGCAGTAGCCAATGCCCCTGTAAATGCCAGCAATCCTTGCTATAGGAGAGACTCTGAATCCTCGCAGGTCCCAAATTCAGTTTGCAGAGTATTCAATATTTGCATAGCTGCATTGCCTCAGAGGTGGAGGCCACCTTAACTACCCTCTACCCCCGTGATCTAAGCTGCTCCAACTCAATGCCATCTTGAAACCAGACCCAAATGCTTTTCTTCAGAAATGAAGAGAAAATACAGACCTTCCCAGACAAGTAAATGTTGAGGGAATTCATCACCAGTAGACTAGCCTTAGAAGAAATGCTTAAGGGTGTGCTACAACTGGAAATAAAAAAATAAGTACTATCATGAAAACACACACAAGCATAAAACTCACGAGTAGAGGTCGATTTAAAAATTAAACTCAGGATACTCTAGTGATATGATGGTGCTAGATAAATCTCTTAATCCTCCAGTATATAGGTTTACAGCCAAAATAGTCAAAAACAACAACAGCTACATTTAGTGCATAAGGAACACTTAATGGATTTTTTAAAGGTAAATTAAGGCAACAAAAATATAAATGGAGAGCAGAGAAAAAAGTCTACAGTATCTTTATGCAACCCAAGTTAAACTGTGATCTGCTTAAAATATAGAAATTACAGCAAATATACAAATGAGAAAGAGAACAGAAATAAAGTTCAGCACCCAGAAAAACAACAAACCAAATGTGAACAGCAATAGAGAAAGAAAGGAAAAAAAAATTTTTTAAACAATCAGAAAACAATTAAAAATAGCAGGAATAACTCCTTATTATTAATGACCTTGAATGTAAATAAATTAAATTCTTCATTTAAAATGTAAAAACGACTGAATACATCAAGAGACAAAAAACAAGACCCAACTACATGCTGCCTATAGAAGATTTACCTCATTATTAAAGGCAAACATAGACTAAAAATGAAGGGATGAAAAAAGATGTTCCATGTGGAAATAAAAAGTGAGTGGCCATACTTAGACAAAGTAGACTTTAAGTAGAAAACTGTAAAAGGAGACAAAGAAGAGCATTATATAATAATAAAGGAATCAATTCAACAAAGAATATAACAATTGTAAATATACAGGCACCCAATGTCAGAGCAACAAGATATATAAAGTAAATATTATTAGACCTAAAGAGAGATGTAGACAGCAATACAGTAACGGTAGGAGACTTCAACACCCCACTTTCAATAATGTCCAGGTCATCAAGACAAACAATTTGACAAATAAATATCAGACTTAAACTGCTCAATAAATCAAATGGACCTAACAGACATTTGTAGAACATTTTATCTAATAGCTGAAGAATACACTTTATTCTCTACTTCACACGGAATTTCTCCAGGTTATATCACATGTTAGGCCATAAAACAAGTCTTGGGCTGGGCGCAGTGGCTCACGCCTACAATCCCCGCACTTTGGGAGGCTGAGGTGAGTGGATCATGAGGTCAGGAGTTTGAGACCAGCCTGATCAACATGGTGAAACCCAGTCTCTACTAAAAACACAGAATTAGCAGGGCGTGATGGTACATGCCTGTAATCCCAGCTACTCAGGAGGCTGAGGCAGGAAAATCACTTGAACGGGGAGGCAGAGTTTCCAGTGAGCCGAGATCATGCCACTGCACTCCAGCCTGGGCGACAGAGTGAGACCTCATCTCAAAAAACCAAAAACAAACCAAAAAAACAAGGCTTAAGCATATAAAGATCACATCAAGTATCCTTTCTGACCACAATGTTATAAAACTGGAAACCAACAAGAAACGCTTCAGAAACTATACAAATATATGGAAATTAAACAAAAGCTCTTAAACAATCAGTCAATGAAAAAATTAAAAGGGAAATTACAAATTTTATTGGGATAAATAAAAATGGAAATGCATCAGACCAAAACCTGCGGAACACAGCAAAATCGGTTCTAAAAGGGTCATTTATGGTAATAAACACATCAGAAAAGAAGAAAAATTTCCAATAAACAACCTAATGGTGCACGGCAAGAAACGAAGAGCAACCAGAACAAACTAAACCCAAAATTGATATTAGAAGGGAAATAATAAAGGTCAGAGCAGAAATAAACAATACATAGACTACAAAAAAAAAGATTCAAAAGATCAGTTAAATGAAGTTACTCTTTAAAAAAGATAAAATTGTCAATACTTTTAGATAGTCTGAACTATTATTAACAACTGTACACCAACAAATTTGGCAACATAGAAGAAATAGACAAATTCTTGGACACATACAACCTACCTAGACTAAATTATGAAGAAATAGAAAATCTGAACAGACTAATAACGAGTGAAGAAATTGAATCAGTAATAAAAAGACATCATCTATCAAAGAAAAGTTTAGGACCGGATGGCTTCACTGCTAAATCTTACCAAACCTTTAAGAAGAATTAATATCAATTCTCCTAAAACTAGTCCAGAAGGTTGACCTCAAAAGCACAAACAAAAAAAGCAAAAATAGACAAATGGGCTTACGCCAACCTAAAAAGCTTCTGCACAGCAAAGGAAACTACTAACAGAGTAAAGAGGCAACTTATAGAATGGGGGAAAATATTTGCAAACTATACACCTAACAAAAGGTTAATATTCATTCAGAGTATATGAGGAACTTAAGATTAAAAAAAATTCTAAATAACCTGATTGAAAAATGAACAAAGACTTAAATAGACATTTCTCAAAAGAAGATATTTTTAAAATATTCAATATTACTGTCAGAAAAATGTAAACAAAAAACACAATGAGATACCACCTGACCCAGTTAAAATGACTATTATCAAGAAGACTAAAGATAATAAGTGTTGGCAAGGATATAAAGAAAAGGGAACACTTACATGTTATTGGTGGGACTTTAAATTCATACAGCTACTATAAAAAACAGTATGCAAGTTTCTCAAAAAATTAAAAATAGAACTATTATATTATGCAGCAATTCCACTACCAGGCAAAACTCCAAAGGAAATGAAATTAGTATGTTGAAGAGATATCTGCACTCTCATGTTTATTACAGCATTATTTACAACAGCCAAGATATGGAATCAACATAAATGTCCAACAATAAATGAATGGATAAGATAGCATGACATACGTGCACAACAGAATACGATATAGCCATAAAAAAAGTGAAAGCTTGTTATTTGTGCCAACATGGATGAACCTGGAGAACATCATATTAAGTGAAATAAGCCAAACACAGAAAGACAAATACTGCCTAATCTTACTTATATGTAGAATCTTGTTTTTAAAAAGTTGATATCATAGAAACAGAGAGTAGGACAGTGATACTAGAGGCTGAGAAGGAGAGGAGAGGGGAGTGGATGAGGAGATGCAGGTCAATGGGTACAAAGTTACAATCAGAAGGAATATTTTTTGGTGTTTTAATGCACAGTAGAGTAACAATGGTTAATGGTAAAACACTGTATTTTACAAAATAAATAGAGGGGAGGCTTTTGAAAATTCTAACCACAAAATAAATGATAAATACATGAGGTGATTGCATATACTACTCTGACTGGATAACTGTATAAAACATGAAATTGTCCCGCATAAAAATGTTCCATTACAATGTGTCAAAAATAATTTCTTAAAAATAACCATTCTATAAAATAATTCTACATTAATTTTTCATCTTAATCCTGAGCTAATATTATTTAATTCGTTTTGTTTTTCACAAACCGGATATAAAAATTTATACTAACAAATTAAACTATAAGTGAATCCATTTGGAAAAAAAAAAACCTCATCAAGCTGAACATCTAAAATGAATGCATTTTGATGTATTTTATATGTAAACTATCTTACTAAAGTTGATAAAAAGCAAGACATTGTATTTATATTTCAAACAAATAATTGCAGTACCTCTGAAGTAATTAGGTCATCCCAGAACACTATTTATAAACCTTGAAATTCAAGCTAACTTTTGGTGACTCAGGATGAAGAAGTTGAGAACTGTTGTGTCTGAATGTTCAAATTATACAATGAAGAACTTCAATCCTCATTCCAGGAATTTCAATAGCTAAAAATCTTATCTAATCCCCAAGAGCCAGCAAGAAAATTTTGCTACCCTGTTTACATTCAGTTGCCTTTGAAGGAGACAGAAGCAAAAATCAGGTAGATTTTCAGGAAATAATTCACTTTGTTTTCTATATGATCTCAGTGACAGACCCAAGGAAGGAGGATAAACTCCAGTGCAGGCCTGGAGTGGAGGAGAGAAGAGACAACTCTCAAACACTGACCATAGCTACAGCACTCTCCCGCCTTACGTGGAGAGAAATAAAGAAGAGCATAAAGAAATTTTGCAACCAAAAAGATGTAAGAAAGGAAAATTAAGGCTAATAGAACCATATTAGGAACTACTCCATTTTCCTCATCCTTAAATACCAGGAAATGTCCTTCAAGCATCCTCTTACAACCCCATGCAACATAGTTAATACTAATGCATGTACACTTTACACACAAACACACAAACAAAAACTCTTTTAGATCAAACTTCTTGTTTCAGGCACCAGTAATCCTACTTACATGTGAAAGGGTTAAGCCTAATGGTGTAGCTGAGTTCCAATGAGTTGAGTTCTTCTGCTAAATGAGAAGAGTATGGTTCTCAAAAATCCAAGTGTCTTTGGAGAGGAAATATGGAAAAAAGGACCACAGAAACGAAATCCATCTAACCATTCAATTATAAGCATTCACTGCCAAGGCCTGTGATAAGTTATGGGGACGCAAAATCAATAAAGTAGTCACAGTTTCAGTATCCCAGAATCACTTCCCCAGTGACCTTTAGACCCATCTCTGCTGCTCTGCCTCTAGCCATGGGACGTTTTTAATTACTTTACTTCTCAGAAAAGCTAGGGACTGGAAAAGCATATCTTTATTTACAAAGCATTTTTCTCAAAGAATGACACATGAGCAATAATATGTTCAAGAATAACACATAGTGAGCACTCACTCTGCACCAGGCACTTTTCTCAGCACTCTATGTGTATTAACTCATTTGACCCTCACAGTGACCCTAATGAGGTTGGTACCATTATGGTATCCATTTTGCAGATGAGAAAACCAAGGCATAGAAAGGTTTGAGCAATTTGCCCATTCTCACAGCTTATGATGGCTGGTCCAAGACTTCAGCTTAAACAGTCTGTCTCCATAGTCTGAGTTTTCAAATACTACTATGCCATGCACCACTGGGAACCTTTGGGAGGTTAAGCTAAAACCATATAACTTAAGGATAAAAGGGATATTTCAAATATTCCCCAAAGCAGATTTCATTTCTACTAAAAATTCAAACAGTTTTAAATGAATCAAAAAAGGCTAAGCAATGACTGGGGCATTTCCATGCATGTCAGTGGAGCTTGCACTGTTACTACCCTCTAATAAAGCATTCTGGCAATTTCAGTCAGAAAGCTTAAGAATGTTCCTACTCTTTATCACAGTAATTTTACTTATAGGAAAAAAAGTCCCAAATACAGGGTGATGGGAGTAGATGTCCCTTATATATAAGAAATTTATCCTGTAACTATTCATAATAGCACAGCTTTGAAAATTCATATCCAATAATGGAAACTTGGTTAAACCAACAGTGGTAGGTTTTCTACACGAAATATTATACAATCATTTAAAATGACGTTTATGACTAACTTTGATAATATACATATATATATATATGTACACACACACATAGGGGCTTTATCATGAAATGAAAAAAAGGGCATGATATAAATTGTAAATATTATATGGGCTTCACTCTCATTACTATCATATCAACACAACAAACAAAAATCCTATGTTTAACAGATATTCTTTAAACCAATTTAAATGAAGCCAAACGAATAGCACAAACCTGAGAGATTTAAGTAACACAAAAGATGAGCCGGGCGCGGTGGCTCAAGCCTGTAATCCCAGCACTTTGGGAGGCCGAGGCGGGTGGATCACGAGGTCAAGAGATCGAGACCATCCTGGTCAACATGGTGAAACCCCATCTCTACTAAAACTACAAAAAATTAGCTGGGCATGGTGGTGCGTGCCTGTAATCCCAGCTACTCAGGAGGCTGAGGCAGGAGAATTGCCTGAACCCAGGAGGCGGAGGTTGCGGTGAGCCGAGATCGCGCCATTGCACTCCAGCCTGGGTAACATGAGTGAAACTCCGTCTCAAAAAAAAAAAAAAAAAAAAAGATGAGAAATTGAGGCACAAACAATGTCAGTAAGTCTCCTACAAATCACAAAGGTGAACTCTAATAGGGAAAATATGTATGTAAAGAGTAAAAAAAAATAACTGCACACAAGTATCAAATAGCAAAGTCTTGCCTTGGCACAGTTTGCATAGAAAATATTTGAGTTTTAATTGATCACAAACCACATGACCATTCTTAATGGAGTTACAGAAGGTATTAATAGAAGTGAAGAATGCAGGTCCCTGATGTCATTGCTCCACTGTCTTCTCCCTTGATAAAAGCCTCCATTTTACTTGATACCTCCTGGCGCCACATTTTAAGAGGCATAGATGCCTTACCTTATTTTATCATCCCGAGATCAGGGACCATCAGCACCATGACTTTTACCTCATTATCTTAGACATTAAACATAGCTTTTATCTACAAAATGTTCAGGAATATTCACTCTAAAATCCATGGCCAGAAAAATAAGTGTTTAATTTTGGCAATGATTAAGAGTTTGGTTTAAAGATAGGCTTAATAGAAGCAAATGCTGAATACAAAAGAGGGCAGATTCCTAAAGGGCAGGAGTATCTCTACCACATACTCCAGATCAAGATGAAACACATGGTTTTAGATGAGGACATTGATGAAAGAAATAATTTGGATGCTTACAACCAAAGGAGATGAAAACATATTAATTTTATAGACTAGTGATAATTCATTGGGTTATTCTGCCTCCACAGAAAACCCAATGAGAGAGGAGCAGTATCATGAAGACAACATGGATATTGGAGACACAAAGATCTGAGTTCAAACCCTAATACCACTTCTCACTAGTCTCGTGATCTTGAACATATACATTTCCTATGTGTCAGTTTTGTCTCCTGTAAAATGGGTCATCACAGTCCCTATCTTATAATACTGTCATGAGGATTATATGAACATGGATGTAATGACTTAGCATATGGTATAAAGCAAACACTCTGGTACTCATTATTCTGAGAGGAGAACAGTAAAGGATAGTAGGGAGCACAGTTCTGAAGTCAGACAGTCTGGGTTCAATTTGTCATAGCTCCTTCACTTACCACTTATGTGACCTGGAGCAAGTTACTTAGCACTTCTGTGCTTCTACACTATATACAATTTTTTTTTGTCTATTATACCTCAGTAAAGATGGAAAAAATAGGCTGGGCACAGTGGCTCACACCTGTAATCCCAGCACTTTGGGAGGCCAAGGTAGGAGGATTGCTTAAGGCCAGGAGTTTGAGACCAGCTAAGCAACATAATGAGATTCCATCTCTACAAAAAATAAAATTAGCCAGGTGTGGTGGTATGTGCCTATAGCCCTAGCTAGTTGGGAGGCTGAGATGGGAAGATCCTTTGAGCCCAGAAATTTGAGGCTGCAGTGAGCTGTGAGTACACTATTGCACTCCAACCTGGGCAACAGAGAGAGATAGAGACTCTGTCTCTTAAAAAAACAAAATGAAGCACAATGTATATAAAGTGCTTAGGAGAGTATCTGATATATAAGTACTCTCAATATATTTAAGGTATTATAAATGAATCACCATTATCATTAATAAAAAGATAAAATAGATTGAAATTACAAAAGAAATATGATTTTTAAGGAAATAATTATCAAGTGAGTCTAGTTAAACATGCAAGTAGGCACCCAGGAAAGGTGTCAAAAACACCTCCTTTGAAATGTTGAAGGTGATTCAATCTAGAAGCAGAGGACTCCTAATTGTACATGCCCTCTCAAACTCTTTCTTCAATCTGTAATTCCATCGTTCAAATGACTAACATGGGACTCAAGGTACACTATAAAAACTGCTGGCAAACAATGCTCCATTTGAATGTCCAGAATGTGGCTTGCCAGTTCTTCAGGCTAAGAAGGGGAGTAAGGCTAATGTCATGGTGTTTTCCTCTATCCAGGAAGCCAGATGTTATTCCTCTGGCAGATAAAATTATCTTTGGGGAATTCAAGAGAATTAATTGAAAGCCAACCCAGATTTCAACTCAAATAATTTTTGCTCATCTCTAACCTGAATTTCCCATTTGTGTAATTCTTTTTTCAGACATTATGACATTGAAAATTTTGAGATTTTAATTATAAGGAATCCAATTAGTCATGTATGCAATCCAGTAATCTTATTTTCCTACATCTAAGTGCATCACTTAAAGATTGAACATCATGGAACCGTCAACCTCTGGACACAAGGACATGACCTCAGACAACACAGAGGAAATATTTTCTGCTGTTAATAGTTCATTTTGTTTTATTTTCTATTCAACGCTAAGGGTAAGAGTTCTAATATCACCAAGATCAGCTTTTTTCTTTTAAAGAAATTATTCTTATTAAGGATGTGTTAAGGGGGAGGTAGAAGGCAACATTAAAATTTTCCCAAACGGGAGTCTCATACAAAATCACAGTGGAAACTTTGTGAACAAGTGAAGAAAACTGTTGTTTTTTATCATCTGTCATGCAATGAAAAATGTTGCAAGTCAACAAAGTGTGAACAGAAAATCTTTCGAGAAAGAAGCTTGCCTGTGATATCCAGAGGGAATGTTTTAATTGACTTAATTTTTATTTTCTAGCTCTCATCTATGTCCACAACTGGGAGGTTAACAGTGATCAGAGACCTAGCCAAGGGAGCATGGGAGTATAATCTCAACTCAAACACCTTTAGGGGCCACTTTTGTAGGGCAAGTGAGTGAAGCAGGCTGGCTAGCAGGGGACAAAAACACAAAAACCTCATATTTTGTTAAGGAGGGAAGATGCTAATTATCACCAGGGCACTGTTGCCATAGGATTAAAGACCCCACATTGCCAGATTTTCCGGCTGCTTGAAAGGAACCAGAAATCTGGAGTTTTATGAGAAATCTCATGATCTATAAGTTTTGGCAACCACTACAAAGCTTGTTAGAACACTATGAAGACCAGACAAAACATGTCTGCAGGCAACAGAGAGGGCATCAGATTCAAATTTGCCACCTTTAATAAAGTAGAAATAACATGGGTTTTGAAATCAACCAGATTCCAGCTTTACTGTTTACTAGTTGTATGACCCTGGGCAATTTATTAATTCTCAAGCCTTAGCTATCTTTTCTAGTTAGTAAAGCTTTTATTGGAGAGTAATTGTGAGAATAGAATATATGTAAAATAACTAATACATAATTGGCGTCAACACATATTGATGGCTACTTTAATCCATCACATAAATGTTAATATTGCTTGTCCCATTTTCATAAAAGTTCTAGGCTTTGGGGCAATGGAAAGTTGAATATCTCAGGTACACGTAAAATTGCTATTTTGAGCTTTATCCTCATGGTTTAATAAACGAAAGGGTGCTGGCCCACTATTACCCCAAGCATGAAAGAAATCTGTTTTGTGGAGTTTCTCCATAAGCCTTCTAGCTAAGAAACTTCCACAGCCCACTTATCTGGGCAAGCTCAAAAACATGTGCACACATTATCCCTTGAATGCTGCTAACAGGGATGCTAGGTCACATGGTGACCAAACCCTACATCTGGGTTACTATGGTGGGGAGTGGGAAGAGAAAATGAAGAATAATGGAGGGATTGGGATTAATCACAAGAATTATAAGGAGCTCAAACAACTCTATAAGAAAAAAATATATAATAATCTCACCAAAAATTGGCAAAAGATATGAGTAGACATTTGTCAGATAAAGACATACAAATGGCAAACAGGCATATGAAAAAGTGCTCAATATCAATGATCATCAGACAAATCCAAATCAAAACTATAATGAGATATAACCTCAACCCAGTTAAAATGGCTTGTATCCAAAGACAGGCAATAACAAATGCTGGCGAGGATGTGGAGAAAAGGGGAACCCTTTTACACTGTTGGTGGGGATGTAAATTGGTACAATCACTATGGCGTGATTTATTTTTAGTCCCCCTCCACATAGAGGTAACCTAGGCACCCTTGAGATGGTCTTCCCACCACACATTTAGGGAAAGTAAAAGATTTAAGTCAAGATCTCATGTTGAATCCTCTTTTTCAAGGTCACATGACTGACTGAGCCTCCAGCTCTCTGTCTCTAAGACAGAGTGAGATTACTAGACACTGAGGTCTTTGAGGACACAAGTCATGTCTTTTTCATGGTGCTTAATACATGCGGGGGTTAATTTAAATGGCTTTGTTGCTTTTTCACAGAGTTATTATCAGCAGAAAATAGTATAAGTAGATACAAATTTGTGAATATCAAATACTATATGGATATATTATTCCTACAAAAAATAAGCTTGTAGTAGAGTCCACTGATAATTGATGTGTTACATATAACCACACTAATTGTCACTAACAACAATTACGAACAACACACCAAAGCCCATGATTCATCACAACATGTTTCCATATGGAATTGATCCAAAGGTAATCAGTCTTCAGAATTACTTAGAACTTTTAAGAAAGATTTCAATAATTATGTATTAAAATTAAATGAAAAAATCAATTAATGGTGACTGAAGTAACCTCCTAGAAGTTTGGAGTGTAATTTGGGTGTTTTCAGTGAGAACAAGTACTCTGCCAATCATAGGGTCACTACCAAGGGCCACACAGTCATGAGCTTGGTTCTACCCAGGCACGCCCAGGACTAGAGCATATGCTCCAGTGAACTGAATGTAAGTCTTTAGTTGACAAGAGTCCTTGCCTTCTGACTCTCTGAGAAGTGTTTGTTTGTACTACTTGATTATGTGGCTTAGTTCCAGGAGACAGCGAACACATCAGGACTCACCAGAAAGCAGGAAGATGTTATTTCTACTACTCAATGGAAGATGAAAAGCATTCTAAATTATCATTACACTTAACTGTCATCATATACTGCCATCATTACATAGCCAGGAGTTGATAAAGAGGGATTTTTTTTAAAGGATATAATTCTAAATTAGGAAAATGAAAGGGTGTGAAATGAAACTCTCAGTTTGGAATGCATTTCAAAGTCACAAGTTTTTTTCTTCCTCCCTTTCTGTCAATAAAAATCATGGCAATTATTAAAGATTTACTGAAAGTTTTCACCTAATAAAAACATTTCCATATTTTGGAAGGAAAACAAAAGCGTGTTCTCTGAATTCTCAAACCTTAGACATGTATCCCAAACACTGCTGGTCTGCAAAGTGCAACCATATGTTGTACATTTCTGAACTGATTTCCAATCTATAAAAGATATACCAACTCATTCTCATTGAACTTTAATATTACTAACAGCAACAAAAGGTCAGATTGTAGATCTTTAAGTCTAAAAATCAAGTTTACACTTTTATGATCCACTTTAGAGGCCAAACATTCTCTTCCATTGTGAACAGGCTATAGCCTATCAAAAAAGCTGACATTTCCACTTCATGTAAGATGCCAATCTGAAGGTGGTTATAACTATTGCAATAACTACCCTGAGCTGTAAACTAGGGCATCACAGGGCCATTTGTCTGTGGGAATTACATTAGAAGAAGTACAGTGGAGCAATCACAAGTAACAAAAAAGAAATGTTAATTTCTAGTTACATCCCCATCTCCCCAAATTAATTGTCCATGGTAACAATTTTTTTTAAGAGACGAGGTCTCACTATGTTGCCCAGGATGTCCTTGAACTCCTGGGCTCAAGCAATCCTGCTACCACAGCCCGCCATGTAGCTGGGATTATGTGCTTATGTCACCACATCTAACTCATGGTAACATTTTTAGAAGCCCCCTTTACTCTCCTCCCCATCTTAGCCAAATTCTCTAGCACGCCAAAGATGCTCTGGTGTCACACTAGCTATTTACATTTTAATTAATTAAAATTAAATAATGAACAGCTTTTCAGTTACAATAGCCACCTTTCATGTGTTCAATAGCTACATATGGCTAGTGTCTATGCTATTAGACAGCACAGATATAAGGACATTTATTGTTGGGCATTCTATTGGATAGAGCTTATCTAGATAAAGTTTCTCTTTTGCCAAACTTTAAAATCCTCTCTGAAAGATACGCTTATCTTGCCCTTCTCTCTCTCATCCTGACATTCTTCAACAATCTCTCCATTATACAAATTAGTTTAGCCTCTCTGTTTTTTTCTCCACTTAGTCAATTGCCAGATTCTCCATTATGAAGGTCCCAGGAAACTGACACAACCAGCATGAATTCTACTACACAAGGCTTTCTTTTGCTTCTGTAACTCTATACATAGAAATCTCTCTGGAAGTCAAGACACTTTCCAGGGGGTGTATACAGGAAAATGTACACATCAACAAATGATGTTTGTGTGCATTCCTCATATACATTAGCCTTAACTAAACATAAATACTGGTAGCAAAGTGGTTCAAATAGACTGTCAGCTGCTTCTTTATTTTTCGCATAGGTACGGAGTAGATACCAGTCATTGAACATGTACAGAAAGTAGGTATTGGTACTAAATTAACATGCACTACTTGATATCTGAGTGAATGATTCTCCAAGTCACCATGAGTTGTTAGAAGATTTATATGTTGGTCATTTTTACCTTTTTGTTCTCAAATGCATTCCTTTTTTTTTTTTTTTTTTTTTTGAGACGGAGTTTCGCTCTTGTTACCCAGGCTGGAATGCAATGGCGCGATCTCGGCTCACTGCAACCTCCGCCTCCTGGGTTCAGGCAATTCTCCTGCCTCAGCCTCCTGAGTAGCTGGGACTACAGACACGTGCCACCATGCCCAGCTAATTTTTTGTAGTTTTAGTAGAGATGGGGTTTCACCATGTTGACCAGGATGGTCTCGATCTCTTGACCTCAAATGCATTCTATATCCATTCCCTGCAAACTGTGTCAACTGGCTTCCAGCAAGGTTTGCCCATTAGAAGGCACTGATGGGAGATCAGAGAACAGTTGAAAGGGAGATGCCAGGGTATCTCCTCCCTTCGAGGCAGCCTTTCCAGCCCTGCCTACAACTCCTCTATTTTTCCTTCTCCTACCAGATAGGTCCTCCAGCCATGACCAGCTTCTACTAGATGGCCCAGCTATTTGGTTCTGGGACTACTATCTTCTCTTTTTGTCCCTCTCACCCAGAGGAGTGCTGGCTCCCTTAGGGGGTTGGGGAAAGGGCAGAAGCCTTGATGTGAAACACTCGCCACTGTCTGTGGTGCAAAAACACCCTGACTTGCAAAATTCCTGAATATGTAACAGTGTGCTCTCAGGAGCCTATGTAAGCTGACTCCAGCGCATGACTGCTCCATCCCTAAGTAGAGTTTCTGTTGTTCATCCCTAGGTTTCTTCACAGCCCCTTTTAGTTTCTCAATATTTTCAGCTTCTTTATTACTAATTATCTAAATTATTTCTCTTAGCCACCTGGCATGGGCTTTGTTTTCTTGATTATAACCTTACTGTATATTGTTAAGAGAGCAAAATTTGTTAAACTACTTCTGAAGTACCAGAATATAAATGAACCATATGACTAAGCGTGCTAGGAATTAAGCGGCTCTTACTGGTTACAGAGTGAGACTTTCTAGATAAAGGAAGCCACGAATCAATTTAACTGTGGCACAAGGTTCTTATCACTGTGCACGGGAGGCAAAGTTCGTGGTAGCTGTGTGCTATAGGAACACTGTAACAGGACACTCTGGAAAAGCTATTTGACAATACGTATCAAAAGCCTCAAAAGTTTCCTATCTCTTTGTTCTCCAGCTCTTCTTTAACAGAATCTCTTATAGGAATTCATGCAAAAAGAAGGGAAAATCCTCATGCACAAAGACATTTATTGCGGTATTACTTAAAATAGGGTAAATTTGGAAGCAATTTCAAAGTGAAAAAATTGACAAATATAAATCCATTTGATGGGATGTTGTGCACCTTTGAAATTACAATGATCAATACTGTAGCAATGCAAGGAAAAGTACATACTACTAAGCAATAAAATTAAGAAAGAAAATTTTACAAGCATGATAATACTCATATGAGAATAAACATGCCAAAATAAAAGGACTAAAAAGAAATATATACAAATAATGGTTGAATTATGTTAGGGGTTATAAGTAGATGAATTTCTTACCTCTAATTTCCAAGGAGTTACTTTTTTATAATGTAGGCATTTCATTTAGTTTTGTTAAATAAATAATAATGAGACCTACTAACATACTTAACGAGAATATTTAGTAGGAAAAAAGATACTATGCATTAAGACACCCCTGAATACTGTTTGACATTTACATTCTAAGCCTTCAATAGGCCTGAAGTTAAATTAAGATCCCCAATCTGCCTATCCATATTCATTTTCTATGTATGTTGCCTCCTCACCTAAATTTCACCTGCTAACTGCTATCAAGCCTCTTTTTCAAAGAAGTAGCTGGTATCACATATGTACATACAACTAAACATGGTGTCTCTCAGGTCTTTTCAACCTTCTTTCTACTAAACAGTAGAAGACTGTCTCTTAGAGGGGCACCTTCTGGCTGTTTATAAACAGGTGAGAGAAGTATCGAAGGCTTAAAGAATTTGGTCCAAGGGATCCAAAACAGGTCTATTTATTGCCCTGATCAGCATGGCTTCAAATCCCTTATTCTGAGTACTTGATTTTCTTAAGAACTCCTTCTTCTGCTACATCCTCTTCCCCTCCCTATTTCCATTCACCACAGCTAGATCTTTAAAAACAAGGCTTACTTAGACGAGATATCTAGATGCAAAAAAGGAAAAAAAAACAAAAAACCTTAAAATCAGTCCTCATCCAATTTGTTTTGAATTTAAAATAAACAAACAAAACCTAGCTGCAGAATTCAACCCGCAATATTGCCACACAAACCACCAAAGACTGATACCAGTGTCCAACATAATTATAAAATAACAGTAAAGATCTCAGGTTCTGGGGTGCCAATCAATGTATGGGTTTCAGTATTTGCTTTTCCACTTACAAGCTGACGGCTCTTAGGAAAATCCTTAATCTTTTTGTCTTTCCATTTCCTTGTCTATGAAATGGGAATAGTGTCTCATAGAATTTTGAAAGCACTAAATTGGTAATTTCATGTAAAGCACTTAGACTAGCGTTTGGCACTTAAAAAATACCCAATAAAGTTTAGGTCATACTGTTTTAGGTTCTCGCTCCAAAAAATAAATATGTCATGATGTGTCCCCTACTGGGTCCATGATCAGTTAGAGTGCAGCAGGCACAAAAATGAGTAAATCCTTCCCAGAATAACTTTTTAAAAAAAAAAATCCAAGTCATCTCTCAACAACTTGGGAGCCCATCACCCTTTGAAGAATGACTCACAGAAATGCCATTCCATTCACACCACTGCCAAGGGAACAGCCGCCTTGCACAAGCACAGAAAACTGTGTGTGTTAGGAAACATTCTGAGTGGATATTTTACACACAAGTTTTTGGGAATGTCTGAATGTGGTTTTGCTACCTTTCAAAGCTAGTTAAAACTGCAAGCTGGCCTTTTGAACTTATAGGCCCCCAGCCCTTTCCTCCTATTTCTGCCATCCCCATCTCCTTCCTGATGAATCTACTCATGATTTCCACATGTAGGATTCATCTTTCTCCAGTCCCCAACCAACTCAGACTGAGGTAACCATCCCACTCAGCCCCATTAACCCATGGGGCTTAGAATGGGTCACTTCTTCAGTCCTGAGGACTAGTTTCATTACCATTGTTGGGTTTCCACGTGGCTCTCTTGGGTCTGCAACACTTTCTAGAACTTATGGTTCTCTATTGACCTGTGACTTGCCCTGTGTCAGCTCCATCTAACAGCCACCCTTTTTTGGGCTTGGTCAGAGAACTTGACTTCTTAAGTCTTGGTTCCTACCTCTCAGTTATGGCCAGCTACCCTGGATAGTAAGTAGCCCAGCCCAGCTCCCAAAACTGGAGCTTGCCCCTCTTCTGCGGACCGAGACTTCATGGGACTGACTTGCTCATAACTGTTCTCTTGGTTCCTTCTCTCAATTCAGGACCTATGGATAGGACTCTCACTACTGAACTCATTCCATCTGAGTAGCCACTTCTCTCTCAACCCCCTAAAACTTGTTTCCTCAGAGCTGCCATTCCCAAAATTCTAATTAAGTCTAATCTGAACTCTGCCTTGACCACAAGACAGTCTGTGAAACCAGTTTTTGGAACTTTCTCATCCCAGCCCATTCTAGGGTGTGGGTTCATGTCTGTTCCTGGTCCTCTTGCTACTTATGTGTTTCCAATGAGCAAGCATAGGCTGAAAAGTATATTGTGAATATTTCTTGGTAATTAACAAAAACACCTTAAAAGTCTTAGGCCCATGAATTAAATGTCAAAAAACCCACAGCATCAACACAGCAACATCAAAACATCATGATAGAAATGTGATGATATTTACTTCTCAAAAGTTCTAGCTCATCAAAATAAACCACCTGAAGATATAAAATATCAAAACATTTTTGAGTCAATCATCCAGTCATGCCTCTGTCCATTTCATTGGACATGCCTACCTCAAACCACTGCCCATGAGACTGCATCTTGAGGATGACACAGGGGTCTGGTTTGGAAAGGGCATCTCTGTCAGAAATGCCTTTGCACGCCACACGCAGTTCAACTTTGGTCAGGCAGGGGCTGTTAAAGATTCCCAGTGTGTTGGCAGCCGACTCATAAATGTTGCTCATCTTCTTCATTCTGTTTTAGGCAAGTAAAAGAAGAAAAAAGATGTGCCAATCACCACAATATTTGTCAAAGGAGAAAGCCTCCCAATCACCCTTCAGAAAATTTGACACACAGTTTCAAACACTGAAGATATTTATCTCACTTTCCAACCCAGTGGCACAGTTCCAGTGAAACAAATCAAAACAAACAAACAAAGAAAAAACAGGTGCTGGTGCACTTGGCTAAGAATACTATTTTCTTCAATGATTTGCATACATTTGCATAGTAAAATTTTTGGTCTGTGAAATAAAATTAATAAATTAGTTCAATAGACTGCAAACTTTAATCCAGCTCTATAATAAGTGCATGGCTTGTGTGATATTTTACAGATTTGTTGGTTCATCAATTTAATCACATCTCAAGTTTTCAAGACTAAAAATCCAACTTAACTCCTATGTGATGGCATGGAAAAGTACATTGTTCTTTCTGAAGAAACAGCCAAATTTGCCATCCCTAAAACTTTGCCCATCTTCTCAAAATGCCATCAGCAAGCCAGCTCCAAGACAGAGGCCCAGCATCTGAGTCCCTGTCCCCAAATTCATGATCCCATTCTCACCTTTCCCTTTCCCACTCCCACTTGCCATATCAGAACTCAGAATCAAAATGGGGAAAGGGATGGGGAGGAAAAGCACAAAGCTTCCTATTCTGAACTTGTGGAAACAGCAGCTACATTTAAGTATTCCAGGCCACCTGTCCATCTCCATGTGATATCCTTTATAAAAACACTTTGCATTCCACAGCCCCAGTGATCCACCAGAGGCCATCAGTGCTCTCCTTCTCTGAAGAGGACTACACCTGTAAGATTCTCTTAGGAGCAAAATTCAATACTTTGCTTATGCGATTCTGTGTCCTTGTAGATTCGTCAGGGAAAATGACAGCCTCACATGGCATTGGTGGTCTGCAGTGGAATTTCTTCATCTATAAAATGTGAATAATTCCTCTCTCTCTCCTTCCCTTTTTCCACAAATATTTAGTGAGATTCCCCTTGGTACCAACACCACACTAGGTTCAGCTGAGTACACCATACATTACACACACACACACACACACACACACACACACGCATGCACACCAATAGTGTTTTATTGAAACACAAGCATGCACATTCATTTATGTATTTATGTAGTTATCTGCAGTTCCTTTCACTGCGATGCCAGAATTGAGTAGTTGCAATAGAGATTGCATGGCCCACAAAGCCTGAAATATTTACGTATTACGTGGCCCTCTTTAGAAAATGTTTACTAACCTCAGTTCTAAAATATTAGGTAAGGGAAATTTGTGGTTTTGGAGAGTTGCAATTCTGGTTTTAATATGTGTTGAGAAATTGGTTTTAGGATGAGAGCTGCTCTATCTTCCACCAAAGTGAACATTAATAGGAACTTTGGGACATTTGTTTTTTACATATGAGAAAATTCAAGCTCAGAGAGGACTGGCAGCTTGCCCATATTGTGCAAATTATTCTAATGGCAGAGCTGGGGCTGGAGTACCAGTTTTCTATCTCCCAGCCCAAAGCTACTTTTTTTTGCTGTTGTTTTTACCACAGGTAAAACCTTTAGCTGGAGAACTATTCAAATGTACCAAGGAACAGTGGATACAACAAATATCCTTGATTTATTTCAACCTCTGTACAGAGCCATACATCCCTTCTATTTGTAAACAAATTCTTTTCAAATACAGGAAACACGCAGATTATAAGTCTATAGCTTCATAAACTATTTTCCCTCTATTTTTACAAGTTGTGAGCAGATCATTCACTACAGCAACAAAGGTGACAGAGTATACGGAAAATGAAATTTACAAAAAAGCAATGGGAGGGAAAGAATCAGCTGGTGGAAAGATGGCTTTGTTCAGACAGATTTGTAAGCATGTTGCAAACGCTATTTATCAACGGTTTGATAAGAACAGCTTATTCTTCAATCAATATCTTCCTGAATTCTGCCTTCCCAATGCATTAACTGGCTCCTTGGAATCTTTACATATGAGAAAATCTTCATCTGCAGCCTTCACTGGCCTCTCCTATCTCTAAGAGCCATCATTGTCCCTTCTAACTTTCCCTATCCTTGTAGGCTCCTGACGTGTCCATCTCTTCCAAATCCACTGTTTTAATATGTGTTAGAAAATACATATTGTATGTAAAATACTATGTGAGCTATGATAAAATGGGACATCTCTAATACCAGTCTTGATTGTGAGGTATAATACAAAAAGATTCTGTCAAGGAAACACATAATTCCTAATTCAAATCTTGACTCCTCCATTCACTGACCATGTGACCTTGGGCAGGGTATTTCACCTCTCAGGTGGTAATACCTATCTTGAAAAGTTGCTCTAAAGAGCAGATTAAATAATATATGCAATGTGATTACCACAATACCAGCTATATTGTGAATGCTCCAAAGGTGGTAGCTATTATTACTGTGTTCTGACTTATCTTCAGATAAAGTCATCCATGCTTCCACTACCAACTAAAAACCTTTTACATGACTCACTATTAAGACCAAACTTCTAAAAGCCCATTTAAGTGTCTTCTCTATTTGAAATCTGCACAATCTGAGCATACTACCCTCCATCTAAGAGCACATAGTCATCTTTCAAATCAGTTTATTGAGGATTCATACACATGAACCAATAACTCTCACAGGTTCACAAGTCAGACAGTAAAACAATGGTGACAGCTCTTCTAATATTGTGAAGCTGCTTTATAAACTTCCTGAGATAGACAATTTATTCTTCAAACAGTGTTCTTGCCAAACCATTGGCTGGCTCTATGGGAATCCTCCTATATTCCATAAAATCCCTCTCTTGGTCCATATAAAAGATAATCACATGTTATGTGCAATTCACAAGGCATCTGATGGGAATGACAGGATTCCCACAATGCAGAGATTCAACTGTCTCATCCTCCCTCATTTATTCATTTTCAGGTTGTTACAACAGTTTTGGCTCACATAGGCCTGGTTAAGTGAATTTCAGATCACAATATTTAGTTTTAACTACGCCTACCTCCCCAATGGATTACTGCAAAGAAATCTTATTAAATATAAAAAAATACTGTAGGCAACCAAACACCACGAAATAGCAGAGGTGACATATTTTCTCTTAGTCTGAGGTTCCTGTTGGCCATCATACTTGCTTAAATTGGTAGCAATATTATCACACATGTTAACAGTTGCTCAAGATAATTAAAAAGTATCAAGGCTTCTTGAAATATGGGTTGATATATACAATCACTGATAGGATATTCTATATTAAGTGAATGCAGTTCTTGCTCTGAGTTATTAATGATAGTAAATTTAAGTAGTTTATCAGTGAATGAACATATGAACTGGAGGCACATGTTTAGAGTTTTTTTAAACAATGGAATAAATGATTCAGAAATTTTATGGATTATTTCTTCAAGCAATGGGAAACAAAAGATTTGAAGCTGGGAAATGGGCACAATCAAATAAATATTTGATAAAGTACTGATATGATGGTTGGACTAAAGGAGAGAAAAACATTCGTGATTATATGAGGCTGTTTTGCTGGTCACTTCTATTCCTACTTTTCCCATTGTTTCTACTTTCTTCCCTCTGCTCAGGGCCCTAAAAGGCTTACCTCTGTTGACTGCCAGCACATTGTTGGCAAGTGTTACATTGGGTTTCACTAAAAGGATGCAGTTTTGCTGAAGGGAGGAGAGAGAGAACAGTATATTTCTTCCCAACTCCTACCTGATCTTTAGCAGTAGCCACGCAAATGACCATAGCTCTATCTGCAAACCTTCAGATCTCACTGGCCTTGGTAACACTGTTTCCTCCCCTTACTCCTTTAGGCTTAGGGTTAGTAATGTTTTCTTGCCAGTCTTATTAAAGTGGGCATCCTAGAAGTAAATCCTGAAACAAGGATTCAGATGCACTTGATTTCCTTATCTCAGAGGAGAGAAGAAAAGTACGGGAAGGAAAGAGGTGGTGTCAGCTGGAGTCCAGCTTCAATCTGATTCCATAGGAGCTCTGGGACATGAATTGTACCCTTGAGGAAAGAGGTTCAGCCTATTTTAACTCCATGTGAGAGTGTCATGCTAGGGATGGGGGTGGCAGGACATAAACTCTTAGATTTGTTGCTTCCTTCCCATGGCTTAAAGCAATCAGGCATTCCCCAGAAAAGGAGCAGCTGTGAGCCATTATCAGTCAACACTTTTAGTCCTTCAGGGAGGGATGCATGACTGGATAAAGGGCATCGAGGCAGAATATCATCAGGGTCTATTTTACCACAATGACTGCTCTCTGGGAACCTCCCTATAAATTCCTTTATCTTTCATCACATAACTGTAAATGTTCTTCTCATTAAAATCTCTTGAATCAATAGAGATGATTCTGTTTTCTATCTGGAACAGAACTAAACTAGAACAGTACCACTGGAACAAAAATCAGGAGTGGTGTGGCAGACAAAGGCTAAGACGGCCACCTCCTGGTATTTATGCCCTGTGTAATACCCTCACGCCTTGAGTGTAAGTGAGATCAGTGACTTACTTTTAACCATTAAAATATGGCAAAAGCAATTGAATGCCACCTCTACCATTATGATGCATCAGATAATGACACCCTCTTGCTAAGAGGCTCTCTACCTTGTTGGCTTTAATGATGTGGCCATGTTGGGAGGCAAAGAACTGAGGGTAACATTCATCAAATAGCCAGCCAGAAACTGAGACTCAGTCCAATACATTGCAAGGAAATGAATTCTGCCAGCAACCATGTGAGCTTGGAAGTAGATCATTCTCCAGTTGAACCTCAGATATGAAAGCAGCCCTGACTGACACCTTGATTGCAGACTTGCAAGACTTGGAAACAGTGAATCCAAATAACCTGCAACAGTAGTTCTGACCTATGGAAACTGTAAAATAATTAATGTGCACTGTTTTGAGCAGCTAAATTTGTGGTAATACTATCTAGCAACCAATAATTATTAATAATACAGATTCAACGGGTGCTCCAAGGGGTGTGTGTGTGTGTGTGTGTGTGTGTGTGTGTGTGTAAACTCCTTTAGATCTGGGACTACTTCTTATACTTTACTGCATCCCCTGTAGTGCTCATCTTGGTAATATCTGTGGTCTAGTGATGAAGCCAACATAAACCTTCATCTCTAGAGGGATAGGGTACAGGAAAGCAATATGGAGATACTAAAGACAAAATTCCCAACTTTTCACAATTACACTCAGGGTCCACAGCTTACCTCCCTGTGCCTGCACAAATGAAAGCCCTGACAAAATATACTGGAGTTCATGAGTTCCCATGCCTGACCTTGACTTTGGAGGTGGTACACAGGACAGTGGAATCAAATTGTTTGGCTTTGGTCCAGCTGAAGCTCACTGCTGAAAGGTGATCACAAAATACGGCTCTGTCAACGAGTGATCGGCTACCTCTAGGCCCAGATAAGAGGAATAAACAAGTAATTTCACACTCCGCTAGAGAACAGGATTAATATAGCCAGATTATCAATACATTCTCCATGGCCGATTTAAATCCTCTTTGTTGCCTTTCATACAATACCTTGGTTTTAGGGAGACTAATGTCTCTGCTGAGAATTATTTTGATGAAAGTTGACTTTTGGCCAATTTTAGAAGCAAATTATAATTGTCCTTTCACTCAGATAATTTAAGTTATTAAAAACTACCACTTCAGCATATTCACATTCTCTAACAGGACAAACTGATCCTGAAACTTAATTAGTTTCTGAATGAAGTGCAAACACCGCAAAGACAATAGACAACTCAAGAGGGAAGGGAATCAGCTTGAGTTCACAGGGGAACCAACTGAGCAGATGTTGTCTCAAGACTGTGTTAAGAATAAGTGCATAATCACTGTTCTGCTTGCCTTGGCGTTATTCAGCCTTTTAAAATGTCATAGTACATCTGGGGAAGGCTGGGGTGCTGGACATCTCTATCTCACAACATTTGCATCACAATTCAAGAAATATGGATGAGAGATCTGCCATGTGCCTAATGCTGTGCTGAATGCTGGAGGCACTGGACATCCCCTCGCTCAACCAGAGAATAACACAGTATTGTTTCCCTCAGACTTGTCAATCCATTTCCTAGTCAACATTACTTAGCTCAAGAGGAGATCTATCTTGGACTTACCCATTGGTGGCAAGCACTGTGCCAGACACTGTAAGGGATGAAGGCATAAACAAGATAGTCTACCTGCCTGAAGTTTTATATTCTGGAGCAGTGCATCTCAGACTTCACCATGATCACAAATCGCCTGGAAGCTGGTTAAAATGTAGTTTCTATTTCAAGAGTTTGGAGTAGGGCCTGAGATTCTGCTCCCAGATGACGTGATCCTGCTAGCGTGCAGACTACACCTGGAGTAACAAGGTTGTCGAGTACAAACCAGCATCTATAAAATAAGGCAAACTTCCCCCAGAGATTGCTTGTCCTAGGAACAGACATTCATATATAGGATGCAGGATGACATAGGGGATAAGAGTATAGATCTAGTATTGGAGCATCTGGGTTTGAATCACAGTTCTCCTACTGTTAAAGTAGGTAGCTAGTCAGGCATGAGCAGCATAAGAGAGGGCTCCCCCCACTCCATCAGAAATGTCAGGCAACCATCAGGTGATGGTCAGGCAGTTGTCACGCATCTCTCTAAAATAATAACTGATCACAGCCAATGCCAGGGAAAGGCAGTCTCCATAGATAAAAATACCTGAAACTGGTCATCAGCAGCTTCCAGATCAGATTTCAGCAGTTGGGCGAGAAGGCTCAAGTACGTATATTAACAGGCAAAATGGTGGCGTTTAACTGGCATATGATCATCAGGGACATTCCACGGGTAAGGGGAGAATGCCTCAAATGAGCATGCATACAACTCCAGTAAACACACGGCACATGCTCCCCTCCCAAGTGCTGGCATGTGGACGGCACACCCCAAGGGAAGAATCAGAGAAGGGATGCAAGAGACCAGAAATATGTCAGTATATAAAACTCCAAGTCAAAAGATCAAACCGCACACTTATCTTTCAAGTTGCCTGCTTGGCCCTCTTCCAAGTGTATGTTCTTTCCTTTTGCTCCTGCTCTAAAAGCTTTTTTTTTTTTTTTTTTTTTTTTTTTGAACCGGGGTTTCGCTCTTGTTACCCAGGCTGGAGTGCAATGGCGCAATCTCGGCTCACCGCAACCTCCGCCTCCCGGGTTCAGGCAATTCTCCTGCCTCAGCCTCCTGAGTAGCTGGGATTACAGGCACGTGCCACCATGCCCAGCTAATTTTTTCTATTTTCAGTAGAGACGGGGTTTCACCATGTTGACCAGGATGGTCTCGATCTCTTGACCTCGTGATCCACCCACCTTGGCCTCCCAAAGTGCTGGGATTACAGGCGTGAGCCACCGCGCCCAGCCCTCTAAAGCTTTTTAATAAACTTTCACTTCTGCTCTAAACCTTGCCTTGGTCTCTCCTTCTGCCTTCTGCCTCCTTGGTCGAATTCTTTCTTCTGAAGGGGCAAGAATTGCAGACTTGCGTGGATCCACTGCTAGTAACACTATTTACTTGTGTGACCTTGAGTAATTTACTTGAATTATGTGTATGTGTTTTACCATCTTTAAAATGGTGATAATATTTTCCTACTGTGTTGAGTTATGCTTAGAATTAAGTGAATTAATCCACATAAAGTCCTCAGAGGAGTACCTGGGCCATAATGAGCGGTCAATAAATGTAAATTACTGAGTCCCAAGATGGCGGCCACCATGAAGAAGGCGGCTGCAGAAGATGTCAATGTTACTTTCGAAGATCAACAAAAGATAAACAAATTTGCACGGAATACAAGTAGAATCACAGAGCTGAAGGAAGAAATAGAAGTAAAAAAGAAACAACTCCAAAACCTAGAAGATGCTTGTGATGACATCATGCTTGCAGATGATGACTGCTTAATGATACCTTATCAAATTGGTGATGTTTTCATTAGCCATTCTCAAGAAGAAACACAAGAAATGTTAGAAGAAGCAAAGAAAAATTTGCAAGAAGAAATTGACGCCTTAGAATCCAGAGTGGAATCAATTCAGCGGGTGTTAGCAGATTTGAAAGTTCAGTTGTATGCAAAATTTGGGAGCAACATAAACCTTGAAGCTGATGAAAGTTAAACATTTTATAATACTTTTTTTATTTGTTTAATAAACTTGAATATTGTTTAAAAAAATGTAAATTACTATTATCGTGCTGTTTTTTTTAAAATTGGCCACTAGGTTCATAGAATGTTCTTCAAGCTCTTATATATCTTCCCAGCATTCAACAATAGGTCATCAGATCCTCAGGACAATCTTCCACTGGATCCTCAGGATAATCCTTTTGTAGGTAATATTAGGATACCCATTTGATAGGCAAGAAATTGCACCCTAGAAAAAAGCAAGGATTTGAACCCAAGACCTCCAAGTACAGAACTTATGTCCTTAACCACATTGCTATATTGCCTCCTTGTGTGTTAGCTGCTTAAGAAGACTCCCAAAAAAGTGACAGATGGGGATTTATACCACAGAACATCTACCAATATTCTCTTGGCCCATCTGAATGTCACCTGGTGTCTGTCCCTCCCTTTCTCTGCCCTTTAGACTTTTAGATTCTTTTAAAGAATCTCCTCCCCTTTTCTCTCAGTCCTTTAGACTTTTAGATTCTTTTTTTTCCCTATTTCATGGAGAGTCCTTTATTTTCTAAATTAATCTTGCCTTTGGGTTTCTTTCCTCTCATGGCTTTAATCATTACTCACTCTGCTCACTGCTCACCGCCCCTATGCTCCCATTTTGGCAGTACAAACACCGACTCTTCCCAAGAGAGTGCGAAAAGGAGAAAAGCTGTGAATATTTACACTTTTTGTCCTCATCAAACATACAGTGTTCTATAATTCTCCTTTAAAAATAACTTGCTTTCCTAGCTATTCATATTGACAATAATAAACCACACTGTTTTATTTATTCCTTGAGAAAACTTCTTGAGATCAGTACTGTCAGCCCCATTTTATAGATGTGGTGGTTAAATAACTTGTCCCAATGCCATAGTAAGTGACAGAGCCAGGAATTAGAGTCTAGTGGACTCTAAAGCCTGTGTTTTCTACCATTTCTTATTAAATGATTTATAATTTGCTTAATAATTACTTTCTTTTTAGACCATGCAATGGCAAATTTCAACCCTATTCCAATCTTAATAAGTCTCTAAGGTATAGTGAGTGTATTAATGAGATTGTGCTCTAGCAGTCCTTAAAAATTCACTTTTCTTTCATTCCTTTATTCCCAAGGCTGCTTAATTCACTCCATTCACAATGGTAGTTTCATTGGCAAGTTGAGGGATCTAAGAACTTAATGTCCTACTCTGATTATTTCGCTGAGCATTTGAGGCATTATAGATGGTGGAGCTACAACACCCAGCAAACACAGGTACAAACCACATGAAACACAAAAGGCCGTGCTTTTAATAAATGACAGTATGAGTACATGAATTGACAATATGTCATATGCATTCAAAATTGCCAATATGCATACATGAGTGTTTTTCTGGAATATGCCATACCAAATCACTCAGATGCAATAAATAATTATTTCGATCATTTCCTGAGCTTTATAATTTGAGACAACAGCAAGACCAAAAGAAAAAAATCCAGCAGAGATCCCATTTTCTGAAAAACAACTTTCTTGGGGAAATGTGCATATAGAATCAGATACATAAATGCTCTTAGAAAGTTCTGGGCTTACAGTTTTGACTCTAACAATGATTGATAAAGATGAGACTTCTCTAGAAAGTAATTATGTTTATTGCATCACATTTATATTAACCTTATAGCACTCAAATGTTTCCCATCTTAAGGAAAATAATTTGATGTATAAATGTAACTGAATAATTTTAAATGCTGACAGAAATTTTTAAGAGTTAAACTTGAACTAAATCTCAAGAGAAATACTATAAATGACTATCTTTTTCCTGTCACAGCCCCTCCTTTCCCAGCATACCAAAGGCAACTATAGCTCCTGAACAAGAGAGAAAAAGCAAATTTAAATAATATTTTATTATTTTGGCACTGAAATAATTTGCTCTTGTTTCTCAGGCAACTAAACTTACTAAGTAGAAAGATCAAATCTCCATCTTCTTTTGTTCAGCTATTTTCTCTTCTTAATAAAATAATAGGTTGGATTCTTCCACTAGGGTCATGTTAATAGGAAGCTGGGGGGCTCACAAAGTAGATTTTATGTTTCCAGTTTTTTAAAAAAGGATTATTCTTTTTTTATTTTTGAGGCAGAGTCTTGCTCTGTCACCAGGCTGGAGGGCAGTGGCGCAATCTCGGCTCACTGCAACCTCCGCCTCCAGGGTTCAAGTGATTCTTCTGCCTCAGTCCCCCAAGTAGCTGGGACCACAGGCATGTGCCGCCACGCCCAGCTAATTTTTTTTGTATTTTTAGTAGAGATGGGGTTTCACCATGTTGGCCAGGATGGTCTTGATCTCTTGACCTTGTGATCAGCATGAGCCACCGCCCCTGGCCAGGATTATTCTTATGTTCAACGGGAGAAACTACAAACAATGTATGAAGCCAGAAGCCAGTTTCCTTGAGAAAGCATGATAATTGATCTACTTATGGGTCTTGTTCTGCTTCCACACTGTCTCCTTTAAGAATTGCTTCATGAACTTTTAATTACACACTAGCATTGGCATGCTTTTGCTTAGTTGGCAGAAGACAACATGGTGTGTTCTGGGAAAGAAGAGGGGGTTGAATAGATAACAAAGTATGAAAAGAAATACCTTTTCAGGATAAAGAGCACAATCTCTAAGTCAGCATTGTCCAGCAGAAATATGTGTAATGATGGAAACATTCTGTATTGGTGACAGACAATACAGTGGTTACTAGCCACAGGTGACTATTAAGCCCTTGAACTCCGGCTGGGGCAATTGGGGAGATAAATTTTTAATTTACTTAACTTAAATCTAAATAGCAACTGGTGGCTAGTGACAGGCACTGGACATACTGAACTACAGTTAGTTTGTTTTTCTTTGTTTTTCCTTTGTTTTTCATGAACAAAGCAACTCACAAAAACAGGACTCTTATAAGAGAAGTCTGTCATTGCCCTATTTGGTGGAGACTGGATGCAGAAGTGCTCAAAAGACTTAACAGGCCCAAGCCTAGCTCCGAGGCTTTTCTTCATCTGCCAGTGCCTGTTGATTGGTGGTGACTGCCCACCAAACTTGAGGAGATAGCATGAGAGCAAATGGCATGATTCACTAGCAATGGCTGCGATCCACATGCAGCTCATGAGGAAAGACCTTGGGGACAATACTGGAGCAAAGCTCTCCTTAGAATTTCTTTGTAACATGGAGTACCTTCATGTCTAATGTGTAATAATGTTTCTACTAAAAGTCTCTAAATGGGACAACATAAGCTTTGTGGGAAATGACCTTGCTAGTGTTGCTATGGATGAAAACAAAGAAGAGACAAGAATTTAGGTAGAAGTAGCATGTGAGCTGAGTGTGTTTTTGAAGTTGGAGAGGGATGTTTGAAAGGGAGAACATGTTGGAGAGCCGCATCATGTTTGTCGCTGCAGTCAGACTTGTGACCAGCTATCACAGACACTTGAGAGATGCTTTGGGGATGAGGAAAGCCACTACAGACACAGAGGAGTGGTGTCTGCATGTCAGCATTAATACACAGACACACACATAATCGTATGTTCTCACTCTCTCTCTTTACTAGTGAGACTTCTGGAGTCCGAATACCAGGTGGGTTTGCTTTCACGTAACAATGTGAGAAATGCATATTCACTGAAGGAGTTTGACAGGAATAGGGAGGAAAAGAAACAATGTCTCCCCACTAGCACAGAGAAACTTCAGGGGGCCTTGGGATGCAGGAGGGAACATTGGCTGAATTGATCAGGTCAGTGGACCGGGGCCAGACTGTGAAAGACCTTATCAGATAAGAAAGAAATCTAGCAGATGCCCTGTGTGTGGCAGCTGAGAAGTCTGTGGATTTCCAGTCTTCACCGAATGTAAAAAGAACTCGAGTACAGGAAAACCTGCAGTTTCCAGTGTGGGTAGAGAGAGACTAGAGAAACAAGCACGAGATGTAGAATACTCACTGGCAACAGTACTCACGGGCAAGCATTTTTGGATACTCATGTGTCTGTGTCAGTGCTTCCCATTATACTATCACATTTAATCCTTTCAAGAGTTATGGAAGGTAGCTGTTGATATTATTTCCATTTTACAGATGAGAAAATTGAGATTCAGAAAATCTAAATACATTGCTAGATTGCACAACCAAAAACTGGAGGAAGCAGAATTCAGTTTTTTTAAACTCAAAAGTGCAGGATTTTGTATAATGTTATTCTTCCTCCCCTCACATACCTCAAGATCTAAGTTCATTTTCCAGTTCAATTTGAGTCCCTTAATGCTGGAAGTCCCAGAATGTGATATCACACTCATTTAGACACAAAATATCTATCTAATACTTCAAGTATGTGCTGAGAATCATGCTAGGTACTGGAAGATACAAAGATGAAAAGACAAGATTTCCATCTTCACAGAGTTTCTAGGCTGATGGAGAAATTGACAGGCAAATAAGTATTTACAAAAGATTAAGTTTGCTTGTTATGTTGTCTGCCGTATTTCTATTAAAATAGCCATACAGAGACTCATAAGCTGACAATTGCACCAGAAAGGAAAAAAACAAAAAACAACCACAAAACACAGGTGGAGTTTCCTCTGGATGTTTTCTACAGAGCTGTGTGCTATGGAACTGTTATTCTATGAGGTGATAATAGATAATCTTAAAAGGAACTATGGTAGACTTCATAACATAAAACAGGTTTTTTTTGTAACAGAACATTTCAGAGTCATTACTATGTTAATTTGCTCTGTGAATCTCCAAAAATAAGATATGGTGTATAATACTTCTCAAATTATTTAATCACAAAAACACATTAGAAGACAAATGAAACACATTAGAAGACAAATGATTAACAGAGAAGAAAAAATATTTTTAAAATGCTCGAGGCTAAAGAGTAACAGGTAGAGGCATCTTGCATTTGGGAATATTTTATTTCCTGTGAAAAGTGTTGTAGGGAGCTGAAGTGAAATGTGCAGGAAACAGTGCAGTGTAGGAGATGCTGACTTTCATGTACTTCACTGGGTGCTGAGCTTGTGGTTAAGTCAAAGAGTTCCAGACCTAACCTGGAAGGTCTACTCTCAGTAAATGCCTGCTGGATTCAGCAACTTACATCAGGTATATCAAGGTGACCTTCAGATATTCAACTGAGAAGTAGCAAATGTTAGCACTAACTGGCTAATGAAGAGGATTGATGACACTTCCCTTAATCTGTCCACTGGCAAATACCAGCTGGATAGATTTATTTCCAATCCTGAATAAGTAAATTAGAAATAACAACAGGAACACGCAGCCTAAGAAAAGGATGGGGAATAATTAGATTGTGGTCAGTTCATAAAATGGAACGCCATATAGCAATGAAAATGAGGACCATTTTATACGCATGCCAGCATGGATAAATCTAGACATAACGTTGAACAAAACAGGCCAAATACAAAACAGTACATGCTGTATGATCCCAATTTTGTGAAGTTCAAAACCAGGCCAAAATTAATTATAATGTAACAGGCAGAATAATGGTTACCTTTTGTGAATGCAATGATGGGAGGGATACAAAAAAGGCTTCTGGGGTGGGTGCAGAAATAATCTACATCTTGATTTAGGTGGGTTTGCTTTGTAAAAATCACCCAGCTGTATATTTACAATGTGTGCACTCTTCTGTATGTTTGTTGTACTCAGATAAAATTTTACTTAAAAAGTAAATAGGCTGGGCACGGTGGCTCATGCCTGTAATCCCAGCACTTAGGGAGGCTGAGGTGGGCGGATCACGAGGTCAGGAGTTTGAGACCAGCCTGGTTAATATGGTGAAACCCCATCTCTACTAAAAATACAAAAATTAGCCAAGTGTGGTGGCGCACGCATGTAATCACAGCTACTTGGGAGGCCGAGGGAGAAGAATCACTTGAACCTGGAAGGCAGAGGTTGCAGTGAGCCGAGATTGCACCACTGCACTCCAGCTTAGTCGACAGAGTTAGACTCTGTCTCAAAAAAAAAAAAGTAAGTAATAGGTGGCAGAAATAAAGTCAGCCTATCTAATAATGTTATTGATCAAGTAGAGATAAAACTCTCTTACTAAAGACCAACACCCTATTAGATTATCTTTAATGTCTAACTGGGTGATAATTATATAGAAAACTATAATAAATGAGTGAATGAGTAAATATATGAACTTTTAAAAATAAACAAAATTTAATTAAAAGAAAAAAAGAGAGACAAGGCGAAAGCTAAGAAGACAAACCTCAAATGAGTCAGAGGGTCACTTCTCATTTTCCTCAACCTGGATCCATTGTAATTTATTCCTCATTGCAAACATCAGGAATTAATTGCTTAGGGGTGTTTGCCAAATGGTTAAACTCAAATCTGATCAGGTCACTCCCCTACCCAACATCTTTTTGTGGACCCCTAAATGCTGCAGGTCAAAGCCTGCAGTTCTTAGCCTAGAATCACTGATTTTTCCTACCTTTATTGATCAGGCACACAACTCCTTAGACACTTTAGATTGCTCTTTTCTCATTTTCTTTCTTATACTTTCAAGTCCTAGAAGGCCTATGGAATTATATGTAGATTTATTTGCATGAAGAAATGTTTACTCATTTATTTCTCTTTCGTGGCCCAATTTTAATCCCTGGACAAAATTTTTAGGACCTCCCCTTTACCTTTGTTAGTCCCTCAATAATCTGTGTTCCTACAGTTCTGGTTTCGTGTCCTCTCACACTAATTATTGCATGCAGAATATAGTTAACATGGCTGCAAAGTCCTAGTGGATAAGGATCAAGGACTGTTTGACAAAGATTCAAAGCAGGACAGACTGGAAGTGGAGCCTCCTAAACTGACTGATGACAGATATCTTGAGTGTGGAGGTATTTTAAAATCAGTGGCTCCAGACACTGATAAGAAAAAAAATCTCCAGAACCAGGAACTAGGTGCTTAAAATGTCAGTTGACCTAGAAATATAACAAATATGATCTATGGTGTCATCTCAGAACCAAATGTTCTGAAACAAATGTTTGTCATTTGTTCGTCAAATCTCAGAACCAAATGTTCATGGGTGAAAGACTCCAAGCATTTCATCCAGAAGGGCACTGCTCTTCTTCTATTCTCCTTCCCTTCCTCTCCCCAAATTGAGCTTCTCACTGATACTGCCTCAAAGACAGATTTACATGGTAAATGGCTGAAGCTAAAGAAGATATCTGATGTTCTGGTATCCTTACAGTGGTATGGAATAACCAGAAGTTAACCTGATGAGCAGAACAAAGGCTTCCTGCCCATACCTGATGGGCTGACAACACTGCTCCCACATAGTAGACACTGGGCTGCACCAAAGTTTGGTGACAAGAGTGACAACTTGCCTCTGCATCTCAGAAACTCAATTCTCCCAAGAAGAAATGATGTCACTTTTGGGGAAAGAGCACCAAAATATTTCTACTTCCACCAGCAACTGGATTAGAACACCAGAGTACACTCTTTAACCCTCAGGTCTCTGAGACGCCAGTCTTCATGTTTGTCTGTGTCAGTGGAGGTGAACAGTCCAAGCAGCAAATGAGGCAGATTCTCATAATTTCACAGACCCCTGGAAAGAGATGTTCATGGTCAGAGAGACTCTTCCTTTATCCCTAAGACCCCTAAAATTCAACTTAATTATTGAGTGCCCACCATGTGCGCAATACTCAATTGTGTGCCATGAGGAGCTCTGAAATAATAAAATGTGGTCACCGCCTTTGGAAAATTTTCAGAGTGATCAAGTACATGAAATATTTATTCAGGGAAGGCACTAGAGTATAATATTTAAATGTGTAGGTTTTTAAATCAGATATCCTGGGTTCACATTCTGCCTCCATGATTTATTAGCCATAGCAACAGGAAAGGTATACTTTGGTTTTCTCATCTGCAAAATGGAACTAATAACAAGATCCACCTTAGCACTGTTGTGAGGATTCAGTGAGCAACAATGCAAATATAGAACACAGAGTAAGTGTTAATCATTATGTTACCAGGGTTAATATGAAAGAGAATTCCGCAAGTAGATATATGATGAATCGTCAAAGTAATTAGCAAAGACCAAGTCAGTGATCATAAAGCACAGAGAAGATAGAGATGCTTTGGTCCAAACTAGAAAGAAGAGAGAAGAAAGGTAATATTTATCAAGCAGGCTTCTTTTTTATTAATTTCAACTTTTATTTTAGATGCAGGGGCACATGTGCAGGTTTGTTATCTGGATATATTGTGTGACGCTAAGGTTCAGGGTGGGATTGATTTCATCATCCATCCACACTCTGAGCATAGTACTGAATAGTCAGTTATTCAGCCCTTGCCCCCAGTTTGTAGTCTCCAGTTTCTATTGTTACGTAAGTACCCAATGTTTACCTCCCATTTAGAAGTGAGGACATGTGGTATTAGGTTTTCTGTTCCTACATTAATTCGCTCAGGATAATGGCCTCCAGCTGCATTCATGTTGCTGCAAAGAATATAATTTTGTTCTTTTTAATGGCTGTGTAGTATTCCATGGTGTATATGCACCACGCTTTCTTTATTGAATCCATTGTTGATGGGCACCTAGGTTGATTCCATGCCTTCGCTATTGTGAAGAGTGCAAGCAGCCTTCTTCATGCCAGAACTCGTTTAGTGGCTATACACCGAATTATCACTACCTCATCTATAGACTAGAAGAGACAGGTCTTAAGCTAAACCCAAGAACCTGATCTAAATTTAAAGAGGCTAAGAAAAGAAGACAGGAAATGCCCACCTGTATGACCAATTATCAAAGAATGGCAAAAACACAGAAATAGCATGTTGCATCTAGAGGCCATGAGATGCTCAAACAGATGAGTATCAGTTGGGTGTTACATAACATATGGTCAAAAGTGCTTTGGAAACCCATGGGCATTAATTTGTGTTAAACATTCTCTAGTTGTAACATAACTTCTCTGTGCCTCAGTTTTCTCATTCTAAAAATAAAGATAATAATAGCTACCTTCCAAGACTATTGTGAGAATCAGAGGAGAGAGTAGACATAAAAGAAGTAAGCATAATAACAAATACAGTAGATCTTCTAAAATCTTATGTCTATTTCTCCTGTCCAGTGGTCCAGAATATATGAATAGCAAATGCCCAAGTGCCCACACTTAAAGCTCAGATAATTTGAAAGAACTGTAATTTAAAGATAATTATTATATATCAAGGCTGTAAATTAAAATGGTTCATGTTAAAAGTTATTTGTATATTTTGATTTGGGCCAAAACCTTTAAAACAAATAGGTTTAATTCAAATTAGACTGGTTCATTGAAGCTGTGGGACACTTTGACAAGTTCCGTAAAGGAATTAGTTTATGGAGGTTTTAAAAACAAATTAACTTCATTTTTACTTGAAAGTCAGAGTTTAGTTCAATGAAAAAGCCTGCTACAAATAACTTTTGGTTTATCACAGTCCTCTTTTGTGCCCATAGTAGGACTAAAGAAGCAGAGGGAAAAATGTGAATGTGTGTTTGTACATACGTATGTATAAAATCTTGTCACCAAACATTCAATCTGCACCCTCAGGACTCTTGCACTGTGCAGAGAGATCTCACTATTTCTGAGAATGTGGAGCAGGGACTACAAAGCCTGTGAGAAGCTAGGGGAGGTACAGAAAATCCAACAGAACTGGCCAGGTACAGTGGCTCATGCCTGTAATTCCAGTACTTTGAGAGACTGAGGAGGGTGGATCACTTGAGGTCAGGAGTTCGAGACCAGCCTGGCCAATATGGTGAAACCCTGTCTCTACTAAAAATACAAAAATTAGCTGGGCATGGTGACGCATGCCTGTAACCCCAGCTGCTTGGGAGACCGAGGCAGGAGAATCACTTGAGCCTGAGAGGTGAAGGTTGCAGTGAGCCAAGATTGTGCCATTGCACTCCAACCTGGGTGACAGAGCTAGACTCTGTCTAAAAAAAATAAATAAAAATAATTTTTTTAAAAATCCAACAGAATCAAAGAGGGATCTAGGGAAAAAGATGCCTCATGTGGGCTAGTGGTTCATGTCAGCTAAGCCTCAGGCCCTAAGGAAAATTACTCCCATTTCACCCCAAGGTTTTCTTTCTAATCTTCCTCTCTCCACCAAAAGTAAGACCCAGAAAGAGAGACTAAAGCGACCAAGGGGCCAGTGGCTGCCTTATTCTTCTCTCAATCCAAAGGACCAAAGGGACCCTCCTGATTCTTAGGGGGCTTAGCTTAATTCAACAGAATAGGAGACTAAAGAGAGATTTTGGTCAATGGCTCATCTTGTGATAGTGGCTACTTGCAGGGTCTTCCAGACATTACATGTCCCCTGGTGACTCACCACGGACACTGAAAGAACAAAAGTTCTGAACGCTTCTTGTCAGAGGTATAGCTAACAATAGGTACATGAAGTATCCTGTCTCCCTCACAGCTGCTAAGTCCTTATTTGTTTTCTTCCTTGGATAGGTATTCATCTCCACCCTCCACTCCAAATTCCAACCTTATCGGATAGGGCAGTGAAGGAGGAGTGGGAGCAACAAGGCAAGAGAAGCAGAAACCTGAGTCATTCCACTCAATTCAGCCATGAACTTAGCTCAAGTACTTCACTAAATATCACAGTCATCATCATAGAAATGATTTAGTGTAAGTCACAAAAACAACCAAACAGAAGAGTAAAAGGACACAGAAGGCAAAGAAAATACTAAATTATCTTGAAATGTGTAGGGCACTGGTTCCATAACTTTGCTGCACCCAGGAATCACTTGGAGATCTTTAAAAAAAAAAATACCGACACCTGTGTTTCATCTCAGATATTCTAATTTAAATGGAGTAAGGCTTGAATGTTAGGATTTTTAAAAAATTCCCTGGGCTATTCTAATATGGACCAAAACTTGAAAACCATTGGTATAGGGGTATGTCTAGACCAGTAATAGTATTTTCAGTCCCTAGAAAGGATGTAATAGAAACAATGGTGACATAAATCGTACTTTTTGGATATAAAGGTAATTAAATCTTTAAACTAATCAGTGTAAATGTGGGTGTTATCAACCAGTTGACAGAATGACTTGCTGACTTACATGTCCCTGGGACTCAAACAGCAAGATCACAAATGCAGTTCTCTGTTCTCCTTCAGCTCCCACCTCACAACCCCCTTCTTTGGCTTTTCCAGATGGTACTGTAACCTTGTTAGTAGAAACCTTGAAGCATGGTTTAAGCCAGGACAGATCCTGTTTCTCTGGCACTAATTGCAAGATTTTTCTCTTCACATTGAATTTTTCTGTGAATTCATCTTCGTAAAGAAGTTTCACTCTCAAAACCTGAGGATTCCGTCCTCTGGTCATTTGAGATTACTAAAAGTATCTCTCTCTCCCTCTCTCTCTCTCTCTGGTTCTCTCTTTCTCTTTCGTTCTCATTCTGTCTCTCTCCCTCCCTCCCTCTCTCTCTCTCTCTCTGTCTCTCTCTATCTCATAATTATGTACTTTCCTTTTGCTTTGGATGCCCTTCTATTCCCCCTTGCACTCTACACACATAAAAACCCGTACAACATACTACATTTCGGCTCAAATATCTGGGCAGCTAGGGAGCCAGAGCCACCCAGAGTCATTCCAAGGCTGAGTTGGCTGTCCCACTTCAATGCTCTCATAACACCCTGGGATCACCATGATGCCAGCAGAGTTAGTTCATCTGATCAAATTCATTGAAACTTGTGCCTGCTTTCTCCATAAAACCATAACCTCCATGAGGGTATAGGTCCTCCATCTTTCCATCTGTGAATTCCCATCAACTAGTATATGACATGAAAAATAAATAAATTTACCATTGTGTTCAAAAGGTTCTGCTTGAAGAAGAGGGGGAAAAAAAAGATTTTTACCCTTCTACCTGAATGACAAAATTTGGTTTGGGGACGGTTGAGTAAAAATAGGAAGAGAAAGAAGAGAAAATATATCAACGTATTCTTATGATGTGGCCAACACTATTCTAAAATACATACATATTAAATGCCTTGAATTCTTCCATCAACCCTCTGTAGGATGCGCTAAGACACTCCTAATCTAGAAAGTATTAAATCTCTGACTGGGCAACCTCCCCAGGGCTACACATCAAATGAACACTTGAGAAATAAACATAGGCATTCTGACTTTTGGTGACCAGTCGCCATATTATCCTGCATTTATTGAGAATTTCAGGAAATCTAAGGACATGAGACATATTTTCCACCTTCCTGGACAGGAGAGTGAGAAAGTCAGAAACAGAGTTAATTCTTTCCTGTCTGCAGATGGAATAAAGAAACTAATAGAAACACACACATACACACCATTTAAAGCTTACTATACACAAGTTAAATAAAATAAAGTGTAATTTTTTAAGGTAATTAATAAGATGGCCAATGAGCATGAGCTGTTGGGCTCTCTCCAACAAAATTAACCATGGAGAACTTACAGAAAGAAGAGGTAGGTATGAATCAGAGGGATTAACCAAAAAAATTATGAGAAACCCCAAGGGGATGGAGCGCTGGCAGTGAAAACATGGGATGGAGGAAAACTTTTAACTGACTTTGCTGCCTTCCTTCCAGTTAGCCTATGACAAGCACTGTAAAAAAACAAGGACAATTCAACAATAAACATTTGTTGATTGAAACAGAATTACTAGCACTAAGAATTTAAGGTGAAAAATAATACTTGTAACAAATATATTTGAAAATAAAGATATGAACAACATGAAATAAGAAAACAATTATAATGAAAATAAACATGTGGAAATACAGGAGGATGTAGGAGATTTAAAATGTCAGTAAAACAAGAAGTTTTTTGAGAAGGGGAAGGAGGAGAAGAACCCAGAGATAAAAGCTGATATCCCTGAGTCAGGTGCCAATCCATAAACCTTCTTCCAGAGGAGCACACTCTGATGGTACATTCAGCTGTTTTAAGTGGAAATGAACTATTTTGAAGTTGGTACCTGCAAACCTCATTAAGCAAAATGTCAGAGACTGATAATCCCACCCTTTTAAACTCAATCTCCCAATGAGTGAGAAATTTGCCATTTCTCTTCTGTCTCCAAAATTCCTTTAATATCCTAGAGAATTTAAGTCATGTCTTGAAGGATAGCTTGTAGTTTTAAAGCAGGCAATAGAAAGAGAAAAAAGACTACTGGAGAGATGGAACAGCTTGGGTAAAGAAGTAGGGGTCTGAGGTTGGGGTGATTAGAGAGGGGTACACAATTGAGTTATAGGTATGGTTAGAAGTCAGGGTGTGGGAGAGATTAGGGAGCAAGAACAAGAAAGAACAGTCTGGACTAAAGACCCTTGCATGCCTTGCAACTAAAACAATAGCTAGTGCCATTTACTGGCCATCTATTAGGTTTCGGCGAGTTTTCTTTATAATTTACTATCATATTTAATACTCATAACAACCTTACAAATAATCATAATTTCCATTTTACAGATGGACAAATTAAGATTCAAAGAATATTTTTTGTTTGCTTGTTTGCTTTTTGGTTGGTTTTGTTTTGCTTTTCAGAGAGTCATGCAGCTCTCTGATGTCAAAGTCTTGTTTCCAACTGTGCAGGCTAAAATACAAAAGCGATCATTTAACTCCCTCTACAATCTTTCAGTGGGTGCCAGGCACTTTCAGGATTACAAGCAAACTCCCTAGTGCAGCACACAGAGCCCTTCTTCCATCACATCTCCATGTTTCTGTCCCTCCTACCATTACAAATGACTTGTCTTCCAAGTAACATTGTCTTCTAAGTAACATTCCTATGGCTCAATTACTACTGTCATGGTACCTCATCGTCGTTGCAGAGTTATTTATCTGATTCCTACTCCAGACTGGGTGTTCTTGGAGGTCAAGGGTATATCTTATTTGTATTTTTACCCCATTGCCAAGTACAGTGCCTGGCTCAAATTAAGAAGCCAATCAGTGATTGTTAATTGATGAATGAATTGATCAATCAAAGCAATCATCCTTTTGTCCCCCTATGTAAAACAATTACCCAAACACATTCAGCAGAACAGTTTATCCTCTGGCGTTAGTATTAACCAGAGTTTCATGTTTCTGTCTGCCTGTCTCTACTTCCCACATCGACACCATGGTTTTCTTGCTTTGTCTACATAGCAGGACATGGAAGGACCCGGACTGTGCTTGAGCTAACACTCATTCAAAGACAAGCTTAGAAATAGGCAAGAAAAGTATTTTTGATATTTTTTTCTATTTGTATTATTGATGTCATTAACTTATATGTGAAAAACACTCAAAAATACTGGATATATGCATGAGATAAAAGCCTAGAGAAAAATACACAATATTAATGTTAATTTACTTCACAGTCATGGGATTATAGGTGAATTTAATTTTTCGTTTTGTGCATTTTGGTATTTTCTAAGTTGTAGATAAAATTGTCTAAGTTTTTAATGAATATGCGTATATCACTTTCATGGCAGAGAAAAAAGAGGATTATGTTTTAAAGCATTAAGCAAACTATAAACAAGAGTTCTTACATGATATTGCTGTTCAAAATCCAGAATAAGCATGTATTAATTATACCATAATTAATGTATGCCATACTCAAATTAAAGTATAGGGTATTTGAAATTTATAACAGTCTTCTTTTCTTTACAAAAAAAATCCAGATGTGATTAGGATTATATTTAACACAAAAGTTTTGTAATTCCTGCTTTAAATCTACTTGGCTATAAAAATCTTAAGGGAATTTTGCTATGAAAGCATCTCAAATCTATTCAAAGAAGCAAGCCTTTCAAGCCAGTGACCCCCAATGCCTTTTTTTCTTTGCCATTCAATAATACAAATCACCCATCCATTACAAACAGGAACCTGAAAAAGCAACAACATCCTGGCAGTGATCAGCCTTAAGAACCATTCCCAAGTCTACCTCCAGACTTGAAGCTGTATTCAAGTGAATGTGCCTGAGCTGTGATCATCACAATGAAACAGAATAGTGTCCTGTCCACGCCTATTCTTGGCCATGCTTCTTACAACAAACATCCTGAAATGACCACTTGCTGCCCACACCACAGCCAGGGAAAACTGGTATAGATGGGAGAGTGTCAGGCCTCCGGACACATACTAGCGGAATTTGCCATTTGAGAAGTTTTGTTTCCCTGACGCCTCTGTCAGGACATGGAAAATGGAAGGGAATGAGCAGCAGCTGGCTGCTTTTGCATTGAAGCCTGGCTTCTGGTATTTACCATGAGTGACAAGGCTCTGGATGGTATCCAGTGGAGAGAGCCAGTCCTACGACCACCTGAGGAAAAGCAGATCTAGACAGTCTTCTACAGCTGCAAAGAAGACATCCTGATCTCTAGATCCAGGCCCCCTCTCCACCAAGGAGGCCTTAAAAAAAGAGAAATGCCCCTTCTTCTGGGCTGGTTAAGCTTTCTCAGCACAGTCACATTTAAATTTTATGTATCCTGTCATCTTCTTCTCTTCTTTCTTTATCAATCACCAGTCCCCAATTTGTCCTCAACAACAAAAAAAAAAGATTTTCAGATCTTCTGTGTTAGAAAAGACCAATCACTTGATGGCTGCACTTACTTGATGCTTATTCATCTATGCCAGATAAGAAGCACAGATATCACCTTATTACAGACACTGAGTCCACTAGGGACCAGAGATCCCAGGTGAAGACCAAAATCTGAATGATCTTTGGTACATCCCCTCCAAAAATTTTTCACCCTTCTTATTCTTTCATGGGGATCCTCTCTAGTTTGAGACTCACTCTTGAAAATCTGTCTGCTTTGGGCTTCTCTTCTGTTGGAAAAAATATAGAAAATCAGCAGTCTCATGTCTGATTTCTGCCCCTTCTTCATGTCTTCATATTGTCTCCATTCGACAGTGGCCCTGGCCTCCAAGGGCTCCCTCACAGTAGCACACCACCTGCACAGATCTGTCCCCTAAAAACAGCAAAGCTCCAAATGCGATTTTTTTTGCACATTCTCCCTCCCTTATAAAAATTCACTCCTTTCTGTGTCTTATTCTTTTCTTCCTAGCTCTATTTTTGGAAAGCTCACTAACTAATTATCCATTCTGTCAAAAGTGAATACTCCTGTCAGGGGTTTTTAATGTTTAAAGGAGCTCTCCTGGAGATGCAAATTCTTACTGCTATTGAATGAATCTGCATTGGTGGTATTGGCTGCCTGACAAGATTCTGGGAGCAGAGGACACTTTTCATGGGAACTATTCTATTGTATATCAATGGGCAATCACTTGAGCACCATCTGTAATATCCACATCCAGGACAGGTCCTCTTTTCTGCAAGTGCTATTACAAATGTGCTGTGGAGATTGTGCAAGTAGGCATTTAAGATGCATCCTCTGGCGGTCTTGCCAGCAGCCAGTGACTTCATTTAACTCGACAGATAATCATGTTAAAGTACTGGCACTTTCCAGTGGGTGTTAACAAGAGGTAGTGGAAAGCGCCTTAAGTTTCTAATCAGAAAGGGTTCATCCTGTTGAGTGAAGGTCCCCATAGGAAACAGATGGCACACTGAAATTAGGATGAGTGTGATACAATGGACCATCAAGAGCTACTGCAGTAACACATATGTACGAAGGGAAAACAGAAGGAGACAGAGCCCCGAGGAAAAGGGTTATACAGAAGAGGCTGTCTTGAGATCAGTAATACAATCAGCTCAGGGTGACCTTGCAGAGAAAGGGGCAAGGAAACACACATCCTGACCTCATTCTTTCTTCTAATCTTCTACTTGGACTTCCAATTTAAAACCCAACTGGAAGCCAAAGGACCTATTTATTGATGTGGTTATCTATGGGACAGATGTATAATTGGGATAATAAATGTAAGAATACCTAATTGCACAACTGTCCTTGGTACATTTTATACCAACTGCAATGGAGTCCTGTAATATGGTAACTCTATTAAGCACTTAGTACACTGTCTGCTACATACCAATTGCCCAGTGAATAGTAACTCCCTTCCTTGTTTCAATTGGAACAGACTCAGTTGTAAAGTTCCCAATTATATGTGGTTCTTTTTGGGCCCTTACATATGGGAGTCTAAAGAAAAACGCTGCAACCCTATAGGTGGCTTCTTTCGCTTAAGTAGCAAAGGACTTATTGAATGGTGGGGCGCTCTCACACCTGATTCCTATAATTATAGGAGGTTCAGAAACAGGTGATCTCAAAAATTTCTACCTCTCTTCACATGTCTGTGTCTCTCATAAGGTGAGATGAGACAAGACAGATGAACTTTTGCAAAGCGAGAAAGAAGAGCTCACACATAGGATGGTAAGGGTGTTGATTAGAAGTATTTCTAATCAATGCATAGGTGGATACTTTATACAGGAAATAACACTACTTGATATTTTAGCAAAGACAACTTAAACTTACTCATTCCACATAAATTTCAGGGAAGTTTCAGTCATGATAGGAAATATAGCCAACAAAACTTGCTTTCCCAATTACACTGGCAGGATCTTTTTGCAATATTGCTCTTGAAACCCAACTACCACTGAACAAAATCCAGCCTCAGCATGCAAATACAGCAAAAATGTCTCAGGAAATAAAAACTATTTCAGTGAAGAAAAAATTGGTAAAACCATTTTATTAAAAAGTGAAGAAATAGCTGAGTTCTTCTCAGGAAGGAGAAGAATTAATCTCATTTTCACCAGCAACACTCTTTTTCAAAGAGAACTATGTCCATAAGAGAACAACACTCATAACTAATTATCTTAATAGTAAGCATCCTAATCATGGATTTGGAGACTCTGTTTTAGGACTTCCTTCAGAGTTTATGTTCATACGACTTCTGAGAACCCCTTATATGTACCAAAAACAGCTGTGCAATTAGGTATCCTTATATTTATTATCACAACTACGATCACAATTTTGATACACAAAAAATGAAGTCTTCTTCTTATATCACAAAGAACATTTATGTCCCCTCCCCCATTTCATCCCTGTCTTTGTTTTGCTCTACCTCTTTACAACTCAGAAAAAATTCCAAAAACATAAGCCTAAAGTCAGCTGGTACATTTTTTGCCGCTAAGACAAATGCAGGGTATAGTGAAGAAAGGGGTCACACAACTGTTTGTTCTTGGAGAGATTGCTTTACTTCTGTGGGCTTCAAATTTCTTGCTTGTACAATAAAGGTCTAGATTAGTGCTATAAGGTACTACTATTTTTGACATTATATTATTCTAAGAAAGAGAAAACAATCTCTTTGGTTTATTGACCTTCAAAATACTGCCTTTTCCCACTTCTAGTGTGGCACCATGATATAAGTCAGCACGAACCATATATGGCTATAACTACCACAGTGAAAAGGCAATGTTTTCTATGCACACAGCAGTCAGGGGACAGGAAAATTCACGGGCTTTCCTGAATAATGCAGCTGGCTGTGAGTATCAGAAAGATCTCACATGTCAGCTAATGGGTTTGGACAGAAGGACTGGAGGTCTCCAAACCAAAGGTCAACAGTGTAAACAGAAGTATACACATGCTGACAATTTGAAAGGCCTCATTACCATAAAATCAGCTGGTTCAGTTCCAAGATCACAGTATAGAATCCTGAAAGGAAACCTGGCTATCTGATATATGACAGATTATGCCATTGAATACCTCTGCATCAAAATGAGGCCCGGCCTGGATTCCTTTTCAATCATCCAGTCAACAAATATCAGTTGAGCTCCTGCTTTATATCATGTTCTATACTAGGTGCTCATGATTAAGTGGAATGCAAGGCTGACCTGCACTCTCATGGAAGAGACAGACATTAAATAAATAAATGTAGAAATATATTCCTACATAGCTGGATAAAGGCCACGAAGAAAGGTTAAACAGCATGATGAGATATTATAATAGGGATACCCTTAGGGGTCAGAAAATAATTTTCCAAGGAAGGAACATTTAAGTTGAATTTGGTGCATGAGTAGGAGTCAGCCAAATAATTGATAGAACATTTCCAGCAGAAAGAATAGCATGCATTGGGAGGCCAAGGCAGGCAGATCATCTGAGGTCAGGAGTTCAAAACCAGCCTGGCCAACGTGGTGAAACACCACCTTTACTAAGAATACAAAAAAATTAACTAGGCGTGGTGGTGGATGCCTGTAATCCCAGCTACTCAGGAGGCTGATGCAGGAAAATCACTTGAACCTGGGAGGTAGAGGTTGCAATGAGCCGAGATTGTGCCACTGGGCAACAGAGCAAGACTCTATCTCAAAGGAAAATAATAGCATGCAAAGTCTTCAAGTCAACATGACTGAGACACTGAGAAGAGTAGGCATTTGAAGCTTGAGAGGCAGTCAAGGCTTAGATGGTGCCTTGTGGACTATGTTGAAGATTCTGGATTTTAAAGGCAGTAGTGGATGACTTGATATCATGCAAGTTCACAATGAATCACCCTGGATCAGCGTGAAGAATGGATCAGGAAAGAGGAAGGATGAAATAGAAGAGAACAGAGAGGAGGTCATTATAGGAGTCACGTCAGAAAACGACAACATCTTAGACTAAAGCAGTGGCAAAGGAAAAGGAGGAAAGGGAGTACATTTGAAAAGCATTCCAGGAGAAAATTTGAGAGGCTTTGTGAAGAGTGGAATATGTATGTGCAGAAAAGAAAACCCTTGTACTCTGTTGGTGATAATGTAAATTAGAACAACCATTTGGAAAATGGTACGTAAGTGCTTCAAAAAGCCAAAAATATAATTACCACATAATTCAGCAATCCAAATTCTGGATACAAATCCTAATGACTTGAAATCAGTATTTCTAAGAGCTATCTATGTTCTTATGTTCACTGTAGCATTATTTACTGTACCAAGCTATGGAATTAAGCTAGGTATTCATCAATGGATGAATAAATAAAGAAAATGTGAGATATATATATATATATACATACATACATACACACACACACACAATAAAATACTATTCATCTTTTAAAAAGAAGGAAATTCTGTCAATTGTGACAATATTAATGAACCTGGAGGATATTATGCTAAGTGAAAGAAGCCAGGTACAGAAAAAGAACCAAACAAAAACACACATGTTCTCACTTACATGTAAAATCTAAAACAAACTTGTAGAAGCAGAAAGTAAAATTGTGGTTACCAGAGGCTAAGGGATGAGAAATATAGGATATTGGTCAAAGGGTACAAAGTTACAGTTAGAAACAAGAAATAAATGATAAATATTTTTTTAAAGAAAGAAAAAGTGCTTATATGAATAGAAGATGAGAAAGATGAAAAATATGCCTATATCGATAGCATGAGCAACTAGATATTTGGAGGTACCTTTTTCTGAGAAGGGAGGCACTGCGAAGGAAGAGATTTAGGGTACAGAGATGGAAATCAAGAGTTCTGTTTTGATAGAACTATGTTAAATGCTGTTATGAGTTATTCAAAACAAAGATTTAAAAATGACTATTTGAACTTAGGAAGCCCATTGTTGACTTTAGCAAGATCAGTTTAGGAGGAGTTAACAGGAGAGGAATTTAGATTGGAGTGAATAAAAAAGTAAATGAGAGATAAGAAAATAGAAGCAGCATGTGTACAAAAACATTTTAGGAAGTTTGTTATAAATTGTCATTAAAAGATGCAAGATCAAGGGAAAGCATTTTAAAGATAAGGTATGACAGATCAAGAGAAAGCATTTTAAAGATAAAGTATGACATGACAGGGACACAGGCTGCTAGGATAACCCAGCTAGGGAGCAGAGACAAGGCTGTAGGAGCTAGAGGGAATGCCTACTAAAGCAGGGGAAATAGGTGATATCTGGAGCACATAAAAAGGCGCTGGCTGCTGATTAGAAAAGGGATGCTTCTTTCATTAATCATCAAGGAAGAAAATGCAGGTAATTCTTTCCATATGGTGGTGGAAAAAAGGAGATTTCCTATTCGATGGCTTCTATTTCTTCTGTGAACAGAAAGATGTCATTTGATGAAGGTTGGGAGAAGTGTAGAGATTTTAGGAGGATAAAGGAGATGTAAAATATTAATTAAGTATTTTGTGATAAATACAAATCTCAATAAGGAAATTAAATATTTTGGCATTGTTGAGGGCCCAGATGTTTGTTGATGTTTATGAATCGATGATGATACCATCCTTCCCCCATGTGTGATTTTCTCCAGAGGTCTTGAGCTAGCTCTTTGGATGTGAGCAAGTAGTTGGACTCAGTTGGGCTGTGGGCAGGCAGTTGCAATGCATTGAGAATACTTGCAAGACAGAGATTAAAGTGAAGGCCTTGGTATATTTTCTGCATAGAATAGAAATGAAACAGGAAGGGGCTGGTAGAATTAAAGCAATTAGTAACTTAGACATCTTAACAAGGTAACAGAATCATTGTATAGAGATATTCGAGCAAGTGATCTGGAAAGCGGAATGTTTTAATCAGCAATATTGGAGGTAGGGCTTTGTATTAATGACCAAAGCCAAGAGTAGGAAAGACAAATAGGATAAATGGGGTAGAGGAGAGAAAAAGTCACTAAGGAAAGAAAGGAGCCAAGAAAACGTGAGCCCCGAGTCCTTTTGGGAATGTTCAATTAAACGAAATACTTTCTGGGATAACATCAGAAGGCAGAAGGCTAAGGAAGACTGAACTAGGCCTTCAATGATCAAAAGTATGCGGCCAGAAGGTAAGGGGAGAAGATGGTAGGCCTTGGTAATGTGGCTTTGAGAAATAGCTTCTGCTTGAGGAGGCACAAGGGAAAAGGATATCTTAGGAGTTCAACCAAACATCAACTTAGCAAGCTGGAAGACAAAATATTTGCAGAAGTTAAAGAGTTAGAGGTTCATTTTTAGAAAATTCTAGGAAGCATCAACTATAGGCATTTTGTAGGGGAGAGGGCAGTGTATGGGGTCTATATAGAAGATATGCAGATTCATAGAGGGATATGAAGTCCCCTTTATGCATAAGAAAACCCAGGAATAATTTAAGGTAGGGACAGCCAGTGTACGGTTCAGGAACACAGACCTCCTGCTTTGTTTTGTTTTTTTTTGTATTTTGGTAGAATTAGTCTTTAGGGGTTCTGACATGCTCATGGCTGCATAAATCAACACTTTTGTCCTTCTCATGAAAATCATATAAAAGTAATAAACAATTTTAAAAAATTCAAACTCCATTTTTAGTGGGACCAGGAGATGAATTTAAGCTACAGAGTCTCAAAACATATTTAAAAAGCTGCCGAAAGCAGCTCAGAGCAAGCAGAAGCTATCCTTGTAGGGGGAAAAATAATGAATAAATAGACTTATGAAGGAACTCAGCACTGATGGATTTCTCCATTGGTAAGTGAGGGCTTTACCTGAAGCACAAAAGACATATCCCTTTTTTGCAATAGTGGATGTGGACAGGAGGTGAGCAGAGCTGGTAGCAGAAGCCCTGCTGTACTAATCCTGGTTTAGAAAAGATGAGAAGACAGTGCACAGAAGCACTAAGATGAGTCTGTCTGTGCAGCAGCCGCAAAGGAGAGAACCCTTAAGTGTACTCTGGACTCTCACCACCTCAAAGACAAATTTCCTGTGCGTAACTAGTTCAGGAAAATCTAACTTCTGCTCACTAAAGAGCAATAAAATTGAACTGGCACAGTCATGATACAGAGAAAATATTTTTAAAATGTGGAAAAGAGCAAAAAATCTTACTAAGCATAAGCCTTAGAAAATGTCATGGACATATGAAAATTGTGATGAACACATCTTACCGTTAGTTTTACAATTTTAATGAAACAATCCCCCTTGCTAAGGAGGCCCACAGAGCAGAAATATAAAAATTCAGACAAGAGATCAAAAAACAACAGGAAGAAAAGAGTTGGTAGAAACCAGCAAACAAGCTGGAAGAAAAAAAATCACAGACAAAGATGAAATTTTAAAAGACACCAGAGGAGTAGACATGACAGCACAGTAAAGAACAAAAAGACTAAAAATTAGAAAAGCAAAAAAAAAACAAAAAAGGCACATAAAGATAATTAAAGATTAGGGAGATGGCCGGGCGCGGTGGCTCACGCTTGTAATCCCAGCACTTTGGGAGGCCGAGGCGGGTGGATCACGAGGTCAAGAGATCGAGACCATCCTGGTCAACATGGTGAAACCCCGTCTCTACTAAAACTACAAAAAAACATTAGCTGAGCATGGTGGTGCGTGCCTGTAATCCCAGCTACTCAGGAGGCTGAGGCAGGAGAATTGCTTGAACCCAGGAGGCGGAGGTTGTGGTGAGCCGAGATCGCGCCATTGCACTCCAGCCTGGGTAACAAGAGCGAAACTCCGTCTCAAAAAAAAAAAAAAAAAAAAAGATTAGGGAGACAATGAAACATATCAGAAAAACAAAGAACCAACCTATGCATAATCAGAGTTTCCAATGAACACAACGAAATGAAACCTAAATGAAATTATGAAACAGAAAATTAAAATATATAATTGAGAAATAAATAATAAATAATCCTAAAATAAAAGCATTGATTAACAAGTTACTACGTGCACCAAGAAATGTACACAAAAGTAGTCAATACTGAGGCATGTCTTAGTAAAGTTTACCATACACTCTAAAGAACTGTCTGGGCAACCATGCAAAACTATGGAGTTTAAATCAGACTTGCATCTGACTTTTCTACAGAGAAATTCTGCACTGAAATACAACATAGCAACACTTGCAAAGTTTTTAAAGAATGAAATTAAGAGCTAAAGATTTTAAATACAGCCAAACTGTCCTTTAGTTATAAAGGTCACTGTAAATAGGTATTACAGATATATTGCACTTTGCAGCCTTAAGAAAATGCTAGAGGACAATTATGAGATGACTGAGGAAAGTATGGCAAACAAATAGTGCACTGAATACATTTAACTCTTCAAATAAGACCAAAATAAGCAGTCAGTATTAGGGTACCTGGACAGAACCAGCACCCTAATGCTGATATGTTAATATCTTGACCATGTGCAAATAAGAGAAATTGGATAGGGAAAGGAGGAAAGGAGTTTAAAAATGGAGTAAGATTGCTGATTTTCCATATAAAGCATCTGGCAGTCAAACCATATCATTTAAAACTGATAAATCAAATAATAAAATATAGTCACATTTAACAGCACAAAGTTAACCAATAAGAAAGGTAATATTATTTTTTTAAATCAGGTAGAAAGAGAGAGGAAGCAGAAGAGGGGAAAAAGTCAACATGCTTCCCTGTGACTGATAATCGATCCTGGTAAGACAAATAAAGGCCTAAGAATATTAATTTATAATTATCAAGATAATACTAGAATCAAAACACAGATTTTCCAAAAGAAACAGCTGCATTGTAAAAGTGTTTTTAAAACTTGATAAAAGTTCAGGTGCGGTGGTTTACATTTATAATCGCGGTCCTTTGAAAGGCCAAGGTTGGGGATCACTTGAGCCCAGGAATTTGAGACCAGCCTGGGCAAGATGGTGAAATGCTGTTTCTACAAAATATAGAAAAAATTAGCTGGGCATGGTGGTGTGCACCTGTAGTCCCAGTTACTCTGGAGGCTGAGGTAGAAGGATCACCTGAACCTGGGAGGTCAAAGCGGCAGTGAGGTGTGATAGTGCCACTGCACTCCAGCCTGCATGACAAGTGAGATCCTGTCTCAAAATCATCATAATAATAATACATTAAATTAGAAAATTTTTTAAAATAAAAAAACTTGATAAAATATCTAACAATTAGGAATATATAAAGATGCAATGTAATTTTTAGAAGCCTCAAACAATAATGTATTGGTGTTTATACACTGCTATAAAGATACTACCTGAGACTGGGTAATTTATAAACAAAAGAGGTTGAATTACCTCACAGTTCTGCATGGGTGAGGAAGCCTCAGGAAACTCACAATCATGGCAGAAGGCAAAGGGGAAGCAGGCACTTTCTTCACAAGGCAACTGTGCTGGGGGGTGGGGGGTGGGGGCGCTTGGGGGAAAACTGCCAAACACTTTTCAAACCAACAGATCTTGTGAGAACTCCCTCACTATCAGGAGACCAGCATGAGAGAAAATGCCCCATGATCCAATCGCCTCCCACCAGATCCCTCCCTCAACACACACGAATTACAATTTGAGATGAGATTTGGTGGGGACATAGAGCCAAACCATATCAAATAGATCAGGCTTATGAGGAAACTCAAAGGACATATCACTAAAGTCAGAAATAAGACGCTGATATTTACCATCATAACTACTTTGTAGCAGATTATAAGTTCAAACTATACTAAAATAACTGTCAACTTCCAAAACAAAACAAAAGCTTTTCAATATAGCCTGCTGTGGATGCTATGGGGAAATAGGCACTCTCCTATACACTAATGGAAATGCAAATTGGTATGAGGCTTATTTATGCTGGGAGACTTAGCAATACCATTCAAAATTGTAAAGGTATATATATACCTCTGATCCAGCAATTCTACTTCTCCTCACACCTATGTTCAATAATATTCATCTCAGCAACATTTGAGGTAGCTGCATATTGTAAACAATCTAAAATCCAACAATGCAGAGTTGATTAAATAAGGTAATAGTATATCCAAACAACGGAATACAATGCAGCTGTCAACAGCAACAAAAAAACAGTAAAAATGGCAGTTTGTGTTGCCATGAAGTGATCTCCAGGATATATTATTATTGAGTGAAAAAATGAAACTGCAAACGATGCACAGTGAATGTTATCTTTTATGTAAAAACGAAGAAAGTATTTTAAAATGTACGTATGTTTGCTTGCACATTTATGAAGAAAAGGAGAAGTTTTAAGAAACTATTAATAGCGTATATTCTGGGAAGCTGGGAGAGCTGGGTGGATGTGTAGAGTGGAATATATGTCTCAGTGTATCTAAGATTATCATGATTTTCCCCAGACAGTCCTGGTTTTCACCTGTTATTCGAAACCAAAGTATTACACTTACACTCTAAAAACTTTCTCAGTTTGGATAAGTTAACCATTAACTTGTACATGAACTGAAGCCAGTGACAGCACTTACAAAGTACTTACTGTGTGTCACACACAGTTCTAAACACTTATATATTGAATCCCCACAGTTCATCCTCTGACCACTGCTGCTGTAGTCAGTGGCTCATCTTATTCTGGTTTCAAGCTGGCAGGATTGGGCCAGTCAAAACTGAACATATAATAGCTCTCTTTCATAAGGCACTTCCTGCATCTGAAGCACTTTCAGATAGGTATTGATAGTATTCTCACTTTACATGTGAGAGAACCGAGCACAACGAGTTGGGGCTGGGCGCGGTGGCTCACGCCTGTAATCCTAGCACTTTGGGGGGCCAAGATGGGTGAATCATGAGGTCAGGAGTTCGAGACCAGCCTGGCCAATGTTGTGAAACCCCATCTGTACTAAAAATACAAAAAAAATAGCTGGGTGTAGTGGCAGGCGCCTGTAATCCCAGCTACTCGGGAGGCTGAGGCAGGAGAATCTCTTCAGCCTGGGAGGTGCAGGTTACAGTGAGTCGAGATCATGCCAGTCTAGCAACAAGAGCAAAACCCTGTCTCAAAAAAAAAGAGTCGGAGTAACTTGCCCCAAGGCACACAGCCAGACAAGTAACAAAGCGGGAGTTTGCACCCATGTTTGCCTGTCCCCAAAGTGCGCGTTTTGTGTTATCTGTGTGTGTACATTTGTGTGTATGTGTCCTAACTCTGTCCTCGAAACTCAGTATACGTAATAACATTATTTTGAATTGGCAAGTTTAATTCCTCATAACTAAGTCATGAAATTAAGGCATTATGATAATTTATAGAAAAAAGAAAAACAGGTTTGTGCATTTAATGAAACTTTGTTTTCAACAATGCTCATACATAATGTATGAATCTTCTAGATTAATCATGGCTGTTAAAAAGTATCCCTACTGAATACTAAACTGGAAACATAGTATGATGCCAATTATATAACTTGCATACACCGGGGAAAGAAATATTAATGGCCCTCTCTGAGTTGCAGTAATAATGGTAACTGGTTTTGTCCTTATATTTATCAGTATTATTTCACGGTTTTTACACTGAGCATGTTTTTACCTTTTGTGCATAAAAAGTACAATAAAATATATTTTAAAGAAAACTACATAAACTCTGATACATATGGGCTTCTAATAACATGGCTTATAGTTGGAAATAAATAAAACAAAAAGTGACTCCAAAAAATTAGTAGAGTGTATATTGTTTCCAATATACAGGTGGAAATACCTCCCAGAACTCTCACCTGAAGCTGAATAAAGTAACAGACATGATTTTCTTATGAGGTAACTCTCTGTCCTAGGCCAGTTATAGCCTAAAGAAAATTAAGAATTATTGATCCAGAATAAAAAATGGGGCAATGAATAACAGGCACAGAGTTTTTGTGAACAGGAACATACATTTACAAGGTAGATGAAGATGTCAGTGTCTTTCTTCTTTTTAGTCAAGCTGAGCCTTTTTAGAAGAATGCGAGTTAAGTCAGTCCTGCTCACCAGTTTTTCTGAATATTCAAAATAGTGCATGAAGCTATTTTGTCTTTGGAATTGGTGTTAAAACTAAGATGCTATCATGGACTCCGGGGAGGAGGATGGAGCTTAATAAAACATGAAGAAAGAGGAAACAAAATGAAGATTTACTTAAGACCTATGATCCTCCAAGACACTATTAGGGATTTTAAAATTAATGATTCCAGGGCCGGGCGCGGTGGCTCAAGCCTGTAATCCCAGCACTTTGGGAGGCTGAGGCGGGTGGATCACGAGGTCAAGAGATCAAGACCATCCTGGTCAACATGGTGAAACCCCGTCTCTAATAAAAATACAAAAAAATTAGCTGGGCATGGTGGTGCGTGCCTGTAATCCCAGCTACTCAGGAGGCTGAGGCAGGAGAATTGCCTGAACCCAGGAGGCGGAGGTTGCGGTGAGCCGAGATCGCGCCATTGCACTCCAGCCTGGGTAACATGAGTGAAACTCCGTCTCAAACAACAAAAAAATAAATAAATAAAATAAAATAAAATTAAATTAAATTAATGATTCCTTTTAATCTTCATAACAACTAGTGAGTGGAATGATGGAGCTGGCTTGCGCTGGCTCCAAAGCATCAACTGTTAAATTTTCAGAAATTTTGCAAGCTGGCTGTTAAATACAACCATTATTAATAATTAAACTATAAAATCTTAATATTATATTAAGAGCAAAGGTAATAAATACCCAAAGCTCATTACTTTCTATTTTATTGTATTTTACTGTTATCTATACTAAAATAATTTACATGTATCGTATATGTAGCGAAGAAATACTTTATATAATAATGCTTTAATGTTATGCTGAAATCAGTCATAGTGGGAACATTTACACCACAGGGTGAGGAAACATTGCAAATTTGAGCTTTTTTCCCCCTTTCTCTATCTTTTTTGAGAGCCAATTGTTAAACATTTAACAGCACACTTCTATGAAATACATCTTAATTATCTACAGCTACCAATGAGAAAACTAAGGCCCAAAGAAAGCTTGTATTTGAAAAAAAATCATGCCACGCAGCATATCTGTTGTAATTTAATGTTACTTTAATCCAAAATATTATAAAGGTGATTCAATGAAAGGCTAAAGAAAGTTAAAACTTGAGGTTCAGAGAATACATATTTTAAAACCTGAGATTAAGCCAACCACTTTCTCAGAGTCCCCTAATCATCCTTGCATGAATTAGCTGCTTAATAAAAAAAATTGCCTTCTGTGGTTTACAGATATTTTATTATTTAATCTTAAAGAGTATAAAATATCATAACCCTTTACAATATAAGATTTTAGTTCCTATATTAAAACCTAATAAAGGTAAAATTAGGTTTTAATTCGCTTTCAAAGAATGCCTACAATCTCTCAGATTACTAGAATGTTTATTACATAAGTACAGGTATTGATCGACTTACAGCCTATGCAACTTATGGCCATTCGACTTTACGAACACAATCGCTAGCCACGACTGCTCTGCGTCTGGCAGCACAAACGTTGCCCAGCTGGGCCTACGACAGTGCGGACCAGCTTCCGGCAGCACTGCCATCTCCGCGTGCACCATTTCAACTGTTATCCCAGACTCGGTACAGCAATTTGTGTTTTGTGTCTTGGATATTTTTCATCAAACCCCTCCCAATAAACTTCTTATACATTTCGAAGCAATGGACCCAAACATCGAACGATTTGCAAGGATTGAACGGATGGTGCACGATGTGTTTCGTCGGTATCGTGAAATTTATGAAGAAAGAAAGAAACATACAATTCAGACAAAGCTCACCATGTTTATGAAAAAACCAACTCCGGTAACCCCAACTGCTGCCTCAGATGACGACATCAACGATCGGCAGCCAAGCACCAGCGGCCAATAAAGTGTTTCGTACATGTTTATATACTTTGATATGTTTTGCAATTGGGAAAATGTTTCCTATGGTATTTTTTACACCTGTATTTTGTATTTTTGTATGCACCTGTATTTTGTAATTTTGTATGTTTTGCAAATATTAAACCAGTTGTACTTGTAATGCAGTGTTTTACTTAAACCTGACGAATGTAAAAATAAGAAACAAAATGGTGTAGAGATGATACAAATGGCATAAAATGAACAAAGAAAATTATGATATATAACAATAATGAAAGAAAATTATGATAAAATATGACTTAAAGATTTTTATAACATCATTTCACAGTACTGTACGTATAGCCTACTCAACTTACGACCAAATCGTGTTACGACCAGTCTGTCGGAACCAATCGTGGTCGTAAGTCGAGCACTAGCTGTATAATTTTATTTTTACCAAACAATCCATTATGACATAGAAATATGTTTATTCATTTTAAATGTTGTTATTGCAATAAACAAATAAATTTATCAAAAAACTACAGCTAAAAAACGAAAAATATTTTGTTAAATATAAAATAACTCAAAGTTTAAAAATGTTACTTTTAAACTTCCTGGTATTCACGGGCAATTAGCGAGAAGCATAAGTCTATTAATTGAGAAAATCAACAAATATTTACCATCTCCTATTTACAAGGCACTTATTGCGTTCGCTGTCTTTAAAATATGTAATTTATAATTTTAAAAATTTAAAAGCATAATACCTAAGAGTGACTGTTGTGAAAAATCTGGAAAGCTTTAAGAATGAAAACTAAAACCATCTATAATCTTGCTACCCAAAGTCGACCACTGTTAATATTTTGACAGAGTTTCTTCTAGCTTCCCCACGTGTGTGTGCACACATATGTATGCATATGTGTGTGGGTGTGTATGGGTGTACATGCATATGTCACATCATTTTATTTTGCTAGGTTGCACTCATTCCAGTGCCTTTGATCTGGCACCCCATGACATTGGGTAGCTCTTATCTCTCACCTTTACCTGATGAATCTGACACAGCTGACCACCAATCTCCAACCCCAGAAATTTCCTCCATCACCTTGTCCAATCTTTCCTTCTGGGAAAAGGACACATTTGAGTAAACTTGGTAAGGAAATTCTTCCTCTCCTCTAATCTCTTTAAAGCAAGGCATTGCCATATCCAGAAGCTAGTTAAAAAGAAACATCAGTTGCCTCATCTGTAAAATAATCTCCAGTATCTCTTCCTGCCAACTTAGTGCAGAAATGGTTCAAAGCTCAGGCTCTCCAGTCCAAAAAACCTGGGTTCCCATCCCAGTTCTGCCACCAACTAGTTGAATGTCTCTGGACAAATTGCTTAATCTCTCTATGCCTCCATTTCCACAGCCATAAGTGAAAGCGATAGGCTCACAATTCCTTATCTGAAACCCCTGGTATTAGATGTGTTATGGAAATCCAGAAGCTTTGGAATTTACAAAAGTAATAAAGTGGATATAAAGTATAACTTCTAACACCCACAGAGGGCATTATATCACCTCTTGCACATTCGGTAATGTAGCCGGGAGGGTCTGGAGCAGCACCTTTCAATCAAACACATTTATATTTCTACAGCAAAAACGTGTGGTAACATAAATAAAGCCTAACTAGCCTCCTGTCATTTCATGTCAGATTTTTCCACTAGGTGAATTCAGAAGTCTGGTCAAGTTTTACTGCAAATGGGTTTGAAGGAACTTTTTGGTTTCAGGATTTAAAATATTTTAGAATGATGGATCAGGAATTGCAGTCCTGTAATAACACCATTGGGCTGTTGTAAATGAAAAGAGTGCTTACCTGTCATAGGACCTGATACAGATCTGAGAGCTCAATCAATGTTACTGCATCAACAACAGCAACTAATCATCATTACTACTACTTGTGTTGCTACAACTTATTGCTGTTATTACTTCTTATTCAAAAGCTCTGGACATCTACCCCCCTTCTCTCCAGTGCCACTGCCATTTGCATTAATTCTGATCTTCCTTTCTTACCTGGCTTCCTGTAATCTGCTTCTTAATCAATCTCCCAGCCTCTAGCCCTTCTCTTGCAGCATCCATCTTCTGTTAGCACAAGATTGTTCTAAAAACACTAACGTGACCTCGTATCTCCCCAAATTTCTTACTATCCTCCACTAACCTTATAAAATCTAAGTTGTTTAGAATGATGTACAAAACCACTCCCTCCTTGTGCATTACACTCTAGCAATTCTTCTCGAACATACCACACTGATTTCCATCCCCTGCCTTTGCAGAGGGCCTCAGATATCCCATCACACACATGCCCCATACCATTGCTCTGTCTTGTCTGCAACATACATATCTTAATTCTATCACCACACTTATTACAGTGGATTGGAACTTGTTTGCCTCCGAGTGTCCCTCTTTGAAGACAAGAACTATTTTTTTCAAACTCCAAATCTCCAGCACCTAGCCATCATTATCATTAAAAATGTTTCTTGAACTAAATCCCTTGTCTAACAGTCTTGCAAGGTTAACTGGGTACCAAGTGTTTATCTCCTAAACGTGGCAAAGGTGAAGCTCTCTCTCTCTCTCTTTTTTTTTTTTTTCAGAAAAGAATACATGCAGGGAAAGGCCAGAGCAGTTTGGTGTCATCAATTCCACAGTGGCAGCTGACAAATGACTTCATGGTGTGGGCAATTTGGGGTAGGGAGAGAGGGGCTGCTGCGTTCTTAAATAACAACCAGAAAAGCTAGTGAAGCAAGACAATGGCAGAGAGGCTACAGGTGCTGTGTGACTGTAAGGCCTTCCTGCCCATAGGTTGCTCCTGGCTATTAGTACTATTAATATTTCATTCTCCACAATAGCAGTGGCAGCAGGAGAAATGTAATGGCCAGGGCTCTCCTCAGGCCCTCAGCTGGTTACCTGCCATGACACCAAAGCCCCAGACGAGGAGCAGCTACTATATTCCTCTCTCTCCCTACAGATGACATGGGAGAAGAGCCATTTCCAGTCTGGCTGTTTTAACTTGGTGTGTTTGTGTAGTGGAAGTTGCAAGATTTAAGTAAAATCAATTTACATCTTAATTTTTTTCCTTCTAAGATACTGTTTTTCAAAGATGAACATTTCAGTGCTGGAAGTGTCTAATCCTTCTAAAGGCTCCAAATGCCAATATGCATCTAATGATGAGAGAAGATGGTTGGCACGTCTCTGAGATGTGCCAGTAGAAAGTGAGACATGAGGAAATTAAGTAAAATCCACATATGCGCACACCCCAGTGCTGGCAGATGTTTCTCCGTGAACAGCTTTATATAATATAGACGGTTCATGCAGTCCCTAGTTCCAAAAATTGGGCATAAGTTTTTAGATAATTATGTGCTTAAATGTAATATGTGTAGGACATTGGGTTAAGCTGGGTTTTAATCTTCTACCTGGCATTTACTAGCCATGTGGCCTTCGGGAAGGTTGTTTTCTGTCTCTGAGCCACAGTTTGCTCATATATGTTAAGGGAAAAAGAACTATAGTCAGCCATTAATATTTCACATACTCTACCAGGTACTTTTTACGTATGTTATCTTATTCAGTCCTCTCAAAACCTGGTAATAAAAATGACATTAACTCCATTTTGCAAATGCAGTTCAGAGAGATTATAAAATTTTCCAGTGTCACACTCTAATGACCATGGGCGTATGCTGCTCAAATCTTCATGCAAAAAGAACCCACTGGCAAAAGTGTAGTTGGGGGACATCCTCCAGCTGCCATACCAGCATTCATCGCTGAGGCTACATTCTCTCAGAGTTACTCTCAGTCAATTACAATGAATGGTTCAGGAACTAGAGATGGGCAATTCCAGCCCAATGCAGAATTCCTTTGTTGAGCAGTCTTTGCTCTAGAGCTCCTCATTTCCTGGGTAAGACTTTCTCAGGGCTGAACTTAACTCTAAAGCCCTTCCTACCCAACCCTTCTTCCTTCCTTTCTCTTTTCACAAGTGTAGAAACTGCGTCATAGTCTGAAAGCTCTTTCTACCTACTCTGTTCTCTTCCCACTTTTCCCCAAATAAATACCTTGCTTGTCTACTTGTCTCCTGGCTTCTTCTTAGAGGACCTAACCTGAAACATACATAGTGAATATGATACACTGAGTCAAGTCCTATAAGGATAAAATGAAGATAGAAATAGGATAATGAGAAAATGATTCTCAAAGATTCCAGGACGCTGCTTGCATAGAGGCCAGCAGTTCACAACCTTTGCTGCACATCTGAACTGTGTGTGCTATCTTTCAAGAATAGACAGGTTGCTACCCATCTCAAACCTACTAGAAGCTCTGGTAGTTAGCCATAATTTTTTTAGAAATAACTTACTGAGGTGAAATTCATATTACATAAAAACCATTTTAAAGAAAATAATGCAGTGGGATTCAGTACATTCACAATGTTATGCAACTACCACCTCTATCAAGTTGCAAAGCGTTTCCATCACTTCTAAGTAAAATCCCTTACCAGTAAGCAGTTTCTCCCCATCCTTCAACTTCCCCCAACCCCTGACAACCACCGATCTGCATTCTGTCTCTGTGGACTTCTCCATTCTGAATATTTCATATTAATGGAGTTATACAGTGTTTGTCTTTTTGTGCTTGGTGTCTTGTACATAAAATATTAAAATACGTAATATTTTAAAGGTTCATTCCCATTGTAGCATATATCAGTACTTTATTCCTCTTTATGGCCCTGTGTCCCCAGGCAAATCTCACCTTGAATAGCAATCCCCATAGTCCCCACATGTCAAGGGCAGGACCAGGTGGAGGCAATTGGATCATGGGGGCAGTTTCCCCCTTGCTGTTCTTGTGATAGTGAGTTCTCATGAGATCGACGGTTTTATAAGCATCTAGCATTTCCCCTGCTTACATTCACTCTGCCCTGCCATTCTGTGAAGAAGGTGCCTGCTTCTCCTTTGCCTTCAGTCAAGATTGTACATTTCCTAAGGCCTCCCCAGCAATGCAGAACTATGAGTCAATTAAAACTCTTTCCTTTATAAATTACCCAGTCTCAGGTATTTCTCCACAGCAGTGTGAGAACAGACTAATACAGATGTTATTGTAAGTGAAATTGTTTACTTAATTTCTTTTTTGGATTACTCATTGTTAATGTGGAGAAGCACAACTGTGTGTAATTTCTGTGTGTTTATCTTATATAATACAACTTTACTAAATTTGTTTATTAGTTCTAGAGTTTTTTTTAATAGATTCTCGAGATTTTCTACTTGTAAGATCATGTTATCTGCAAATAAAGGTAGTTTTACTTTCCCCTTTCCAATTTGGATGACTTTTGTTTTTCCTTTTCTTGCCTGATTGTTCTGGCTAGAGCTTTATATAACAATGCTAAATAGCACTGGTAAAAGTAAGCACTGTTACCTTGTTCCTGATCTTAGGGGGAAAACTTTCAATCTTTTTCCACTGAGTATAGTTTCACCTGTCAGTTTTTCAGACATGTTTTTTTTATCGTGTAGAAAAGGTCACTTTTATTTGGAAAAGCATTAAAAACAATTCATGTAGCAGCTCAATAAGCGTTCATTAAATTGAAAACAGTAAATGGTTTTCCCAGTCTGCTGATATGCTTTAGTACAGAGAGACTGAATATAGAATTCTATGTAAGGAAAAAAATACAAAAATAAATAGGCCATTCTAAAGACACTGATTATGACTTTGGGAACCAGTACCAATATGTGAAGAAAAGAGAACTTTGGTGTCAGATTAACTGGGTTGGAAAGCCAGCTCTACTATGGTTCAGGCTGCATGACATTGAGACATTCACAAAACTTCTTTAAATTTTTTTTTCTGTAGAGTAGAGATAATATAAACCTTGCAGGATGTGGTTATAATTATATGTAAAGGACTGAGCCTTGTACCTAGAGCATAATCATTGCTGAATAAATGGTAGTACCTTTTGTTAAGCCGTCTCTATGGTTTGCAGGGCCCAATACAAAAGAGCAAAAAGAAGCCCACTTATTAAATATTTAGTTATTTGAAAATTACAAATCAAGATAAATAAGGTACTCCCTTCACCCTCTCAGTTTCTTCATTAATTCAATTTCAAAAACATTCATTGAGCATCAATTCATATCAATATGATGTTCCACTTAAATTAAAATGTCAATCATGGGCATCCAGCGAAGAATGAAGGCAAGCAGACAGTATCTAAGACACCGTTTCCAAGATTCCAATTAAAATATTTGATGAAACACAAAAAGATATGCAAAGTTTTTAAAGTGCCAAAATGTGAAAGTATTGATCAATAGCTAAAATTATCTTTAAAGATGAAACATGAAGGCAATCATTAGTAAACATTTACTTATCACCTACTATTTGCTAGATTCTGAGTCAAGAATAAAATGGGAACATCTGCTATTACTATTTAATAAATTCAGTAAGTCCTACCTTATGAAACATGAAGAGAAGATCAAATTATTATTATTTATACCTTTCCAAAGAAGCATTCCTTGACCACCCTATTTAAAATTTCAAAGTATGCCACTCCCCAGTATCAATTGATATCCTCATTCTCTGCCTAATTTTCCTCTATAATGCCTACTGCCTTTTAAAATAGTATATATTTTACATAGTTATTTTGTTTATTATATGTCCCTCCAATAAAATGCTAGCACTTTGAGGGTATTCCCTTGGATGCATATAACACAATGTATTCATCCATTCCCGTCATGAAGGACATTAGGATTGCTATTGATGTTGTCATCATTACAAACAATGAATATATACATGTCTTCTGGAGCATGTGTGAGAGTTTCTTATGATATATGTAATTAATTATTGTTATTTGTAGTAGTTATGTTGTATAAGGTCACTGTGAACACTGAATAAGCTAATACTGAACCATTGCTGCAGGGGGAAATATAGGGTTAGGCCCCTGTAAACTTCTGGTCACAATATTTTTGTCAATCAATCAATGAACAACCTCACTTTATGTGTGTTTCTTTTTAAAGTCAACTAATTTCATATATATTGTTGATGCATTAACATTGAACTCACAGCCACTGTACTGTAACTCATGCTTGCATGAAGCTTAGCTGGTGTACCTATTTTCTCAGTAACCCACATCACAGCTTTCTTGTATTTCAGATCACTAGATAACACTTCAGTACTACTCTTAGAGGCCATTTTTAATAGTAAAATCATCAAATAAAAGCACAGACATTTAAAAATTATGACACTAAGTCAAACATAGAAAGCAAACTTGTTTAAAGTATAACAAATGAAAAAAGAAGGCAGAGTTTTGCCTTCTTCAACCTCAGCTGGGAACATGCATGTCAAGTGACTCAAATTTTTCACAGTTCTACATATGTCTACAGGTGGCTGCAAAAGCACCATGAATATCAATTTAAGGGTTACAGATAAGTTTTCAAAAGCAGGCAAACGCACAAATACAGAATCTGTGAATCACGAGGATTGACTATACTTAGAAGTAGCATTCCTGGATATTAAAATATCGCCATCATCAATTTTATTAGATGTAAGCAAATTGTTATTCAAAATATTTGTACCTATTTCAACCGTAAGTTTGAAAAACTTCTACCGTAAGTTTCACTCCATCCAAGTGTCCCCACATTCATTTCAACCCTTGGTGTTACTATCATTTTTAACTTCCATCAGTCTGAAGCACATAAAATGCCAACTTGTGGTTATTTGTTTACATTTGTATTTATTAGATTACTAGAGAGACTGAGCATCTCATAAAGGTTTTTCTTCCTTTGTTCCTGCTAATGTTCTTTGTTCATTTCCTGTTGTTTGTGGATTGGTTTGTCTTGACTATCCTTGGTCACCTACTTCTACGTATAAATTTAGGAGTAAGTTTCCTCAGTTTTATGAAAAATTATATTGGATAATTTATTGGAATTACACCAATATTACAGGTTAATTTGTGGAGAATTAACATCATTAAAAGAATTACTATCTTCTATATGTTTAAGAGATGTTTTCTGATTTTCTTTGCAAGAATATCGTACATTTGGAAGTTAAATTTATATCTAGGTATTATCTAGTTTTCTGTATTATAATTTATGTGTTTATCCATAACACTTTCTAATTGATTACTGTTTGCATGGGGTTCGCTACTAATTTTTTATGTCAATGGTTTATCTTGAAATCCTCTGAACTCCCTTATTATTTTTAATAATTGTTCGTGGGTTCTGTTGGGGTTTTTTTCTCATATAGATGAGGCAGAAACTACTAATTACAGTCCAGAACCTATTTGCTACATTTTCATTTTGCCTAGAGATACTCCCCCTCCCTTTAGCATTCCTTCTACACAGATACACACACCAATTTCAGCTGAGCACATAACCGCCAGCTGGAAATCACATGTTCCATCTCCGCTATAACCATATGGTTAAGTTCCGCTTTTTTTCCTTTTTCTTTTGTTTTAAGTGGGAAGGCCTAGGATTTTCAGAACAAGTTAGAATAGTAGCAGTGGAGATGTGCATCCTTGTCATACTAAACAGTACTATCTCTAAATGCTTACTAATATAAAATTTGTAATAGCTCTTGGGTGCCCTCCTTCACTGCTACTGAGGTATTTTGTCATATTATGTAATTTCCCATTCTTTCTTAGTTGGTTAAGAGGCTTTCTTTTTGTTTATTTATTTTTCTCAAAAATAAGTGTTAAATTACATGCAATGCTTTCTCTGTATGGTATTGTATGCAAGTTTGTTTGGGTTTTTTTGTTTGTTTTTGTTGTTTTGTTTTTGTATGCCTTCTACATTCCCTCAGCTGCCTCCTCCTCTCTCGGCGTAGTCCGACCTGCTGAATCTCTCCTCCACTTCTGCACTTGGCAGAAATGCCACACAACAGGGCTTCGGAACTGGCTTCTCGAGTAGCTACCAAGTTGCCAAATGTATAGAAGTGTTAGGTCTCTGTGGCATAAAATTTGACAAATGGGAAACAAAAGTTAGGAGAGAACCAGACAGGTACATTTCTTCTCCTGTCCCTCTGTGGTTCAGCTTTCTATTAAAACCCTTTTAGAAAAGTTCCCATAAGCAGAGGGGATGTGCTTAAATGTCTTTGCAACTGAATGTCTCTGAATTTGTATGGAAGTGGTGGCCAGTACAGCAACACAATTGCTGTACATCTTTCTTTGATTCACATTATCCATTTTCCTCAATCATTGCTTGGATTTATACCTGTCAAAGTGTCAACATTATAATCTGTGCATCGGGCTCTGCTTTCCAGCAGATGCAGCCTACAATACTCAGGCTAAAATCTATAATACCTAGTAGGACAATGTTAATATCTTCTCTTTTAATCTCTTAAATATTAATATGGTGATAGATATTGATACACAGATCCATCTTTTACTCCTTCATTCCTGAAATAAATTCTTGTGTTTTAAGAATACTAGATTTTGCCGGGCGCGGTGGCTCAAGCCTGTAATCCCAGCACTTTGGGAGGCCGAGGCGGGTGGATCACGAGGTCAAGAGATCGAGACCATCCTGGTCAACATGGTGAAACCCCGTCTCTACTAAAAATACAAAAAATTAGCTGGGCATGGTGGCGCGTGCCTGTAGTCCCAGCTGCTCAGGAGGCTGAGGCAGGAGAATTGCCTGAACCCAGGAGGCGGAGGTTGCGGTGAGCCGAGATCATGCCATTGCACTCCAGCCTGGGTAACAAGAGCGAAACTCCGTCTCAAAAAAAAAAAAAAAAAAAAAAGAATACTAGATTTTTTATATGCTAGCATTTTATTTAGGAATCATTCATTTATGATCTTAAATAAGATCAGTCATTAGAATTATTTTATTGTAAGTATCTGGTCTCAGTGTCAAAGTAATAATTATCTATAAATTAGAGTTGGTGCCTTTTTTTCTTTTTGTGTGCTCTGAAATACGTATAATTACCAGTTCATTGAGGCTTGATGAAACTTGCATTCAAATTTTATTGGCCTGATGTATTTCTTATATTTGAGAGAGATGAGATTGGATGTTGGTTGACTGAGGTTTTCTATAACTCCATCAGTCAATAAAATTTTAAATATTAGAACAATTTACAATAAAAATCTAGCTTGAAATTTATGAAACAGAAGAGCATACTCACAACTTGCAATCCAGTAAAATTCTACTTTTATGTATTTTTAAGCTGAAATTATCATAAATGTACAGAAAAATGTATATGCATGGATGAAAGTTCAATACAGCATTTATTATGCCAGTAACTTGGAAACTGTGTAAATATCCAAAAATAATTGAGATTGATTTATAAGTGTTTTCTGTCCATCCCACTGATTTCCTCATAGTCAATGAAAGTTATAGTCTTGAATCTTGGAGACAAAGTAGAGATTATGAGAAAATACTTTGTGTTGGCAAGTGAGACATAGCAGTAAATTCTATCACTAATTTTGCTTTAGAATGGAGAAAGAGAATTAAAGACTAGTAGAATTTATGCCCAAGTTTTAGCCTTGTTATAGTCTTCATTAAATTTTTTTATACATTTTAGTATAACATGATAAGACTTTTGTCATCAGGAACAAAACACGCTATAAAATATCTTTTAAAGTCACCATTGTTTTCTACATGTGTTATAGCCACACGGATGAGGTATTGGAGCATCTTGCATATGAGGCAACCTCTTCTACTTCAATGCCGTGTCCTACTTAGAATGAATTGGGATGCAAAATAACCCCACACTGGGACTCAGTGAGAAACTGCTGACATCTATACTGTTATCATAGCACGTCCCACTGGAGCCCCACTCTTGTCAGAATACATCTAGGGCATCCTCCAAGCTGCAAAAATAACAGCCCTTAGCAAAGGATAAGAATGTCTCCATGCCCATTAGCCTGATCCTGGAACAAAAATAATAGCTTCTTGAATTGAACCAAGGGGGTTTTGAAAAAGAAAATTTCCACAGTGTACACAAGCATGGTTTGTGTTCCATTCAGCACCAGGTACCCAGGAAGCAGACCCTTGTTATAAAGAGAGCTAAAGAGAAACATGCACCGAAACTGGCTATCAGCATTATCAAACTGTTGGATAAGAAATCATCTGACCAGGGGAGTGTACAGAGGGTAACTGAAAAGGTATAGAATTAAAATTTCTGAATTCTGATGTAAGCCTTTCACTGAGGAAAATTAATCCCATAATGACAATACAATCCACACTGGCTGGCAAAGCTCTTCTAACCTTATGTCTTCCAATTCCCTCTTTTAGCCATTCAGTTACCAGGTATGCATTCAGATCCTGCTAACTGTGGGAGGCATTTTTGCTTTAAAGAAGGGCAAAAATTTGTTGTACAGAGCCTCTGTCTTCAAGGAGCTTATTCTCTAAGGGAATTTCTAAAGTCAAACAATTCTACTGCTGCATTTTCTGTGCCAGAAAGTGAACGAGACACAGAACAGCTGGGAATTATTAAAGTTGAGGCAAAAATCACAAAGCCAGAGGTCTGGAAGTTTTATTCTTTCCAGGGTGGTTGTGAAAACCTAAACACTGAATTTTTGGTTGGGGAGGCAGGGAGAGAAGGATGTAAGCTAGAGACAGTAGTTGTGGAAGAGGGAGAAAAAGAATACCTGAGAGTCTGATAGAAAACAACCTGTGAGGGAGAGGCAAATAATGGGACATTGAAATAGAACATATGTCTGAGAGCATGAGAAAGACTGGCTAAGTCCTGGCAGTGTCATGTAATAATAAAGATGACAATAGGTAACTTTACAGAGTTACTTCTAAATTCCAGGCATTCTATCAGGCGTTTGAAATGCCTTATGTTGTCTAATCCTCACTGCAACTCTGTGAAGCAGGTATAGATGAGCAACAAACAGCTCAGGGATAAAGTGACTTTTCCCCAGTTCTTGCCCTTAGTGGAGCCAGTATTTGAATCCAGGCAGCCTGATTCCAGCAATTTCATTTTTATACATCACACCAATGGTCTCAGTGTGGTTCTTAAACCAGCTGCATCAGCATCACATGGGAACTTGCTAGAAATACAAATTTCTAGGTGCCCATCCCAGACCTGCTGGTTTAGAAACTGTGGCTATGGATCCCCAGAAGCAGCAAGACCCCTAGGCAGTTCTGATGCAGCTGATATTTGAGAAACACTGTACCATCTCAGACTTTTTAAAATCAGAGATCTGGAGTCAAATTCACGCTCTACTGCATCTCAGCTATGTGACCTTTGGCAATTGATACACCTTTCTAAGCTTCGATTATCCTATATAGAGAGTTAACAATAAGGACCCCTGCATTCTCCAGTTCTGGAAGGTTTTGTAATGAATAAAATGAGATAAATACAAGCAAAGTGTGTAGAGTACAGCTCAAACACTGTACTTTTAAAACAGATTATCAGCCACCCAGACCAATATACCTGAGCTGGACAGAATGTTAGAGATAGCACCAAAGCTGAGACACCAATTTCCTAAACATTCTCATCCAGAGACCACTGTGGGACTCTGTTGAAAACGCCATCACATTGTGGAAATTGAGAAAATAAAGAAACACAATTAAAAAATATATATTTATCTTCCACACAGTCTAGCTTATTTCTATAACTGCCTATAACACTGAAACACAATCGTGCCTCTCTGGAAAATAAGGGAACATTGTACCAACTCTCAGCTGCCCTTTAGGATGATCTGTTTTGCTCCCCTTACCCGCCTCACCCCGAGTTGCCCACTCACACAAAGCCACCTAAATTAAAATGTAATATAATGCCCTGAATTACAGTGATGCTAAGCTATGAATATAAATGTCTAATAGAACCTTGTTTCTTTTGAATGACTAACCCCATTATTTAAAAAAATATATCATCTGAGTACTAAAATGCTACTGCAAATTCAAGTAATATGTCATACTTCTGTGTGTTTCTAAATACTCAGGTCATTAAAATGATGAAACCATCCTTGAAAATAATTGTGAGCCCTATAATACACTGTATGAGCCATATGGACATGACAGAGACAGAGTGAGATGAGAGGGAAAGAGGGAGGGTGGAGAGGGAGGGAGGGAGGAGATGGAGGGAGATATTCAGGCTAACACAAAGGGGATTTATAATAATATTACTTCAGAAACCGTTATTACTTGAAAAATGCTGGCAATATCTTCTGACAATGTTTATTTTTATGATATGTTTGATTTACTTTCCAATCCACAGTTTATTTCATATGGTATGAAAGATATGTCTCATTACCATAATTTATATCAGAAGAACAACGAATATAGGTTATTATAGCTAACCAAAACTTTAGAGATAGATGGTAAAACTGTCCCTATCTACTTTACAAAGTCAATCAGAGAAGAAGGGAGAGGGAGAACTGAAAATAAAGCAAATTTGCAGCACATTCAGCATTAGTCATGAGGTCAGCTTGCTCACTGACCTGCTTCACCATAGTTGTCTATTGTCCAAGAATCATATAGACCCTGTTACAAAATTATAGTTCCTCTTGACTGTTCTATAGATAAGAACTTGAACATTATAAAGTGCTAAGTTTTTCCTTTGAGATAGCCCCCCAGGTCCTGCATGCTGATGAAACTCCTGACTCAGATGGTCTGAAGAACCTCACTGATGCCAGCTGGTTTGAAGAGCTGGATTCCCAAGCAATGCAGTTTCCACATCCCAATTATTTCATCTCACTTACCCTGACCAATGAACAACCCCAATTTTCCATCCCTTGACCCTCCATAATCCCCTTAAAACCCCAGTCCAGAACTCATCAAGGAGACAGATTTGAGTGTCTTCTCCCATCTTCTCACTTGGTGATCTGCAATCATTAAACTTTTTCTCCACTGCAAACCCTGCTGTCTCAGTGTAAATGGTCTGTTACTATGCAGCAGGCATACAAACTTGGTCCTCTAACAATGGTATAACCTCAGAGATATGTCACAAGAAAAAGAGGTACAGAAATTTTCAAAGGTTTCTCTACGACCACAGAGGTAGTTGGGGCAGAACCAAGACTAAAATCCTGATCCGCTGGTTCTTTATTCAGGGCATTTTCCTCCATGTGAACATGGTTTTGTAGAGAAAGTTAAAAAGAAGAATAAAGAGAAAACAATCTTATTTAGAGTAACTTCCTCATAGAATCAGGATCTTTTTTTTCCTTAAGGAATTATTAGTGCAGAATAGAATTTAAATCTTATTATATCCTAAGGGATTCCATTTTAGTTGCACCTCAGTGACCCTAGGCAGGTAAGTGAATGACCCAGAGTCTGTTTTATCACTGGTTAAAGAGCAGTAACTCTGGTTCCCTCCCAGTGTTGCTGTGCTAACACCTGGAGCTCATCAAAAGTAATGCTTAACAAATAAGTATTATCATGGATCCCTGGAATAGGAGTTGAGCCACACACAGGGTGAGTATGCTAAGCTACAGCCTTTTCCATGACCTGAATGGTCAGACAGGATGTATGGTTGAAAAGGAACAGCCACTGAAAAATTCATTCAATATATTACACCCTTTACAAACAAGCATGTTATGTTTCTCCAAAAGTACTCTCTTATCCCTGCTCTGTTGTCTATTCCTGACTTTGAGATCCATACCTAGAGGATTAAAGGTAAAACATACAGGATTGAAGGGGGATCTTGGTCCCACATTACAATCCTCAAGAAATGGCCTTGAAAAAACACTAGCAGGTAAAGGGTAGAGACAACATAGGTGGCATGACCAAGAGTCACACATACAAATTATCTAAAACCAATTTTCCATTTATCTCTCTCCCTTCTCCCTTTTCCCTACTCAGATCCAGATCTGTCACTGCATACGTATCACCAAGTCATACCCATTCTACTTCCAAAATGTTTCTCAACTTTATTTCCTTTCCAGCTGGCCATATCTCGATCATCTCGTTTAATGGTCATTCATGCATTCACCCAGCCAAATTCTTTGAGAGCCTCTTATATTATAAGTATGATAGTGAATACCAACATTGGGGGGATGGTTTATGGAAGAATATCCTTGGCTCCTTGGGAGATCCTCACATTGGCTACTTACCCAACAGGTCTTCCATTCTCATCAGTATAATCCATCCTCTATGAAAGACATTATTACCTCTTAACTTGAAAGAAAAAAAAAAAAGTACTAGATTGTTTGAAGTGCTCAGAATTCCAGCATATTCAGTTGCCCAGGTTTTGCTGTTCCCCTTTGAGTAGACTCCCCTTCTAACCTGGCAAACTCCTATTTACTCCTCAAGGCCTGCCTTTTTCTATGATCCCATAGCAGGTTTCCCATGTTTCCATTATGACTAATATCCATTTCCTCAGTGCCTAACAAGTGCCTACTGTTCAGCAGGTGCTAAGTCAAGAGCAGATGAAGAGATATTTTTTCTTTTCCCTTGGAATTGGTTGTGTTTTAGGAACCAGTCTAACAGTCAGATCTGACAGTTATAATCAGACCATTGCTTTATTTTCATTCAGTATTTGATCTTCTCTCAATTATTCTAGGCTCAGTTCACATGCAATGCACAACAACAGAAAAATGTGTTCAGATGCCCCAGAACAAAACAAAGACCATTCTTCTCAGTCACAGCCATGCATAAAAAGCACAGACTGAACTCCTTGCAGGATTAAAGACGACTGGAACTATATCTCAAATGTTCCTTCCTCCCCTTTCCATTCATTCATTGATTCATTCATTCAATAATTTGTTGAGCGCTTAATATGTGGCAAGGCTGTTATAAGAACTTAAACATTTATAATTGAATATTTATCTAAACCATGAAAACCTAAACAAATAGATTCACTTCCAGCAGGGAAATGCATCTGTGGAACCCCAGAAACTCCAAAAAAAAAAAAAAAATCCAGTGGTAAATACCTTTTCCTGGGAGAGAGAATGGCTTTAAGTAGATTCTCAAAAAGTCCCTGACTCCAAAAAGAAAAAAAGATTATTCTATATTGCTCTACACCCTGCTTAGAATAATAAATATTTATACCTGAACAAGTTCCAAGATTTTACTATTTACTATATAAAAGGAAAATAGCCGGGCGTCGTGGCTCAAGCCTGTAATCCCAGCACTTTGGGAGGCCGAGGCGGGTGGATCACGAGGTCAAGAGATCGAGACCATCCTGGTCAACATGGTGAAACCCCGTCTCTACTAAAAATACAAAAAATTAGCTGGGCATGGTGGTGCGTGCCTGTAATCCCAGCTGCTCAGGAGGCTGAGGCAGGAGAATTGCCTGAACCCAGGAGGCGGAGGTTGCGGTGAGCCGAGATCGCGCCATTGCACTCCAGCCTGGGTAACATGAGTGAAACTCCGTCTCAAAAAAAAAAAAAAAGGAAAATAATGGCAAAGTTTTTGGACTCCTGGCAAGATGGCCAAATAGGAACAGTTCCAGTCTGTAGCTTCTAGCAAGACCAACGCAGAAGGCAGGTGATTTCTGCCTTTCCAACTGAGGTACCCAGTTCATCTCATTAGGATTGGTTAGACAGCTGGTGCAGCCCACAGAGGACAAGCAGAAGCAGAATGGGGCATTGCCTCACCTGGGAAGAGAAAGGAGCAGGCGAGCCTCCCTCCCTCAGCCAAAGGGAAGCCATGAGGGACTGTGCTATCTGGCCTAGATACTATGCTTCTCCCTAGTTTTTGCAACCTGCAGACCAAGGGATTCCCTCCTGTGCCTACACCACCAGGGCCCTGGGTTTCAAGCATAAAACTAGGCTACTGTTTAGGCAGACACTGAGCTAGCTACAGAGTTTTTTTTTTTTTTCTTACCCCAGTGGCACCTGGAACCCCAGCAAGACAGAACCATTCACTCCCCTAGAAAGGGAGCTGAAGCCAGAGAGCCAAGTGGTCTCACTTGGGGGTCCCACTCCCATAGAGCCCAGTAAGCTAACAACCACTGATTTGAAATTCTTGCTGCCAGCAGAGCAGTCAGAAGTCAACCTGGGGTGCTTGAGCTTGGTGAAGGTGGGGGCATCCTCCATTACTGAGGCTTGAGTAGGTGGTTTTCCTCTCACAGTGTTAAGTAAGCTGCCAGGAAGTTTGGCAAAACTCACTGTAACATGGCAAAGCAGCTATACAGCCAGACTGCCTCTCTAGATTCGTCCTCACTGGGCAGGGAATCTGTGAAAGAAAGGCAGCAGCCCTAGTCAGGGCTTATAGATAAAACTCTCACCTCGCTGGGACAGAGCACCTGGGGAAAGGGGTGGCTGTGGGCACACTTGAACAGACTTAAACATTCCTGCCTGCCAGCTCTGAAGACAGTAGAGGATCTCCTGGCACAGATCTGCTAAGGGACATACTGTCTCCTCAAGTGGGTCCTTGATCCCCATGCCTCCTGACTGGGAGACACCTCCCAGCAGGTATTGACAGACACTCCATACAGGAGAGTTCCGGCTGGCATCAGGCAGGTGACCCTCTGGGGTGAAGCCTCAAGAGGAAGGAACATGCAGCAATCTTTGCTTTTCTACAGCCTCCACTGGTGATACCCAGGAAAACAGGGTCTGGAATGGACCCCTAGTAAACTCCAGCAGGCCTGCAGAAGAGGGTCCTCACTGTTAGAAGGAAAACTAACAAACAGAAAGCAATAACATCGACATCAACAACAACAACAACAAAAATGCCCACTCAAAAACCCCATCCAAAGGCCATCAGCATCGAAAATTAAAGGTACATAAATCCACAAAAATGAGGAAAAACCATCACAAAAAGGCTGAAAATTCCAAAAACCAGAATGCCTTTTCTCCTGCAAATGATTACAACTTCTCTCCAGCAAGGGCACAAAACTGGATGGAAAATGAGTTTGATGAATTGCCAGAAGTAGGCTTCAGAAGCTGGTTAATAATAAACTCCTCTGAGCTAAAAGAGCATGTTCTAGCCCAATGCAAAGAGACCAAGAACGTTGATTAAAGGTTACATGAACTGTTAACTGGAATAATCAGTTTAGAGCAGAACATAAATGACCTGACAGAGCTGAAAAACACAGTATGAGAACTTCGTGAAGCATATCATGTATCAATAGCTGAATCCATCAAGTGGAAGAAAGGATATCAGAGATTGAAGATCAACTTCGTGAAATAAAGCATGAAGACAAGATTAGAGAAAGAAGAATGAAAAGGAATGAACAAAGTGTCCAAGAAATATGGGACTATGTAAAAAGACCAAATTTATGATTGATTGGTGTACCTGAAAGTGACAGGGAGACTGAAACCAAGTTGTAAAACATACTTCAGGATATTATCCAGGAGAACTTCCCCAACATAGCAAGACAGACCAACATTCACATTCAAGAAATGCCAAGAACACCACTAAGATACTTCTTGAGAAAAGTAACCACAAGACACATAATCATCAGATTCTCCAAGGCTGAAACAAAGAACAAAATGTTAAGGGAAGCCAGACAGAAAGGTCAGGTTACCTACAAAGAAAAGCCCACCAGACTAACAGCAGAGACCCTACAAGCCAGAAGAGAGTGGGGGCCAATATTCAACATTCTTAAAGAAAAGAATTTTCAACCCAGAGCTTCATATCCAGCCCAACTAAACTTCATAAGCAAAGGAGAAATAAAATCCTCTACAGACAAGCAAATGCTGAGGGATTTTGTCATCATCAGACCTCCCTTACAGGGAAAGCTAAATATGGAAAAAAAGGAAGCACTAAATATGGAAAAAAAAATATCAATACCAGCCACTACAAAAGCATGCCAAAATATAAAGATCAATGACACTACAAAGAAACTGCATCAACTAATGTGCAAAATAACCAGCTAGCATCGTGATGACAGGATCAAATTCACACATAACAATATTAACCTTAAATGTAAATGAACTAAATGCCCCAATTAAAAGACACAGACTGGAAAATTGGATAAAGAGTCAAGAACCATCAGAGTGCTGTATTCAGGAGACACACCTCATGTGCAAAGATATACATAGGCTCTAAATAAAGGGATGGAGGAATATTTACTAAGCAAATGAAAAACTAAATAAAAAGCCAGGGTTGCAATCCTAGTCTCTGATGAAACAGACTTAGGGCCAACAAAGATCAAAAGAGACAAAGAAGGATATTACATAATGGTTAAAGGGATCAATGCAACAAGAAGAGCTAACTATCCTAAACGCATATGACCCAATACAGGAGCACCCAGATTCATAAAGCAAGTTCTTAGAAACCTATAAAGATATGCAGATGACCACACAATAATAGTGGGAGACTTTAACTCCCCACTGTCCATATTAGACAGATCAACAAGACAGAAAATTAACAAGGATATTCAGGACTTGAACTCAGCTCTGGACCAATCAGATCTAATAGACAGCTACAGAACTCTTCACCCCAAATCAACAGAATATACATTCTTCTCAGCCCACATAGTACTTTTTCCAAAATCAACCACATAATTGGAAGTAAAACACTCCTCAGCAAATGCAAAAGAATGGAAATCATAGCAAACAGTCTCTCAGACCATAGTGCAATCAAATTAGAACTAAGGATTAAGAAACTCAATCAACACCACACAACTACAGAGAAACTGAACAACCTGCTCCTGAATGACTACTTAAAGGGAGAAATAAGTAAGTTCTTTGAAACCAATTAGAACAAAGACACGACGTACCAGAATCTCTGGGACATAGCTAAAGCAGTGTGTAGAGGGAAATTTATAGCACTAAATGCCGATATCAGAAAGTGGGAAAGATCTAAAATTGACACCTTAACATCACAATTAAAAGAACTAGCAAAGCCAGAGCAAACGAATTCAAAAGCTAGCAGAAGACAAGAAATAACCATGATCAGAGCAGAACTGAAGGAGACAGACACGAAAAACCCTTCAAAAAATCCATGAACCCAGGAGTTTTTTGAAAAGATTAACAAATTATACAGACCACTAGCCAGACCAATAAAGAAGAAAAGAGAGAAGAATCAAATAGACACAATAAAAAATGATAAAGGGAATATCACCACTGATCCCACAGAAATAAAAACTACCATCAGAGAATACTATAAGCACCTCTATGCAAATAGTATATTTGATAGAGCATGTGGGCAAGAAATATATAATTATAGTTTTTTCAAAAATTAAACTTTTATTTAAAGGCAACTTAAGGGAGTAGGGGTTATAATCTTCCCTTATGCTGTACTTTCTAGGTCCTCTGGAGTTACTGCTCTTTATGACTTTTTCCACTTCTAGTGAATTTCACCCGTCAAAGAAGACTAGTAAAGGGCATCCAGCTCACATGGAAGGAACGTAATTTCATGAGTTAATGAGAGTGCCTGCAAAGCATTTGCAGCTGTCTTTATTATACCATAGAACCACATCCTCTTGAATGCTTCTCTGATCCCCTAAGATATCATTAGGTCCAAAAACTCCAGTCACTACATTAAAATTTGATGAGCAAAAAGTAATTCCTTTAAAAGTTTAAATGCCTTCCTTTTTGCCCCAGAGGGTTATCTAAATTCATTTACAAAACCCTACTATGCTCAATATATTTTTTGTCCCTGCAATTGCACACTCTACCTTTGCTATATTCCCTGGAAGTCTGGCCTCTAAGGGCTACCTCAGTGGATCCCTTGCCCTTAGGTTTCCACCTGGGGGCAGTCAATGGGGGACACTGGCAAGGAAGTAAAGACCAAGAGAAGAGTGAGCAAGAGCATTTTCCTTCAGCTTCCAAGTCACTTTAGTTGATTCCAATCCTCTAGCTGAGCTAAGGCCAAGACCCCTGGCAGTCAGGACCCTCTAGAATGACAGCTATTTTCTCTAGTCCCAACAATTTCCTTCTCCTTTCGTCCCTTCAGACTTACATATGATTTGCCTTTATTTCTCTTGCATTTAGCTCAGTGTCTGGCAGTTAGTAGTGTCAAGCCTTGTTTAACGAATGTTTGGAGAAAGAACTGTTGGATGAATGGGTAATGAGAGAATGGCAAAGGACATACATTTAAGAGAAGAAAATACTCATGGCAACGGAGCGTCAGGATTAGGATTATGAAACTTATCTTCCTCTCCTCTAGAGAGAGGAAAAAGAAAAAAAGAAAAATCAACAAAAAGAAATGCTTGTCCTCTCAGAAGACCGTAAATGCTGTTCTTTCACAGACGTTGAAGCCAACGAAAATACTAAGGGTTACACCTCAACACTTCCTTGGCACACAAAGGTCTCACTGGCAGCAGCAAGTATACACCTCCACATGATTGAAAGTCTATAGTTCTCTGCCTGATGAATTCCTCAAGTTCAGCTGGCCAGCTTGGAGCCTCATGATAGCACTTACAAGCAGAGTTTCTTTGTATGAGGTAAAGTGCAGAGAGCTAGAATAAATGCCAATCCCCAGTGATCTTTTGTCCCCTTTCAAACAAACTGATGGCATTACTGGGAACGTGGAATGCTGGTCTTTCCTGTTGGAAATCCAAAAGAGAAACATTGAGCCCCCAAGAAAGCTGCTGCTCTCATGGAACAAAGGGTGCCCCTTACATCTGAAAAGAATCATTCAACAGTGTGAAGGGGCTAAAAAACCCATTCCTACAGCTCACAGCAGGACCCAGCTGAAGACACAAAGGGAGAAGACCAAATGGTACAGAGCTCTAAATGGGTCTGTTGTGAAGGTAGTTCTGAACTGGGCCAGAAGTGATCTGAGCTCTCATCCTGCATTTGTTCTTTCCTTCCTAGCTAACCTCGGGCAAGCTACTCTTGTTTCTAGGGTTCTACTTCCTCCTCCGTAATGGGAAGGCTGGAACAGATGTTCCTAATGAATGTATCTCAGATCTACCGTTCTGAAATCACAAGTCTCAAATAAAGCCTGGCAACAAAGCACTAATACAATGGGTTTTACTCCTAATCTTTCTCTGAAATCCCAGTTTTCTCATATATTTTTTAAAAAGAGAATTGGAGCATACAAACATCTACAACTAGTTTGTCTCACCTTTTTTTCAACAATGTACACACCACCCCTAAATTCACCTTTTTAGCCCTAAAAATCCCAACTGGTTGTAACAGCTGAGTGTGATTTAGCATAAACTCACAGTGTGTCTCGTGACCTGGAGAAAAGTCATTTTGTATAACTAATTTGCGGCACGATAGCCATCTTAAAAGATAACAAAACCTGAGTTTAGAAGAAGAAAAGAAAGGCTGGAGATTCTCAGCTGTGTTCAAGAAGATTTTTAGGTGATCTTGAAAAAATTCCTGTCATTTCAAAGTTCTACCAAGCCTCTGTTCCATGAACTATTTCTTCTCCCCAGAGTCCATCTATGGAAAAAAAAAGTCAATTTTTTCCCAAGAAGAATCAATGTAGTAATAATAATAGAAATACGTGATGATGATGATATCTGACACTTATATGGCCTCTGGTATGGATCAGGTATGATTCTAAGTGTCTTATATATATTAATTAGCTTATTCTTCAGCACAGCTTTTAATGATAGATACTGTTATCATCTCCATTGGCAAATAAGCAAGCTGAGGATCAAAAAGCTTAAGTAATTTTCTTAAGGTCTTCCAGCAGAGCTGGTGGCAGGACTGGTATTTGAACCCAGGCAATTTCATACCAGTATTAATGCTTTCAACTCACTATACTGAACGGCTTCTCCCACATCAGAATGTACCATTTCAAAGAAATCTGGAAAGAATGTTTTGAACAGTTATGACAGTGGAAGAATGGGCATTAATTTTTATCTCTAAGGTCAATTTAATTTGTATACCTACTTAACTATTACCCAGGAAGAATAGGAATAATGTCAAAAGCATTTATCTTGTCAAAAAACATAACTGGTTTGCCAAGCGGAACGTTGATTATTTTTTACCCTAAGAATTGAGCACAGATTGTCAAGCCACAAAATCTGCATTCCTGGGCTCCTTTACCCGATTGGAAATATGTTATCCCAAACTGCAGTCCCAGACCAGTTCCTTTGAATCACCATGGCAACCAGAGTCAGCAGACATGCCCCCATAGAAATTTATAGGGGAAGGGCTGTCATTAAAATCCTGTTTGTGGTAGGAAGGAGGTATGTGGACAGAATCTGTCCTACCAGAGACTTTTCATTCTAAAACGGGAAACACTCCTGCTTTTGTCAGAACTTTCTGTTGTCTGGTCTTAATACATTAATTTCTTTTTCTCTCCCTGGAAGAGGTTAATGAAAATCCTTAATTTCTGTTCCCCTCACAACTGTAATTGTAAAATTTCTTGTGCACATATGTGTGCATATGTGTTATGTGCATATGCCTGCATCTGTACACACATATGTGCATATATGTATATATGCATATACAGCAAATACACATGCATATACACACAATGTGCACATACACACACACACCTAACACACGCATGCACATATGTACTGACTTCCCAACTCTCCTTGTCATAGCACTCTCAGCTTAAATGACTCTGACAGATGACCTGCTTGTCTGGAAGTCGATTCGGCTGAGAAAAGATACCAAGCAGCATCTACCTTCTCTGCCTGTAATGAGAAAAGGGCCCACTCAAATCTGATCTGATTCATTAAGGTTATCATTGACAGAAAAGTCCCTGCTTGCTCCTCCCTGCCTCCCATATTCTGTCGACAGGGCCAAGCCTATCTGCCCATTGTTTCTCTTGCCACCTCAGACTGTTCAAAAAGAATTAAAGAAAAAGAGATGGGCTAGGCACAGTGGCTCACGTATGTAATCCTAGCACTTCGGGAGGCTGAGGTGGGTGGATTGCTTGATCTCAGGAGTTCAAGACCAGCCTGGGAAACATGACGCAACTTTGACTCTACAAACAGTACAAAAATTAGCCCAGTGTGGTAGTGCACGCTGGTAGTCCAAGCTATTCAGGAGGCTGAGGTGGGAGGATGGCTTGAGCCTGGGAGGTGAGGTTGCCATGAGCCAAGATTGCACTCTGGCTGGGTGACAGGGCCAGACCTTGTCTCCAAAAAAATCAAACAAATAAGTGAATAAATAAAGACAGAGAACCATCAAATTTTTAAAAAATTTATATCATTCATTTTTAACAATGGCTTTAAAACCATCATCAAATTGAAACTGTGGCCTCAAAGAAATTGGCAAAACCTATCCTACAAGAAAGAACTGCCTGTCAAATTTTAACTAGGTTCTGAGGCTTTTAAATGTCCCTTTCAACACTGAATCTGCAAGTTAAGAGAACCCAAAGTCATGAGGAGAAATAGTAGGCAAGAGGAAAGTCAGCCTGCAGGAAACATAGGACAAAAGCACAGGTTTCATGGTGTGATAGAAAACCCTGGATGGCAACTTGAGTTACCTGGGCATGGACTTGAGTGAGCGACCTGGGCATGACAATGACTTCTCCTAGATGCCTAGTCCTTCTACTTTGAGAATGGGGGCGGGGGATTGGATTCATTGATCCAAGGCTTCTCCCATTGCTATCAGCTTAGGTTTCTATGCAAACATTCTAGAACTATGACAAGCCATGGTTGCGGCTGGCTCCAACGTCTTCAGCGTAGTTCACCTCATATCCTGGAAAATCTACTCATGCTGCTTCTGCAGGCCCTGAGTGGCTACACTGCAGAAATAAGCACTCGACATCCACACCCATGAAGGGAAATGAAAGGTGACCCTGGAAAGAATGAGGTAATTTTGTACCAGTTCCTATCCCAAGGGACTTTGTAAGGTAGAGAAATCAGAATATAGGCATTCTTAGTACTTCTGTTTGTGTATTTGAATTATAAACATATATATGTACATGTAGATATGTATGCCTAGTACACACAGAACGTAACCAACAAATACATCAGGTTATGAGGAAATGACATGCAAACAAGGATCAGCATCATATCATGGGTTGTAACAGTGAAATAAACTAACATAACAAACAGTAAATAATTTAAATGTCCAGTGATACACTACAGGTAAAATAGATAACATATCCATACTATGCAGTTTCGACAAAGATTAAAGTATATTTGTGGATGCTGATATTTAAAAAAAAAAAACAAACTCCAAGTTTTTTTTTGAGATGGGGTCTCACTCTGTCACCCAGGCTGGAGTGCAGTGGTACAATCTCAGCTCACTGCAACCTCCGCCTCCCAGGTTCAAGCAATTCTCCTGCCTCAGTCCCCCAAGTAGCTGGGACTATAAACGCCACCACACCCAGCTAATTTTTGTATTTTTTAGTGGAAACGGGGTTTCACCGTATTGGACAGTCTGGTCTTGAACCCCTGACCTTGTGATTCACCCACGTATTTAGTGGAAATACGGTGAAACCCCATTTCCACTAAAAGTGCTGGGATTAGAAGCATAAGCCACCGCGCCTGGCTGTTTTTAAAAGTTAATAATCTGTCACTATTTTTTTTTTCTTCAAAGAATGCTCTCTCATTCTTTTCTCCCTCCCTCAACCTCCTGTGTAACATTCTATCCTTAAAGTGTTTCTAGAAGGGTCACAGTAGTATTAGTGGTTGTATATGGGGAAGAAGGCTAGGGTCAGAAGCCTTGTGCTAGGAGGGATTGTGTAGGGTTGATTTTTTTTAATACTAAGACCATAGCTTATTTTTCCAATTAAAAAAAAAAAAAGGTTTGCTTCATATAAAAACAAACAAATGGAAACACAACAGCAACAAAAAACTTCGATAAAGTTCATCAAAGCTATATTCCCCTTATGAGATCACTATGTGGCAATTTGGGTCTGAGACTCTCTAGAAGAAAAAGGCTTTGATTTTTATTATTTTAAAGAGAGTGAAGATTTTTAAAAATAGAAGAGGAGGAAAATAGAGGGCAAGAGAGAAAAGTCTCCTCCTGAGGTGAATGTCAAAAAATTATATCTACTATCAATACTCATGAGGAAAAGCAATTAAGGGAAGCTAAGTGGGGGAAATCATAAAAAAAAAAGATCAAGGAAATTACTTCTGAGTTAAAGTCAAAGGCAATGACCCAGTTGTATAATGGCTAGGAAGGATTTGGCAGCTGGCTTTTACATATCTGAAAGGAATAAACAATTAACACTAAAAACACTAAACACTAAAAAATTAATAGGTGATAAAGGAAAAACATTTTCATTCTTAATAAACCCACTTTAAGTAAAATTCCCTCATTCTCCTTCCCAAGAGTCTTTGTAAAGATGAAAATCAAATATTAACTAATTATTCTGAGAAACAATATTCAAGCATCTTGGAGTAAATTTTTGGATAAAGGAGCCACAGTGAGAGGGCTCCAAATTTGCACTTAAATTGTTTCAAAAGTGGACCAAGCCACTTAGAAGAAATCTTTACCACAAAGTTGATGATTAGTCCAAGCAAGACACCATTTTGTTGTCACAGTAATAAACAAGATACAGTAATTAGCTGTGACAACACCTTCTCCTTTCAGAGTTGTGAAAAGTAGCACAAGAGACATTCACACCTCAATTGGAGACTACAACTAAAGTTGCAACCTATGCTTAATATTCAGTGAATTGATATTTAACAATCACCCAAGGAAAGAAACTAACCATGTCTTATACCATGCAAACACATACACGCACATATACACACGCTCAAACACAAACACTTACAATAGAAACCACTGCTGTGCGATTCAGTTTCAAGCATCTCCTCTATGCAGTTCTTTTGATTTTTAATTTTCCTACATCATTAAAGATTTTTATTTAAAAAAATTTCCATAAGTTACTGGGGTACAGGTGGTATTTGGCTACATAAGTTCTTTTGTGGTGATTTGTGAGATTTTGGTGCACCCATCACCCAAGCAGTATACATCACACCATTTGTAGTCTTTTATCCCTCACACTCCTCCCACTCATCTCCCCAAGTCCCCAAAATCCATTATATCATTCTTATGCCTTTACATCCTCATAGCTTAGCTCCCACATATCAGTGAGAACATATATTTGGTTTTCCATTCCTGAGTTGCTTCACTTAGAATAATAGTCTCCAATCTCATCTGAGCCACTGCAAATGCTGTTAATTCATTCCTTTTTACGGCTGTGTAGTAATCCATCATATATATTTTTATGACTGTGTAGAATTCCATCATACACGTGTGTGTGTGTGTGTGTGTGTGTGTGTGTGTGTGTGTGCGCGCGCGCGCGCACCACAGTTTCTTTATCCACTCTCCTCTTTCCTTGGTTAATGTTGCCAATGGTCTATCAGTTTTATTTATCTTTTCAAAGAACCAGATTTTGTTTCATGTATCCTTTGCAATTTGTTTCATTTATCCTTTGTAATTCTTTTCATTTCAGTTTCATGTAATTATGCTCTGATCTTGGTTATTTCCTTTCTTCCACTGGGTTGGTTTTGGTTTGTTCTTATTTCTCTAATTCCTTGAGGTATGACCTTAGAGTGTCAGTTTGTGCTCTTTAATTATTTTTGATGTAGGCTTCTAGGGCTATAAACTTTTCTCTTAGCACTGCCTTTGCTGTATCCCAGAGGTTTTGACAGGTTGTGTCATTATTGTTGTTCAGTTCAAAGGATTTTTTAATTTTCATCTTGACTTTTTGATCCAATGATCATTCAAGAGCAGGTTATTTAATTTCCATGTATTTGCATGGTTTTGAAGGTTTCTTTTAGAGTTGATTTCCAATTTTATTCCATTGTGTTCTGAAACAGTGTTTGATATAATTTCAATTTTTTTAAATTGAGGTGCATTTTATGGTCTTTCATATGGTCTATCTTAGAGAAAGTTCTATTCACTGTTGAATAGAATGTGTATTCTGTGGTTCTTGGATGAAATGTTCTGTATATATCTGCTAAGTCTATTTGTTCCAAAGTATAGTTTAAATTCATGGTTTCTTTGTTGACTTGTCTTGATGACCTGTCTAGTGCTGTCAATGGAGGATGGAAGTCCCCCGCTATTATTGTGTTGCTCTCTATCTCATTTCCTAGGTCTATTAGTAATTGTTTTATAAATTTGGAAGCTGCAGTGTTAGGTGCATATCTGTTTAGGGTTGTGATATTTTCCTGTTGGACGGGCTTTTACCGTCATATAACGCCCCTCTTTGTCTCCTTTAATGGCTGTTGTCTTAAAGTTTGTTTTGTCTGATATAAAAATAGTCACTCCTGCTCACTTTTAGTGTCCATTTGCATGAAATGCCTTTTTCCACCTCTTTAAGTTTATGTGAGTCCTTATATGTTAAGTGAGTCTCCTGAAGGCAGCAAATAGTTGGTTGGTGAGTTCTAATCCATTTTGCCGTTCTGTATCTTTTAAGTGGAGCTTTTAGGCCATTTACATTCAGTGTTAGTATTGAAATGTGAGGTACCACTGCATTCATCGAGCTATTAGTTACCTGTGTATTTTGGGTTTTTTGGGTTGTTGTTATTTTTGTTTTGATTTTTAACTTGTATTTTTGTTTTATAGGTCCTGTGTGATTTATGCTTTAAAGAGATTGTGTTTTGATGTGTTTCCAGGATTTGTTTCAAGATTTAGACCTCCTTTTAGCAGTTCTTGTAGTGGTGGCTTGGTAATGACAAATTCTCTCAGCATTTGTTGTCTGAAAAAGACTGAATCTTTCCTTCATATATGATGCTTAGTTTTCCCAGATACAAAATTCTTGGCTGATAATTGTTTTGTTTGAAGAGGCAGAAGGTAGGGCCCCAATCCCTTCTGGCTTGTACAGTTTCTGCCGAGAAATCTGCTGTTAATCTGATAGGTTTTCCTTTATTGCTTATCTGGTGCTTCTGTCTCACAACTCTTTTGATTCTTTCCTTCGTCTTAACTTTGGAAAACTTGATGAAAATGTGCCTAGGTGAATATCTTTTTGGATGAATTTCCCAAATGTTCTTTGTGCTACTTGTATTTGGATGTTTGTGTCTCTAGCAAGGCCGGGGAAGTTTTCCTCAATTATTCCCCCAGATATGTTTTCCAAGCTTTTAGATTTCTCTTCTTTCTTAGAAACACCCATTATTCTTAGGTTTGGTGGTTTAACATAATTCCAGGCTTCTTGGAGATTTTGTTCATATTTTCTTATTCTTTTTTGTCTTTGTTGGATTGGATTAATTTGAAGACCTTGTCTTCAAGCTCTAAATCTCTTTCTTCTACTTGTTCAATTCTGTTGCTGAGACTTCCAGAGCCTTTTGCATTTCTAAAAGTATATTCAAAGCTCCTGAATTTTTTATTGTTTTTTTAAGCTATTTCCTTGAATATTTCTCCCTTCACTTCTTGTATCATTTTTTGGATTTCCTTGCATTAGGCTTTGCCTGTCTCTGGTCCCTCCCTGATTAGCTTAATAACTAACCTCCTGAATTTTTTTTTCTTTTCAGGTAAATCAGGGATTTCTTCTTGGTTTGGATCCATTGCCAGTGAACTAGTGTGATTTTGTGGGGTGTTGACGAGCCTTGTTTAGTCATATTACCAGGGTCAGTTTTCTGTTTCCTTCTCATTTGGGTAGGCTCTGTCAGAAGGAAGGGCTAGGACTGAAGGCTGTTGTTCAGATTCTTTTGTCCCACATGGTGTTCCCTTGATGTAGTACTCTTTCCCTTTTCCTAGAGATGTGGCTTCCTGTGAGCCAAGCTGCAGTGATGGTTGTCTCTCTTCGGGGTCTAGACACCCAGAAAGTCTACCCAATTTCAGGGTGTTACTAGGGGTTGTCTGCACAGAGTTCTGTGATATGAACTGTCTATGGGTATCTCAGTGATGGATACCAGTGCCTGTTCCAGTGGAGGTGGTAGTGATTCAATGCACTCTGTAAAGGTTCTTAACTTTAGTGGTTCAATGCTTTATCTTTGTGTTGTTTGGCCTCCTGCCAGGAGGTGGTGCTTTCCAAAGCGCATCAGCTGTGGCAGTATGGGGAGGAACCGGTGATAGGTGGGACCCTAGAACTCCCAAGATTATATTCCATTTGTCTTCTGCTACAAGGCTGGGTAGGGAAGGACCATCAGGTGGGGGGCGGGGCTAGACATGTGTGAGCTCAGACTTTCCGTGGCCAGGTCTTGCTGTGACTGCTGTGGGAGTGAGACTCCCATGTCACTGGATTTGTGTACCTAGGAGGATTATGGCTGCCTCTGCTGAGTCATGCAGGTTGTCAGTGAAGTGGAGAAAAGCTGGCAGTTACAGGCTTTACCCAGCTCCCACACAAGCTGAAGGGTCAGTCTCGCTCCCACCATGCCCCTCCTGAGTTTGTTACAGCCCCTAGTTTGTTATAAGGCAGAGAGCAATATGTGTTTGAAAACCTGCCCCAGGCTACCTGCCTTCTAGCTGTGAAAGAAAAGGGCTTGGTTTTTCCCCATCTGTGGAGCCTGCACACTGGATTTGCACCCTCCCCTGAGTTCTGGCCAGAAGGCTTCTCACTCAGAATTTCTAAATTGTTACAAAGTTCAGCTATAGATTTTCTTCTCCCTATGTAGTTTTGCCCCATGCTCCTTTCCCACTGGATGCCTGTGGTACCAGGCAGGAGTGGCCTGCTAAGGGACTCAGGGAGCTCCCAGGGCCTTTCTGCTGCTTCCTCTACCCCTATATTTTGCTCAGCTCTCCAAATTGACTCAGCTCCAGGCAAAGTTGGAAACTTCTCCCACAAATCGACCTTCAGCTTCAGTGTGTTTAGGAGAGGAAGGTCTCCTTTTTCCACTTCTGTGGTTGGAGCACTCAGTTTTGGGGTGTCTCCCGGGTCTTGCAGGTGCAGTCCACTTCTTTCAGAGGGTCCGTGGGTCCTCTCAGGACTGTTGGTTTGTTCTTGCAGTCCATCTGGAGCTAAAATTCACAATATGAGCCACTGCACTGCTCTGTCCAGAGCTGCGATCTAGTCCTGCCTCCCGTCCATCATGATGATCCAACCTCTTCTCTATATGGTTCTTTAAATGTTCATTGTATGATCACTGAAAGCTCTGGAACCTTGGTACATCTACATTGCTTGACTACATTTACCAAGATAAATGATCTTATTACTAAAACTTTATCCATTCAGATCTCTTCACAGATGAGGCATTTTAAACTAGTTAAAAAAATGTAGGTATATAATTTAGTAAAAACAGTTGCAAAGACGTAAATGCATTTGTCATAAGTTAATGAAAATATCAGAATTCTTAAGAGCCCAATTAATCTACAGTTATTCATTGCACACCTTCTGTGCACTGGATGCAAACATATTCAGGTCCTTTATTGCAAAAATGAGGTGCTAGACTGAGAAACTGAAGCCATATAAAAGGAGTAACTGGCTTCTCAAATATAGTCATTTTGTGCTGAATTATTATAAACAATCTCTCATCCCCTTTACCAGGATTAGTGTTTATAGTTAATGGAAAGTCACAACTTTTACTTTATTATTTGTGTGTTTTATTGCCAGAGTCATTGGTGGTGTACTATTGTAATTTGCATGTATGAATTTTTTTTGTTTACAAATAAGAAAGTACATCTTGATTTCTTTTAGAAAGATCAAGATTTATTATTATGCATGTGAAATATTCAGGAAACTTTAAAGTGGCTTATGATAAATTACATATATATGAAATACTATCTAGAAATATTCTGCCTACATTATCATTATGGATGCTCTGAAGTTTATGCTTCTATTAAAGTGACAGATAACACTGACTTGAGCAAACTTGTTTGCTCTTCTTAAAGGAGAAAAAAAAGAGACAATTATCTTTTAGTACATTAATTACTTCATCATTTTTATTTTCCATGTTACCAAAATTTTTGTCTAAAAATTGAAACTAAAAAATACCTTAAGCCCACTAATATTGAATGATATTTTTGTAAGTTTTAGGCTTTCCGATTAACAACCATTACCCTGTAAATATCTAAGTTCTCAGGTACTTAAGTTTAGGGTCTTGGGAGTTAACTCTGTTTAATTCCACATTTGTCTAAATTTATTGAAAATTGATGCAATTATTTCTCTCTTACAGTAGGACTCATCCTTAAAATATATATAGTTTTACACTACAATTTAAAATACGGAACCTGGAAAGACTAATTTACATTTACATCTCACTGAGACTGTGTAATTGCTAGAATGCCACACGCATCTTTAAAATACATACATATTATAAATTCCTTGCTATGATGTGGAGCTGCACAAGATATTAGATATTCATTTTGGATATCTAATTAATAAAAAAAGATGGCTTTAAAGTACTTTAAAGGCACTAACTTCAGGAAATTCCAAAGTCTTCCAGTTAAGCATTTACCTAGTTATAATTAGTTCCAAAATTCAAAACCAATACTTTGTATAAGGGTATAATTCATAAAATGGAAGGCACACTGTAGGCAAAGATATTTCACTCCCAAAATACTGGCATGATTATCCCTTGGATTTGAGAACGATCAAAGATGAAATTACATAAACATTTTCTATAAATTATTTTCCTTCATTACTGTGGAACCAAAGAAATATTCTAAGATATCAGAGACTGATATTAACAATTTTCCAGGAGGAAACTAAAACAGGAAGTTGTAGCCACACTCTCCATTGAAGACAACAGCTGCACAGAATCCTTGGAATCAGTTGATTTACATCAATGTGTCTAATGTGCCCCAAGAGAGTCACTATGTCTTCAAATCACAAATTAGTTCAGTGCTGTAGATATAGGAGAAGCACAAGGTAATCATCAAGCCTTACAGTAAATTCAGGAATCCTGCCAAAAGTGACCAGAAGCACTTTGCTCTGTTGACTGATAGAAGACGGCTGCTCCTATTCAAATAATTCCTATTCAAATCACTGTTCTGTGTGCTCTCACCATAACACATTAGCTAGGCAGGTAATTTTTTCCCTTTCAGGTGAGACTCAGAGATGTTTACTCCTTTCAGAAGCCACACAAATGGTAAGTGACTGAGCAAAGACTCCAAAAAGATCTAATAACTCTTTATTCTGTGGTCTTTCCATTGAGCTGCACTGCCTCTAGATAAATTTATCCTTTATATTAGAGTTTAATGGTTACAACAGTACCATTTCCCATTATTAAAAATAAAACTGCATAGGGGTTTCTTATTATTTTAATTTACAAAAAACAGCAGTGCTTGTGCATACAGAAAGAAATATGCCATGAGATATTTGTAAACATTAGAGCTGGGACGAACTTCAGGAGATGAACTAATGCTCATTTAACTATTCTCCTCCACTACTAACACAGTAGTTGATATGTAAACAAGCCTCTGGCATAAAAAACCCTCCCATATATAGCTACTGCTACCAAGTGTTTATTGAGCTACTGTAGATGTCAGTGCCCTATGTCCCTTTTACCCTCAATGATTTTCACACATGCTGGCCCACCTTCCAACTGTACCACCTACATCTCTTTCCTTGAGGGCTTGCTCTGGTCACTGGATCCTTCTCTGCTCATGTACGTGGAAGGTTGTAGTGCCAGAGGATTACGAATCTATGACTGATAGGAACTGGTAGATTAATACCTCAGTTTCTTCTGTTTTCTAGGGAGATACCCTGGAGGGCCATATTCCACATTGTTCTCAGAGTTCCCCGGTAAGATTAAACTCCAATTACTCACATTGCAAATGTGTGTGGTAATGCACTTCTTATTGGCTTTCTTCTCTTTCTTGTCTCACTTCTCTACCCACCTACCACATTTCCTGAGGCGACCTCTGTCTTATATTGGGCTGCTATGACAAATTATCATAGACTGCATGACTTATAAACAACAGAAATTTACTTCTCAAAGTTCTGGATACTGAAAGTTTACGATCAGGATGCCAACATGGTGAGGGCTCCCTTCCAAGTTGCAGTGTCAACTTTTCACTGTGTCCTTATATGGCAGAAAGAGTTAGAGAGCCCTGTAAGGTGTCTTTTATAAGGGCACTAATCCCATTCATGAAGACACTACCCTCTTGACCTAAATTACCTCCCAAAGCTCCTGTCTTCTAACACCATCACATTGGGGATTAAGATTTCAGCCTATCAGTTTTTTTGGAGAGGGTCACATCAGTCCATAACAACCTCTCAAGCTACTTGCACCCAAATCCTTGTCTTGGAGTCTGCTCCTGGTCACCCAATCTGAGATATTAAGTGTTTTACTATGGGTCACTTTTGAAGCTTAGTGCATTTTTGTTTTATGTTAATTAATCCTCAGAATAATCCTGCAAGATTTTCTTTTTCTTTTTCTTTTTTTTTTTTTAGACTGAGTCTCACTCTGCCACCAAGCTGGAGTTCAGTGGTGCAATCTTGGTTCACTGGTGCAATCTTGGTTCACTGCAACCTCTGCCTCCCAGGTTCAAATGATTCCTTTGCCTCAGCCTGCCAAGTTGCTGGTACTACAGTTGTGTGCCACCACACCTAGCTAGTTTTTGTATTTTTAGTAGAGATGGGGTTTCACCATGTTGGCCAGAATGGTCTCGATCTCCTGACCTCATGATTTGCCCACTTTGGCCTCCCAAAGTGCTGGGATTACAGGTGTGAGCCACCGTGCCTGACCTGCAACCTATTTTTAATACCCATTTTAAAGATGAGAAACACGGAACTTATACACATTGTAACTTGCCCATGATTGCCCAATAAGAGTAGAAAAGCCGAGATGCAAAAACGGTTTTATCTGACTCCAGATCTTATTTTAACCGCTAAGAATCATAATTTCTTTTTCAGTGCTGCCCCACAGGTTTACATACAAAATAAAAAATATCTTGGATCACGTTGTAATCAGTGGAATTCAACGACCAATTGAAACCAATTAAGTCATATGCCCATCAACTCCAAGAGAATACTGTATTCAATGAAAAACCTTAAGTGAGATTCAGTCGTAAAAGCTATCGCTGATTTCTGCTACCTAGTCCATGTACTGAGCATAATGCTGATGATGGGATGGTTGTCTGGTCTCGTTTAGGCCATCATCCTGCTATATTTGCCCATGAACTGAGCATAATGGCATGATGGTCTAAACAAGATCAGACAATAGTGACTACTGAAAATAATTCTAAGGTTTTCAACCAAGATGGATGGGAAAATATAATTATGTCCATTTTTTTATATTTCCCAAAGGAGTAGATGTACTGACAACATTATTTAAACATATTAGTAACTGCTAAATGGTAAATTAGAGGTTAGGAAAAGTCAAAGCTTGAGAGGACTACTGAAATATCATTTTACAACAGCTTTAAACAGATCAAGCCCTCCTCTTCAGCAGTATTTACCTATAGCGGGTGTGTGACGGCAAGCCAGCTCTCTAGGAGGAGGTGAGGGAGGAAACAACCCAATTGGTAGTGTTTGCCAGTTTCTATTGTGTAAACACTCCCACCATGGCCAAGTTCAAGCTACCAACATGATGTCATTGAATAATCAGAATGACATCATATATAGTTGAAAGCAAACAATCTGCCCTCACAAGCAGTAGGGGTCAGCTCCAGCACACCATTGCTCCCACGGGATAAGAGCAACAACTCACACCTTAAGTGCATCTCCTTTAGGTTCTAGGGAAGGTAGGAGATGAAAAACGCAGCAAACAAACAAAAAAGCGGGCAAATCTGCTACAGGCAAGATCTGCTTTACTCTAAGAGGTAATGACTGTTCTTTCCTAGCATGGATCAGAGAGAGACGGAGTTGTGCAACATAGAAATTAAGGATTGACAGAACAGTGTTTTTCAATTTTGGCTCCATATTATAATCCCCTAAGAATTTTCAAAAAGTCTTGATGCCCAGTCCTCATTCAAGGCCAATTAAATCAGAAACCCTGAAAGTGGTACTTAGACATCAGTTGATATGGATGTGCAGCCAGGAGTGAGAATGAATTCTCCATAGCAACCCTTCTCAAATTTGAATGTGCACACAACTAACCTGGGTGATTTGTGAAAATGCAGATTCTGAAAATATTAAGAAATAGTGGTATTTTATAAGTTCAAGAACATGAAAATTAGTAAGCTAGTTAATGATAGTAGAAGTAAAACCATTGGTTGCCCCTGGAAGAGTATTGACTAAAAAGAAGAAGGAAAACCTCTTTGGTGCTGGAAATGTTCTACGTTTGATCTGGGAAAAGGTGTCTAACAGGTGACACATTAAATTGTATCCTTTAGGTTAGTACACTTTAACATATAGTTGTACAGTTGGGGACCTTTTGGGTTTTTTGGGATTTTTGAGACAGAGTGTTGCTCTTGTCACCCAGGCTGCAGTGCAATTGTGTGATCTCGGCTTGGCTCACTGCAACCTCTGCCCCCCAGGTTTAAGTGATTCTTCTGCCTCAGCCTCTGGAGTAGCTGGGATTACAGGCATGCACCACCACACCTAGCTAATTTTTTGTATTTTTGTAGAGATGGGGTTTCACCATGTTGGCCAGGCTAGTCTCAAACTCCTTACCTCAGGTGATCAACCCACCTTAGCCTCCCAAAGTGCTGGGATTAGAATAAATCCAGGCACCGCACCCAGCCTGTTGTACACTTTTAGATTAGTATACTTTACACAACAAAATAGTGGTACTGGGGGAAAAATGCAGGACCTGTGTGGGTTCTGAGGGTCTGAATTTCTAACATGTTCCCAAGCAATGCTGATGCTCAACAGCATCTGATCCTACTTTGAGTCTCAAGGTTGTAGACTAGTGTCAGGAGTGACTTACAAGTCAATTTGCTATAAATGTCTACCCAGTGCTTATAATGTGCCAAGTAGGGCTGGGCCCAGTAGGTGTTGAATATTAAGTCCATGAACAAGTGTTAGGCTTCCTTAAGGAAGCCAAAGTCTACTGAGGGCAAATAATTAGTGTGGTAAATTTATTCATTAATTACAAATACCACAGTTAAGTCTCTGCCATGTGCTATAAGTAGGTGACAGACAGGAACAAGTCAGGGAAAATGCCTGTTCCCCTTCCCCCAGGATTTATGGATATTAGACCATAAAATACACATATATTTACTCATCCCAAATTAGATCAGTGCTATAAGAACAGGGTGAAATTGAGTTGTTGAAAGAAGGTCAATGTGGTTGGAAAGTGAGAAGTGATGATTAGCAGTAAACAATGAGGTTACTGATCCACACAGGGGCCAGAGAAAGCAGGTCTTGGTGAGCCAGGTTAAGGATTCTGGTCTTTTATCTTAAGAGCAATGGGAAGCCTTTGAAAGAGTTTAAGCAGGAGGATGGCATAATCAGATTTGCATTTTTAAAAAGATCACTCTAACTGCATTGTGATGAGCCAGCTGGAAAGGTGCTAGAAAGAAAGTCAGTCTAGTAGACCAAAAGAGAGATTACATTAACTTGGATAAGGGCAATAGTTGCAGAGACAGAAATGGGCCTAGTTTATAGATCATTATGTAGGAACATAGACAAATCCTGATCACTGATTAACTGCAAAGATATCAAAGATGACTTTGAGTCTTCTCATTTGCATACCTGCAAAAATCAGGGTGTCATGCCCCAAAATGGGAGGAACGCTATTCTATTGTTTCCATATTCCCCAGACTTACCAGAATAATCCCAATTTTATATAAATTTATTTTTTAGTTAATATAGTTTTCCAAATGTAAGATTTATAAATAAATCCACAAATTAAAGAAAAATGTTTCACAACGATAACTCTTTTCTCATGGTCAGCATAGCTGTGGAAGAGGTAGATTCACATAAACCAGGATCACTGTAATGCCAGACCCACTTACGTTTCACTGTGGACATAAAGACCTCAAAGCTCAAAAGTCAAATACAAATTATTCTATGTGTTTCCCCTCTTTCTCTTTAAGACTCATAAACTAATAGTTGACTATGTTATATAGAGATACATGCTTAGGAAACTTCTTATAATTGTATGTACTGCTGTTTTGCCATGTGCTGATCTTACTTCTCAGAGTAATGCATTTTAAAGGTGCATTCAAAGCCCACCCACCTGAACGACTCTCAGGTGCCACACAAAGGGCAGCAGGTGATGAACATGACCTCTAGGAGATAAGCAGCAGACCTGGATGCATTACTGCATTATTTTCCTTCTAAAAGAAAGAAAATCTTTTGGTGGCCATTGAGATCTGATTCAATACCAAAAAAAAGAGGAGTTTAGAGTTTACTGGAGTCTCTGTAGGTCAACTAAGTGCCTTTAAAACTCTCAGGTAGCATAGATTGTTTCAGGCATATAATGCCACTTTGGAATATAAAACATTAAGCTCTCATCAAACGCAGTGGGTGGGTAACCAGAAGCTTTAACTACAAATAAAATTTACTTCTTGAGCACTAACAATGGCCAAAGCATTGTGCAAGTTTGATAACTCATAAACCAAGAGTCCTACCCTCATGGTCCTGTATTCTACCAGGAAAACAGATATGAGAAGAACCAAAGAACATTCATGACAGAATGAAATTAATGCTGAAATGAGAGAGAAGCAACTTTTGTGAAAGGCAAAGGAAAGACATATTTTCTTTCACTGGAAGGCAAGAAAGGGCTCATTTAAAAAATGAAATTTGAGGGGGTGATAGCTGAGAAATAAATAAAAATTTTATGAGTGGAGAAAGTATGTCCAGCCCAAGATAACACCATGTCAAAAAAACCAAGAAGAAAAATTGCTTTTTGATTCTGAGAAATAGGTAGTAGTCTGGTGAGAATAACGTTCTGGTGAGACCAGGGTGAGCAAGCTTAGAACTAAGCATGAAGGGCCCAGAATCCTGGACTAAAGAGATATAATGTAATGCATGGACTCTGGGAAGCCATTGAAGGCAGGAGGCTCCATTTGGAGCAGATACGTTGCTGGACTATGGGCATAATGAAAATAATGGATTATTGTGAATTTGTAGCCAAAGCCTACATTCTCTTCAGATGAATTGCAATGCCCATTGTTTCACTGGCAACTATGTAAATCAAAGAGACATTTAAAATAGCATGTCTTCATTTATCATTATGTGGCTCATGCAAGTCTCTGTAGACTTATATTACCACATCTCCAGGATAGAAAGATTTATTTATATTTAATTTTCTAAAAGAAAAGATACAATCAGTAAGTTTAGTTTTGTGAAATAACCTTCACTATATAAATTATGATTGTGCATGCTATAGGTTATTTTACTAAAAAATCATTGTTTTGGCTGGGTGTGGTGGCTCATGCCTGTAATCCTAGCAATTTGGGAGGCCGAGGCAGGTGGATCACAAGGTCAGGAGTTCGAGACCAACCTGACCAACATGTTGAAATCCCATCTCTACTAAAAATACAAAAAAAAAAATTTAGCCAGGCCTGGTGGTGTGCGCCTGTAAGCCCAGCTCATCTGGAGGCTAAGGAAGGAGAATCTCATGAACCCAGAAGACTAAGATTGCAGTGAGTCAAGTCACACCACTGCACTCCAGCCTGGATGGCAGAGAGAGACTCTGTCTCAAAAAAAAAAAAAAAAAAAAGAAAGAAAAGA